>NC_142869.1:175740000-176365000 GCF_051225735.1 Oryctolagus cuniculus | reverse complement strand
TGTGGTCAACCCATCGCGGCAGGCTGTCAAGTTGTCAATCCCTTGATGGATGGTGCTTGTTACACCCTCAACTAGATGGTCAGTGGCTGTGCAATGGTAGATCTTACCTGCCCAGCAAATCCAGAAAGATCCACCCACTTGCTGAATCCATGCTGTTCCACCATGTCAGTGTTTGGCAGAAGCTCAAGCCCTGCTTCAACAATGTACAGAACGATAGCTCTGCAAACAGTCTAATGTGGATGCTCATGTCGTTTCCTATCTGCCTTTCTGTTTTATAGGGAAATTTGAGTTTCTCCTGTGTGGAGCCCTATACGGTGCCTGTCTTTTTCAATGCTACGAGTTACCTGGAGGTACCTGGACGGCTTAATCAGGATCTGTTTTCAGTCAGTTTCCAGTTCAGGACCTGGAACCCCAATGGTCTCCTGCTCTTCAGTCAGTTTGCAGATAACCTGGGCAACGTGGAAATCGACCTGACAGAGAGCAAAGTGGGGGTCCACATCAACGTCACCCAGACCAAGATGAGCCAGATAGATATTTCCTCAGGTCAGTGACATCTCTTTGACATTTGCACCTGAAACTGCCTTGGCAGATTCCAAAGCTGTGGCTGTGTTGTGTTTTGTTGGTGTTCTGTGATCATGATTATGTTTCAGTTCACTTATTTGAGATACATGGTGACACTGTGTGCTGGTTGAATAATGGAATCTTGGGAAATTGTTGAAAGGGTAAGGCAGCGTTGGGTGAGATTGTGTTAGTGTGTCGATATCATCTATTCATTACAAACGCTAGTCCATGTTTATAGAGAAATTGTTACTCTAAGTGAATATTTTAGGCTTAAAACAGAGACTCTATTTTAATAACATGACAGTATCTGGTATCTTTTGACTTCATGAATGTTCAAATACCTATAAAATGTTAACAAGCTTATATTAATTTAATTATACCTTTCAAGGAAGAGTTTTCAGATACCTGAATCAAAACTCCAAAGTGACCTCTCTAAAATTAGGCAAATTGTTGGATAAAAATAAAAACGAATGCAAACTGGAATGACAAAGTGAAAGTATCAACTGAGGGGAAGACTTGTTGACTAAACGTAGTCATTTTTAAACTTGGTATTGTAGTGATAACGTAGCTGATGCTTAAATAATGTTGTTAGTTAAAGACTTACCAATCCTGGAATAGTCTTTTATTATTAATACTGTGTCATCAAAGTTATTTTACACACTTAGATGTTTACAAAAAGAAAAATAAATCCAATATGGCAATGAACAATAATATAATTTCCATAGATGCTCCTTGTGAAATTTGTGCTTATCTTAAAATAGGAGATGGCAAGAAAACTAACATTTACTGAGACCCTCCTGCAGAGAAACCCATTGCTGGGGGAGGGAGTGGTAACAGGGAATCTGGGCAGCTTCCCCATGGCTCTGAGTGCCATACAGGCCATGCTCCTGCGTCACACCCTACGCATAAACTTGCCACAGTTTCCAACACATCAGCTCTGTGTTTACCTTATTGCCCCAGTAGGCTGAAAGTTCCTTTAGAACATGGACCATACCTGTTCTTGTAACTCGAGTGTATAGAACTGTACCTGTAATAGAAGAGGTGCTCCAGAAACTTTGGCTGAATTCAACACTCAATCTTTGAACTAATATTCAGTAACAAAGTATTTCCTGCTAATGGATATCTCTTTCCTCTAAAATAGGCTCTGTGTTTCTGTGTAGCCCCACTCTAAGGATTACTCCTGGAAACCTATTCAAAGAAGATATAAGACATTTCAGTTCACAATTGATCATAATGAAAGGACTAAGAGTCAAAGGGAGCACATAGACAAGTCTAGTATCTGCTAACACTAACCGATAGAATAAATAAAGGGGAGAGTGATCCAACATGGGAAGTGAGATACTCAGCAGACTCATAGAATGGCGGATGTCCTAAATAGCACTCTGGCCTCAGAATCAGCCCTAAAGGCACTCGGATCTGGCTGAAAAGCCCATGAGAGTATTTCAGGCATGGAAAGCCAAGACACTCTGGCAAAAAGATCTCTGTGAGTGAGATCCCAGTGGAAAGAACAGGTCTTCAAAGAGGGAGGTGCCTTTCTCTGAAGGGAGGAGAGAACCTCCACTTTGACTATGACCTTGTCTAAACAAGATAAGAGTCGGAGAACTCAAGGGGCTTCCATAGCCTTGGAAACTCATGACTGGTGCATAGGGAGATTATTGATGCCATAAACAGGAGTGTCAATTTGTAAAGTCAACAACAGGAGTCACTGTGCACTTACTCCTCATGTAGGATCTCTGTCCTTAATGTGCTGTACACTGAGGCTTAATGCTATAACGAGTACTCAAACAGTATATTTCACTTTGTGTTTCTATGGGGGTGCAAACGATTGAAATCTTTACTTAATGTACACTAAACTGATCTTCTGTAAAAAAAAAAAAAAAAAAAAGAAATTATCAATTCCCAACTTGACTCTCACTGGGATTAAACATGACAATAGGTCTGATCTGATTTCATCATCATTTAAAAAAAATCATCTATTATTTTTCACTTTATGTTTCTGTGTGGGAACAAACTGTTGAAATCCTTACTTAATGTATACTAAGCTGATCTTCTGTATATTAAGATAATTGAAAATGAATCTTGATGTGAATGGAAGGGGAGAGGGAGTGGGAAAGGGGAGGGTTGTGGGTGGGAGGGACGGTATGGGGGGGAAAGCCATTGTAACCCATGAGTCGTACTTTGGAAATTTATTTTCATTAAATAAAAGATAAAAAAAAATATATGCAACCCCAAAAAAAACAAAGAAGATATAAGAACTGTTATGTCAGATGTGTGCCTGAATTATTGAAATCTAAAGCTATCGTGGAAACCTCACTTTGTTTTTGCTTTGTTAGTTTTACATTCTCCCTGAATGTTTAGTCAGAATGATGGATCAACCATATTTTATCATTGCTTCCCAGAACAAGTTCACTGGGAGAGATTTAGAGCAAGTAGAAAATATCTAGAAAGACCAAAATAATAGACAAAACAAATACACATACAAATGTGTACCACAGAAAAACTTCCTACTGTTAATGGCAAATCATATTTTCCTAACCACTAAACACTAAAAGCATGAGTATGAAGTCCTCCCTCCTGGCACTGTCTGAGGAAACCCAACTTTGTTTCTGGATTTCCATCTGACACAGGCTATGAAAAATGAAATAATAACTTCTTAACCATGGTGATCAATAAACATTGATTAATGTTATTTGCCTCATTTAGGACTCCAACATAGTCTCATTCTAATTTAAGCTATGTTCATTTAAAAAAATAGAAAAATGCAAAGATCTCCAAAGTGTGACAACAAATTTATTGTAATATATTTTCCTGAAGGTGATGAAAATGGAATTTAGAAATTTTTGTCAATTTAGCTATAAATCTAGGTAACCTTGACTTCACAGACTGCAAATTAAAGGAACCTGGTATAAATTATAAGCATTTCTATGGCCCACTATGACATAGTTAAATGAAATTGCCTTAATATTTCAAATATTTTTTTTCTTATATGCATAATGGAAACTAAGGTTTAATTATCACCACTCACATTCGAAGAAGAGTAGTTAAGTAATTTATATACATCCATTAAAATAATTTTATCCTGGGGGCCAGCGCCATGGCACAGTAGGTTAATCCTCTGCCTGCAGTGCCGGCATCCCATATGGGCACCGGTTCTAGTCCCGGCTGCTCCTCTTCCAATCAGCTCTCTGCTGTGGCCTGAGAAAGCAGTAGAAGATGGCCCAAGTCCTTGGGTCCCTGCACCCACAGGAGACCAGGAAGAAGCTCCTGGCTCCTGGCTTCAGATTGGCACATTCCGGTCATTGCGGCCGTTTGGGGAGTGATCAACGGAAGGAGGACCTTTCTCTCTGTCTCTCCCTCTCACTGTCTGTAACTCTACCTCTCAAATAAATAAAGAAAATCTTTAAAAAAAATATTTTATCTTGTGCTAATTCATTCATGCTAAAAATACTTGTGGAGTCCATAAAACGCAATTCATCATTTGATTTCTTTTAAAGATTTTATTTATTATTTATTTGAGAAGTAGAGTTACAGACAATGAGAAGGAGAGACAGGGAGAAAGGTTTTCCATCCACTGGTTCACTCCCCAGATGTCAGCAATGGGCAGAGATGAGCTGATTGGAAGCCCGGAGCCAGGAGCTTCTTCTGGGTCTCCCACACAGGTGCAGTGGCCCAAGCATCCTCTGCTGCCATCCCTGACCATAGTAGACAGCTGGATTGGAAGAGGAGCAGCCGGGACTAGAACCAGTGCCCATATGGGATGCTGGCACCACAGGCAGAGGATTAACTCTGCCACAGCACCGACCCCCATCATTTGATTTTACCCAGTTAATTTAAAAAGCAACGATGAGAAAATAGTTAACCCAATATCCTTTCCATGTCTATTCTGTTTTTAATCAGCATGAACATTGAAAAATGTCAATTTTTATTTCTTGTTTCACATAGCTTGCTTTGAAATATTTCAAAAATGCAGAAAGTCTAGAAGGAAAAATACACACTAAAAGCATTTTTGTGTACACACACAGGGCATTGAGAAGACAACATAAGGACTCTAAATATTGTTGCTGTTTACCTGTAACTTGTATTTGCTTTAAGTTCTCAAGTACTAAATGAAGCTAATTCAGTTAAAATTTTTATTATATCTTTGGGAATCAATTCAAAATGACTCTTAAAATTAAGAGAATATTGACTATATTATTCACTCTGTCTTGTATCTTTCTCTTCAAGTTATGATTACTTTTTCAAGAATCTCATTATGGCCAGCACCATGGCTCAATAGGTTAATCCTCCACCTGCAGCGCCAGCACCCAGGGTTCTAGTCCCGGTCAGTGAGGGTGAACCAACAGTAAAGGAGGACCTTTCTCCCTGTCTCTCTCTCTCACTGTCCACTCTGCCTGTCAAAAAAAAAAAAATCAAATCTCATTAGTCATTGACAGTGAACTCAACCTGTAAAACTCAGTCATAGGCCGGCGCCATGGCTCAATAGGCTAATCCTCCACCTAGCGGCGTCGGCACACCGGGTTCTAGTCCCAGTCGGGGCGCCGGATTCTGTCCCGGTTGCCCCTCTTCCAGGCCAGCTCTCTGCTGTGGCCAGGGAGTGCAGTGGAGGATGACCCAAGTGCTTGGGCCCTGCACCCCATGGGAGACCAGGAGAAGCACCTGGCTCCTGCTTTTGGGTCAGAGCGGTGCGCTGGCCGCAGCGGCAGCCATTGGAGGGTGAACCAACGGCAAAGGAAGACTTTTCTCTCTGTCTCTCTCTCTCACTGTCCACTCTGCCTGTCAAAAAAAAAAAAAAAAAAACAAAACAAAAAAAAAACAGTCAAACCTGGGTAATGCTGAATTTGCAGAGCAAGTTATCTTTTTGTCAAAACATTTTCTTAATTGTAACATTAATTTTTAAAAAGCATTCCTCTGTTTTTTCTTTAGCACAGTAGTTACTGACTGACTTAAGAATACATTTTTATTTATTTACTTGAACTTCAGAATTACAGAGAGGCAGATGAAGAGAGAGAGAGAGAGAGAGAGAGAGAGAGAGAGAGAATCTTCCATCCACTGGTTCACACACCAAATGGCCGCAATGGCCAGAGCTGGGCTGATCTGAATCCAGGAGCTTCCTCCAGGTCTCTCACATGGGAACAGGGGCCTAAGGACTTGGACCATTTTCCACTACTTTCCCAGAGAGCTGGATCAGAAGTGGAACAGCCGGGACTTGAACTGGCATTCATATGGGATGCCAGCATTGCAGGCAGCGGCTTTACCCACTATGCCACAGTGCCAGCCCCTACACATTATCTTTATTAGTAATAAGTAGTAATAAAAAAACTAGAAGCTAAAAAGGGTCTAGTGGATAACATCTGTTCATTCTATATACAATGTTATTTTAACTTTCAGTTGAAAAGCCTGTTTGAAAGGGGACCTAAAACTGCTTTTCAAGCAATTTTTATCAAAACACAATAAGAAAAAACTTGTGTCAAACTCAAAGCCTGCTGACAGAGGTTCATAACATGAACTTTACCATGCTATTGTACTTTTTGAAGAGTTATTTACTTATTTATCTGAAATGCAGAGTGACAGAGAGTGAGGGAGAGACTGAGAAGAGGGATCTTCCCCTTGCTGGCTCACTTCCCAAATGCCTGCAATAGTCAAGGGTGGGCCAGGCCAAAGTCAGGACCCAAAACTCCCTCTGGGTCTCCTCTGTGGGTGGCAGGGAATCAAATACTTGATTCGTCATTGACTGCCTCCCAGGCACATTAGCAGGAAGCTGGGTCATAAGCAGAGCAGTCAGGCCTGAAACCAAGCTCTCTGACAGACAACCTGTGCATTCCAACAGGCAGCGTAAAATGCTGCCCCACAACATCAGCCCCTTGCCTTGCTATTTATACCCTATAAAAATTTCTACACTTTTTTTTGCTTATGTTGAAAAAGTTGCCATGACCCTACAATGATTCATGTCTAAAAACAGTTTAGAAAACTTAGATTACTGTTTTGTCTTTTCATTTAAAATGTTGGAATTTTTAAAGATTTTAGTTATCTGGGTGCATTTTTTCCCATAACTGCTCATTGGAAGATAAAATATACATTCCAGGAACCATATTGTAGTATCATAGTGACAGTAAAAAATAATAAAGTTTATTCCTCTATGATGTATTGCCAAAATGAAAAAAAAAAAAAAACTACCTAGCATTTGAAACAAGAGTTTTATTGCAACATTCCTGGATTTTATATCACTAAATGTGAACAAATATTTAGGACAGTACATACTCAATCTGCTATGCCCATATTAATAAGGTTATGAAATGTGATTCAGTATTTACATAGTGGAAAGTTATCCCTACTAATGACCTCTCTCACCTATTGGGAAAAATCACTTTCTCTCCATGTAGACACAGCCTCTGTAAACAAAGCAGAATATGTCCTGCTCCTACATCAATTGTTTGGTTAAGCTCAAGTGTTTGAACCTCTTTGTTTTGTTTGTGTAGACATTGCTTCAGTTTTACAGTGACTGTTTAGCATCCACACTGTAGCAGGCACCTGTACTCAGCAAAGATCATCTATGTTTGTATTTCTGTCCCCAAAGAAAATCTTGTGTGGCTTTGTTTTATTTACTTTTGCTTGCTAGCAAAATATCCTTAGTAAACCTTTGAGTGGCATTTGAATGTGTCAATGGAAAAAACAGTTGTTTTGTTACTTTAATATGTGGCTGGGGGGCATGCTGAGAGATATTGGCAAAATCCCGTTCAGTCTGGGTAAATTAGGTGCTTGTCTGAGACCACACAAAACACTGTCTGTTCATCCTAAGTAATTGCAATATCTCTTTTCGTGGTTTTCTTTCTAAATGTAGGCAGTACTTTAATATTTCTTTTAAAAAGTTCATTCTTTCCAATTTCCAAATTTCAGTGATAATTTGCATTGTGAAGCAGCTTTTTCATCCAATCAGAAAAGAAAGTTCTCATTTGTAACACAAATTTTTATGTTTTAATTGTTTGCTGAGAAATGATTTCCAGCTCTCTGATTTAAAACTGCTGCAGTCATTTCAAGATTCATTAAAATAAATTTCCATAACTCAAAAATTAACTAGTGTTTAGGAATACTTCACATACTTCAAATGATTTGTTTTATAATGTTTAAAGCAAAGTGATTGGAGAATTATTTAGTAATGCATTTTATATTCCTTAAATCAAATTTAAATTATAATTAATAGAACATAATTAAAAATGTCACTCTCCTTTGATCTATTAAATCTGAATCATTATGATTCTAAGAAAATAAAGATTTAGTTAGAGGTATTTATTTCAACATATATATGGTAATTGAGATAAGTGAAAACAAATAATTAGAAATGGACAGATGATTTTAAAGAGGGTATTCTTGTGTGAAATGCTGTTGCCAGTACAAATCATGTTTCTCAGATAAAGTTCAATGTCATGGTAAAATATAATACTGTGAATAAAAGCATTTAGAAAAATCTAAGTAGAATGTGACCCTGGCATTATTATTTTAAATATATAGATGGCTAGAAGAGGGTGAGAACGAAATAAAATCTGAAAGATACTAACAGTCTCTAATTGGTAGATCATTAGCTCATTTTGTTTATTTCATTTTTTTAAGATTTATTTATTTGAAAGTCAGAGTTACAGAGAGAGAGAAGGAGAGGCAGAGAGAGAGAGAGAGAGAGAGAGAAAGGTTTTCCATCCGCTGGTTCACTCCTCAATTGGCCACAATGGCCGGAGCTTCTTATGGGTCTCCTATGTGGGTGCAGGAGCCCAAGGGCTTGGGCAATCTTCTAGTGCTTTCCCAGGCCATAGCAGAGAGCTGGATGGGAAGAGGAGCAGCCAGGACTTGAACCAGTGCACATATGGAATTCTGGCACTGCAGGTGGTGGCTTTACATGCTATGCCACAGCACTGGCCCCTTGTTTACTTCTTAATACCTCTCAGATTTACTCCTATATATGTGTTCTATAATGAACATTAATTTATGATAAAAAGAAAGTTACAAAATAATTGATCATTGATGATATTCCTGAAAAATAAAATATTTACCAATATGAGTGGGAATTACAAAGCCTAAGTTATATCTGTATCTAATTCTGGCTCCCCTATTTAATAAGAAGCACATGTAGTCAATTTTTAAGAAATTGGCATTTAAATGATAAGCGGAAATTTAATTTCCTTAATGGCATTTATTAAATGCAAAAAACTGGGCATGGGCCTATAACTTTTTAGTATTTGAAAACATACGTAACAAATTGTGAAAAAATGCCACACTTTCCATTTTGAAACTATTTGTCAGTGTGTTGGATGGACATAAAAACAGATATATTGATGATAGGTAGAAGATGGATGGATAGACAGACAGACAGATACTATATGAGAGCATGTTTCCTTAATATTGCTAGCTATTGGGTAACAGCTTATCGATTTATCTCTTAGTGGTGAGTCAATGAATGAAAGCTCTTTTTACCCACAATTTATCTACCTGTACTTCTACAAAATAAGCAGCTAAAAATAACTTGTAGATTTTCATGCTTTTTGTGGGCTTGTAGATCCTGCAAAACTCAAATCTGTCATTTTAAGACAAACATTCCTCTAGACTCTTAGATGGAAGACAAAGCCCAGGGAAGGCTGGCCATGAAGCACTGTGTTCATTTTAATTAGGAGCCTGAACTTGCATGGGAACAGCATAGCTTCTCCAGCATAGTAAATGTCAAAAGAAGTATAGCTATGGATCTATAGATAATAGACATAGTCTATACCTCTGAGTATAATTTTAGATATCCTTGGACAAATCTACAACACATTTAGCTGATTTTAGTCCCCTAAGTTCACAAGGAGGCTCGCTGGGAGAGCCACATGGTACCAAGTAAAAAGCACTGGAGTGAATGGTGTGTTGTTCCCAGGGTAGCTTCGCCCAACCGGCTTTTTATTATATTTTTAGTCCCAGAGTGGCTGTCCTATCATCATGCAAGCTGAGTGGAAAGCTACCTTTAATTATACTTCAGTGCATGCGGCTGCACTTTTTCCACATCAATAGACACATTATATTCCAAGATGAAAGGGAAAAAAGGCTGGGTGGGGATGGGAGAGTTTTGTGATGTTAAGTATTGATTTATTCTTTAGAAAGCAAAGGGGACATTTTAATTTATAATCACACTCCAGGATACCATATCCATTCTCATTTCTACAAGATTTCAGGTCTTTTAAAATATGTTCTATGCCTTTTTTAGGAAGATGAATAAAACATGATTGTATTTGTGTGCATCTAGTAAGTTTGAAAAGCAAGGAGAGGTAAAATTTTAGTAAACTTTGGTGGATCAAATGGAGGTAAAAACTTCCAGTAGGTCCCAGATAATGTTTTAAAGGCCTCAGCTGATGGAGAGTGTGTATGGGAACAATGGGTTAAGCCACTGTTTCGCATGCCTTGTATTCTACATCCCAATATGGCTGTGCCTAATATCTAGTCCCAACTCCTCCGCTTCAGATCCAACTTCCTGCTGATGCAGGAAGCATGCGATGTAATGTGCCCTAGGAGGCAGAAGATGATGCCCCAAGTGCTTGGGTTTTTCTCTCCCACCCACATGGGAGACCCAGATGGAGTTTCTCACTTTGGCTGGCCCATCCCTGACTGTTACTGGCTTTTGCAGAGAGAATCAGCAAATGGAAGATCTCTCCCTCTCTCCCTCCCTCTCTCTCTCTCTTTCCATTTCTCTCTCTACATCAGCCTTTCAATTACATAAGCCAATCTTTAGAAAGACTTCAGTTTACTGTGCCAATAACCAAAGAGAATGAAGTCAGACATCTCTAGTATAAACAATGGGAATGAAAATGAATGATAAAACACCACCTAAGACCAAAACTCATGAACTCAAATTTTATACACATGTGCATGCAGTTGATGCTTCCACAACAGAAATAGGAAGGGCACAGGAACAAACCAGTCTTACTTAAAACCCTCTTTTCCTTCCACTTAAGTGTAAGGGCAGAAATTTCCCTGAATGATAATGAGTAATTGATATATTTAATCACTATGGATTTATACAATGGAGAGGAATCTAAGTCAATTTTAGATGTTTTTCTCACTGAGTTCCTAATTTTTATATCAAACAGTTAATAAAATAAATAAAGAGGCATGAAGCAGCCATGGGGTATTTACTTTCTTAATCAGAAAAAAAGAAAAATATACACACACACACAAAGCTAAGTCATTTTAGGAAATCTTCCCCAATGCCATCCATCCTTACCCCCACTAATCTCATAATGAGAATTACCAGAGGCAATTAGCTTGAGCAGAAAAGTCAGACTGTGAGATATCAACAATCATCCACCTTTTTGCATTTGTTTTTCATGGTCTTTAGGCAATATGTGAAGCATTTAGGGCTACTAGGCTCTAGTTACTTGGTTATGACTAGTTGGGAAATGGCCTCATTGATGAGGTCTCCTGCCTATTCTGGGTGAAACTACTTGGAAATCTCTGAAAGTGACTGGAGGTCAGCTAAAAGATGGACTCCTCCACGTGCCCAGCTTGGTGTTTGGCCACACGTATTTCTTACTGTCTTTCCTTTCTTCAAACAAGCTCTTCTCAAGAAAACCCAGGGGGAGCCCACAATACTGCCTAGAAAGTGATTACCTCTGAGAAACAATGTATCAGGAAATGTCTGTGTATATGAACCTGTCTTTAACCGATATTCAAATTTTTGATTTATTCCTTCTGATGAATCTTCCTGAGGCTGCCGTAACCTGGGCACAGACCCTACTGACGGTTACTGACTTTCTGTGTGACATCCCAGTCCTCTTTCTTCTCTCCACGCATCACTTTTTCCCTCTTCGTGTACTTTGAGCCAATTTATTTTATTGAAGTTCTACCTCTATCTTTGCTGGCACGCTTCTTAGAATCCGATGTATTCTGAGAGATGCTGATTACCTGCCTCGTATGTCTCATCTTTCTGCAAGTGTTTCCAGCCTGTCTCCTAGCGCCTGTAGCTTTTCTGGGCTCCATTCAGAGACTGTTTCCCTACTGGGTTACCTCTGTCCACAGGCTGGGGTCTTACAAGCCCTCCACACACCAGCCTGCAGCAGTTCCCTGCCTGGATTGGAGCACTGTTCACCTCGGATTTCCCTGTAATCTTCCTCTCCCCATTCAAGTTAACTATTTTATTTTAAGCTCTGACTTTGCTGTCTCCAGTCTAGGGTGCAGCCTCCCGTTGCCTAGGAATATTGTTTACCCCACTAGGTATGAGTTTTCACCACCTCCCAACCTGGTATGCCTCCGGCAATCCCTATGCTGATCACTGCCAAATTTTTGTTTCCCCCTGTCTTCTCTGTTATCGAATCCTATTGTTTCTTGGCATGCAGATATAACACTCAGTTTATTAGGGAGAAACTACCAGCAGGTTAGTTGTAAAGTCCCCAGTCCCTCAAGCTCTTACTTGTGATTGAGCATAGCTGGTCAGCTGACACTGTAGCTGAAATTCCATACCTATCTGCTCTACATAATGAAACAGATGAGAGGCAGGAAAGTTGTCCTGTTGGAGAAGGGGATCCCCAAGAGCCCAGTGACTGATACCAGCCACCTCTCTTTTTTCACGCTGACCCAGATCTGCTGAACTGACTCTCCACTAAGCCACAAAAGCCTGGAAGAAATGAGACTCTCTATGTGTTTCTCATTCAATCCTGAGATCAATGAGGATGACTATGATAATAGATAATGCTATTGAATGTGCATACTCTGCCTATCACTGTGCTAAATCCTTTTATTCGTTATCTTGAATAAGGGTCAATAACCTTGCAAGTTAGGTGTTATTGAGAAACCTTCTTTCTAACTCACTTATATCAATGATAAAATCATTCTTCTAGTGACCCAAGTTCAAACCCTTGGGAAAAATCTAATTTTGGTCTCCATCTTCATCTGGCACATGTAATGATTTGACATTCACCACCATCACCCATCCATTGGCTCTTTACCCTAGTTGAAAGACTCATTACTTGAAAGACAATCAAGGCGACCTCTCTTTTCATCAACCCAAATATTATGGTGTAATAGTTAAAAACCCACTGGTTAATACTGATTGAATTCTCTCCTTGTTCCAGTCCCGGTTTAAGCAAAGATAGCATGCACAACTGTGTTAAGTCATATTTAATTCTCTCAGCAACTCCACAGGAAATTAACCACAATCACCTACATTTTATATTAGAAGAAACCTGGGCATAGAGAAGAGTAAGTCACTGATGTACCTCCAGCTAGGAAGCAGCAAGCTTGAGAAGCAATTGAGGAAATTTGAGTTTAAAATCGGTACATTTGACCAGCCAATGGCACTCTCTCTAACTTTCACTCCACTCTGGTTTTCATTCACAAGAATCAGCTTTGGTTAAATATGATGCATGTGAAGTATTTTGATTGCAGTACCTATCATAAATGATGCCTTGATCTTCTATCATCAAGATTCCCAAGGAGCCTTTTAAATAATTTTCCTTACTATTTCTAATTTTTCTGCCACATTATCCAAGTTTATATTTCTAAAATGCAAGGAAAATACTTCAATTATCTCATATTACCAAAGGGATAAGTCACAGTTTCTCAGCATGATACACAAGAGATTGTACATACTACGTCCCATTAGACTCTTTGGTCTCACTTTTTCTTCTTCATATCAAATGTTGACGACTTTCCACTATTTTCTAGAAATTTCTTCCTCCATATATCATCATGTTAAACTCTTTGTCATGCTTCAAGGTCTAGATTTAACCATTGTCTGTTCCCAACCATAGGTAACAGTTTACCATACTCTGATATAGCACCTCACGTTGATACTATAAAACAAGACGTAGGCTGTTCTCACTGGAAAGCCAATTTATCCAAGATGAGAGTTGATGCAAAGAAATCAGGCTCATTCAAGAGGCCTGCAGTCTTGGTGGAAAAATAGACACTTCTTTCTCAAAGAGTTTTTCCTGCTTGCAAGGTTAGCTGAGGACATTTTACAAGAGAAAGGGTGTGGTAGGGGTTGGAAAGATAGTGGGTAGAGTTGATTGTCAAGAAGATGAACTTGGTTAGGTGATGGGCCCTCGGATTTAAGGTTTTGTGGTTGTAAATTTCCAACATCAAAAGGAAAATTTCCTTTGATGTTGGACTTGCTGATTGCAAATTCCACCCTCATCTGAGGTCTTGCAATTGTAGCCATTTTACTGTAGTTAGTCTCTCGAACTCTCAAGCAAGCATTATTTATCCATTGAGTTAAACATAGTTATCATAAAGTCAGTAATTAACATGTGTTAAACAGAATGTGAAAAGCGAGAAGAAAATGTATTCACTGTAGTTATGGTTATAATATCTTGAACAACAATTGTTTTCTTTGGTCCGTCTTAAATTGCAAACTCTTCTACTACCATGAGAAACTCACATCTGTATCCCTGAAACTTAACACAACACTCATCAGAATATAAAAGCAATCCTTTCATCTTCACTTTTTGGTTGGATTTACATTGGGACTGTTGTGGTTTCCTTAATCTCTCTGCCCACCAGGTCTCTAACTGAGATCATTCCACAAATCTCCAGCTGGTTAAACTTCCAGAACATGTCATTTTCCCATTCAAAGACCTACGAACTCCTCGATGCTCAGGACTGCTGTGTCTGCACAACAATCCTGAATACTCATCCCGTGGTGACCTCACTTCCTTCTAAAAGTCTAGTCCCTCTTCCTGTTTGCATTTGATTGACATTGCATTGACATTATACATTATATTTTTCAGGAATTTGACTATTCTCTGTTAGAAGATTTTTAATCTCCTAAAGCATTTTAAGGACAATAATCTTACTTTGCCTGTCTACCTCTGAGCCCAGCACAATGTCTTACACATGGCATGTTTCCAAAATACAGTTGATTGATTTTTTTTTAAATGAACTGATACCAAGATGTTATAACTGTAACTTTACAGTTCTCTTGTCTTCATCAATTTCTGTGAACCAAATTCATTGTGAGAGGAGAATAGCTTGTCTCTCAGAGGAAATAATTGCTTAACTGTGGGAGGCTAATGTGTGTGAAATTGATCAGGACCTGAATTTTGATTTGATATTTTTATAATAAGAGGATTTTTTAAAAGAAATTGAAGGCTAGTGCTACAATGAGTAAAGCATTTTATGAATAAAATAAAAGCATATATACATTTGCTGAAAAATATATTCTCAGGAGCATGACAAGAAGTAAAACCTTGAAATTAGTCACATTCTCTTTGTATTTATTTTTTCAGACAGAATACAAAAAAGAAATATGCATGATTAAAATTAATTTAGCTTTATTCTGTTCTTTAGGCTTGGCAATGCCTTTGACATGATAACTCCAGGGAAAAATAAGGAAATCAAAGTTTTCACTACCTTCTCTGAAAGCACTGTGATCTCTAGTCAGTTCTACACGTGGTTAAAATAGAGACTGTCTGTTTGTTGTAAGAGCTAGTCTGATTTGTTGTGTCAAGGGAAACAGTGTCTCTGGATGATCAAATTGTGTTGTCTCTGACTTTCTCCATTGGGTAACTCCAGCAATAACATTATTGGTTAGGTAGTCGAACAATAAAACATAGCCTTCAGGGTAAGTTCCTAGGAGACACAACTCATCTATGAGGACATGCGGGAGTAAGTCTTATCTCTAGCATTGCTCAATTCCAACCACAGCACATTCATCCTAAGTCTACATAACATCTTACAGCATATACTTAACATACTTAGAGCACACTTCATTCACCTATGGTGGGAAGAATAGAACTAACAAATTCTCAGCTTTTCCCCCACATTCTGTACAAAGCAGTGCTAAACAGAGAAATGTGAAATCTAAATTGAAAAAAGGCAGAGATCTGTTGGCCAATAAGTTTCTATCCTTTTCCACCCCTTACTTCAAAGCTACTGGATTGTATTCTAAATAGGGCAATCATAGGTATACATAGAAAATTGTTTGTTCATCAAAAGCTTAATAAGAGGAATAAACCCTTGATAGTCTCTAAAAGAAATATTTCCCTTAGGAAACTGAAAGAGAGGCTGCTTTATATCCATTGTGTTGCTGCCTGGAGTGGTTTTGTAAAACATAGTGCAATTGATTACATGGAAAAGCCAATGGACATCACTATTCACAAGCCTGAAGAATGTGATCTCTCACATCCTCAGCAAGTAGTATGGGCTGGTAGGTGTCGTGAGCATGGGCATGTGTTTAGGTGTATATGCATACTCCTTTGAAAGAAGCCCTTTAATCTTTAATGGCATAAAAACTCAGAATTCAATAATTCTATTTCTACTTGACTGCTATGTCTCCATTTGCCATGTTTGAATGATTTAGAAAAGATTAACTAAAATGATAGGACATTAAAGAAGGCAGAATTACAGCTTATCCAGAACATGTAGTGAGTGTTTGGTTTCATTCATTCCCTTTTCTCAGGAATTCATGTATTTATTATTAACCAGCAAAGAAATAACAGTTCCTAGCCTTTCCAACTTTTTTTTTATAATATCATGGCAGCTATGGGAAGTAAGGAAAATATTGATGGATAGACCCTGTAAGACAGTGTTTCCCAACTAGTGGTGATTTTGATGCCTGGGGAATTTTTTGCAATGTCTGGAGACATTTTTAGTTGTCACAACTGGAGGTGAGGATATGGGGTTTGTGTGGCATCTAATGGGTGGAGGCCAAAAATCTGGCTAAGTCTCCCACAAAGCAAAATTTGCAACCCCACCAAGTGATGATTTATTCGGTCTCAATTGTCAGTAATGTCCAGGTTGGGTGCCATGATCTACAGGAGCTCTTCCTCTGTCCTCCTAAAGCTGGAACCCGGGAGAGAGAGGCCACACCTCTTTGTTCTCAACTGACTTCATTTTCTTCTACACTAAATATCAAGCTAATAAGTTTAGACAGGCTGTCTCCTGAGATCCCTTTTAGGTCTAGTTAGATTTTTTTCTCCGCTGTATCATTTTGTCCCATGTCTTTTATAGATTTTTCTTTCAGTTCCAACATATATACTTTGATAAAATTCAAGACTCTTTAATTCCCATTTGCTTTCTTTGTGCAACTTTTGCTCTTTGAAACCATGGAGTAGAATTGTCCCTTCTTCTCTAGTGCAGTCAGAACTCATCACACAATGAGTTTGTTCTCCCAGGAAGCCCTCATATGCGCTATTATGAGCCACATACATTTTTCCTTCTTTTAAACTGTGAGAGCTAGTTTTCTATGTATTTGACCTTTTAAGTATTTTGCTTTACTATAACTTGTTCTGCCTGATACAAACATAAGCCAAATGTGTACGTATGAACTTGGCATGAGGCAGCAAATACTTACCTAAATAATGAAAATGTTTGATTGCCAATACTAGATTCAGGTGCTATGAAATTTCAGTGAATGATATTAATGGTAAGCATAAAATGTTATAGCAGTAGATAGCCTTAACTAGCCTCATTGTGTTTGCAAAGTGGAGTCCACGTGGATTCCGCATAAAGAGCCAAAGGTGAGGTAACTGAAGGCATGACACAGCAAAGATGAGCGAGCACTCAGCATCTTTGTTTCTTCATAGACCGACTTCCTCCCCATGAGATCCCAAATGATTATCGCATTTTCTTTCAGTGGACAATGTGGGAGCTCCTCTTCCTCACCATGTGTTTATCCCTTCTATCACAAGCTCCTGAATAGACCTTCCTTTTGCTGTTTTTGGCAACTGAGATGCTATTACTCTTTCATAGATGCTGAACAAAGGAGGCTAGCCTTCCTTCTACTAACTTCTTCTCTATACTAGCATTATTATCCTCGTCTTTCTTCCCCACAAAAGAGCCACACAGAACTATGTGAGAGTCATAAAATAAATGGAGAAATTAATACAATAAGGGCATGGAGGAGCCATAACTCGCAGTCTTCCACAACAACCCTTTTATTTATGTGATTTCAATTTATTTGTAGACTGAAAACACACACATACAGTCCTTCCTTTTCTGAATCATTATTACATATTACATACCTAGTATGTGAGGCACTGAGTATTATGTCCCCTCTATATTGAATAAATACATAAAATATTGATATATTATAATAAAAACTATGAAAGAGACAAAAAATATCAGAAAGGATAGTGAGTGTTATAATTTGAGCTCAGACTTAAAAAATAATTAAAGGTCAACTTGAGATAGGAAAGACCTGAAATACAGTGGTCCAGTGACTTGAATGTGCTTGACTATTCAGGAATGTAAACTTAAAATAAGGGACAAGGAAGGCCAGCACTGTCGCATGGCAGGGTAAGCCACTACCTGCAATGCCAGACATCCCACAAATGTTGGTTCCTGTCCAAGCTGCTTCTCTTCTGATACAGCTCCTGCTAATGTGCCTGGGAAAGCAGTGGAAGTTGGCCCAAGTACTTGGGTCCCTGTTATCCACATGGAAGACCTGGATGGAGTTCCAGGCTGTCAGCTTTGGCCTGGACCAACCTCAGTGATTGTGGCCATCCGGGAGTGAACCAGCAGATGCAAAATATTTATGTCTGTCTCTCTCTCTCTCTCTGTCTCTCTCTCCCTCTCTTTCTCTTTCTCTCTCTTTCTGTCACTCCTTCTCCCTCTGTAATTTTGCCTTTCAAATAAATAAATCTTCTTTTAAAAAAAAGGACGAGAGGGAAGAAATTATTTTGGAGAGATATGTAGAAGCTAGATTATTGAAGCTATAATAAGTAATGCTATGAAATTATCACATAAGGGCCATGAAAATATTTCTTCTTAGGGAAGTGAGATGATCTGATTTTTTTTTAAAAAAAGGAATAACCATCATGAATTTAATTCCATGTCTAGATATAAAATCTCATAAATAACTTATTCCCATACTTGTAAGATTATAGGAAACAATTTTTGAAACCAGTTCATATACTGGGGTAGTCACATGTTCATTAAATATGACATGAGTCTTCAATGTTGATAGTCTATAAATACTCAGTGGTATACAGTTACTGAGATAAAACCACCAAGGTTCCCACATTCAGCTAGGGAATGTGTGACTGTCATTGAGCTGGTGAGGACCTTGGTCTGACAGATGGTAGAATTTGATGTCCTGATTTCTAAATGATCTCTCTGCCTTCTGCATGGATAATACTCTTATTAGATTATATTATAGAGAAGACAAACAAGCCAGGTAAGGTGTAATGACAGTTGTAACAACAAGGATTGCTGTGGAGATGGAGACAAATTTCAGAGTTTGTGAACTATTTGTAAGGTAGGACCATTGTGACTTGACAAAGTTGTGGTGTTAAGTGTAAACGAAAGATAAGAATCAAGACTGAATTACAGGTTTGTAACTTGGTTGATTGATAAATAGGAGTTCATTTGACTAATGAGAAAAAAAAGATAACACATGAATTTGAAGAAATTCAAGTTCTAATTTGGACATGTTACATTTAGATGTCTGCTCAATATTCATGTGGACATGTCCAGTTGTCAGTTAATGGTGTGATTCTTGAGCTTAGAGAAGAATGAGGGCTTGGAGGTATGTGGGAATAATCAGAAATGGGTGATATTGAAAGTCAAAAGATGAGATTACTGAGTAAGACATACAGAGAAGAGAAGGAATCCCATTCAAGCTTCCAGGAGCTTCACCCTTCAGAATTCTGAAAGAGGAGTAAAAACCAACAAGTGAATGGATAGTGGACAAATAGGTGAGAAAATATAGGGAAGAGCCTGATATCCTGAAATTCATAGAGGGAGTTCTCCAAGAACAATAGCTTGTTGTTAAAGAAAAAAATTAAAAAATAAATTAGCAGCTATAAGAAACAGAAAACTTAGAACTTCCTGGTGTGCAAGGCAGAAGTGGTATGAAAATTTTATGCTAATATCTATGCTTACTGATGTATGGCAGACTCAGGATAGATGTCTAGAAAAACAATCTAGGCTCACACTTGAATATGGGAAAATTGTTACATATTTATGATTATTAATGTTGATTTCCTATCCATTCCTTGTTCAACCCTTTCTTCTCCACTCCCTATGAGAAGTCACAATTAGTGTGTGTAATCAGAAATAGCATCAGGAGGAGAATGATTTGAAATTTTTTTGGAATAATGTTGAGGGGTACTAGGATAAAGCAAGACCTGAAAGGAAAACAGAAGTACTATGAACAAATAGGACATCAGCAAAAACAATGTTTTGCCCCCGAAAACCAACAAGTAGGAAGGACAGAACTGACGTCTGTAAGGTGCACTCTGACAAACATCAGTCACTTGCTATAGTTCACCTCACATGACCATTACAGCCAATTCTGGAATGTGTGTGATCGTGCTTCTGTAAGTAGGAAACCAAAGTTTGACCACAAATTGTCTAAGTTCTACAGAGGCAGATTTGATACTTGGAATAAATTTGGCCCTATTCCTAAAGTTGTGAACTTTCTAGTATGCCATTTTTGTGAAAATAATGGAGTGCAAAATGTTCCAATAGTTTGGGAAAATGTTAGCAACGAAATCCAAGAATAAATAAGAGAAATATTACAAGAAAAATGATGGGTGATAGTATAGTTACTTTTCTGAAACATTAAGCAATGAAAAAAGTGAGAAATAAATGGATAAAATGATTTTAAAAAGTCATAAATCTAGCATATAAGCTGTAGAATACTACATTGCCTCCCTCCCTACTGCCCTCCCTCTCTCTCTGTAGCTCTGACTTTCAAGTAAATAAATAAATCTTGTATGCAGTGCTAGAAGAGGAGTGAAAAGTGCCATGACCAAGAAAGGAGTGGGTTAAGAGGGATTGGTTGTGTGCGTGGAGTGGCTCTAACTGCACAGAACACATCTGCCTGGCATCTTCTGAAGAGAGAAGAGTTTCAAACAGAGCAGGGAGCTAGCCAAGCCAACTTGTTGGGGAGGAATATTCCCCAGCAAAGAGGAAAGCCAAAACTGTGGTCCAGAGACGCAAGTACGAGCACGGAGATGTCTTGCGTCGCTTTAACAACAAGAGAGGCAAGTCTGAACACAGCAGAGAAGTTAGTGGTCGGAGTCTGCAGAAGAAAGGGTGAATGAGTGAGAGTGGTGGCAGAGGAACCATAATGGGCAGACAGGTGCAGTTAAAACTTGTAGTCTACCTCAAACACATTGCCTTTTACTTCTAGAAAAATAAGTACAAACAAAAAGTTTTGAGCATAGCACCGATGTCATCCATTTCACATTTTAAAAGGTCATCCTGGCAGCTGTGTTAAAAATATTTTTTCTCTGAAACCAAAGTGTAGAAACAGAGAGATTGTTAAATCCAGGTGAGAGCTGATTGTGTGGCAGTAAGACAAGTTCAAGTATAGAGAAGTAGTTGGATTCAGAACACGAGTTGAAGTCGGTTTCCTGATGGAATGGTTGTGCAATGTAGGATGAAGAGAAGGGCCAAAGATTGCTCTGCACAGGAGCAAAGGAATTATATCAAAGAGAAGGGTATGATACTACTGAGATACCCCAAAACATGAGAACTGAAAATTAAAGATGAAATATAATCATATCCCTTGTGAACTCGATAAAGAGCAACACTTCCTGTGGAGTGGGAGAGGTGAAACCTGAATAAATGGGTTTTACTTGAAAAAGAGGGTAAGTAAGATCAGCAGAATTAGAAGTAGTGAGCATAAACATCTCACTTGAGAAGTTTTGCGTTAAAGACTTGAGTAGCTGGAAGGAAAATTTAGAAAGAGAGGAATTTTTTTTTTTTTTGGTAAAGATAAAAGAATGTTTGAAAATGGAATGACCAAGTAGGTTTTTGTGAAAATATGGAATGTTTCCAATATCTCCTGGATTGTGTTAAAATAAAACTGATTAAGGGAAGTATTGATTTGCCACTATAATTCCAAAATATGATATATTTAGTTTTGTTGATTTATTGTAAGCAATTGTAAATGGCCACCACACTGATAATGTTTATTGACTTTACTATTACCCCCCTCAATTTTATATACTATTAGAGTATTCTGATTGCGAAGAAAACATAGCATATCTGTTCTATTTCTCACCACCTCTCCTGGTACATTAAAATGAAAAATAATGCCCTAAATTGGAAAAAAAAATCTATTTTTCACAGTCTCCTCTAACTTCTTTGTTCCAAGAAGTTTCAAACTACTAATTACAGGTAACTATATAAGTGTCCGGTAGGAAAAGAAGAAACAAAAACACTTAGGTTATATTTTAGGTTCATTGTGTACAGTGAAGGTTGGTCAAGGTCAGGGTTTGGTGAAGAAAACAGAACCGATCCTCCTATTTTTTTTTTTTTTTTTTTTGGACAGGCAGAGTGGACAGTGAGAAAGAGAAAGAAACAGAGAGAAAGGTCTTCCCTTGCCGTTGGTTCACCCTCCAATGGCCGCCGTTGCCGGCGTGCTGCGGCCGGCTCACCGTGCTGATCCGATGGCAGGAGCCAGGTGCTTCTCCTGGTCTCCCCTGTGGGTGCAGGGCCCAAGCACTTGGGCCATCCTCCACTGCACTCCCTGGCCAGAGCAGAGAGCTGGACTGGAAGAGGGGCAACCAGGACAGAATCCGGCACCCCACAGGGACTAGAACCCGGTGTGCCGGCGTCGCAGGCAGAGGATTAGCCTGTTGAGCCGCAGCACTGGCTGATCCTCCTATTTCTACAGAAGGAATTTAGTAGGAGGAAATGGTTATGTGGAAGAGTAAAAAGTGAAAAGATCCCTGAGACAACACTGAGGTCTGGATGTGCAGATCCTCTGCGAGTCTGCAGGTCGCAGGAGTGACACTTGAGCTGATGATGTTTGCAGGTGGAGCCTTTGGAGTTGATTAGGTCTTGAGGACAAAACCCTGCTGAGGAGATTCCTGTCTTTCTAAAGAGACCTCAGAATAACATGCACATGCCTACACAAGGATATTCTTTAACTTGTATGTATGACATTGCATGGCACTTACTATGTAAAATTATTCATATTCAGAAGTTGTGCATTTTTTAAGTGGGGGAAAGTACCACTAAAAAGCTAACATGGCCCAGCTTGTGGTGACATAAAAGACTGGCAGAGAGAGCATGAGGTGCTGGATCAGACCTCTGCACACAGGCACCTGCCCACGTGGGCCTGGAACTCCCAGCGCTTGAGAAATTCTGGATATGGTAACCAAAGGCTACTGGTACCAATTGTAGGTACAAGAGGGTCATTCTGGGGAGTAAACACCAGTAAGAAGTAACATGGAGCCCAATGGTGAACAAGAAATGTCATGTTCAGGCCGGCACCGCGGCTCACTAGGCTAATCCTCCACCTACGGCGCCGGCACACCAGGTTCTAGTCCTGGTCAGGGCGCCGGTTCTGTCCCTGTTGCCCCTCTTCCAGGCCAGCTCTCTGCTGTGGCCCGGGAGGGCAGTGGAGGATGGCCCAGGTCCTTTTGCCCTGCACCCGCATGGGAGACCAGGAGAAGCATCTGGATCCTGCCTTCGGATCAGCACGGTGCGCCGGCTGCAGCGCGCCAGCCGCAGCAGCCACTGGAGGGTGAACCAATGGCAAAGGAAGACCTTTCTCTCTGTTTCTTTCTCTTTCTCACTGTCCACTCTGCCTGTTAAAAAAAAAAAAAGAGAGAGAGAGAGAAAAGGAAAGAAAAGGAAATGTCATGTTCAAAACCTCCAACTCAACACCACAAAATAAAATAAAATGCAGAAAGACAGGTCTCAAGTTCCAAGACAGTGGTTTGCTGTTTGGCCAATATTGTCATATACTTCTATGTGTTTTGGCCTATCAATAAGTAAAAATAATGTCTTGAGCTGGCAGTGTGGAAATTACATCAATAGATGAACCCAGAAAAGACCCTGTGGTTGCTCATGGAACTCAGCACCTCCAGTATGTAGAGGAAATGTACTGAATTAACACAAAAATAAATGCCTTATTGTCATCTCTGACCTTTAACCAAACCTCACAAATACTTTAGTTTGTGGACCATGAAAAATCGATGCAAAATTGTCAAGTGTAGTAAAATAGTCTTTGTCTTTCTCTTAGGAATCTTCACCTGACTTTTTTTACTTTTTTTTTTTTTTTTTTGCTTTGGCTGCCCTCCATACATCCTATAAACACTTGTAATGTATTTCAAATCTCTCAAAATGCCATTGGATCTGAGTCTTACAAGAGCATTGAGAGGCAAGGAGGAAAAACACAATTCCTTTCAGGAGGGCAAGGTGCGTCAGGGAGTGACTGAGACCCAGTGAGGATTTCTAAACCTGGATCAGAGGACTCTTACAGTTCTTCCACCAACCCTGAACATCAGTGACTCAGCTGACCATCATATGTGCACCATCCAAGTGACGGCTTAGTTAATTTTTTCAAACAGAGGTAATTGTAGAATTTCCTCTCTCCCCACAAGAGATTGTTACTTTACCTTCACCTTAACATGTGCACAACTATGTGTCACCTTTCACATCCTCTGTGGAGATCACAGGAAAATAATTCTGCCTTTAAAATTAATCTCCACACTTACTTCCCATTAAAACCTGGAAAGAAAAGCCAGAAAACCATAAACATGCCTTCCTCTGCTCTCTGTCTCCAGGCATGACTTTTTGATGTCTTGCTGGTAGCCCAGGAAAATAATATTTTGAAAAAAAATTGTCAACAGAGAGACCTTCAGTTATTGCCTTATTGATATCCTTTCTGGCGGCCACCCCACCTTCCAAGCACAAAATGCCAACAGCATTAGCATCGGAGCACTATTCTTTCTATGAAGAAGAACAGGGCTTTGGACCTCAGTTAAAATGCAGATACATCTGGGAGGAAGTTCCACACCTTCTTCCCTGAGACCAGGTTTTGATGAGAACATTGGAGAAGGAATGATCAGGAGGGCGTGGTAACTGACAAGGGAGGAAAACAGGACGGTAGCCTGACTGGAGAGAAAGGGGAGGTCTGGAGGGGGCCAGGCGTGCTCCAGTAAACGCTCTTCTGCTTTTTCCTTCAGCAGGTGCGGGGCCCTTCCTCACAGGCTCTCTTCCCCGAGCATTTTTATTAAAAAAAAAAAAAAAAAAAAAAAAAAAAAAAGGCAAACCCTCATTCACCTTTATTGCACTCCGTATTTCCTATATCATGCAGCTTTAATACAATGGGATTGTTCCTTGGGTTTTGGTTCTTTCTTATCTCTACCATCATTATGAGCTCTCACCCATCCTATTTCCAAGAGCCCAGCCCAGGGCTTGGCCCTTGTGAACCTGTTTAATGCACTGGGCTAGATGAGTGCATAGTAGGAGTGATTTCCCCGTAGCTTTATTCCACCCAGATTTGAATGTGCTGTTTTTATCAAAAAAAGAATAAATTTTAAGCTTTCATTCTCATTTTACATTACTTATTGATGTTTCCATTATCAGTAATTAAATTAGTAGCACATAGTGGGACATAATTTTGATTTTTAGAGTGCTTTAATAATTTCACATTAAATCATAATAACAAAAACAATTCATTTGCTTTTCATATTCTAAAGAAAGTAATAAAAACTGCAACTTAATGACAATAAAATAATATGAAGTTTCATTTGAAAATCTCTCATTTCTTTGCACTCATACTGACATTGTCTTTTTTTACTGTCCCCAGTGACTTCTCATCTTTTGCTTTAAAATGGAAAAGTGATTAAGCATGCCAAAACAAATAACCCTGCATTTTAGTTTTTCAAGTAAATTAAAATTTCACAGATCTTTTGGAAACAGTCATATAGAAATATCTAGCGATAACCACATCAACTTCTAATAAAGCAAGCTTAAACAACCTCTGATGTTTTTATGAATTCATTTTGAGTGATGGTTGGAGAAAATTAAGTTCAGCTCATCTCTACTAAGGCTACTTATGACAATAGTTCCTCAGTGCTTTTATTCTGCACCATGGATTTCATGCACAACAGGAATGTGTATTAGGTGTATTTATGAAAAGAAACTACTTCTCATACGGCTAAGTTAAATCACATCTTCCTCTGCTGACCCTAGATTCAGTACAATTAACCTGTTCATTAGTTGTGAATGAGATGGGACATGATGTGGTGGTTTCATGCAGACATGAAACATCTGAAAATAAAATGTAGCTGTTTGTGTCACAGAGTAATTTTTCTTAAATGTTAAAAAGCATTGGCGGTGCCTAGATCTATAGCAAAAGCCGAATAATGGTGTTTTCTATCTCTGTGGCTCTCTCTTCCTGTATGTGCCAACTTGAATGATGTCCTTTATGAGCAGCTACTGGAGGCCATGCGCCAAGCAGGGGACTGAGCAAATAGAGGAATAAAACAGGCTCCTTAAGCATAAAGAGTTTATTCTCTACAGGAGAAAACAGACCTCAGACAAAAAATCACAATGCAGTGTAATAAATTCTATAAAAATGACGTCCGAAACCCATCTTATGCATTTATGAAAGGAGCAACTTTCTGGAGGATTCAGAAGAGATTTGACAGAGGAATTAAGAATTTAACAGAGACAGAAAGAAAAGGTCAGTGTTAGCAGTTCCTCTAAACAAACAAAGGAACGAAACTGCTTGACAAGGCATGAAAGTGGGGGCCGGCATTTGATGCAGTGGTGAGGTAGCCAGCTGAGACACCTGCAGTCCATATCAGAGAGCCCCTCTTGGAGTCCCAGTGCCATTTCCAGATCCCAATTCCTGCCGGTGTGAACTCCGAGGGCAGCAGGTGGGTCAAGTGTTTGAATTCCTTCTACCCATGTGGCAGATTTGGATTGAGCTCCCTGGCTCAGCCCTGGCTGTTGCAGGAATTTGGAGAGTGAACCAGTGGATGTAAGGTATCTCCCTCTTCTGAATAAGTGAAAATAAATACATTTTTGAGAGATTAGAAACTGAATTGCACAATGACTAAAGGCAACTCTAAAAGGTGTCTGGGGCACTTGGATCTTAAGGAACAGGAGCAGAGTTTTATACTCAGACAATCTAGGAAGTTGTCTGTTGTCCTTATGGGACTTAGATTTTGTTCTATGAGTAGTCTGTAAGTAAAAGAATCGATGATCAACTTTGCATTTCGGAAATGGGATTTCTGTGATAGGGTTGAACTCTTACACACCCAATTTTTACAAGTTGTATGAATTATTAAGCTACATACACCTGTGTTTAGTATTGATGTAAGATTACACTAGGTAAATCACACATTTTGAAAGCTAGATGCAACTAGCTAGAGTGCTCATATACTGTTTGATTTGGATGACATCTTTTAAGAAAATATCTATCTCCTTTAGGCATATGAGGGTACTTCAAAAAGTTCATTCATAGGAAATTAGAATTAAAAGAAGTTTATTTTGATGTAAAGGATTTTGAAATCCAGGCATAGTTTCTGCATAATACATATTCCCCATGAACTTTTAGGAGGCCCTTCATATGATAAAACTCTTCGTTTTTCAAAGTTTAAACTGATCAATCTTGTTATTTTTATTTTAAATGTACTAAACAAGGTAAATATTTCCACTTCCTTTTAGACATAAATGTGTCTCCTGAAATCAAGGATCAGCACATGATCTGCTAGTAATTTGTTACATATTCTGAATTCACTTATTTATCATGACTGACCAAAGTATAGAAATAAAGAAAAATTAATTATGCACCTAACAAACTGTCATCATTTTGAGCTATCTCACCCTGTAGTCATGCTGCACGACTCACAATATGTGATAAGAGCTTACCACCCTAACTGACAACTGTGCATAAACCATAATTAAGAAATTTATAGAATCATATCCCTTTGTATGACTAGAACCAACAATTTCTGATGAAGAAGCTGCAAAACAGAAGTGATGCAGCTTATCAAAGGGTTTTAGTTACCTGGCATTAAGTAGTTGAGGAGGTATAATTTGTAAGGCCCTAGACACATAAAAGATTTGCTTGGATAAGTTTAGCATTATTTTCAGCCATGCAGCCTCTGAACCACTGTGACTGACAAATTGCTTTGTCAATATCTCAAGCAATTGCAAACATAGATAGCTGTCTTCTAAACACTATCATAAAACTAGGAAGTGTTTTCAGGATATTTTCAATTCTGTAAAAATAGATATTCAATATATAGACACTTAATATAAGTGATGTTAATGGATACTTATCAATTACTAGATCAGGGGCATTTATTTCATTTCTGTTCATTTTCATGTTCATAGAAACCACATTTAATTATTAAATTATGGAAATTTTGAATAAAATGCCCTAGTTAACCTGTGATTCAGAGGAGAAAAAGGTTGTTCAGTGTTTGTAGTTGCAGAAATTTTATCCAGGTTACAACTTATGCTGCTGAATGTTATTGTCCTTGTCAATATTTTATTTTTAATTATTTTAATATTGTCTATTTTAATTATAAGCACCTATTTCATTAATCATATATTTATCAAAAATCAGCAGCTTTTATTGTATACAGTATGCCAAAAAATTTAGACTTTGAACTCTGAAGAAGTTTAGAATTTAATAAGTAAGGCATAAAATCACAGTAAGATGCATTAAATATTAAAACATAACATATACATTTAAAAATGTTGCCTATATCTTTAGGGATGAAGCCACTGAGTTTCATTTATATTTTTTTTTCTGCTGTTGAGAAAGCAATGTCTAAGATAAAAAAATATATAAGTACAGAAGACTGGAGGGCAGGAAGGTAGCACCATTAGGGAGCTCAAAGTCTAAGAGAAGGAAGAAGCAACTTATCTGCTGGGTAAGGAGATGAATGAGATAAACTTCACACATTAAAAAAAGAAACTTGAGTGGCCGGCGCCATGGCTCACTTGGCTAATCCTCCACTGCCTGTGGCACTGGCATCCCATATGGGCACCGGGTTCTAGTCCCAGTTGCTCCTCTTCCAGTCCAGCTCTCTGCTGTGGCCCGGGAGAGCAGTGGAGTATGGCCCAAGTTCTTGGGCCTCTGCACCCGCATGGGAGACCGAGAGGAGGTGCCTGGCTCCTGGCTTCAGATTGGTACAGTGCCGGTCGTAGTGGCCATTTGGGGGGTGAACCAACAGAAGGAAGACCTTTCTCTCTGTCTCTCTCTCTCACTGTTTGTAACTCTACCTATGTAATAAATAAAAAAAGCAACTTGAATCACCTCTGAAGGTTACTTTTGGAAGTAACATTGTTGTTTCAGCAGCAGTAGAAATGGCGAGAAAGGGTCATTCAAGAGATAGGAAGCAGGTGAGTTTGAAGGGAGTTATGCTCCACTGGACAGTGTAGATAAGCAAGAAAAGATGAGGTGATGAGGCTTCCCTCACTTAAGACTGTGTAAAGTGGTGGATCATATTGATAATAACAGAGAAGGGAAATATAAGTGAAAATACAGGTAGATGGGGATGATGAATTCAGGTTAGCACATGTGCTGTGTGAAGTAGGACTTGGATACCTCAACTTAGATTTGGAATGAGCGGATGTGGGAGAATATGGGATTCTCCTCCTGGTTCTGACGTGCGGAATAAGGTTCAGTGACCCCTTTCCTAGAGGGTGCTTTCTATCCTGGGATGGTATTGTTCATTCACTGACTGAAGTGTTCATATTAATACTGATTCTCAACAGCCAGGTCATTCAAACACAATGACTTAGAGCAGCAGAGACTTTTTGTCTTAGCCTCTGTTTTCACATCAGTTGGCACTGGGTTCAGGTCTAGTTTCTGTGTATCATCCTAGAACTTACGTGTATGCAGTGAATTTATGATTTTATATGTATATGAATATGTGCATCTGTTTACCACCATATATGTGGACTGACAGTAGCTGCTGGCACATAGTAGGAACTCAGCAATGTGTACAATACGCGCAGTATTTTTTTTTCCTAAGAGGGATTTCTCTCCCCATCTAGGCACAAGTTCTATTCTAGGTCTGTCTTTAAAGAAAAGAACTGAGTCTGTTCTCCATATTTTCTCCGTAGTGTATAGCAGCATCTTCAATGTTCATCTAACGTCTTGGTTAGAGCTCTTGTCTTTGGTTGTAAGAAGTTATTTTTGTTTACTCAAGACTGAATCTTTTCTGTTGTATCCATCTTTTCTAGAATGCACTTACTTATATATCATTGTGTAGGATTTTACCCAAACAGAACGTAACAAGGTTTATTTAATAAATCTGTATTCATTTTTAATTAAGAGGAACTTTAATGATGTTTCTGCTTTTTACAAGTTATCTGCTTTGACCTTCTCTCTGCTCCAGAACAAGAGAACACAGGAAGGATTGTATTTTATCACAATATTTCACCAGAGACTTAAGTTTGCTCCATAGGTGCTACCAGAGCATATACTATGAATGGAATCATTTGCTCTTAAACAAATCAACCACAAAAATCATACCCAGTGTCTTGTTTTCATAAAGTAAAACTCACCTTCAATAATCCCTCGCCTGCATTTGGACAATCACAAATGCACCCTCGTCTGGTAAATGAGTGTCAATGTTCTACTCTGGGCATGTGGGGACACCCATTTGTGGCCGGTCTACTAAATAGCCCATCTGTTCTTACTGAGCAAAGTGTGTATGTAACTGCATATATCATTGCTTAAAATTTAATCTTTATCTACAGAGCTCATTTAGCTAAAGGAAAAAAGTGATTTCTTTTCAATTATGAACAATATTTGACAGTACAAAATAAGAAGAGGAAAAAAGCTCTTTTCATAAGCTTAGCGTTGTTCTTGCTTCTGATCCATTAGTAATTTGTCAATCCATCATCAATGGCAAAAGTAGCCAGTATTTCTTTATGAGCTGTGCAAGAGTTTAGATAGACATAAACTGACACTTAGCAAATGCTGCTATGAACCCCATTATTTAGGAATTTAGCTCTAACAGTCTCTTTACCTGGCATGTACTACAAACTTTACTTAGTTCTCTTTGTACCCACCAGTCAGACCACAGCACATAGCTTGGATAACATGTCAATTTAGGACCATTGTACTAGTTAACAAGCGCCATCAAAGTGTTAGTCTGTCGCAGTCTTTCTACATACACAAGCATCTATCTTTTCATTAATGTATGTCCACTGGGTTAAGTAAGAATGAAAGCATGTCTGGTTTTAAGAAAAGGAAAGCCACCCTCTCAGACTGAAGTGTGGCTTTTAAGAAGGTTTCTCAACATTCAGGTTGTTCAAACACTGCATTCGAGCAGCAGAGCCTGTCTTTCTCACCCATGGATTTTCACACCAGCTGGGATTGGCTTCAGGTCTGCTTCCTGGGTATTCTATCCCAGGGCTACTGGTTCCTCAGAACTGGTCAGCTCATGCTGATGATAAGCACAAAATACCCTAAGGCAAATCACATCAGAACAGCCTCTCTCATGAAAACTAGGAAAAGGTGAAGGAAAGCCAGAGGAATCGAATTCAGGCTGTAGCTGGGTGATGGGTGCAATAGTGAAGACATTGCTTGAGAAACCTGCGTTCTGTATCAGAGTACTTGGGTTCATGTCCTGTCTACACATCTGATATCAGCATTCCTGCTGATGCTCACCCTGGGAGGCAGTAGGTGATGGCTCCAGTGCTTAGGTCCCTACCACTCACACAGGAGACCGAGACGGAGTTCCTGGATGCTGGCTTCAGCCTGGTCTAGCCCCAGCTGTTGCAAACATTCTAGGAGTAAACCAGAGGATGAAAGGTTCTCTCTCTCTCTCTCTCTCTCTCTCTCTCTCTCTCTCTCTCTCTTTCTCTCGTGCTCTATGTGTCTCTATCTTTCAATTAAATGAAAATGAATAATAAATTAAAACTTAAAATTGAGGCTGTAGCTATGTCCCCCAGGGTGTCATATAAACAAGAACCAAAAAACCTGGGCATGACACAGTGCAGGTGGTGGTGACAAGGGCCAGGAGGGAGGGGACCATGAGTTTCTGGGTCAAGCAGGAGAAGCATGAACGAAGAACAGAAAACAGAATGTGAATTTAAAACGTATTTTAAATTGAACTAGCACACTAAAATATTTCTCATGTTTTACCTGATTTATAGTGGGTTCTGCATTGTTATTTTTAATAGATAAGTCTCAATGAAATCTTCTTGATTGTTCTATGTAGGTCTTATTTTGTCATGAGATTTAAATATTGAATACATCACTTTTTTTTTTTTTTTTTTTTTTTTTTGACAAGCAGAGTGGACAGTGAGAGAGACAGAGAGAAAGGTTTTCCTTTGCCATTGGTTCACCGGCCTAATACATCACTTTTAAGATTGAATGATGGCCGGCACTGCAGCTCAATAGGCTAATCCTCCGCCTGCGGCGCCCGCACCCCAGGTTCTAGTCTCGGTCGGGGTGCCGGATTCTGTCCCGGTTGCCCCTCTTCCAGGCCAGCTCTCTGCTGTGGCCCGGGAGTGCAGTGGAGGATGGCCCAAGTGCTTGGGCCCTGCACCCCATGGGAGACCAGGAAAAGCACCTGGCTCCTTGCTTTGGAACAGCACAATGGGCCGGCCACCGCGTGCTAGCCACGGTAGCCATTGGAGGGTGAACCAACGGCAAAAGGAAAACCTTTCTCTCTCTCTCTCTCTCACTGTCCACTCTGCCTGTCCAAAAAAAAAAAAAAAAAAGATTGAATGATAATTTTCTCTAGACAAAGACTGCATCCTCTATGGTGTCCAAAATAGAGCTTTGGGATCAGGTGTTGAAGAAACTTGGATAAATAAGAGTGTCCAGATGGCCCAAGTGCTTGGGCCCTGCACCTGCATGGGAGACCAGGAGGAAGCATCTGGCTCCTGGCTTCAGATCGGCGCAGCATGCCGGCCGTAGCAGCCATTTGGGGGGTGAACCAATGGAAAAGGAAGACCTCTCTCTCTCTCTCTCTCTCTCTCTCTCTCTCTCTCTAACTCTGCCTGTGGGGAGGGTGGTGTCCGGTATCAATGAAATGTGTGAAATTCTGGAACTTCTGAATTGGACATCACCATGGCAGGACGGAGTAAGAAGCTTGCCCTTCCCTTTTCCCACTTTCCCTCCTTGAACAAAGTTGTTACAGCGATTCCCAGAGTCAGACATGCATTCGGTTGTACAGGTTGAATTACAAAAGTAAGATGCATTTGGAAACCCAAGACAGAGCAAAGTACACGGAGAAAATGAAAATCCGTTCTATTGGAAATCCCTCCACAACTGGAGAGAGACATGACTGATTTGGCAGCAAAAGCTTATGGGACAAGTGTTTATGCCTGAACTGTTCCACAGATAAATGGAAGACTATTCTCTAGTGATCTGGGGATACTCATGTGGGTAAAGCAAGAGTGTAACTGAAAAACGTTATTTTGTTTCCTGTGTTAATACTTAAAGGAATAAAGCAGGAGGGAGGGGGTTCTTTTTGTAAGTGTTTCTCATACTCTGAAAGCCAAATGTGACAGTTGCTCTTATTTAGTGAGACTGGGTTTACAAAGCAGACTCGAAAGAGGCTGCTTATTTGTTGTGCGCACTGCCTGGCGCCACCTCCATGTGCATACATAGTGACTGGTTTTACTGAGGGATAAACCGAGTCACCTCTGCACCAGGCATGGCTCACAAAGACAGGAAGTACGTGTTCTTGCTCAGATGTGCTTTTCTTTTACTTTTTCTAAAAACTACTCACTAAAATAATAAGTTTGCTAACTGGAAAAGAAAGTTAAATGTAAGGAGAAGGAATATAATTTAAATAAATGTAACATTTGTGTTTAATAGATTTTTTAGAATTAGAAATGAAATTTAAGGCTGCTTAGCTGACACTATTAATTTTAAAAATTAGAAAATTGAAGTCTAGAAAGGTGAAGAGATTAGTTTTTCTGAGTTTAAACTGTATTCCCTTCCCATTGTTGTAGATTCCACCTTTAATTCTGCTTTTCAGATTGAAGGGACACCATCAACTTTTAGCTACAAGCGGCCCTTCCATAGTTTTGGTCTATTTAATGCTTCATGCTGGCTCCCTCCAGCTACCTAAAGAACTTGAAATGAAAGCAGAGATTTGATTTAAAAAAAAAAGTTAGTATTTTAAGAATCATTTTAATTTCCTTCAATGGGAAAGTCATTTCCTCATATTTCTAATCTCATTACCTGAGAAGCTTGCCAGGGAAAAGTTCACACTAAACAGATATTTGGGATAGCTGTTCCAAGGAGACCCATTGAAGTAGAATCTTAACCTACATATTACTGAAAATTCTCATAAGATATTCCGATACAGACTCCTGTTTAAAAAGCAGTGACTGAGTCTACTGTCCTCAATTCAAAACTGAGGGAACTAAGATTTCAACAGTAGAATCAGTTTTTACACAAACTAAACTATGGTTTGTATTACTACATCAAGAATTATCCCACCACTGTAATTCTATTTCTTTGCTGCTGTTGTTTTTAATTTTTCCTTCTCATTAACAATAGCAAAAATCAGATGGAATCTGAGCTTTCCCTTTCTCAACAATTTTCATCCATACATTTCTGACTTTTACAGTAATGGAGGTATCACTAATTGTTGTTATCCTACATCTCTTACATTCTGTCATCCATGTATCACAATGGTTGTTTATGCCAGGATTCCCAGAAAAATGGTATTAAATAGTGAATCTTTGATAGAACACATCCTTTTTTCTCCTAGCATTTATAATCACTATTGGTTTCTTTAGTAGGTGGTATGCAATTACAACACTGTAACCACCAAAATATCCATAAACTAAATTTAAAAATATGTTTCAAGCAACATTTGTATCCAATGTCAAACATAAATACTAAAAGTACACATAAGAGTTATTGGTGTTATTTTAAGAGGTTTGTATGTCAAAGATTTTCAAGCAGAAGGAATTGCTGTAGTAAACATAGATGTTCTCCTAATTAAAATCAGACATGAGAAAAGTTGCTAATTGGGTTATTTTCCCTAAATTGTCTTTGGTATGGAAGTATTTATAATCTTTATCATATTTCCACATGATAAAGCTTATGTTTGACTTAAGATTCATGTCTTTGTTGAAAAATAACAAAATACATGTGAAGATTGACAAGATGCTATCATATTAGGAAGATAAAATTTATGTGTGTTACATTTTTAAACACTTTTAAAAATGAATTTCATGTTTCTAATTGTTATTGAGAAATTAAGTTTAGTGCATTTGTCATCTTTTCCATGAATTCTTACAAACAAATTATAAACTACAAGTTTATTTTATTCCCCTTTGTAGAACTCTTCCTAAATTTTGATTTCAGCAAGGGTTAAAGACACAGATTTCTCAGCATTATGCATCATATATGATATGTGTAATGGTGAATAGTTTATATGGACAGTAAAACAAATTAGTGCCTTTATTAAATCATGGTAGTGTATCAGTCAGATATAGGATTCTCATTCTTTCATATAATTCTACCAAATATAGTATTGTCAACGCTTATAATATGAAAATATATGTGTGAGTTATTAATGTGTATGTGTGTAAGTTTAGGTTCAAGACACTTAATCTGTTCATCTCTAATAGAATCACCTTGCCTTAAAAAAATTATTGGATCTGGAGGTAACCAGCTCTGTTTTAGGAAATCATGGGTCTTTGGTTAAATTTGAAATTTTAGATTCAAAAAGAAAGAAATTGTATTAAGTATAATGGCATATATGCTGGCAAGTATAATAAAACAGTTACATAATTCAGTTTCATCAATAGAAAAGACCAAGAAGTGAACCTATCTGTAACAGAACAGAATCTGTTGGTTGATTAAATGGTACAGGAGTTAGGTCTGTGGTTGCCTAACAGATTCATGAATAGTTACATTGCCTTTTCCAGATATGTATATGGTACGTGCTAGGTAAGTTATCTTTTACAATTAAGAAACAAAACCAAGAGCTTGGATCTTAGAATAAAGATCACATTGGCTCACCAGTTTCTGATTAAAATAACATTAGAAAATTGAGCCAAGTATTATTTATTCTACCTGTGAGCTCCTTATACCTTAGGTATTATATTATGATCATGAACATGGCAGTAAAATAATTTTATTAAAGAAAAAATTGGAAATGCCTACAATTAAATAACTCAAAGTACCATCCACTCAATTTACATTTATTGAGTTCACTGAATTTTCAAGATATTATGCTAGACACTATTGGGAATGCAGAGATGATTAACATGTTTCTTCCTTCTCTTCATGTGATCCTTACTAATATTGGTTCATTTTATTTCTTTTTTATTACCTCTCATAATGATTATATTCTCAGCTGGTGATTTGGGAGACAAGCAGATTTTCCAATGGTTGTCTAATGGGTAACAATAACAGCTATGTTTTTGTTTTGTCTTGGAAAAGAGACAAAGGTTCATTCTTTCTGTGACATTTATACCATCCTGTGTTCCTGTACTCCATAAAAAGGTTACCTAAATCATATTCATTCCAAATGGGCATATTTAACTTTTAAAATGTCAAAGGAAGGGTAAAAGTCTCCACAGGGCAATACTGCATTGATTGACTGAATGATAAGTAGGAAATGATGAATTATGTATTCCCTTTTCATTTCAAATATTACTTAATAAATGTATTGATTTAAAGACCATTCATTCTATTGCTTAGTAAATTTATTTCCATATAGTTACTTACTTTTTAATGTTGATATTAATTTCATTGGATCAAGTGTTTTTTCAAAGTCATTTGTAATTCTGTAGTTATGATTTCTCAATTCATATTAATATAAAATTTGTAAGAAATTTCATTGTTCAGATACTCATGCATAATTAGGCACAATAACACAGAATTACCTATTTTTAAAATACAGAATTTTTCCACTGGAGGAGTTTTGACTGAAAAATAGAACTAGTTAGATATCATAGAAGTTAACTCAAGGATTTAAAATAAACAACGTGATGAAGACTTCTTTGTGTTTTAATATTGGACTCAAACCTACAAGCTCCTTCGGTGAGCTACTTCCACCCTCTTCCCTAACTTCAGTGGCAGACACAGTCATTCCTCTGTTGTTTGGTGTGTTTAAAACTGGCTTATTTGAGAAGTGTGATTACTCACTACAAAATATCTTCATAAAAGTGACACAGAAAGACAAATCTTGGTCTATATTAACTGTAAAACTGAGCAGTCATTAACCTGGTGGATTCTGACTTTTTGTGGTAGCCAATATGACTTCTATGCCTCCAAGTAGAATCTTCCTCAAATTCCCTTCCTAGATAATAAAAATGACAGAAAGTAATGTGGAATGGAGGGGAGTGGATGTTAACAAGCTGCATGTTGCATTCTGAGAGGCAAGGGGACCCCAGATACACTGCTATCGACTGCAGCGGCGTCTGAGGGAGATCTGATGGCTGTATCACTGGCAGCTACGTTTCTCATGGGTTCCATCGCACAACCCTGTCAAGGAAGTGGGGAGTGAGTACACATGGAGAAAATCTGATTTTAAGTTTAGCTTAATAACTAGAACATCCTACCAAATCATATAAAACATTCTATAATTCAAAGGCATCAATAGAAGGCATAGAGAAAAGATTATACCTAAAACTTGGGCAAGTCCTCTACATGCCTACCTGGGAACTATGTCCTCAAAAAATATCAGCACAATAAATCTAACAAATTACAGTTTATCCTGCTAACCTCCTTATTCATGTTAATGGAAATACTACAGTGTAGTCATTCTTAGAGACTGAGTAGCTTCATTGTTTTTTTTTTTTTCTTAACTTTTATTTTCTTCTCAGTCTGTTTGTCAATTCCTCCTCAAATTTCCATACATGGAGAGCTGTCTTTTCCCATGAGCAACATAATCCTCATCCTTATTACCTCTTAATAAAATGAGGGGATTAGCATCCATAATGCTATCTACAATTCAGAAATCCATTCTGTTGGATCCATTCTGCACCTGACATATTGCTGTATAGGACAAGTATGATCATGACGCTACTGTCCACACTTTCCAATATTATTCCATGGAAAATGTTGAGAATATCAAAACTGATACAAGACCTAACCCATAGTCTCTGTCTTGATCCTTCTGTTTCATGAAAAGTGGACATACATATTCAATAACAAAAGGAACCATAACTTAGAAAGAAGCCCTATAAATTTAATGAGAAAAAAATCCACACAAATTACATGTATGTATGTGCTGGATATTACTCTACTGACTTTATAATGCGTCCCAAAATTTTAGTCTCTGGGCCTTTTAGAGAAAATAAAGAGCCCCTGCATTGTTTATATTATGGGGACAGACAGAAGGAATGAATGTGATAATTAATATGGTACTTTCATCACAGAATTAAAAGTTGGCAAACACCATGAAAGCTAAAATCCTTTGGGCTGTTAAAAATATCTTTCCATATATCACATTATAAGAAACAATAATGATGAAAGCTACCATAGCTCCCTGAAGTGCAGGTTGAAGTGCCGTATTGCTGACTATCACTGTGAGTGAATATCTCAGGTATCATCTAATGAAGCGTGGGTTGTAGAGAGGACAGACAAATACAGGTGTCAAGCCTGTTTGCAGTGGAGAAGAGGGCACCACTGCTGGTCAGGACTGTGAGGAAAGAGTAGATTAACTGCTGAACTTTATTAGCCATTTACAGAAAAGTTAAATATTAATTCTAGGACCTATTTGTCTTAAAGCACCCAAAGATTAAACTTTCCAAGAAAGATTTTGTCTAATCCATTCCACCTAATTGAAATAAGTGGACCTTTTGCTCGCCTTCTCTTTTTTTTAAGCCCATCTGTCACCCATCCTTCTAATTATTTTTCTTTTAAATCATTCAATACTTTAAACCACTCCAGATTACTCTAGCCTAAAGTAGTTCATCAGCACTCTTCAGACCCTGGTTTAAATATCAGTATTCTGAGGCAGGTGTTTGAGCTAGAAGTTAAAACGCTGTCTGGCATGCCCACATCTCATATTGGAGTGCCTTGGATTGAGCACCAGCTCTGCTCCTGATTCCAGGTTTCTAGTAATGCGTTTCAGAGGCAGCAGGTGATGGTTCAAGTAGTTTGATCCCTGCCACCCATGAGAGAGATCCAGATGAGTTCCCAACTCCTGCCTTTGGCCTGACACAGTCCCAGCTGTTGCAGGCATTTAAGGAGTAGACAAACAGATGGTAGCCCTGTTTGTCTCTTTCTTTGTCTCTTTGCCTCTCAACCAAGTAGTACAAATAAAGATTAAATGTAAGTATTTATTTAATAGTAAGTAATGAATCTTTTATTAAATGCTACTACCCAATTTTTATTTTAAACCATTCATACATTTCTTCTTATTTATTTTTTGTGTCAATTATTTTCTGCAAAAAACCTACCCCTTCCTCCTAATGAAACTACTAAGAGGTGAACAGTAGTGTTGAAGAAGAAGGAGAAGAAGGCGAAAAAATAACATCACACATATGTCTGGTCTTTGCCCTGTGAGGTCCACTACAACATCAGAGGAATAAATTCAGAAGGGTGGATGCAGTAGCAGCACCCTGCACCTCCTAATGACTCCTTGAGCTTCCTCGTGTGGGAGAACCAGGTGATGGAATAGTAGATTTTCTTGGTGTCTGTGATCATTCCAGTTCTCAGCAGATGAAGCTGTGTAAGTCTCTGTTAGTTATAATTTATAGAATGAGCTCTCCAGCAGGCTATAATCAACATCAGTATAGTTTTGCCAGCCGCCATCAAACTTTCCCCACCTCCCTTCACCAACTAGTTTTTATGGAATGCTAAATACCCCAGGACAAATGATGGGTCAGATGTAGCCTAATGTTAGACACTAGCGGTTGCTGGAGTGCAGGAGACTTTTTATTTTTTAATGACCCTACTTTAGGTGAGATCCTAAAATCTTTTCATATGGCTGCCCTGAGATTTAGTAGAAGTTTTTTGTATTGTACTGATACCTGGATGGAAAAAGAGCCTCTCACTCCCACGGTAATGATTCAATTTATGAAGACCTTGCTGAAGATATCTGAAGCCAGGGTCAGAGCCCTGCTTTAGATCAACCACAAGACATAACTGCATAGGAACCAAAGGTGATTTTTGCCTGAGTACATAGGAAAATAAGTGCTGCTCAAAATGAAAAAATAATTAAATGCTTTTCTTTCATAGCTATTGCAATTCGTATACTAGTTTAGCCTGTAGTTACGCTAGACTTGGATAGTTAATACACATTGCAGTTTCCTCTAATTGGTCAGTCATGGTAATTGGTGTAACTAAATAGGCATTTACGTAGAACTTACCATAGTTCAGGAATTGTGCTAGGTGGATGTTCAGTAACTGCTTTGCTTTTTAACTCAAAATATTTAGATTCTTACAGGTACAAAGTTTGTAACATGTACTGCATATAGTATTCCTTCTTCTCATTCACAGGGTGCCTTTTGTTAGTTGTGTAAAATTAACAAGCTAGGTCATTCCACATATACATATAGGAACACACATACATAGTGGTAGATTTGTCTAAGAACCATATTCTATTAAATTTTACTCCCAGCCTGTCTCTTGTTATGTTATTTTGCTCCTAAATAGAGATAATATCTTGCTTAATCCTGCTGAGGACAACAAGCATTTCATAACAATTTCTAGCTCTTATAATACAAGATTCCTGAATGTAGGCTTTCCTTATAAAACGTTCATATGATGTTCTCCTCTCCTTGTGAAAAAAGAGTGCACTTTTTCTCATTTATAAAATCTTGAGCCCCAAATATGCTGAGAAACATATAGACCTGGTGTTTGTTGGTGGGATGAGTTGCTTTCCACTTTCATTATGTTAAGGTCATTTGAAGGCCAAGTGCTAGATATATGAATAGGTTAACAAGTACACACACACACATTCTGATCACTGGCCTGACTATAGAGCTTTACATGTAGTAAATAAAATACTAACTTCTTGCCTACCCCTTATTTCCATAATGCCCCTCCAGAGATGCTCCTGTCTGATCCCATGAATATATCACTGTACACGACAAACAGGAATTTGCAACAGTGCTCTAGGAAACAGACCTTGGGATGGGGAGGTGGTCTGGTTTATCCGAATGAGCACCATAAAATCAAATGAGTTTTTTTTTCTTTTTTTTTAACTTTTATTTAATGAATATAAATTTCCAAAGTACAGCTTATGGATTACAATGGCTTCCCCCCCATAATGTCCCTCCCACCTGCAACCCTCCCCTTTCCCACTCCCTCTCCCCTTCCATTCACATCAAGATTCATTTTCGATTCTCTTTATATACAGAAGATCAGTTTAGCATACATTAAGTAAAGAGTTCTTAAAAGTGGGGGCGCTTCATGGCTGTGATCAGAAACCAAGGGAAACAGGAAGAAGAGGCAGGAGAATCTGAGATGTGAGGAATCTGCCAGCTATGGCTGCTTTGAAGATGGTAGAAGAAGATGGCAAAGAATCAAAGGAGTGGGATTCAAAAGCAGGAGCAGGCAAGGGAATAGCCTCTCTGCTAGATCCTCTAGAGAGGAATGTATTCTTGCGACATCTTGATTTTAGTCCAGGGAAACTTTTGCCAGACTGAGCAGGAGACTGTAATGTAATAAAGTTGTGCTCTTTTATTCAAAGTGGTAACTAGTAGCAATATAAAATTGATACACCTGCAACATTCTGAGGGCTAATTTCTAAAAGGATGCTCAAAGCAAGGAAAACAGTTGGTTATAATACTTTGATATCCCTACACAAACACTTATACACATTAGGAACGGCTAGCCCAGTTTTCTTGGTGAAAACTCTGAAACATAGAGGTAAAACTGAGGTGACAATAAAGACTTTTGTTGACCATGTAAAAACTAACAGGACTTAAACAGCACTCTGGCCTCAGAATCAGCCCTTAAGGCATTCAGATCTGGCTGAAGAGCCCATGAGAATATTTTAGGCATGGAAAGCCAAGACACTCTGGCAAAAAAAAAAAAAAAAAAAAAAAAAAAAAAAAAAAAAAACAAACACCTAAATGAAAGCTCTCCACGAGTGAGATCCCAGTAGAAAGAACGGGCCATCAAAGGAGGAGGTACCTTTCTCTGAAGGGAGGAGAGAACTTCTACTTTGACTATGGCCTTGTTGAAATAAGATCAAAGTCGGCGAGCTCAGGGGGCTTCCATGGCCTTGGCAACCCATGACTAGACCCTGGGGAGATTGCTGATGCCTTAAACAAGAGTGTCAATTTGGTAAGTCAACAACAGGAGTCACTGTGCACTTACTCCTCATGTAGGATCTCTGTCCTTAATGTGTAGTTCAATGTGAATTAATTCTATGACTAGTGCTCAAACAGTAATTTGCACTTTGTGTTCTGTGTGGGGGCAAACTGATGAAATCTTTACTTAATATATACTAAATTGATCTTCTGTATATAAAAATAATTGAAAATGAAAAAAAAAACTAGCAGGACTGTTCCCTTTTATGATAAAGACATTTTTCATTTCTCAACATAGATATATAGAAACAGTTAAAAATAAGCCCTTTAATTATGACTGCAGTTATTGTTACTTTTATTTATAGCATAGTTAGCATGTTCCACTTGATTTGGCACACCTGTAGCAAAAGCCTATCTCCCATAGCTTGAAGAAGTCCAAGTAAGGTGGGAAGTCTATCATTTTATTCAAAGGATCTATCACAGTGCTGGAGTTAACAGGCCAGCTGAGCACGTGTCCCATCTCCAGGGCTGTGGAGATATAAAACGAGTAGTCTACAGCATAATGATGTCATTTGTGGCTGTGTGAAAGTGTGAAGTTACAAAGAAAAACAAAAATAGAGGACAAGAGAACCAGAGTCAAGCCCTAAAGATACATAAGATGGTTAAAGTGTAAGACAAAGGAAGAACAGGAAGAACAGGAAGAAGAGGAAGAAGAGGAGGAGGAAGAGGAGGAGGAGGAGGAGGAGGAGGAGAAACAGTACAACTGGCAGTGAAGGAGAGGAGCTGGGGGTGTGGTTTAGGAGAGAAAGCATTTGGGATACTCTTTTCACAAAGGGAGATATCATGGGGCTGATATTGGGACACAACAGGTTAAGCTGCCACTCGAGATACCAGCATCTATATCAGAGTGCCATGAATGAGAGGCAGCAGAAGACGGCTCAAGTACTTGGCCCCTGCCGCCCTTGTGAGAAACGCAGGTGGAATTCCTGGCTCTTGGCTTTTGTCTTGTCCAACCCTGGCTGTTGTGGCCATTTGATGAGTGAACCAGGTGATAGAAGAGCGCTCTCTCTCTCTCTCTCTCTCTCTCTCTTTTTCTCCCTCTCCCTCTCCCCTCCCTCTCTCTCTTTCACACACATCATGACATTATCCAGAAGAGAAGAATGATAGAAGTTCAAGATCAAAAACTTAATATGAAACCCATCAGTCCATTTTGTGATTTCTCATGAATAAAAATTCCCCCAGAGTTGGTTTCAACAAATAAATTAACCTATGTGAAGTATCAATAACTGCATGAGTAACAGAATCCAAGCTGTAAGAATAGGAGAAACGGAGGGTTTTGAATAGTAATTGTACTAGGGGTACTAGAGTAAGTGATCCCAAGGAGGAGGGATCTTTTCTGAGACTGGAATGTTAGCAATCAGGACACAAATGAGCTTTTATTTCAGGTTACAACAAAGGTCAGTTGTGACCATGGGGACAGATGTCCAGGATAGGACGGAGGACATGGTTGTTCGAGGGGAACACACCAAGAATTGAGAAGGCAAACTGTTTGCTGGGTCATCACGCAAATATTGGCCCATCAGAGACGATCGGGGAACAGGCCAGGAGAAGGGCTTGAGCAGGAGGCAGGTGCTACTGATGGTGGGGGCGGGGATAGGGATGTAGGTTCTCACAAAGCTTCAGGCCTTGCCACCTGCGGTGATTTCCCAGAGGAACAAAAGAATTCCTTTATTTACATTTTATTTTAAATTCCCCAATTTAGAGTCAGAGGTTTTCTGATTATTTCTACAAGCACAAAACCCTAAAGAAAACCTGGACCCTTCTGAGCTGACTCAATCAAAAAATACGTGCCCATTTGAACAGTGCATTTTCTTGGAAATTATATTCACAATTTAAATATACTTTGGAGTGCATTGCAACTCTAGTAGAGTGCATATGTAATTTTGTTGTTACATACCAGAAAATTCTACTAATCCATATCATAGTCCCTCCACTCTCCCAGCTCCACCCTTCCTTCCAGGTACACACATTATAGATATTTGCTTTGTGATGTACTAGTGGTTGTTAGAATTTATGGCATAAGGTTCTAAAACATATTTTCCAATTCCATTTAAAGTTATATTTTTAGCTTATATTAACTCTTAATTATATCAACTGATTACTTTGAAGAACAGAATTATAAAATATTGAATATTGGTTTTATTAGAAATATTGCATTTTCTTGTTATTACCAAATATCACTCTGTACTCAGGAAATACTGTGTAAACTAACATTTTAATTTCTAATAGAAATATATTATTTAATATTCTTTTAATGCCTGATGGTACTTAAAAATCCATTAATTTTAAAAGAAACAAATGTGTACTGGATACATTTTATTTTATGGTTTTTCTTCCAGTGAGTCAACATACGCTCCCACAGTGACTTTCAGAACCATGTCCCACTGTTTGTGCTATTTATCCCTGGACTATTTTCAGATTGCTGGATGAAAACAGCTGTTTAAAAATCTTTATTATTTTCACCCACTTGAATGGTATGGTGACAAAGAGTGGGGAAGAGGTGGTGGAGAGAGCAATCTCCCATCATGTGGTTCACGTCCCAAATGCTGACAACAGCCAGGGCTGGGCTAAGATGAAGCCGAAAGTCTTGAATTCCTTCCAGGTCTCCCACATTGGAGGCAGGGGTCCTAGCACTTGAGCCATCATTCACTGCTTCCCAGGATACATTAGCAGGAAGTTGAAGTGAAAGTAGGGAACTGATATCCAAACTGGCACTCTGATATTAGGTGCAGGCATCCGAAACAGCAGCTTAACTGGCTGCACCACAAAACCTGTCCCTGCAGATAATTTTCAAAATTTTCCTGACTTCATCTCCCACTGCTATTGACTATGAATTATATAATATCATACTGAGATTATGAAAATCAATGAAGGTGATACAAATAAAGTCACTTTGTAAAATTACAAACATTTCTAAAACCATCACGTTCAGCCATATTACTCTTCGATTTTGAATCCACATGTAATTGTGATCATTCAGCGTTTGTCTTTCCAAGCCAGGCTGTTTCAGTAAACACTGTTTCCAGGTTCATCTGTGTTGTCACACATGGGAGAATGCCCTTCTTTAGGGACAGGGTTATGCTCTGATATGTGTATGAACCACATTTGCTTCATCTGTTGGGCCACCTCGGATTGATTCCACAGCTGCAGGTTGAACGTGGGAATACAGAGTCTCTCTGGCATACTGACTTAACATTTCCTTTAGCTTTATACTCAGCAGTGAGATTGCTAGATTACATGATAGTCCTCTCTCTCTCTCTCTCTCTCTCTCTCTCTCTCTCTCTCTCTCAGTATAACTATAATGTGTAGCAATCAATACCATGTATAAATATGGATATATAAATCCTACACAGCCGCAGTTTTATCTTGACATTGAGTTAACATCTGGACAGGTTCCTGTCCTGACAGAACACAGTCTTATTATGGAAAACTCTTTTTAGAAAAATTAATAGCAGGGGCTGGTGCTGTGGCACAGCAGGTTAAGCTATTGCCTGCAACATCAATATCCCATATGAGTGCCAGCTGGAGTCCTGTCATCTCCATTTCCAAGCCAGTTCTCTGCTAATGTGCTGGAGAAGGCAGTGGAAGTTGGCCCAAATGTTTGGGCCCCTGCCACTGTCATGGAAGACTTGGATGGAGCTGCAGGCTCCTGGCTTTGGCCTGGCCCACCCTTGGCAGTTGGTGCCATTTGGGGAGTAAACCAGTGGATGGAAGATCTCACTCTCTTTCTCTCTGACTCTCCCTCTCTTTCTTGAACTATTTCAAATATATGATTTTTTAAAAAAAATTTAATACTAACACAATTGATAGATAATATAGTACAATAATCATAAACATTTTTAATATTTGGTTAACATATATTAGTTTAAGTGTTTAAATGAAATAAAATATAATCAGCTAAAATATTTGGTAAGGTTCACTATTTGTGTAATTGGTGACTCATTAGGTACTAGAAATTATTAGCCGATATTTAAAATATGATGACAACTACTATGTTTCATAGGTGGCTCCTTTCAATTCTATTTATCTTTAGCCTCTTTTTATTTTTCAGAATTAAAGTTTTTATGGAATTAAAGTTTCTACTTAATGTGCCAACAGGCATTCCTGATCAATTAAAATGAACCCTCAGGGACAGGTGTTTGGCACGGCTTTAGGATGACACTTAGTATGCCCACAGCCCATGTCAGAGTATCTGAGTTCCGGTCTGGCTCCACTCCCAATTCCAGATTCCTGTGTTACTCACCCTGGATGCAGCGGGTGATTGGTCAAGTAGCTGGGCCCTGCCATCTATGTGAGAGACCCAATTTAATTCCTGGCTCCTGACTTCAGCTTGGCCAGCCTCAGCTGTTGGAGGCATTTATGAAGTGAGCCAGCAGACAAGAGACTCTCTCTCTCTCTCCTTCTCCCTTTCAAATAAATCAAATAAAAATTTTAAATTTCCATTTTTTTTCTTTAATATTTAAAATTTTATAAATGGATTTTGTGATTTGTGTAGCAGAAAAAAAAAACAAGAACTGTCAGGAAAAGCAAAAATGAATTCATCTTAACAGTTGTAAGGACTATTGAGGCTGTGGAATCAAGATGGTGTACCAGAGATAAAGAATTTGAATAGGGGAGGAAAATGGAAAGCCCTGGAAACTACTAAATATTTAGATATGACAGCGTATAAGAACCATAGCAGAATTCCATTCAATAAGTGGAGTTAGAAGTTATCACCAAGTAAACAGTATAAAATAAAATTAACCTGATACATTGAGGGCTTCAGAAATAGAGTTTTAAAATTCTCCAGTATTTAGATAGCTGTTAGGTTTTAGAATAAAGATTTATTTTTTAAAGAAAAAAAGATATATTTATTTATTTGAAAGAGTGAGAGAGGGAAAGAGGGAGAGAGGGAGAAAGAGAGAGCTCCTGCATTCAATATTTGCTCCCCAGATGGCCACAATGGCTGCCCCAGCTGAAGCCTGGAACCACTAGCTTCTTTTGGTCCTCCCTCATAGGTGCAGGGGCCAAACATTTGGGCCATCCTATGGTGCTTTCCTAGGCACATTAGCAGGGAACTGGATTGAAAGTGGACCAACAGGACTCGAACCACTGTCCATATGTTAAGCCAGAATGGCAGATGGCAGCTTAACCCATTGCACCATAGCACCATAGCACCAGCCCCTAGAGAACGAGAGACATTTCTTTCTTTCTTTTTTTTTTTTTATTTTATTTTTTGACAGGCAGAGTGGACAGTGAGAGAGAGAGAGACAGAGAGAAAGGTCTTCCTTTGCTGTTGGTTCACCCTCCAATGGCCGCCGCGGCTGGTGCGCTGCAGCTGGCGCACCGTGCTGATCCGATGGCAGGAGCCAGGTACTTATCCTGGTCTCCCATGGGGTGCAGGGCCCAAGTACTTGGGCCATCCTCCACTGCACTCCCAGGCCACAGCAGAGAGCTGGCCTGGAAGAGGGGCAACCGGGACAGAATCCGGTGCCCCGACCGGGACTAGAACTCAGTGTGCCGGCGCCACAAGGCGGAGGATTAGCCTAGTGAGCCGTGGAGCCGGCTGAGAGACATTTCTTAAGGAAAACACAAAGCATTAATATAAAATATTGATATATTTATCTTTATTGAAGTTAAGAAGTCATATCATTGGAAAACAACTTAAAGAATGAAAGTAAGTTAAAACCAACAAAGAACATATTTTATACGTTGAACGGATGGTAACAAGAATGACAAAACTATATAAACCAATAAGAAATCACTGCTAAGCAAGCTTAAAAATTAGAAAAGGAGGATAAGCGTTTCACAAAAGAGAAAAAAGTTAATGAAATAAAAAAATGTAGAATACATTCATGGGCAGTTGTGGCACACTGGTTAAGCCTCTGCTTAGGACACCCACACCCTATGCTGGAGTGCTGGTTTGATTCCCGGCTGCTCCGCTTCTGATCCAGCTTCCTCCTAATGCACCTGGGAGGCAGAGGGATCGAGTAATGTGTTTCCTTCCACGCATGTGGGAGATCAAGATAAGGTTCCAGGCTCTTCTGGTCTGGCCTGGCCCAGCCCTGGCTGATGGGGCATTTGGGGAGTGAACTAGAAGATGGAAGATTTATTTCTATTTCTTTCTGCCCCAAGTAGATGAAAATCAGTAAATATTAAAAAAAAATTTAAAAATATATCAATATTTTGGTGGGAAAAGAATTAAAGGCCACATAAATAAATGATATACTATTCTAATAAATGATTAAAATTAAAGTATTTAACATTATAAAGTAATGAATAGTGAATGGATTCAAAATTAACTTAATCATTATTGACATAAACATAAGAAAATAGGAAAATAAAAGAAACAGAAATAAAATCAAGAAAGAGATTGGGACTGGTGATGTGGCACGGAGGGTAAAGCTGCCACCTACAGCAGGGGCATCCCATATGGGCACTGGTTCGAGTCCTTTTGCTCCGCTTCCATCCCAGCTCCCTAATAATGCATCTGGGAAAGCAGCCAAAGATGGTCCAAGTCCTCGGGCCCCTGCACCCATGTGGCAGACTCAGATGGAACTTCTGCTTCCTGGCTTCAGCCTGGCCCAGGCCTGGCTGATGTGGCCATCTGGGGAGAGAACCAGCACATGGAAGATATTTTTCTCTATGTTTCTCTCTGTAACTCTGCCTTTCAAAAAATAAATCAGTCTTTTAAAAAAAGGAAAGAAAAAGATTGAAACAAAAAAAATAGGCATAAGCCAACTGATGCAGGAATTTGAATACCATGATAAAGAATTTGGATTTTATAAAAAATATATGACAATATCAGGTTAGATATTCCAGAAATATACTGAAGTTTCAAAGTAGCTACATGGAATATTAATTCAATGAATTCTATTTTATTGTGTAATTATAAGTCAAATATAACAATTCCTCATTTTAACATCAAAATTTTCAACTCTTATACTGGAAGCTTCATTCAAGATGTCACATCTGATTGCATTCAAGTTTTTCCTGTGAAATCAGCCATTTTTATAACAAGTGCTAAAAAATTCAGAATGCTACTTTTTATGGACATGCAATTTTTGACATCTCTTTCATGTGTATGTTGGTTCTTTATATTTTTGTATTTCTCTTGAGCTAAATCTACATTATTGACTGTAACCTAAGAAAGTATAAATTATGTTGATAGCTGAGAAAAGAATTTAATAAGATTTCTATCATCTTCAGTCTGAAAATTGTTATTATGGCCACAGAATAAAAGTGGACCCGATCTCAGTGGTTTAACCAAGTGGAAGTTTACTTGTCAATCCCTGAAAATTCAACTGAGAGAGGGAGGGAGGGTAGGGAACACGGCTCTACATGGTCATTCGGGATGTAGAAACCCCAGCAGCTGTCACAGAGACACCATGGAGGAGCATACTTGTAGATTTTTATAAACCACACACAGAAGTGGCACATATCACTCTGCCTTCACTTCACTGGCCAGAACCATCACTGCAACTCCACCCTCTTGCTTTGTGGTCCATGCAGGAAGCTGCCTGCAGCCACAGCGTGACTTTCCATGGGTAGCATACCTCTGTGGTGGATAGATAACCAGGTTTGCAACATGTGCAGTGAATAATGCCTAAGGTTGACCAAAAGGAAGTGATTTCAAAGGTAGCCATAGGGTGGGTCCAATTTGAAGTCAGTCATTATTAAAGACAAGAGGTATAACATTCAGGAAGACCCTTCTAGAAGCAGAGTGAAATAGTGTGAACTGGAGTAAGGCATGGTGGTACATAGAGGCGAGAGACCAAAGACAAGAGAAAATGCATGTCAGAGTGTGTGAAATGTCATATATGATCAGAAAACGTCTAAAACAACTTGTCAGGGAAGGTGAGTGTATTAGCCCACTTCCTGATGCTGTAACAAAATAGGTGAGCCTTGGCAATGTATAAGTAAGTGGTTTACTTAGCTCACAGTTCTGGAGGTCTAATAGTATGACCCCAGCATCTGCTAGTCTCTGGCAAGGTTCCCATGGCAGAGGCATCACAATGGCAGGACTATGTGGGGGAGGAAGAGGTCACATAGATAGGAAATCAGAGTGCCAACAGAGGGACCAACTTTGCTATTTTGTGACACGGCATTGCAAGAACTAGCCAGGGTGCCACAAGAACCCTTCTGAGGGGAATATCTTTAATGACCTAAACACCTGTCACTATGCCCCTCTCCTTAAAGGTCCCACCACTTCTAATCATTGCCACATTGGGGACCAAGATGCCAAACCACACATCCTCGGGGAAGAAACCACATCCAAACCATGGCAGTGCCTCCCAGGACATCTTTTAAGCTTGAGAATTCACATATATGTTTTTTTTTTTCCACTGGAAAATACCATTTTCTCAGAACTTTTTGCTTTTTAAAGCAAAATGGTTTAAGATCTTTATCAAGTTTAGATAATGTAAATATCTATATATCTTTATATATTATATATTACAGGCTTTATATATTACAGGCTTATATATTGGATATTACAGGCTTAAAGATATTCACAAAAATATTTGTGAACTTAAAAAATAACTTCCAAGCATATTTTTTAAAAGATTTATTTTATTTATTTGAAAGACAGTGTCACAGAGAGAGGTAGAGAGAGAGAGAGAAGTCTTCCATCACTCCCCAGATGGCCGCAATGGCCAGAGCTGTGCCGATCTGAAGTCAGGAGCCAGGAGTTTCTTCCAGGTCTCCCTTGTGGTTGCAGGGGCCCAAGGACGTGGGCCATCTTCCACTGCTTTTCCAGGCCATAGCAGAGAGCTGGATTGGAAGTGGAGCAGCCGGGACTTGAACTGGCGCCCATATGGGATGCCGGCACTTCAGGCCAGGGCTTTAACCACTGCGCCACAGCGCTGGCCCCCCAAGCATATTTATTAAAGAAGACAGTTAAGAGAAACAGCTCAACAGAAAGGCAAGCTAGTTTTACTAAGTAGGTAAAGTATAAGAAGTTTAAGCAGGTTTGCTTTAAGTAGATGAAGAACAAGGAATTATTTCATTAAACACTTCACCAAGATGGGCTCTTTACTGAGTCGTTGAATTTTTTCGATTTTCATTTTCAGTCCTTTCACAAAGCGTTATGTGGGCTGGCGTTTTGGTGTGGCAGGTTAAGCCATCACTCTGCGATACGAGATCCCGTATTACAGTGCTGGTTTGAGTTCTGGCTCCTCTGCTCCAGATCCAGCCTCCGCTAATGCACCTGGGGAGGCAGTGGACAACTGACTGCTCAAGTCCTTGGGCCCTACACACCCATGTGGGAGACCCGGCTGTAGCTCCTGGTTCCTGGCAGGTGCAGATTTTGGGAGTGAATCACTGGATGAAAGATCGGCCTCTCTCTCTCTCCCTGTCACTGTGCCTTTCAAATAAACATTTTTTAAAAAGTCATGACACATTCTGAGGCAATTCTTTGTGAAGTAACTCAAAATTATAAATCAAATAGCATGCTTATTTTTCTTTGCTAAAGCTATATATGCTGAAGAGTAACATTAAAAGGAGAAATAAGAACAAAAGCAAAGTGCTTTGGCTAAACAAAGCCTGTTAACGCTAATTAACTAGCTTTGCACAGCTGTGATAGTACAGCCCATTAATTAATAAAGAGAAAAAATCAATATTAGCATTCTATTTCTTTTTTGTAAGTACTTTTAGGAGTCTGTATATTAATTCATTGTATTTTAAAATTATTGTCTTAATAAATCTCATTAGAGATCTTGGAATAATAATATTACTTAAAAGTAAGGTATAGTGTTGCCACATACTATTTTCACAGAAAAATAATATCTGTAATTTTGTTAACCCTATATTGAGAACACTAGTTCTATTTTGAGGCTTTGCTATTCAGTGTATAATCCTTTCCCAATATTAAACTTTTATATTTACTTTGTGTTTACTATGCTAATTGATTAAAAGCTAAGCTTTTTTTTTAGAAATCTTTTATATGACTGTAGTACTGAATTAGAATTATGTAAGTTTGCCAATCTTGAATATTGTTTTCTTAAATGGATTTTTTCTCCACTCTGTTTCAAAATTTTACAATCTTATAATCCACTTTTATTGGAGTCTAGTACTCCACTTCCTTTATTACATAAGAATGAAAATAATTTAGCTAATCACATTCATACTTAGTAATATTATCATTATTCAGTCAGAAACTGTGACTATTGAACTAATCTCCCAAGAGGATTATAAAAATAAATGTGACAACATAAAGGGGTTTTGGAAGACGTAAATGGTTCATTTTAATCTCGTGATTCTATTGTGGATTTCTTGAAAGTTGAAAGAGTTTGTGTTAGCGTGGTCTCTAGCAATGGCTCCTGGAACTAACAAGAGTTTAGAACAACTTTGAATGAGGGTTAAACTCTAGCCAACAAAAACAAGAGAAACCTTTCAATACTTCCTAGCTAAAGTGAAATAGAAATCTCTAAAATTTATTTTTATTTTATATCAAAATGCCAGTTTGGATATTCTCATTCAAGCCACCAGTCATGTTTTGAAAACTTAGCAGTAATAGGCACTGGCTAGCAGCTAAAAAGAGATTCATCATACATCAGAACTAATCAAGCTGCTCATAGTCTAGTAAAGCCTAATTAAGATTTATAATTAGAAAGTTAAATTACATAGCCAATCTCAGAGAGGGAAGGCCCATTTACATAATGTAACCCAGCCACTGGGTGATGCAGATGGCCAGTCTGGACTTCATTTTTGTCAGCTGTCCATCCAAGAAGATGGGGTCATTATTTGGCATGTTTGGCTAATTTGTTAAATTAAGGGTGTTTTATTCAGACAAGTTCAGTAAAATATAAAAACTATGATATTTTATTATTTTTATTTATTTATTTGAGAGGCAGAGAAAGAGGGAGATCTTGGAAAAGAAAGAGAAAGAGAGAGAGACCTACTCTCCAAATGAGTGCAATATCTGGGGCTGAGCCAGAGCTGGACTGAGACTGGGAACTGAGAATGTAACTCAGGTCTTCCGTGTGCATGGCGGGTACTCAGTCACTTTGAGCAATCACTGCTTCTCCTAGGATCTACATTAACAGGAAGCTGAAATCAGGAACCAAAGTCAGGTATCAACCCAACTATCCCAGTGTTGTATACAGAGGTTCAACCATCATTGTCACTGCTAGGCCAAGGACGTCCCTAAAACTGCTTTGCTTTAAAGAGCAATGTAAGGACACACTCCCTTATATGCCTTTTTTTTTTTTATTTTTATCAGCCTGAAACTTGGTACAAAGCCGTCACCAGCATAGGCTTTGGGGTTGGTCAAAACTTAGTGAAATTTCTCCTGTGTCACATGCTAATGCAAGCTCTTTGGGGTCTGAGTGGAGAGTGTTCTCTGTGGACTGGGAATGGCATGGAACTGTTGCTGCCTCTCACACACACAGTTGCTGGATTCTGACACTTGCCCAGCAATGTAGTGGCTAAATAGTGAGTAAATACTATGACAGGAAGGATCAGTGGTGCCTTGTAAGATACTACACACCAAATAGAGCTTGTGGGCCCCTTCTAAAAACCCATATAGGAATGCCACAGATACCAAGATAAGAAAATAGGATATTTAGTTACCCATTACATTATTCCCGGCTGACCAGACTGCTGGAGTGAGTATTGATAAGACTGAGCTCCTGAAGAAGGATTATCAGATACCATCTGCCTTCCTCATGCATACAGTCCTCAGCCCAGGGACAAATATGGACTGCCCAAAGACGCTGAGGGATGCCTTCACTGTCCTTGTCACCCTGCAGAGACTGGATCATTCACAGGCAGCCTAGCCTTACAGTGTAAACAGCTGGATGTGAAACCCAAAGTAGGTAAGCTGATGCAGACTAGAAAAGTCTCAGAATTGGGAGTGAAGGTCCATCTAACATACTTGTACTTAGGGAGCGTGTACAATGTACAGTTTTCAGTGGAAGATTTCTGAAAGCAGGGACCAGGTAAGTAACAAAAGAGTGGAGCCAAACTAAAGACACAGTCCATTCCAAAGAGTGGCTTCAAGTATAAAATTCCAATCACCTCTTCCCTTGTATCAGCCCAGGCTAATGTAACAAGAAGTATGGGAAGCGGTACTTGTGAATCAGCACATTAGCTCGGGGAGACAAGAAGGGAGGAGAGGAAGGAAAAGGGAGAGAGGGGGAGAAAGAACAGAAAGGACAACGGGTGGGAAAAGGAGAGGAATAGACCCAATGGAATTAAATACCAATGAGGAAATAAAACACTTTAAAGAATGGACATGTTAGGAAAATCTAACCATTTTAACTGCTGGAAACCAAATACTTGGAGCTCGGTGATCCCTGACGGCACCAACCACAGCTGAGACCTTGGTACCACAGGGGGAGTGTGGACAACACTACTCACCGAGAATCTGGGTTTTAGATGTCTCTTTAGTACTAAAATAAACTTATCTTGATTCCACTATGAGGAAACTTCAAAATGTTTTTGAAAAGCTGGAGTTAAGAGAGACTTTTTATCTCCATACTTAATTTTTTCAGAGTACGCATTTTCCATGATCATTTTGAAGACCCATTGTCTATGTAAAGTATTTAGCATATAGGACTGAAAAAAAAAAGTAACATGGCTAAAATATTGGACCAAAATATGCTATGAAACAGGAAGGTTTTATAATTCCAGATTCTTATAAGGAATGATATACACAAAACACTTACATTTTAAAGGAAACGCTAAGTATTAATTACATAGATATCATTAAAAATCAATAAAAAAGTAAGGAAAAAGGGCAACAAAATGAATCCGGGGTAAGCAGAAAGGAATGAGAATTAAAGGTAAGAGGGAACATTAGTGAAATAAGTTGATAAAAAGAAAAATTTTTCATAAGGTCAGTTGATAAAATCAGTATATTCATTAATAATAATGACATGTTTGGTCTTACCAGATAAATCTGTCCACTCACATAAATCTAAAACTTAGCAACTACACTTTTAGGTGTATTTACTAGAGAAATTCTTACACAGGGGCATAGTATACCTGGATAAGTATATTCACATTAAAATACTTGTTGATAATAAAATGTTGAAAAACCCAAACGTTTAAATCATTACACTATTGACTTTAAAATGTAAAATAAGTCACGGAATAATGAAATGATAAAATACCACCCAACTGTAGCTTTGAATTGACCCCAACTGCATCTAGAAATATGGATGAAACCATAGTGAGACCTAGTGTTGAACAGCTTTAAAAAAATCAATAATCAACAGATAAGGAACAGCAGAGCAGCAGTTTGATAAATCTCAAATAATTATAAGATAAAATTTTATTTCATACACATGTTAAAAATGCATTTTGAAATGTAATAAAGAGACAAGAAAGTATATGTTTCAAGGTAGTTCATTTTGGGTGAAGTAACGAGTGGAAAGGAGACACAGGTCACATCAATCCTAATTCTTATATTTAATTTGCATGGTGATTGATGCCATCAAGAGCGTTTGTTACGCTAACTGCATAACTTAGCTTCTTGTGTATGTGTCAATATTACCTGATAAAGTATTTTTAATGATTGAAGAGCTTCTTGGTTGTGTGCCTTATATAAATTACTGCATGGCCTTTGCAACAAATTTTTGTAGTAGTTTTTACCTTACTTTAAAGGTGATAAAACTGAGGCTTAGAGACATCAAGATACACAGTTGGGGGTTCCATGAAGTCAGGCTTCAGACCCTTACTCCATATGTCTTCCAAGCCACTTTCATTAACCATGGATACTCTCTCTCCTTACCCAGACCCTTTAGAGAAGGGAGGGCAAAGTTCTGCCCTTCTCCCCAGTGGAGTGGACAGTGCTGAGAAAGGTATGCACAAAGCACACGGTGACAAAGGGGACAGTTTTACTGAAATATTGACATATGGGTCAAGAATCAAAACACGAATGTGGTGGACAGTAGGGGCAGAGAGTGGGCTCACTGGCTCATTAGGATGCTCCTGTCCCGAGCTGGAATGGCTGGGTTTGATAACGACCTCCAGCTCCTGTATCCTGATTTCTGCCAATGCAGATGCTGTCATTGAAGGCTCCAGTAGTTGGGTTTCTGCCACCTGGGTTGGGTTCCCGGCTCCTGGCTACAGGTATGGACATTTGAGGAGTGAACCAGCAGAAGGGAGCCCTCTGTAAACAATCACCATGAGTAGAATAGAAGGCAGAAAAATGTTGCCAGTGGAAATGCTGTAAAGATATGGAGAACAAAGCACCGGGCAATGTCAGATGTCAGCACAGTGGGCTGTTTGCTGAGGCTACAGCTGGGGAAAGTGAAAGGTGCAGTAGGATTTATAGAGGATGGAAATGTAGGTTTGATTCGGGTCGGGGGGCACTTGGTATTGATCCTTGAGGGCCAGGCAGAGGCTTGTAAACATTAGTGTGCATTGGGATCTCCTGGTGGGCTTGTTCAAACACACATTGCTGAGCCCTGTGGGCAGAATTTCGGATTCAACAGGACTGGGTGCGCCTACGAGTGTGCGTTGCTCACAACACCCAGGTGGAAACCCTAGTTTGAAAGCAGTGCTCTGGCCGGCACCGCGGCTCACGAGGCTAATCCTCCGCCTAGCGGCGCCGGCACACCGGGTTCTAGTCCCAGTCGGGGCGCCGGATTCTTTCCCGGTTGCCCCTCTTCCAGTCCAGTTCTCTGCTGTGGCCCGGGAGTGCAGTGGAGGGTGGCCCAAGTGCTTGGGCCCTGCACCTCATGGGAGACCAGGAGAAGCACCTGGCTCCTGCCTTCAGATCAGCGTGATGCGCTGGCCGCAGCAGCCATTGGGGGGTGAACCAATGGCAAAAGGAAGACCTTTCTCTCTCTCTCTCTCTCTCTCTCTCACTGTCCACTCTGCCTGTCAAAAAAAAAAAAAAAAGGCAGTGCTCTAGGGCTAGCAAAAGGGGAGGAGCTGAGTGTAGAATGTCAGTGCTGTTGGAGCTGGGGAGGCAGACTGTAGAGAACAGCCAGAGAGTTCCCATATGGTACTGCAGGGCCAGGTCAGTCTGAAACCATGTAGAGGGAGTGCTGACTCTGACGGGCGGTTAGTGATGCCTCCCCTTTGGGTGTGAGGATTGAGTGGCCCCGAATTCTTCCAAGAGGTACTGAGTTAACAGTAGAACCATAAGCCAATGTAAGAACGAGAGAAAAAGCAAAGCGCCTTCTCTATACAGGTGTTAGGGCGCTGAAGAGAGGAAACATGAGAGTCACTGTTAGGGGAGATTGATTAAACTAGTGTGATGGCGTCTCTCCTGTATTTAACAACAAGCCCTGGGTTTTAGGGTACAAATCCTGCATTCCACAGTTATCTCCTGACCCCCTAGGCAACTGTATTCCTCTATGTTGGAACTAATTTTCTGGTTCTTAATGACAAGCCTCTGCCGAAGATGCAGGCCGACCAAGTGGGGAGAAGGTGAACTTCATGTTTGTTTCTGCCTCCAGGCCCCCAGAGCCCGCGAGGAAAGTGAGGGAGTCATGTTGGTGGCTGAGGAGGGCAGTCTAGGGTAGTGCGTACCAAGCTCAGCGTAAAGGGTGGGTGGTGATGAAATGATTCCCACAATCTGAGGGTCCAGAAGAAAGCCTCAGTGCCTCTCAAACTTGCCAGAAGGCCAGCCACGCAGCCCAGAGCCGTGTCCTTTGGCCCTGGCTGTCTCCTTGCACTTTCCCTCTTAGGCAGCCACAGGTGTTTATTCTTGGATCTCAGAGTGGCCTGGCAAATGTGCCTGGCTCCTAGGATGCCTCCGGGATGGTCAGACTCAACATGGCTCCCTGTGTTCGAGGGAATATATGACTTCATATAAGTGTTACAGTTGCTCAAGTGAATGTGTTTTAAGCAAACTCAAACTGCTTTGTCTTACTTTTGGTGCTGAGAACTGACAACTGTATTTGTAACTGTAACCATGAAATGTCTTTGGTGTAAAGACAAACTTCTACAGACAGTAGTAACTGAAGAAGGAGCAGGTGCTTCTCCTGGTCTCCCATGGGGTGCAGGGCCCAAGCACTTGGGCCATCCTCCACTGCACTCCCTGGCCACAGCAGAGAGCTGGCCTGGGAGAGGGGCAACCGGGAAAGAAAAGAAAAGAGAACATCTAACCCTTCTTTGTAAAGTTTTTCCACTTCTATTCCAGGATAGTTACCCGATTCTTGGGAGGAGATGCACAACTGATGACTGATTCCATTACAAGTTCATAGCACCTGGAACCCATGGTCCTTAGCTCCAATCCTCCACCCCTAATTCTCTATCATGACTTCCATCTGCCACTTTAACTATATTCTCAGCCAGGGATCATGCAGTTACCTTTTTGGAATTTGAATTTGTGGGAGGGTAGAGAAAACAAAAACACCTTTCCTGAACACATGGTTTTAATTTATTCTCCACTTGATCGGTTGTGGGGAGCAACTGAGACTAGACTAAATTACTGGAACTAGGACTAATTCTATGCATCTGCTCTCCCACAATATGGCGCTGGGGAGGACCAAACAAATTCAGTTTGACTGATAAGCCACAGGAACTGATCCTGCTCCTGATTGGAGGAGAGCAGCGTGCTCGGCGTGTGGGTAGCAGAGTTGGGATTGGTGGAGGAGGACTATAAAGGAGGAGAGAGACAACATGCACCAGGAATATCTATCTGAAGGAACACCTGAGGAACATCTGAGCAGCCCCCGAGAAGCCCCCGAGAGAGCCGGCCTGCGGTGTGCCGCTCCTCCGTGGAAGCGGGGAAAGCGGCAGGGCGTGCCGCCCCTCCACAGAGGTGGAAGGATCGGCGGCAAACCCGGGTAAGGGCCGAGTAGACAAAAGAACAGCGCAGGGTCCAGTGTCGTTCCTCCGCGAATGGGGGAGCGACAATCGGTCCTTTTGCTGTTAAGATAGCCAGAGAAGGAAAATAGCACCCATATTCTATTTAGAACAGGCTGGGTGATAAGCAAGTTGGCTTTAGACTCGTTTGTATTTAATTCTTATTTAGGAATGCTATGTAAATATTATCTCCACCTGGATAGATGAGGAAAGAGCCCAAGAGAGGTTAAAGCATTTGTCTCAGGTCACCATCTTGGTATGAGGATCCCAATTTAATCCTTCTGTAAAAAACGCTCACCGTGTTTTTGTTTTCTCTTTGTTTTCTTTTATTTTCATCTACTTGAAAGGTGAAGAGACAGATACCTTCTGTCCACAGGTCCACTCCCAAAATGCCTGCAAGCCTACAACAGCCAAGTCCAGGCCAGGCTGATGTCAGGAGCCTGGAACTCCATCCAGGTCTTTCACAGGGGTAACAGGGGTCCAACAGCTGAAGCCATCACCTGCTGCCTTGCCGGATGCATGGCAATAATCTTTAGGAAACAGAATAGCCAGGACTCAAATCAGCACCCTGATAAAGGATGTGGGGTACCAAGTAGTGGCTTAACCCACTGCACTGCCATGCTGGCCCTTCAGTCTTCTTAAAACTTACCCTGGGCACACTCAGAAAAAATGTAGCTGATTGTTTTTCTGGTGCAAGTGCACATATTACAAAATACCTAGCTGTTGTAAACTCTTCCTACATTTGCAGCTTCCAGGCAAAGAATATAATTGCCCTCACTGTGTTCTAATTGATACATAAAGAGCAAAAATTTACATGCAGAATTCCATGCACTAAGCCTATAGCACTACTTGTATATAATGCTCAAGGGTAACAACTTATTCAAAAGTCTGCAGAGTGTCACCAAATGTGTTGCTGCAAAGACAAGTGTTGGTGATCTACACTGACATTATATAGTGTTTTTTAATAAAATACATCCATATCTAAATGCATGTGTAACTATATACCTTTATTGTTAACATCTGTTGACAAAATTTCAAGAATGATTAATTGGGGAAATGGTTTTGAAAACCAAACATAACTTAAAATCTACTCCACAAATGCCAATCTTTACTGACATTATACTACATTGCAGAGATATTTGTGTGAGAAATATTCAGTCCCTTATGTGGCACCATCATCTATCACATAGAGCTACATGAAGGTCTGAGTCTCCTAGAAACAAAACCATTTTCATTGTGACCATTCACTTCTGGTTCTAGAAACAAGAATCGATCTTAGTCATCTATAAAACAATTGAAGGAACTACTACTTCCTAACATATTTTCACTTAAGTGATATGGAATAAGTTCTCTTCAGAAGCTTGTATGCCAATATCAAAACTTATTTTCTTGATGTGTTCATAAAGCAAAATAAGCATGTCCTGAATGTTTTTAATCTCATTGCGTTGCTAGAACCAGGTTGTAAAATGAGATTGTCTAGGAAGGGAGGGGATTACAACATTTTGACTGAGGATGTCAGAATAAGAAATTTTATCAATTGTACTTTGGGTCATTATCATATCATCTGCATATAACTTCCATTGCAGTGAGTAGAAAATATGATATGAGCACTGCAGTGTTGGCTTGAGGGCTGGAGAAGCTGATAGGCATTCTAGGCATGGCAATTCTTGAAGAAAAATTAATTATAATCACTTTGCATAAATCACCATAAGCAATGAGGTACTCATCACCTTGTCAGTTAGTTTGCAGCATTCAGTTGGCTGGCAAACTGCGGAGTTTATGAAGCATTAAACTATGTCACTGTTAGCCAGATTAAACTCGCTGTAACATTACACTTAGATAAAGTGCTTTGTGAAGGATTGGGAAAAATGTTAACTGAACCGATCTTAGAAGACAGAAAAATGATGGTGATATAATGCTGGGGCTGAATGCTGTCACTTTTCTGGTATAAGCCCATTACAGTTTCAAAAGGACTAAAATCAAGTGATAAGGGAGGAAAAAACCCTCTCACTTCCAGGATTTAAAGCTATGCACGTCAGGTGCAATGTTCTAAATGAGAGAAAGAAGGGAAGGGGATATAGAATTGTCTCTGGTCAGCTTACCTTAATTCCTTCAAGCCAATGGCATAATAAACTACAGTTCAGCTGGCGCCGCGGTTCAATAGGCTAATCCTCCGCCTTGCGGCGCCAGCACACCAGGTTCTAGTCCCAGTTGGGGCGCCGGATTCTGTCCCGGTTGCCCCTCTTCCAGGCCAGCTCTCTGCTGTGGCCAGGGAGTGCAGTGGAGGATGGCCCAAGTGCTTGGGCCCTGCACCCCATGGGAGACCAGGAAAAGCACCTGGCTCCTGCATTCGGATCAGCGCGGTGCGCCGGCCGCGGCAGCCATTGGAGGGTTAACCAACAACAAAAGGAAGACCTTTCTGTCTCACTGTCCACTCTGCCTGTCAAAAAAAAAAAAAAAACAAAAACAAACAAACCTACAGTTCAGAAAGACAAAAGTAGAGATACGTTCCAAGGGAGGAATGAGCCTGTGGACGCAGCACATGGCACTGTTCTTTTGGTTTGGGGCTTTATCCCTGGAATATGAAGGGCATCAACTCTAGTGTCTAATGCTCATGATTGGCACTTGTGATTGACAGCTGGGAGTTGCATATCCTCAGGCTATCTGCACATATAGCTAGTAAACCACACTCTTCCGGCTCCTCGGAGCTCCTGTTTATCAGGCTACTTTAAGCACAAGTTAAACTGCACGGAAGGTGGTCTCCGGTGGCCCTGGGGAGAGCAGGGTGCTGGGTTCACCCCTGGAGGACTGCCTTGTAGCCCCTCCCAGTGGCTCCTGTCTAGGTATCTGCCTGTCAGAATGACTTGCTCTGAACGTTCTGGAACTACATGGGCAGAGAAGGTGAGGTGCAAGGAGACTTGAGATGCCTTTCGGTGATCATCCATACGTGTATGTCCCTGACATCTTATGGATAAGAAATCATGATCTGGAGAAGTGTCTAGCCCGAGGCACATAGCTAAACAAGTGTCGGGCCCCCAACCCCTAATACAGTGTATTTCCATTAAGGCCCAAATTAAATTTAGAAAAATAAGCTAAAGACTTATTTTCCCATAACATTTGCTTTAAAATTAAAGTTAAATGCCACCTTTCTCAGAACACAAGACTGACAGCAAATCCTGAAGCCAAAGTAAACAGCCTTATGGAAAAGCAAAGTTCATGGGCTTGAAGGCTTGACTCTAGTCCATCACATACGCTGTGAGAGGACAGGAGGGAAGGCCGTGGCCATTTCCCCAGTAACTGTGCCATAAAAGACAACTTCAGTTCAAGGGACAGTCAAGTCTAAGGTTTCCAGAAATGCTGCTTATCGATTGGGTAGAATAAAGGTTTTGTCTGGTCTTACAGGAGACATAAGACAATGAAATATTTCTAGAGGAGAAAAATCTGGTTAACTGCAGATTTTCTAATACCTTAAAGTATTTTTTGTGTTTAGATTTCTGGTCAGCTCAGATCTCTAAATCTCCAGACCCTTCTAGTAACTTAAAATTTTCTAAACACTGCAAATTTCTTAACTCCATCAAAATAACACAGCTACAGATAGAAAAGTGTAAGCAAGATAATAGCATAAGCAATCCTATATTTAAATGAACTGAATTTCACTTCACAAGATCCTATTTTTGTTAGAAAATTAGGTTGATAAGAATATTGACTTTGGGGAGGGAAGGGATATATTGAGATATAAGCATTATGTATAAAAGTGAATACTTACAGGCCGGCGCCGCGGCTCACTAGGCTAATCCTTCACCTTGCGGCGCCGGCACACCGGGTTCTAGTCCCGGTCGGGGCGCCGGATTCTGTCCCGGTTGCCCCTCTTCCAGGCCAGCTCTCTGCTGTGGCCCGGGAGTGCAGTGGAGGATGGCCCAATTGCTTGAGCCCTGCACCCCATGGGAGACCAGGAGAAGCACCTGGCTCCTGGCTTCAGATCAGCGCGGTGCGCCAGCCGCAGCACGCCAGCCGCGGCAGCCATTGGAGGGTGAACCAACGGCAAAGGAAGACCTTTCTCTCTGTCTCTCTCACTGTCCACTCTACCTGTCAAAAAAAAAAAAAAAGTTAAAATGAGTACTTATAAATGCCCTACTATCCTGAGAGGTCATTTATGTACTTAAACCTTGAATTAGAAGTGAATAGTACCTTGACCTCAGCCGTGATCCCAAAACTGGCCAAACCACTAAAGTACCAGTGTCCTTGCTCTGTTCTAGCAGTGACAGCTTTCCCAAATGTCTGGGGATACTACATTACAGCTTCTGGTAGAAAACCCGCACAGCTTTGTCCCCACAGGTCTCTTCCTCCATCAGCCCAGGAAGAAATGCCTTGTTTTTTTTTTTTAAAAGATGGCTTTGTATCTTATCACATATCATAGAACTCTTGATCAATAATTCTTTCACCTAGATGCTTCTGTCTCTTTTTCTGTCATTCTTTCTCTTGTGCACACACACATGCAACCTTGGTCTATCTATTGCTACAATAAAATACAAGAGGTTGAGTTGTTGCCAAAGGTTTATTTGTATTAGTTTGGGAGGCTGAGAATCTAGATTGCAGAGCTCCAGTTGTTGAGTCTCTCGTGAAGTCCCTTTGTCCCTTTCTGCGCTGGCAGAAACATGTATAAGAGAAGAGGATCACAGGGTGAGCCAGGAAGCCAGAGACCCAGCGACCAGGCTTCTCTTAAAGCAACTCGCTCTCATAGGAACTAGCTCAACCAGCAGGATTCCCTGACTGCAGGACCTGATTGCCTTTCACTGGGCCACAACCTTAGATCCTACCTGTCTCCACACTGGGAACAAATCTCCATCCTGTAGACCTTAGGGCACAAACCGCATCTACACTGTAGTACCTCGTACTGTGTTATAAATCCAGGGGTGCTCATTGTGGTCCCTTAACCAACAGCACCTTCTGGGGGGGGGGGGAAGCTAAATTCTATGGTTACTCCAAAATGATTGGCTCAGATACCCTGGGTGGAGCTCAGCTCTGTTTTTACCAGCCCCCCCTCCCCCCATGACTCCAAAGCAAGCTAGCACTTGAGAGCCACAGCTCTAATATGTTCTGTCTTCTAGAAAATGTCACTCCACCACCCTGGGCATCCTTCTGCACGCCCTCCCTTTTCACTTAACACCAAGTGTCTGCCAATGCAGTTCTTCATCCTCTTATTTTTCAACTGGTTATATCATTTGCATTTTGATCTTGATGTTGCCCAATAATTGCAAGGTTATTGAAAACCGGGATTATAGTTGGGATTTGTGGGTGACTATTCTTTCAAGCTTTGTGTGACTGTGGTAGATCCAATCTACCTGTCTTACTCAGGACTAGTCTAGGGCAGAGTTACTGGGTAAAAGGATTTGGTTTTTCTCAGTACACAACCTACAGCATCGGACATCTTGAAGTACCGTCAACTGATGGTAGCTGCACAGCTCAGGTTGTGAGGCTGACTCCTTCATTTATGACAATAACAGGAATCTTTTAATTATGGTAACTACTAGATTTTTCACAGTGATTAGTCACGGGACCAGTGCTGTGGCATAGTGGGTAAAGCTGCCTCCTGCGATGCTGACATCCCATATGGGCACGGGTTTCAGTACTGTATGTTCCACTTAGAATCCAGCTCCATGCTGTGGCCTAGGAGGGCTGTAGAAGGTGGCCCAAGTTCTTGGGCCCCTGCACCCACATGGGAAACTAAGAGAAGGCTCCTGGCTTGTGGCTTCAGATTGGCCCAGCTCCAGCCATAGCAGCCACTTGGAGTGAACCAGCAGATGGAAGTCAGTCTGTCTGTCTGTCTCTCTTCCTCCCTTTCCCTCCCCTCTGCCTTTCAAATAAATTGAAAAATATTTGAAAATTTAAAAGTTTCTCATGCTGCTTTTCCCTCTTAATACTTATAAAAACTCAGTGAAGAATTAACAATCCCATATTTTCAGGTAAAGAAATGGAAGTTTAGAGCTCTAAAGAAAGTTCTCCAAATCAACTTAGCTAAAAGTTGACTAAGCTGGATTTCAAGCCAAGGTGTATCTAAGCCCCTGGAACCAGCTGATAATGTTCCCTGCTGGGAAAAGTTGTGTATATGGATACATTCATATAAAAATACTGTTAAGTATCTGCTTTCTGAGGTGTGCTGGGCTAGACTTAGAACAGCAGAAGGTACAGTGTAAACTTTAATGATTCAGATTATAATGTGAGTGATGGATAACTAAACCACTTCAGTAATTTTTTTTTTTTAATTGGAGCTATGACTTGGACACGGCCAGTGTGCTGGGGGAGTCTGACTGGGTGGGGAGCTCATGGCAGGCCCACTAGGGAAAATTACTTCACTGTGGTGACAGTGAAGCAAGAGTCGGGTAGGAGACAAATTGAATAAGGGAATGTGGGCACAGACATAACCAGAAAAAGAACGCCTCCCCTAAATGCAGCAGGTGAGAACGAAGAAATGGGCAGAGGCAAGGGCACGAGGACTCTTCTCTAAGGAAGGATTGCAGGTTGTGTGTGAGCAGCAGGGAGGCTGGGCGTGATCATGAGGCTAAGATGAAGATTTGGGAAGATCAAGATAATAGTATGTGGAATGGATTTGGGACTGGGAAAGAACAAATACTGAGAACTAGCCTGTACTTCCTTAAGAGCAGTCAGCCAAAACAATGTAATATGAAAATTGACATTTTGAGATTTCATTAATGTTCATTCCTTGTCTATAAGAGTAGTTTTCCTACTCACTGAATTTTTTTGTTTACTGAAGGGTTAAGCTTGTGATTATGAAATAAACTGAAATTATATCATTGTAGAAAGTAAAAGGAGGAAGGAGGGTTGAAAGTATCATGTTCTTAAATCTGTATATAAAACTTGTTCACCAAAAATTATAGTAAAAACTTAAAGTAGCTTTTAAAAGGTCAGCTATCTGTACTGTTCAGAGTTGAATTTTGTCCCCTAAAATTTGCTTGGAAGGGAGTTTGAAGCACTAACACCTAGTGATTCAGAATATGACTTCTTGGAGATAGCGTCTTCAGGAAGTTTAATGTGATCCTATGAACAGACCCTATCCCCCTATCTCAGTAGGACTGTGGTCCTCCTAAGATTAGGTCACAGACTGACTCACAGGCAAAATATGTGAAATGGCCAAAGACACTGTAGAGGAAGCCAATCCTGCAGACACACTGATCTCACACTTCCAGCCTCGAATTGTAACAAAATAAACTTTAGTGTGTCAAGCCACCAAGGTGTGGGACAGTGTTAGAGCAACCCAAGCAAATACACTAATTGTAAGTCAGCCATATGGTCGTGGTTATCAAGTCAAATTTGGGTGAATTCCATGAACAGCATTAGGCCCTTCGCGTAGATATGGGCTGAGTTTGCTGTAAGTAAAGGGTTTGCGTTTTCTATGTCTGTAAGGAAGGAAAAATCAAACTTGTCACCTTTGCCATAGACTGGCCTCTAGGATGAATTAGTGTAATAGAAGGTGCTGGAAGCTTAGGATGAGGAAAACTGGGTTAAAGTCAACAGATCTCCAGTTTAAATCTCTAGTGCAAATGTGCACCCCATCCTGAACACACAGGAATCCACCCCCATGTAAACCGCCCTGAGGGTCTCTCATGCCCCCTTGAGAGTCGGCCATCTGGAACCGGCTGGCCCTGCAGCTACCAGCAAATACTGCCTCCTCTGTTACTTGGCTGAAATAACACAAATTGTAGAAGGGAGCTAGCCGGAATGGGCAAGGGCTGAACGGGGTGGAGAATACACAGCTGTCGGCACACAGGGAAGTGCCGTTGTGAGCCTCCGAATACTTAGTAGCGCAAAGCTAACTGCACAACAGGTGCCTTCCTGTGATTAATCAAATTGCTCTTATCTTGGGACAGGAGAGATGGGAGTACTATTAACTCTAATTAGGATCAGTAGAGCCCCCTCTCTGGAGAGAGGAGGGAAGAAGTAGCCTTCATCCACACTGCCATTGCAGGAAAGACTCTTCTCAGACTTGGAAAGTCCAGTAACATTCCAGAGAATAGATCCTGTATAAGTGATTATGGAAGTACAGGATTTGCCCAACTATTCCAAGATAGAAACATAATATGTAAGGCTCCTAAAACCCGTCTGAATATTCCTGTGTTTCTAAGGTAAATTTATTAAACTAGTTCTGGTAAATGTAAGTTAATCCTGAGTTATTTCTAATGCATTATCAAGAGATTACTTGAGTTTTTTGCCTTTAAAATTATGAACTTTAATGCAAAATTTCTGCAGAAAGTTTTGATTAGAAGACCTCATTAAGCAAAAGCTACCACAGAGACTGGAAACATAGTATTTACTACATAGAACTTGAAAAAATTACATTTAAAAGTAGTTTAAATGTAGCTTAAAAATTCATAACTTAGAAAATTGAATATTCTAAAACCTGTTCATAAATCTACTTTATAATTACTTTTAAAACCTATTTTATGAAACCTATTCAGAAAACAATATATAAAAAGTTTTACTATCACCCAAAATCAAAGCTGTAAGTAAAACTTGCAGCCAGAATATCAGAATGTTCCTATTTCTATTCATTAAACATCAGTTTTATTGGGTTTGTTTTAGAAGATGACAAAAATTACAATTATAGATTGCTCTATTGCTGCTTTCTTTTGTTCACTAAAGAAACATTAATTTGCATCCTGAAAGCTGACTCAGATACTTTGCAGTCCCATATACCTGGTGCATCTACAATAATTTCCTGTGATAATTGTGATGAATAATGAGCTTATAAAATCCTGAATCAACCTTAGCCATCAATGAGAGGCACCGTTAAGCTCCTTTTAATGGTTTTAGTGCATCAAGAAATCACAATAACATTTTTAAAATATTTATAAGCTTAAATTTAGAAACAAACAGATGATTCTGGCTAACCAGGATGGAGCCACTGTTTAACAGAGATAACCATCCGGGAATGCTGCACCTTGGCTAACTAATCAAGGTTTTAGCATCATGCCAGGAGAGAAGGACAAATACAGGTTTTCCTCGCAGTGTGTGGTCTATTAATCTCTAATTATAGAGCATTAAAATTCCACAGCAGGACATCCCATGAAAATAAGTCCAACAAAATGGTAGGCATCAAGAAATGTAAGACTGATATCAGGTAATACACTATGAAAACTAAAATAACATACTATGTTTCAAACTCACTTAGTTATTCAAACACAAATCTGATTTTTGAATGGATTATTTTCTGATACTGTGCTTTTCCTTCAATTAGGGCCTATTATAAACTGTGATTGAATGGCATATTTGTGTGGTATGGTGTGTATGTGGGGGGGGGTGGAGGGAGGGAGAGGAGAGGTTCCTGGGTGATTGAGGGTGAATGTTGAGACTGTAAGAGCCATGTTTCATTTCTTTAAACAATCAGGCTGGCATGCTTCCTTCAGGGGAGCAGAGGATAGACAAACATCCCAAAGCTTGAATACTTTGGAGAAGTTACTTCCAAATTCTTAAACCAATTTCTTCATCTCAAGAGAAGTGGAAATAGTTATAGATGGGTACCTAATTGTTAATCTGAAATACTGGGTTTGTGTGAATAACAATATAAACACCTGCTACCAGGGCTGGTTATGCTTACGGGAGAGGAAGTTAGTCACCTGAAACCAGCCCCATGCAAGGAAGCAGTCTAGTGGGATTGAGTGGGATCTAGCCACAGCAGGCAAGTGCATAGAGCTCATTTCAGTGTCGCTAACCTGGCTCTGTGGTACCTGGTTTCAATGCTCTGATCCTCCTTCCCCCCCTCGCCCCCTCCGTCCCCCTGTGTGTGTGTGTGTGTGTGTGTGCGTGTGTGTGTGTGTGTTTACTATACGCTGCTGCTCTGCTCAGCAAATCCTCTCCACCTCCCATCACAGCTGGGGCTCAAGAAGAAAGACTAGAACCAAATGTCATTTAAAGTCTTAAAACTCGGATCTAGACAATGAAGGCCTGTGCTCTCAGCCTGCTTAGACTAATGGGTTCTCCTGCTGCAGTTCCACGGGTGCTGGCGGAAGCTGGAGCTTCTGCATCAAAGGCAAGGGGATGGGTCACTCAAGGCAAATGCAGCGGCCAGTGCCAGCATTTGCACCAGTCCTCCAGGCGCTAATCTCCACGGAGTTTACAGAGAGGAATCGCAAGCTTAGGAAATGGCTTTATCTCAAATTGTACCTAACCCTGTCCAACACAGGCCACAGAGGGGGACATGATTGGTTAGTGGACAGCTAGCACACCTTCATGGCACTGGTTCACATGCCACCTGTCTTCAAGGCTCACTATACAGACATCCTTGGACAAAGTCCAGCCTAATAGTAGTTATTGTCTCTGCTCACAAGAATGCAACAGCCTCTTGGACAATTGTCTACCAGTAGGCAAAATCTCTATGTGGAAGGGTGAACACCCATGAATATAAGGCCAAAATGAGACATCCTGTAAAATAGTTGATGAACTATATCTGCATATGTATATGGAGAGAAGTCTAAGATGTTTTCAAAAACAAAGTCCCAAAACTAAGTGGTTGAGATACTATATACACATGACTGAAAATTCTCAACTGAGTTATGAGAGTTTTGACCTTGATGCATTTTACGGAGGTGAAGTTGACTTGGAAAGTGAGAGAACACTGATTCAAATCCTGACTTGACAAAAGGATGCCTTATTTCCAGAGACCACAGCCAAATACTAACAGGATTTCAGTGTCAGCTAGGACGTGGGGCAGCATTCGAGGACCAGAGGGTTTTAAGCAGAAAAGATTCCACAGAAGTGAAATCCCACTCCCTTCCTAAAGTGATTCCTGAATGAATTTTATGATTGACTTTCTTCCTCTTAGCAGGTACTGGACAACTTGTTTGGATTCCTTCAGGGATCTTTAATCCTTATGTACATTCTTGTTATAGAACATAATGAAAAGTAGCTCAACCCCAGACAGCAATTCTGCTAGTTTCTGCTAGTAAAAGACACACAAGTCTCATTAACACAAGATGGTGCGAATGATAAGAAAAGCTGCTGCTTTCTTCTTTATGCTTTTTAAAACCAAGTGGTCGGATAAGATGTTCCTGAGAAGCATTTCAGCCTGGGTGTGTGCAGTCCGAGCGACCTGAGGGTCATCAATTATACATCGTCCTATATAGATTATGGTTAGCAAGAAGCTTCCTGACTCGGAGGTAGAGAGGAAGGAGAATCGGAATGCAGTGTTGCCCAGCACTACTGCTACCCCAGACCCCGAACTTAGAACGGGAAGGGGGGATCGGTGCAGAAGCAAGTGTAGAAAGCCTATTTCACTCCCATACTTCAGCAAGACATAAATGTAGCATCACTACTTCGTTTTACTGCTTTTTATTTTAGAAAGAGATGCTGAAATAAAAACATAGCATTGTACATCAGAGTAATATACTAGAAAGGGAGGAAAACTAATAAAATATTTTCCTTGCAGCAAAACCCAGAAAATGTAGTAACGAAAAAGATGCAAGAAATAATGACTTTGAACTTACACAATAGAACAAATGAACTGTACATAGAGTGTTACGGTATTTTCCCCCCAAAGCTATATTAGCTGTAATTTTATGACTGTAAACATCTGCATTATCGGAATAAAGGTGAAAATAAATGAAACTATTAAATGGGTTAAGAAATTCTGAAGATAGCAGGAAAAGGGGAATATTAAAGATGAAGTTATTAATGACTTCAAAGATACAAACTCATGCAATCTCTGATAACAAAATAATCCAACATCTGAGCGCCATGACTTAACAAAAGGAAGAAACTAAAACACCCCGAACAGTAATCAGTATGAAATCTTAAAGCAGATGAAATTGAAGGGATGGGAAAAACGAAGAGAATCATGTGTATAACTTTAAAGTTAACATCTTAAGTTTCTTTTTAAAGGCAATATGGGTTACCAAAGTAGAAGAAAAAGACAAATGAAGATAAAATCTCAAACTATCCAAAAATGTGTATTTTCATGGAGTCGGCACCATGGCACAGTGGGTTAATCCTCTGCCTGCAGCGCTGGTGTCCCATTTGGGCACCAGGTTCTAGTCCTGGCTGCTCTTCTGATCCAGCTTTCTGCTGTGCCCTGGGAAAGCAGAGGATGGCCCAAGTGCTTGGACCCCTGCACCCATGTGGGAGACCAGGAGGAAGCACCTGGCCCCCTGCTCCAGATTGGCGCTGTTGCGGCCATTTGAGGAGGGAACCAGCAGATGGAAGACCTTTGTCTCTGTCTCTCCCTCTCACTTTCTGTAGCTCTAGCTCTCGAGTAAATAAAATCTTAAAAGTGTTTTCTAAGAGGTATCAGGAATGGCCCTGAGAATGTATAGGTAAGTACTGCCAACTTTTCAAGGAAAAGACTAATCTTTTGTTAGGGACACATCAGACTATAGAAAAATTAAGTTATTCATGTTGGAATGCTCCATAGTTCTAACTCTTAAACTTGATATAAATTGTGTTCCAAAGAAAAACTTTAAGCTAAACTCATTCATGACTCCAGGTTAAAGATTAAAATAAAATTGACCTGTATAGGGATATGTAGTAGAATGTTCCATAGTTTGATGGCAAAATGTCTGAGACTGGGTAAGTTGTAAGGGTTTCTTGAGTTCGCATGACCCCAGCCTCACTGCGCTCTGGTGGGGGCCTTATGACAGACGACTTCACAGAGGTAGAAAGGCCCCCTGTGCTTTTTACATCGACTTGTTCTCCAGCAGATCGGCATTAATCCCTTCCCAGGGCAGCACACCAATGACCTAAATGTCTTCCCCTGGACCCTGCCTGTTAGAGGCCCCACACAGCACTGCCACACTGAGGGCTAAACCTCCTGGGCGTGAATCGCCATAGAAACAACCACATCCGAACCATAGAGTAGAGCCCACTACATCTGTAGATACAATACGTGTGCATAATCATACAGAAATTTGAGAACTCGGTACCCGTCCTTGATTGAGACTTACTTAGCGGTAACTCCTAACTACTCAACGTGAGAAAATTATTTCAATCTCGTCAACTAATGCCTAGAAAGTGGTAAAATACCGAATATTTCCATTAAAGTTGAAAGCAAGAACACTATAACCTATGTTATACTTATTGGAAATGCAGGAATGTTATTTTATTTTTAGATACTCTTAGAAGCCATGAAACTAACCCAAATAGTTCTCTAGAATGCTATGTATGCATAGAAATTAGAGAATTCAAAACTTATTAAGTAATGATATGTTCATGTTGTTCGATGCTTCCTACGACATTGAGAACACGGATCAGTGAGGGCGAATGCCATTCGCCGGGGCACAATCTGATGGCAGGTGGCCGGGATGACTGTTGCTAACACCTGGCCAGCGCTGGGCTGTGGGCGGTGCCTCTGCCCCGGAGGAGAGCTCGGAGCCCGAGCGCGGGAGAGCGGCCCGGCAGTGAGGACAGCGGAGGCCCGGCCGGTGCGGCCGCGGTCTCCTCACCTGCTCTGCCCCAGGGCCGGGCGGGAGGTCTGCAGCAGTGGGCTCAGGCCTTGTGCAGCTGTGCCTCCCGCGGGTGTTGAGACAGGAGCCAGGGACTTCAGCTTTCCAGTGCTGGCGTTGGGAGCCCAGTGCTTTAAGGCGTTCTGGGAGTCACAGTGGGTGGGCAGTGTCTGCCAGTCCCCTCACAGGGACAGGGATGGGTGTGGGCTGCAGCGGGGTCTCCCTTCCTGGGATTCTGGTCCTTGAGATTCTTTTTTTTTTTTTTTTTTTTTTTATTTTTTTGATAGGCAGAGTGGACAGTGAGAGAGAGAGACAGAGAGAGAAAGGTCTTCCCTTGCCGTTGGTTCACCCTCCAATGGCCGCCGCTGCAGCCGGCGCACCGCGCTGATCCGATGGCAGGAGCCAGGATCCAGGTGCTTTTTCCTGGTCTCCCATGGGGTGCAGGGCCCAAGCACCTGGGCCATCCTCCACTGCACTCCCTGGCCATAGCAGAGAGCTGGCCTGGAAGAGGGGCAACCGGGACAGAATCCGGCGCCCCGACCGGGACTAGAACCCGGTGTGCCGGCGCCACAAGGTGGAGGATTAGCCTATTGAGCCACGGCGCCGGCTCTGGTCCTTGAGATTCTTAACTTTGTCACCGGCATCGTTAGCCTTCTCGGCTGGAGAGTTCTTGGCACGGGCATGGGAGCTGGAGCTTCCTCACTTGCCATCTTAAAGATGGAAAGGAGAAATTTTTACTTAACATTATTATCGGTATCAGTGTAGTCCTATAGAGAAATATTGGAAAATAACTTGAATGTTTTCAATATGGAAGCTGAAATAAATGTATACTTGGGGTTGCTAGTTGTGCTATTATATCAGGAGTGTCTCCTGAACTTCACTAGCTATAATCAACCAGAGTAAGAAACAACAAAGCATCGTTAGTAATGGTACAATGTACTGAAGTAAATCTAGGAATAAATGCTATCAGAAGATGAGAATAGTGAATAATAATGACTTAGTTTTTCTGAAGGACATAAAAAGGCTTTAAAGAATTTCTTACGTAGTTATGCTTGTTTTAACTAGAATGAATATTTCAAAAAGGTTTGAAGCCAAAGTGATTCTATATTTAATATACAAGAATAATCAAGATGATAAAGATTATTAAAGTACCTTGTGCTAATGCTGAGACCTATTCAGATATGCAATAGATGTAACAATATAGGCTTTTTTATTTGAGAGATAGAGTTACTAACAGAGGAAGAGATGGAGAGAAAGGTCTTCCTTCTGTTGGTTCACTCCCCAGATAGCAGCAACAGCCAGAGTTGCACCGAACCAAAGCCAAGAGCCAGGAGCTTCTTCCTGATCTCCCATGCAGGTGCAGGGGCCCAAGCACTTGGGCCATCTTCTACTGCTTTCCCAGGACATAGAGCTGGATCAAAAGTGGATCAGCTGGGACTCTAACCCAGTACCCATATTGGATGCCAGCGCCGCAGGCGGAGGGTCAAGCTACTGCAACACGGAGCCAGCCCCAACAATATAGGCTTAAAAAAAAAGTCCTTTGCCACTGAAATTAGCATCCAGAAACATGAGGGGATAGAGCTTGTCATGAGTAGCCCCATCTAGGCCGTAACCACTATCTCCCCCACTAGTGGATTCCTACTCATCCCCAAAACTAGGAGATAAACAAATTCACTAAGATTGTTTACCAAGTGTTTTGTGCAAGGCACTGATGTCCAGGAAGTCATCTGATGCCCAGCATATTAACGTTTCTTGAGAAAGCCCAAGTGCATTGTGATAGCCGCAAACCACCTTCGTCTAACTCAGCACGTAAACTTAAGCCCTCTGGATTCTTTCGTGTTGCTGCTGCACAACACACACTTGTGTCTGCCTCTTACAAACTACTTGGGGCCGGCGCTGCGGCTCACTAGGCTAATCCTCCGCATTGCAGTGCCGGCACACTGGGTTCTAGTCCCGGTCGGGGCGCCGGATTCTGTCCCGGTTGCCCCTCTTCCAGGCCAGCTCTCTGCTGTGGCCAGGGAGTGCAGTGGAGATGGCCCAAGTGCTTGGGCCCTGCACCCCATGGGAGACCAGGATAAGTACCTGGCTCCTGCCATCAGATCAGCGCAGTGTGCTGGCCACAGCACGCCAACCACGGCAGCCATCGAGGGTGAACCAACGGCAAAGGAAGACCTTTCTCTCTGTCTCTCTCTATCTCTCTCACTGTCCACTCTGCCTGTCAAAATAAATAAATAAATAAAAAATAAATGTTGCAGTTAAAGAGAAATTGATTGTTAAATATATAACTCTGGAAAGTATTTTCCTATACAGGTTAAGGTAAATTTACATTCTTAACTCAATTTTACAAAAATACATAGCAAATAAAAATGTCCAAAAAATAGAAAATAAACTTCATATATCTGGGGTCTCGGGTTAACTAACTTCCTTCTTTCTGGAATAATACTAGAAGCTGTCAAAGTACCTCAAGCCCAAAATCAATTCTTTAAAAATACAACTTTTAATAGAAACTTAAAGTGTATAAATCAATGGTTCCCAGCTTGCTTTGTATGTTGCTTGAGTTATGGCTTCTATTCAGGATTTTATGGAAAACATGTCAATATTGGCTCATTAGCTGTAACAAATCTGTCATAAAATGTCAATAGGGAAAATAATATGGTATATGTAAAAATATTCCAACATTTTTTAAACTGGAACATGTTAAGAACTAAAGCAAAAACTTTTACAAGAAACTGCCAAAGCAAGAAAATATTCTCCAGCATGGAGAATGTGATAAATGGCCAATTTTAACATTAAGTTAACACATTTTAACAATAGTATAGTGATATTAATGCAGGGTAGGTACTTGACTTTTCGGAAACAGCATATGAAAACCAGAAAATCCAAGTATCCACTCCAGTTACTGTGCTCCAGCCAAACATTCAGTGTTTCCTTCACAGTCTTCTCCTGTGAGTTACTTGGCATTCTGGTTCTTGGTGCTGGGTTTCTTCTCATTGACCTCAGTCTTTCTAAAGCACATGAAAATACTCCAAACCTATTGGTTCTGCTGTATGTCAAATCAAAAGGAACTTACACCGGAAGTCACTCAAACTACCGATTCCTCATAAGTGATTCGTATCAAGGTAGGAAAAGACATTACAGAACTCATCATAGTTATGAAATGTTTGCTATAGACATCTCTTAGTATAGAGTAGCTTTCTCTGCTATATAATATTACCAGCAAAACAGCACATGAATCAGGCTTGTGCCTAAGCTGCCTCTGTTCTAATTGATTCCTGTCCTAGCACTCGGAAGAATCCTATCCATGACATAGGCAGCAACTGCAGCTACAATTGATTTCGCTCTGAACTCCTTTAAGGCCAGTATCTCTGTTCTCTTTGATGCTGAGAATACCGGTTCATGAAAAGCTATCTCCATTTATATTGGCCTTTACTCTCAACGAACATGGTTCTTGCTCCACTCCTCCTGTTCAGCAAGCTACCTCTGAGCTGGATCGTCATCTTCCCTCTGTCAGGCTGTTGAGGTGGATCTTCTGGCCCATGGGAGAGGTTGACAGTCAAGTTACTGAGGTCCTCTGTTAACATTTCTGGGCAGATGGAATGAGACAGAATCCTGAGTATTTCCATCTGTGGACATCCAACATTTTCATGACTAGTCACCCTTATACTTGAAAGGTCAGTGTTATGGTAAGAGTGGGTTTGATGTGAGAGTGAGCCTGGCCCCTCGTGCTGCCTCTCGTGTTTGTGAACATACTCCTTCGCCCTTCTGTCTCCCTCTGGGGGTTGATGTAGCCAGAACATGCCTCAGCCTCTGACTTAAGATCTCATTCACTTAAAAACCATAGTATTAAAGATTTTCTCTAATTGGCCATGACAATAGGGTAATAGAGCTTTTTTGAGATTTATTTATTTGAAAGAGAGGTGGAGACAGGTCTTCCATCTGCTGGTTCACTCCCCAGATGGCCTCAATGGCCAGAGCTGTGCTGATCTGAAGCCAGGAGCTAGGCGCTTCTTCCGGGTCTCCCACATGGGTGTAGGGGCCCCAGGACTTGGACCATCTTCTACTGCTTTCCCAGGCCATAGTGGAGAGCTGGATCAGAAGAGGAACAGCCAGGACTAGAACCAATGCCCATATAGGATGTTTGTGCTTCAGGCCAGGGCATTAACCAGCTGCGCCACAGTACCGGCCCCTGTAATAGGGTTTCATTCTGCATATGCAGTGCTTGAAAGTGTGTCTTTCAGGAAATACCTCTTGTTACCTGGTTCATAACCCAGATGGAATCAAAGCCTATTGTTGAGAGAACAAATCCTTGAGAAGCAGTGGGTGCTTTAAAAGAACTGTTTGAGCATATTATGATCCTTCGCAAATGATGAGGCAGGAAGTTCCCAACAGAGGTTTTCCAGGTCTCCTCCTCCCTGGCTGTGTTCAGATATCGTCTGTCAGTCTTGCCTTGTCTCAGGTTTCTTAAATTGGCATTGGTTTGTTTCAGTTCCATATCTAGACAGCATTCCCATCTACATTTTCATACTGACTTTCATCCAAAATTTAATTACTCCTCTTTACCCTGACTTCAGCTTCAGTAAGAACATTTAAAGGTCAAGGAAGTATTTTAAATACAGGAATTTGGAGAAATAGGAAATCTCTAGACAAAAAAGTCCAGTGGGGAGATCATGTAGAAAATACTGTAAATTCTCTTATTTAGTCATCTATGGCTATCAGAGACCTAGATGAATGAAGAATGAACTTAAGCACTCAGGCATAAGTGAAGAGGCTGCCATGGTTTGACTGTGTCCTCCAAAATTCATTTGTTGGAATTCTGATCCCCTGCGTAATAACCTGGAGGGGCAGGACCTGCTGGGGATGACATCACAAGGGCTCTGAGCTCTCCAGTAGGTCAGTGTTATGGTAAGAGTGGGTTTGATGTGAGAGTGAGCCTGGCCCCTCGTGCTGCCTCTCATGTTTGTGAACATACTCCTTCGCCCTTCTGTCTCCCTCTGGGGCTTGATGTAGCCAGAACATGCCTCAGCCTCTGACTTTCCAGCCTGAGGACTGTAAGAAAAAGTTTCCTTTACTTATAAAAGACCAAATTTCAGATTCTGTTAGAGCTAAGCACATTGGGCTGAGTCAGAGGCTGTATTACTAAACTTGGGCATAAAAATCACAAATCTGTCCACCTTAAAATTGTTAAGATACACACACATATTAACACATATTCAGAAATGTTTCTAAAACATAGCACTATGAATGATTATGGGATGTTTAATGAATGTAATTCTACAGAGGAATAAGAAAGCCCCATTATGAGGATTTGAAAAACAATGGGCATATTCCTGCTAATGAACAGTTCAAATTAGTCACATTAAGGGAAATAATGAACTATTAATTCCATCAAGCCCATTATTCAAAAAAATTTCATTTAATGGATTAGTCTCAGTCTAAATTGTATAATGCTATCCAAATAATGGTTATTTAATTACTAAATCAAATAACCCCCCTTACTCTTATGTGTAAGTTGGATGTATAATACATTTCTTGAGAAATGTGGTAATTTCTTCAAAGAAAGGAATTTAGGAAATACTGAAATCAGTGTTTGTTTATTTAGGCTACGTTTACTCAGGCTATATTTACTTAGGCTATGCAATGAAACTAAATACAGCAAATGAAAATATTGTACACAGTTCAAATTTTCACTTGAAAGAATGACAGAGACAGAAGGAGAGACAGATCTTCCATCAGCTGGCCCATTCCCCAGATGGCCACAATGGCCAAGGCTGGGCCAGGCTGCAGTCAGGATCCAGGAGCTTCCTGTAGGCCTCTTACGTGGGTGCAGGAGTCCAAGCAACAATGCCATCCTCTGCTGCTCTCCCAGGGGCATTAGCAGGGAGCTGGATGGGAAGCGGAGGACCCAGGAATCTAACTGGTGCCCATGTGGGATGCCGACTTCACAGGCCCAAACTGCCATATCACCATGCCTTCCCCATTCTAATAGGTATACAATGATATCTCACTGTTGATCTCATTTGTATTTCCCCAATAATATAGGATATACAGTATCTCTTCATGTGCTTATTTTCCCATCTGCATGTCTTATTTGGGGAAGTGTTAAAGTATTTGGCTCATTTTTAAAAGTCAGATTTTTTTTGTTGAATTTAGTAGTCTTCCCATACTCTAACAGTCCTTTATCTGATATGTCTTTTGCAAATACTTTATCCTAGTGGCTTATCTTTTAATTCTCTTGACAGTTTATTTTACAGAGCAGAAATTTCAAATGTTAATGCAGTTCAACTGATCAGTTCATTTTTTCTTGGATAATGCCTTTGGTGTTGTATTGAATAATCATTGCCATACCAAGGTCATCTAGACTTGTTCCTCTGCTGTTTCCTAGGTGTCTTATAGTTTTGTGTATTATGGTTGGGTCTGTGATCCATTTTCTGTTACATTTTGTGAAAGGTATACGATCTGCAACTAATTTAACTTCTCTGCATGTGGATGTCCATATGTTCCAGCATCACCTACATTTTTAAAGATTTACTAATTATTTGAAAAGAAGAGAAAAGGATAAATCTTACACCGGCTGGTTTTCTGCTCAAATGGCTTTAAAAGGCAGAGATGGGCTAGGTAGAAGCCAGGAGTCAGGAACTCCATCCTGGTCTCCCACATAGATGATAGGGGTCTACGTACTTAGGTCACAAGAAAGTAGGAAGCTGGGTTGAGTGAAGTAGCTGGGACTCAAATTGGCAGGCCAATATAGATGCCAGTGTTGTATGAGTGATGAGTTAATCTGCTATGCTATGATGCTGACCCCTGGATTTTTGCTTTTTTTTTAAGATTGATTTTATTTACTTGAAAGAGTAACAGAGGTAGAGAGAGAGGTCTTCCACCCACTGGTTCACTCCCCAGATGGCCACTACGGCCGGAGCTGCACTGATCCGAAACCAGGAGCCTCCTCCCAGTCTCCCACATGGGTGCAGGGGCCCAAGGACTTGGGCCATCTTCTACTGTTTTCCCAGGCTACAGCAGAGAGCTGGATTGGAAGAGGAGCAGCTGGGACTATAACTGGTGCCCATATGAGATGCCAGCACTTCAGGCCAGGGCTTTTACCCGCTGCACCACAGCACCGGCCCCTGGGTTTTTGCTTCTTATTTTAACTGTAATTGTATTTATTTAAAAGCAAAGAGATAAAACAGCTCTCCTATCCATGATTCATTCCCTAAGTACCCACGATGGCCGAGGCCAAGGCTAGGCCAGGTCGAAGCCAGGAGCTTGGAATTCAGTCCAGGTCTGCCAAGCGGAGGGCAGGAACCCCATCACTGGATCCATCAGTTGCCGTTTCCCCAAATATGAACTGGCATGAAGCTGTAACCGGAAGTGAACCTAGACGTCAGTGTAGCCAATCCTATATGGGATGCAGACATCTTAACCACAACGAACACCCAACTCGCCAGCACCAATTTTTGATAAGACTTTTATTTCAATGATTTATCTTTGTTCCTTTGTTGAAGATGAGTTCCCTATAAATGTGTAGGTTTGTTTTGGGGTTGTGTTTGGTTCTATTGATCTATTTGCTTATTCTTGGACCAAAAACACACTATCTTGGTTTCTGTAGTATAGAGTAAATCGGGTAGCATCAATCCTCCAACTTTGTTCTTCTTCAGTTGTATGTTGGTGTATTAGTTTTTATAGTACTAGAATTAAATACCCAAGGAAGCTACTTTATAAAAAGAAATAGTCTTATTCTTGTCCCTGGTTCTGGTTGCTGAAAGCCCAAAGGGCAAGGCACAGGCACGGTTGAGGATGACTTGTCAAACTGTGGGAGAGCGTGAGGAGCAAGATACCACGTCTCCAAACAGGAAGCCAGCGGCCAGTACCTGGGCAGTGATTGAACTGCAGCTTGGGATGCCTGCCTCTCATACTGGAGTGCCTAGCTTTGAGTCCCAGCTCCACTTAGGATTCCAGCTTCCTGCTAATGCACACCCTGGGAGATAGGTGGTGATCCAAGTACTTGAATCCCTTCCACCCACGGGACTGACCTGGAGTGAGTTCTGGAGCTCAGCCCAGGCTGTTGTTTGCATTTGTGGAGTAAGGCAGTGGGTGGAAGATCTGTCTCTGTTCCAAATAAAACAGAATTTTAAAAAAAGGCCATAGAGACTCAAAGGTCAGGCTCAGGCTTTTACAACAACTTATTCTAATGAGAACTCCGAGAGACCAGCATTCTCTTCAGAAGGCATTACTCCCAAGATAAGAATCTCCCACTGGACCCCACCTTTCAAAGCTTCTCTCAGCTGTCACATTACCACTCTGGGGACCAAGTTCCCAACACGTGAACTTGAAGGGACAGAGTGGTAACCAACATCTAGATCGCATTCTACCTACTTCTACCCCACGGTTTGTATCATTCTCACAATGCAAAATGTATTCATGCCACCCAGGGTAGTCCCAAAATCTGACGTAACAGCATCACTCAAAAGTACAAGCCCAGTCTCCTCGGAGACTCAAGGTAAGCAAGAGCCCCTATGAAACAGATAAGATAAACGCAAGTTACGTATTTCTAAGAACAGTGGTGTAGAGGCACAAAGGCAGCCATTCCTACTGCAAAAAGGGAAAGAGAAAGGAGTAGTTAACCCAAAAGAGAAGTCATTAAATCCTAATGCTTCAAGTCCAGCTACCTGCACACATTTCGGTGATCAGCGGGCCCTCAAGGCCTTGAACAGCTTAACCCTATGGCTTTGCTGGTTGCTACCCACATGCCTGCTATCTAAGGCTGTACACTGATATTATTGTCTTTCCTGATGGACATTAAACATTTCTGGTCACCCCACTATTCGAGTCCCCTCTTCAGTTCCAATATCAACCCCGCTGACCCATCAAGGGCACCTTTCAAGGACTCAAAGCTTAAGGCATATTTCCTTGCCTGCCAGACCTGCCTTTAAAACCTGAGGAATGCCAACATGTTGTTGTAACTCTCACATTGCATGCACTTGCAAAATCGGCTCCACATGGATATGCCACCAGCACAAGGTACACCAGGGCCTCTTGTGGCTGCACATCCCATTCTTGAACTTACCCAAAGTGACATCAGCATATCAGTTTTCTGTACCCCCATGTTTGTTACATTTCTCTCCATAATAGCTAAGATGTGAAGTCAACCCAGATATTTACCAATTACTAGATATAGAAAATGTGGTATATTAACACTATGGCATACTATTGAACTGTTCAATCATTTGCAACAAATAGATGCATGGAAACCATTTTGCTTAGTGAAATAAGTCAGTCCCCCCAAAGTATCATGTTTTCCCTGATCTGTGATAATTAACATACATAGTACAAAAAAATGAGTGAAATTGACATTTTGAGATATGATTGTTTAAAGCCCTCATCTATAATTGTTGAGAAACAGTAGTTTCTCTACTTACTACTTGCTGAATTCTTTATTCACTGGAGGCTTAAGCTTGTTATAAAATAAACTGAAAGTATATCACTTTAAAAACTTAGGAAGCACAAGTTTGGGTGGGAGGGAAGTTAATGGAGGAATTATCGTTATTCTCTTAAATCTGCGTAAATGAATTCCATGAAGTTTGTTTACTGTATATAAATAAAAATCATGGTTGCAGTAGTCATGGACACTTTTCTAGAAAGTCCAAATCCCAAGGTGGCCCTGGGCTTGCACAGTGAACCTATTCAGAGCACCCTAGAGCTAAATGAAATAGGTCTGCTAGAGGAAGGGTTGGACTGCAAAGAGAAGGGCAGATTTAAAGATGACTACAGTGCTTTCAAGGCCCCTTGCCCATGTCCTGGTATAAATCGGATTCCCTTTATCTGTACCAGTGTCTTTCAAATGGTTTCTCTGATAACCTCCTCACATGGTTTTTCTTTGCCCCTTCCCCGGCCAGGCCATGATTTATTTTTAAATTCTTCGTGCTATGCTTCCTTTTGCTTCAAAGTCTCACTATGAATCTAACTAAAAGCAAACAAGGATACCTATGCCTCTGCCTGAATGCTTTTTTAAAAAAAAATCTTTTGCCAAATAAACTCCCCCATCATTCTTAAAGTTGGCCTTGCACAAAGCCAGTTAGCATTCTTCACCGACAGTGTAACGAGGATGATTTTTAGCCCAATTTCTAATAGAATCTTAATTTTCATCTGAAACTTCGTCAGCAAGACCTTTACCCTTCATGTCTCAGTATTTGTCAGAACCACTTATCCAGTCTTCAAGCCATTCCAGTGGCATCACTGTCTCTGAGCTCTTGCCATAATTGCCCAGAATGCTCTTCTGACAGCATTCCAAGCTGTTTTCTAGGCTGCTTGTCAAAATTCTTCCAATATGTGCCCGTTATCCAATTCCACACAGCCTCCACACTTTCAGATATGGTGACATTTACAATCCCATCCTTACCATTTTCTGTAGAGGTCCATTTTTCTTGACTACATTAAAATGGCTGAAGCAGTCTAATTGCATTTTGAAGGTTCAAGGGCACAGTGCTGGCATCAGCTCAACTCTAGAAAGGATCTTTGCTCTGTCAGCCCTTAGAATTCAATCGTGAGGGCCTCCACTCCCATTATCTTGTCCAGTTTGAATTACTTCCAACTTCCTGAAGGTCCACTTTCTAAATATTACAGTTGAACTAGTTATCCATCCTCTTAACACCTCACAGTGGGAATTACATTTCAACACAGTGTGGCTTAGGGGCCCTACCAGTCCACAGACATCTGCTCTTCTGTTTTTTGTCTCAATATAACTTGAGAATCTGTTTCTGTACAAAATAAGCTACTCTACAGATAAATTTGAAAGGACTGACATCTTAAGGATACTGTTTCCTATTCATGAACATTGAATATCTTCATGTACAGACCTCCATCTTAGTTACGGAAATGTCATTGGAAACACATGTTTATTAGGCCGGCACCGTGGCTCACTAGGCTAATCCTCCGGCTTGCGGCGCCAGCACACCAGGATCTAGTCCCGGTTGGAGCGCCGGATTCTGTCCCGGTTGCCCCTCTTCCAGGCCAGCTCTCTGCTATGGCCCGGGAATGCAGTGGAGGATGGCCCAAGTGCTTGGGCCCTGCACCCGCATGGGAGACCAGGAGAAGCACCTGGCTCCTGGCTTCGGATCTGCGCGATGCGCCCACCGCAGCGGCCATTGGAGGGTGAACCAACGGCAAAATGAAGACTTCTCTCTCTCTCTCTCTCTCTCTCTCTCTCACTGTCCACTCTGCCTGTCAAAAGTGTAAAAAAAAAAAGTTTATGTAATTTTGTCATGTGTTAACATCATAGAATGTACTTACATAAATCTAGGTGATACAGTCTACTACACATCAGAGCCATATGGTATGTATGTGTATATTGTGTAGCTCATTGCTTCTAGGGCCATAATGAATAAAGCAATGTAAGATTAAATTGAGCACAAAAGAAAGATGCAATAAACAGGTGTTAGACATGCGATGTATGAGCATGCGAACTGCATAATATACCATAGTTTTTATAAGTAGAAAAAATTAAAATGACAATGACTTTAAAAGTATAGTAAACACATAAACCAAATAAGTCATTTATTAAGTATTATATGCTGTGAGTAATTGTATTGCTGCTACACTTTTATATAACCCTAATTGCAGTAGGTTTATTTACACCAGCACCACAACAAACATGTGAGTAAATTGTTTCACTGTGACATTACAATGACTGATGTCACCAGAATTGTTTAGCTCCTTAATGATCCTATGGTACCACTTCCTCAAATGCAGCTGCTCATTAACAAAACATTTTTATGTTCAACATGACTGTATGTGGATCTTCTGATTTCTTTATCAGTTTTACAGTTTTCCTCATAGAACTTGTACATGTTTATTTGTATTTATATATAATATATAAGTATATATGCTTCATATATAATACATAACTTGGTTATATATATAATTCGTTGGTTCACTCTCCACATGCTCACAGGCCAACGCGGGAGCCCAGAACTCCATCCAGGTCTTCCATGTGGGCAGCAGGGACTCAAATGCTTGAGTCACTATATTTCTCCCAGTATGCAATAGCAGGAATCTGCACCAAGAGCAGAGTAGCTAGGACTTGAACCAGCACGCATATGTGGGATGCAAGGATCCCAAGCATTAGCTTAACTCACTGAGCCATGATCTTTACCCCTATTTTTCTTCAGAATTATGCCTATTTCATTTTGGAGGATGCTAATATAAATGATACTGTTTGTACATTCAACTGCTACTAGTTCTTAGCTGGTATAAAGGAAGATGATGGATTTTTATATGAATTTTGTAAATTACCCTTGTATCTTGTAACTGTGCTAAAATCATTCATTAGCACCGGGGAATTTTTAGTTGGTTTTATTTTTTACATAGACAGTCATGCCATTGGTGAACAAACACGGCTCTATTTTTTCCTTACCCAGTAAGTATGCCTTTTTCTTTTTTCTTATTGTTTTAGCTAGCACTTCCAGTGCAAGTTGAATAAGAATAAAAAATGATATCCTTGGCTTATTTCTGATCTTAGAAATGTTTCCAGTTTATTTCTGTGAAGTATGATATTAGCTGTAGGCTTTGTTATTTTTTGTCAAGCAGAAGAAATTTCCCTTTAGTTCCTAGTTTGCATGATATTATCATGAATGAGTGTTGAATTTTGTCATGATTTTTCTGCATTTATTTACATGAGCATGTGATTTTTCTACTTTAGTCTTTTGATGTGATGGGTCTAATTGACATTCAAATGTTAAACTAGGCTTGTATATCTGAGATAAATCCAAGTTGGTCATGTTGTATGATTATTTTTATATATTGCTGGATTCAAATTACTATTTCCTAGAAAATTTTTGCACCTATGTATATTAGAAATAGTAGGCCATAATTTTTTGTAATACCTCTGTGTGGTTTTAGTATTACTGTTTTTGCCTCATAATAAATTTTAAGGTAATTCTTTATCTTCTATCTTGTAAAAGATTTTATGGATAATTGGTATTTCTCCATTAAATGTTAAGGCAAATGTACTAGTGAACTCATCTGAGCCCAGGGCTTTTTGCTTTGGTACATGGTTAATTATCGATTCAATTTATTTAATACATGTTTGCCCATTAAGGTTGTCTAGCTTTTCTTGTTTGATTTTCACAGATTGAGTTTCAAGAAACTGGTCCATTTTTATCCAGGTTATCATATTTGAGCGTAGAGTTGCTGACAATATCCCTTTATTATCTTTGTAATGTTATGGGATCTGTAGTGATGGATTATCTTCATTTCTGATATTAATTGTGCTCTTCGCTTTTGTGAGCCTGCTGTCTAGAGGCTTGTGGATTTCAATTACCTTTTCAAAGAAAGTGTTTGCTTTGATTTTTCTCTATCGATTGTTCTTTGTTTCATTGATTTCTACTCTAATTTGTATTTTATGTTTACTTTGGATTTACTTGCCTTTCTCTAGCTTCCTAAGGCGAGGCTTGGATGATTGTCTTTATACCTTTTATGACATATTTCATAAATGTTATATATAACATAACATTCAGTACTATAGAATTCCCTGTAGGCATTTACCTTTACTTCATATCACACATTTTGATAAATCATGTTTCATTTTCATTTAGTTCAAAATATTTTAAAAACTTCTCTTGCTACCTGTATATTTAATGTCCACATATTTGGGGATTTTTCCATTTTTTCTGTCATTGCTTTCTAGTTTAATTCTATGATCTGAGAGCAGAAAATACTAACTTAAATGTTTTAAGATGTGTTTTATGGTCCAGAATGTGCTGTCTTGGTGAATGTACCATGTGAGATTGAAAAGAATGTGCACTTTGCTGTTGGATGAAGTTGCCATCTATGCATGTGAATTATATGCAGTCGACAGGTGATCTCTGTACTAATTTTCTGCTTGTTCAAGCTGTCCATTTTTGAGAGAGGAGTGGATGAAATAGGTAACATAATCGTGAATTCATATTTCTACTTGGAGTTCTATCTGTTTAGCTCACACACTTTGTTTTTAGGCTTGTACACATTATGGATTGTTGTGTCTTAGATTTGGGTTAAGAATTGACTCCCTTATTTTGCTGCTTTTATATCATTTCCTTGGTGTGAAATCTGCTTTGTCTGAAATTAATAAAGCCCCTCCTACTTTGTCTTGATGAGTGTTAGCACCTTACTTCATACGTATTTTACTCTATATCCTTATACTGAAGCTGGGCTTCCTATACACAATATATAGTAGGGTCTTTTATTTTTATATACACTATGACAGTACCTTTGTATTGATACATTTGAACTATTAATGATTGAAGTTATCACTGACTTGGTTGGATCTACAGCTACAAACTGATACAGCTAGATTAACATTGATACATTGGATTACTATTTTTCTATTTCTTATATCTTCCAGTTTCTTGTGATTTTAATTGAGAAATTATCTCTGTTTTTAGTATTTTGATGATTGTGCTGGAGTTTGCAATATACATTAACAACTAATGCAGGTCCATTTTTAAGCAGCAGTATACCACTCTGTGGGTAGTGTAAGCACCTTATAACAAAATCCTAGTTCCTCAGATTAGGTAAGGTGTGGGAGGATGGGCAGTGTTCCATAGGGTTATGACAAGGCCTCAGTCTTTGCATGAGCCTCTGCCTCTTCTCTGTGAGTTTCACAAGTGTTCCTCAGCTTCGTTCCCCTCCTTAAGTAGGCCAGTGTGGTTATGTGGAGCGAGACGTGGGTACTTCCTTCTTCCCAGTGAGCCAGGCTGTGATAAAACCCCAGCAGGTTGGCCTCTGCTTAACCAGTTTCACCTGAAAGTGGCCCTCATTCAGAAAATGTTCTGGCATATTTCAAAATGATACTTTCTCCTCTCCCCTAGTTAGAAGCACAAGATTTTTCTCCACTGTCTAATGTGAGATGGTTAAACACCTGGAAGTCGCATCTAAAAGCCTGGCCCCTCCTCTGTGACCGGGGCTGCTTGCAGTTTTACACTCGGACCTGCTCATCCCTCACCTCGCAATGCACCGATTTTGATTCAGGTTTTCCCACCTTGGCTGTGAGCAGGTTCACTGTGCACTTGCTGCGCTTGACTCTAAATACCTCTGCTCACTGCACATTGGGCTTTGCCAGTTTCTTGTCTTTTGCACAACTCTGATGAGACAGAACATTCACACGTGGCTGGTGACATGCTGCAGGTTAGTAACTTAGACAGGAAGCATAAGGGACAGTAGAACCGTAGAGCTTGTGCTGATCTGGTCCCCAAGACACAGGAAAGTTGCAGTACGTGGATGGAATCTCCTCTGTGTGCATGCCAATTGTACCTCCGCTGAGGGCCTCCAAAAAGCAGCTTGCCTGGAGCTTGATACCCTGGGCCAACACACAGGGTGAAAGCACTGTCCGGACATCCTGTTCTAAGGAGGACAAGAACAAGTGGGGCTGTTGGGTTTGATTCTCCCTTCCCTCCGGGTGCTGCGCTCAAGTGCATTCCACCGTGATTCCTCAGAACTGTGAAAGAGAGAGGAGGGGGGCGGGGTTCACCTGAGCCCACCGACAGGGGCTACCCCTATTCTGCACAGAGGTTCCTGCGCCAACACGCTGTGATTCTAAGATCTGGGGGAGAGGAGTTTGCCAGGAGACCTCGCTTCTGTTATGGATCTGAGAAAAGTAGTTGATTTTTCAAGTTGTTAAACATTTTGCCTGCTGTTAGGATGGAGTATCAGTTTCTAAGCTTCTTACATGCAGAACTGGAAACCACAAGTCTGCAAGTCATTTTAAAAGTATACATTGACATGTTTAACTGCTTTAGAAGAATATCTTCTGACACATTAAAATACAAAATTCTAACTTTAACATCTATAAAGTTTTACTGGAACGCATATAGCAGATTTGAGTGTGGTCAAAATATGGTAGATACACTCTGAACATTTATAGACAAGGTTGCTGACCCATGGGTTACATAACTTGTGATTCTTAACTTTAAGACTAGAACAACACAAAAACTTAAATTTTTCCCAAGATATCTAGTTAAAAAGAATATTACAAAGGAATGCTTGGTTAGAATTTTAATAACAATGATTGATTTAAAAATCCCCCGAAGTATAATTAATGTGAGTTTAAATTGGAATAACTACTAGTATGACTAGTTTTGCTTGCTTTCCCTCTTTCAACGCATACACACGTGTGATCGTGCACACACACTTCATATTCACACAGAGGGGTCTAGAAAAGTTAATGGAGCCGGCGCCACGGCTCACTAGGCTAATCCTCCGCTTTGCGGCACCGGCACACCGGGTTCTAGTCCCAGTCGGGGCGCCGGATTCTGTCCCGGTTGCCCCTCTTCCAGGCCAGCTCTCTGCTGTGGCCCGGGAGTGCAGTGGAGGATGGCCCAAGTGCTTGGGCCCTGCACCCCATGGGAGACCAGGATAAGCACCTGGCTCCTGCCATCGGATCAGCGCGGTGCGCAGGCCACAGAACGCCGGCTGCAGCGGCCATTGGAGGGTGAACCAACGGCAAAGGAAGACCTTTCTCTGTCTCTCTCTCTCTCACTCTCCACTCTGCCTGTCAAAAAATAAAAAATAGTTCATGGAAAACATCTATGAAAATGCTATGCATGGACTTCCAAAACAATTGTTGGGGCCAGTGCTGTGGTGCAGTAGGTTAATCTTCTGCCTGTGGTGCCAGCATCCCATATGGGCACCGGTTCTAGTCCCAGGTGCTCTCCTAATCCAGCTCTCTGCTATGCCTGGGATAGCAGAAGAAGATGTCTCAAGTCCTTGGACCCCTGTACCGGTGTGGGAGACCAGAAGAAGCTCCTGGCTTCAGATTGGTGCAGCTCCAGCCATTGCAGACATTTGGGGAGTGAACCAACAGACAGAAGACCTTTCTCTCTGTCTGTAACTCTGTCTCAAATAAAAATCCTAAAACAATTGTTGTACCAAGTGGACTTTTGATTCTACTTCTCAAATGTTTAAAGTACTTTATTTATTTACACACAAACACATAGCTCATATCACTTATAGTTAAACACATTTTTGTTTTTAATAAATATATAATCACTCAAAGTGTTCTAATGCCTTCTCTTTAACAAACAATAAACATTGATTTATTGGAATGGCAGAGACACAGATGTAAAGACAAGCAGATAGAGATCTTCCATCCAGGGCTGTGGCAGACTGAAGCCAGAAGACTGGAACTCCAACTGGGCCTCTCACATAAGGGGCAGAGGCCCAAGCCCTTCAGCCAACTGTTTCCTCCCCAGGCACATTAGCTGGGAGCTGCATGGGAAGTGGAGCTGGCAGGACTTGAACCAGTGCTTTGATATGGGATGCTGGCATTGCAAGTAATGGTTGAACCCACTGTGCCGTAACACTGCCCCTTCCTATTCTTTAACACCGATGTTTGTTGTCTTCTCAGTGAATGAGGCTTATTTTGTCAACCCTCTTGCCAAGCTCTGCAATGCCTCTTCAGTGTATTTTCTCAAGTGTAGAGATAACTCTATCTTATAGACCATTTTTAAATCTTCCATCATTGCCTAGTTCATCTTAGGCACAGGGCAGAGCATTTGATAGAGATTTATTGACTTGAATTAAATTACTTGGAGTTAAGTAAAACATGAACCCTCAACAATCTTGGCTGTGTTTACCATGTCCTAAGGCCTTTCAAATAAAAGCCACAACTTTAAAAGTTCTAAAATAATTACAGAAATAAACATTGTGCTACATCGCTCACTACAAAGTACAACTGTCAATTACAAATTCAATTGTAAGTGGCCACTTGTGGATCTAGAGAACTTGACAAATGCACCAATTTGTAATTGAAGTAGCAATGTGAAGTGTTGCCCTTTGTCAGTGGTTTTAAGTGTCTAACATGAAGAATTACATATCTTTAAAAATATTTTCTTAACTCAAAAATATACTGGGAACAAATATACCTAGTGATAACAAGTTTTATCTCCCTAGGTGTAGAGATAAATATTTGCCCATCCAAATAACATAACACTTAATTCTAAGTAATGTTGTTAAAAAGTTAATTGGAACAGTGACAGAGAGATAGCTTTTCTTTCCTTGTTCATTCCTCAAGTGCCTGCAATAGACGAGGCTGAAGCAAGGAGCCAGGAACTACATCTGAGTCTCCTTCATGCATGGCAGGGACCATGCACCTGAGATGACATCGCCTACCTCTTAGGATGTGTTAGTAGAAAGCCAAACTGGAAGCTCTCAGTAGCCAGGACATGGACCAGGAACTCCACTTGCTGTGAGCATCCAAAGCAGCAACTTAATGCATTGTCCCACAACGCTTGCCACTGAAGTTTAAGTAACGAACCTTTTGCAATTGGACTCTGGAATGATCCATTTCCCAAGCTGCATTTTATTTTACTGCTTAGTGACACCACCACAAACTATTTAAGAATATACTAAATTGGCTTTAAGTGTTATGTGGAGCCTTAAAATGAAAAACGATTGAAAATGAATTAGGATATTGTGCTCTCTTTGGTATACACCTGTGTTCTCTTAGTATCCAAGTGTTAGACACTCCAAAGGATTCCTTAAATGAAAAATAGAATTATTCCTGCTTTGTACAACAGAATGGCATACAGGCATAGGCACTGCAGCAGGAATTTGAATCCTAGTATTGATACTTAGTTTTTGGGCAAGTCAATTTTCAAAGTACAAGTGGCCTCATCTAATAAAGGTACCATTATCCTTTCTGTGCAGTGTCCTTTAAGGGCAGAAATAGTAGATGTGACACAAGTGTTTCAATAAGCCTTCACTAAATGCTGGGTCTTGTGTGCTGTTATCTGTTCAGTGTCTGTACTGACCTAGTAGGAATCTACTTCCTGTTGCAAGAGACCACTTCCTTCTTCCTAACCGGGATCCAATGAAACAAAGGAATTTTTTAAAGGGGAATTTGGCCTGACAACCACATTAGGACTTGATCTTGCAATTGCAACTTAACACGTAGCTTCCAGCTATTTCTTGGAGATGAATCATGGACTTTGATGCTGAATCCTTCTAGGGGTGGGAGGAGATCGGTGAGGAGAACCCGGAGTGCAGAACAAACAGCAAAAAAAAATCACCAGAGGAGACTTTGCTTTTCTCAGCCAGGCTCATCTTGAATTCCCCATTCCTTTGTCAGGTATTAGAAGGATGAGGAGAGCTTTAATGAAAATCACTTTGTCCTCTCCAACCTCCCCTCATAATCCTGCCTCACCCCATAGCTTCACAGTTGCCAGTTTTCATGGACTTCCTCCTAAGGCTTATCCTAGTCTTAGACATCAGAAACAGTCTTGGCCTGCCCCTTTACCATCCTGTCCCATTAGAATTCATGCTGCGTAAGTGTACTTAACCCAGAATTTATTCAAGTTTAGCCATACATTTAGCAAATATTTATGCAATGTCTACCCATCTTCTAACTATGGTATATACAACAGAAAACAAAACTTGTAAAAATGTCTGTCCTCATTGAGATTACACACATGTTGGTGGGAGGCTGCAAACAATTTGAGCAAATAAAGTCTTACGCATATTGCAAGGAGATAAGCGCTGTGAAGAGAAAGCAAGCAAGGATGGAGGGTAACACAGATGGGAAAGCAGAGACTTTCAGTTTTAAAGAGTGGACAGAAGCAGCTTCACTGTGATCATGGCAATTGAGTAAGGTCACCAAGGGTGCAGGGGACCTACTTGGGAGGAACTACAAGGAAAATGCCCTGCATGGTCCAAAAAGATGGAGAAGGCCAGCGTGGTTAGACCAGCAGAGATAGTGCTGAGGTGGAGACAGGTGCGGAATATCTAGACACTGGTAAACAATTAAAAATGTTTCCCCTACTGAGTAATGCAGGGAACATTGGAGGGTGTTGGAGAAAGAAGGGACATGATCCAACTGCAGATTTCTAAAGGCTGATTGTAGCTGTCATGCTGGGAATGGACTGCAGGGAGGCCAATTGGAAGCAGGCTGACCGGTTAGGCACTTAAAGCTGCCCAGGTGGTGTCATTCATGGGGCTGGCAGGAAGTGACCAGGATGTGGGGACAGAGAAAGTTCCATGGGTGACACCATATTTCTGCCCATTGTATTTCAAAGTTCAGAGTTGCTGTAAACTTACACAGCAAGCATTGCAAATGGGGCACTCCTTGGAGTGTTAGGAGTGTGCTTTTATCTACTTTGAGCTGTGTTCTCGCTGTCCCAGGGAAGATGTTGGATAGATAGCTGAAGGCACGAATGTGGAGTTCCAGGGAGATGTATGGCTGGGGATAGAAACCAGGAGGAACCTCAAAGTGTGGATGACAAGTGGAATTGTGAGACAAGAATGTATCTAAAGGTAGTAAGCGTACCAGGGAAGGCGGATAGGTCAGAGGGCTGGTCTTCATTTGCACTCGGACGTGCAGTGGTTGGTGAGAAGAGGAAGGAGGAGTGGCTCAGGTTCTGGTGTTCTGGAGGCACATGTGTGAAACTGTTCCATGCAGCAGGATGAGAAACCAGGTCAGATGCTACTGACTGGTAAACCAGATGAATGAAAATCAAACATTACATTCAGGGGTAGGAAGCCCTGCTGGTCTTAGAAATGCTTTGGTGTGCCTGTTTGGAGTAGTTGCAAGTAAGAATGAAAACTATGTAATGGAAATCAGTGTGCAGATCTGCTTGAATTTTTTAAATGGATTTTTCAGCAAAGTGGGGTGGAAAAATGGGGTTGATGAGCTAGAGAGGGAAAAATAAGTTTTTTAAACATAATCTTAAATGTGTTTGACACACTGAGCAAGGCGGCTATGCAGAGAGAACCGGCTCCCACCAGCTGCTTTGCTCCTTAAGTGCCCACAGTGCTGGGGCTGCATCAGGGCCAGGGCTCAAAACTGGAACGTAATCCTGGTTCCCGATGTGGTAGGTAGGGCCTGACGAGGAACCAGCACTTGAGGGTTCCTAGGTCTGAATTAGTAAGAGGCTGGAATTAGGGGCAGAGCTTGGACTTGAACCCAGGTACTCTGATATGGGTCACAGACCTAACTCAAGGCTTAACTGTTAGGCCAAACACCCTCACCAAGATTTTTTTTTAACTGAAATATATGATAATGCAAATGAATCATTAGAGAAAAAGTCAATAATGAAGGAAAAAGATAACATTCCTTTAGCAGAAGGACATAGGTTCCAGTGCACAAGGGCAGGACCATTTGCAAAAGCAGGGCCAGCTGGTCCTGTGAAGAGTGGGGAAGGCTAAGACCAGGGGTTGGACAAGTGCAAAGGTACCATTTAGATAAATAAATCTCTAATCATACTACTTCAGTAAAATTAAAAAGAAATTTTCATGAGCATATGGATGTCAATTTCTTTTTCAGAGGTAGTGAAGAGACTAATTAGAGCATTTAAATCCTACTATGCAAATCTAACTCTGGGAAAAATATTACTGTGGTTTGAAAATAGCCCATTTAGGGAGCACGAAATTCATTTTTCCCTTATGCCTGATAGGGTTTCTAGCAACTCTATTTGTAAATGAGCTCATTCACTTGTGAACTGGGATCCATAGCTGTAGCTCAAGAACAAGAAACAGCTTGAATTAAACTCTTTAAAAATTGCTATTAGAATGAGATTCATTTTATTCAAACTTTTAACTCAGCTGTTTTAAAACTCCTTTGGTGTCAAATCAATCAAAGTATTTGCAGATGTGCTGGGGAAGCAGCTGGGTAGTCCATTTGGCAAGACTTTGTTATCTCCAGAGGGGCCGCAATAAAACTCCTAACCTGGCACAAATAAAAATTTACACAAGCCAAAGCTGTGGACCGTGACTTGGTGTTTGGGTTGCTATCTGCGTGTATTAGTGCAAACACAGTGACAGGCTTTAAATGAACTTGGCAGAAAAGGCTACTCACGTTTTATCACATTGGGTTAACAGAATTACAATCTTGGAGAATGTTTCACTCAGGCTTAGCAGAAACTTCTGGGTAATAATCAATACTTGCACACTCACCATTGCATTTAAAATATGTTCTTATCAATGGAGGAAAAAGGCATCAAATTAACCTTGTGATAGAAGATTATTATCTTTTCTGCTGATGCAGGAACAGAGGTTAAAACAGAAGCAGCAATATGACAAAAATGTTTTTTGGGTTTGAAAGAAAATGGGAATATAGGGTCAGCTTGGCATAGTGGGTAAAGCTTCTGATGACAGTGCTGGCATCTCATATTGACCCTGGTTCGAATCCTGGCTCCTCCACTTCTGATACAGCTCCCTCCTAGTGCACCTGGGAAAGCAATGGAGTAGGGCCCAACTACTTAGGTCCCTGCACTCACATGGGAGACTCAGAAGAAGCTGCTGGCTCAGAACTGCCCAGCTCCAGTCTTGGGACCATTTGAGTAGTGAACTAGTGGATGGATCTCCCCTCACCTCCTCTGCCTTTTCCCCCTCGGCCTCTCAAATAATTTTAAAAAATGGAATTCTAATTCTTGCCTTTATTATTACTTTAAATTTATAAATGCTGTCTTTTGCAACAAAATGGGTACCACTGGAAACCATCATGCTTAGTGACACAAACTAATCCCCAAAAGACAAATATCATGTTTTCTCTGATTTGTGGTAGCTAATAGGTAGAATACCAAAAAAGTGTAATGTTTATGAGAAAAATTGACACTTTATTTGATTTTTTTAAAGATTTATTTATTTGAAAGGCAGAGTTGGGGCCAGTGCTGTGGTGCAATAGGTTAATACTTTGCCTGTGGTGCCAGCATCCCATATGGGTGCCAGTTTTAGTCCCAGCTGCTCCTCTTCCAGCCCAGCTCTCTGCTATGGCCTGCAAAGGCAGTGGAGGATGGCCCAAGTCCTTGGGCCCCTGCATTCACATGGGAGATGGGAAAGAAGCTCCTGGCTTTGGATTGGTACAGCTCTGGCCATTGTGGCCATTTGGGGAGTGAACCAGTGGACAGAAGACCTTTCTTTGTCTCTCCCTCTCACTGTCTGTAACTCTACCTCTCAAATAAATAAAATCTTTTTCATTTATTATTTAGTAAATGTGAATTTACAAAGTGCAACTTTTGTATTGTTGTGGCTTCCCCCCGCCACCTCCCTCCCGTGGCCCTCCCCTCTCCCACTCCCTCTCTCATCCCACCCTTCATCGAGTTTCATTTTCAATTACCTTCATATACTGAAGATCAACTTAGTATACACTAAGCAAGGATTTCAACAGGCTGTACTCACACAACCGCACAAGGTATAGGGTATTGTTCGGCTAGTAGTGTTGTTTTTAAGTTTCATAGTAAAACACATTAAGGACAGAGATCCTACGTGGGGAGCCTGTACCCAGTGACTCCCGTTGTTTATTTAACAATTGACTCTCTTATTTACGGCGTCAGCAATCGCCTGAGGCTCTTGCCATGAGCTGTCTAGGCTATGGAAGCCCCTTGAGTTCACCAACTCTGAATTTGTTTAGTTAAGACCATATCACAGTGGAGGTTCCTTCCTCCCTTCAGAGAAAGGTGCCTCCCTCCTTGATGGCCTGTTCCTTCTGCTGGGGTCTTGTTCACCAGGATCTTTCAATAAATAAAAAATCTTAAAGGCAGAGTTACAGAGAGACAGAGACAGATCTTCCATCCACTGGCTCACTCCCTAGTTGGCCACAGCAGCTGGAGCCAGGAGCTTCTTCTGGGTCTCCCATATGAATTCAGGGGCCCAAAGACCTGGGCCGTGTTCTGCTTTCCCAGGCCATAGCAGAGAGCTGGATCAGAATGGAGCAGCTGGGACTTGAATCGATGCCCATATGGGATGCCGGCACTGCAGGCAGCAGCCTTTCCCGCTGTGCCACAGCACGGGCCTCTAATTATTGCAGCCCTCTTGCCTCAGGAGCAGTGGCTTCTCTACTTTCTACCTGTTGAATACTTTATTTCATAGAAGATTAAGCTTGTGATTATAAAGTACATTGAAAGTATTTTATAGCAAAATTAAAAGAAATAAGGAGAGGTAGGTAGTAAGTATCATATTTGTGTGTATATATGTAAATGTATATTTAAATACTTCCCAAGTATTAAATGCATACCCTGCCAAAAAGGCAAAGAACACTTAGTGGAAACTCATCTATCAGACTAAATGATATAACCATTAGTACACTGTTGACAAACAATAAAATATTTTATTTTTTTTTAAGATTTTATTTGAGATGTAAAGTTAGAGACAAAAAAGGTCTTCCTTCCATTAGTTCACTCCCCAAATGGCCGCAACGGCCAGAGCTGCGCCAATCCGAAGCCAGGAGCCAGGTGCTTCTTCCTGGTCTCCCATGCGGGTGCAGGGGCCCAAGTACTTGGGCCATCTTCTAATGCTTTCCCAGGCCATCAGCAGGGAGCTGGACTGAAAGAGGAGCAACTGGGACTCGAACTGGCACCCATATGGGATGCCGGTGCACAGGAGGAGGATTAACCTATGCACCACGGTGCTGTCCCCACAATAAAATGCTCTAACATTGACATGCAATTAAATGATCAAGTTGCTTCATACATTTACCACGTGAGAAATAAAAAACAAACTTTTGAAGAAATCTGGTGTTTCTTACTCTATCATTAGTTTTGTTTATTTTGTATCCAATGCTGTAAACTTCATTTTTCTTGGAAACTTAGTTTATTTTTATTTTGTTTACAATTTTGAATTGACAAGTATACATATTTAAGATACATAACATATTTGATATACTACATAATGATTACATAATTGAAATAACACATTCATGCTGATAATAGATCCCCAGGACTGGTTTATCTTATAATTGGGAGTTTTATACCCTTAATATTTCTTCACTTACCCTACCTGTAGACCTAAGCACCTACTGTTCTACTTTTTATAAGTGTTTGGATTCCACATATAAGTGAGATTATAGGTATTTGTCCTTCTGTGTCATTTCATAGCATAATGCCCTTCAAATTAATCCACATTGTAGCAAATGGCAGAATTTCCTTCAAGGCTAATGCTGAATTATATATACTCATACATAACCCATTTTATCTGTAAACAGATACTTAGGTTATCCTATTATCTTGCCTTTTGTGAATAATGTGGCAATGAAATGGGGTGGTAATGTCTCTTCAAGATAGATTTTATTTGCTTTGGATACACAACCAGAATTAGAATTCCTACATCATGTGGTGGTTTCCTTTTTAATTTTCAAAGGAACTTCCATACTTTTTCCCATACTGTCTGTAACTTATATTCCCACCAACAGTGTACCTGGGTTCCCTTTCCTCCACATCTTCATTAAAACTGTCATTTTTCTAATAAGGACTTTCTGTAATGGATGTGAAATTATATCTCACCGTGGTTTAAACTTATATTTCCTTAATGAATAGTTAAATTGAGTACTTTTGCATATTCCTATTGGCCATTTGTATGTCTTTGTTGGAAAAATGCCTACTCAGGTCTTCAAAGGTATTTGGTAGATTGGTTTGGTTTGGCCTTTTGATATTGAGTTGTGTGAGTTCCTTATTAACAAGTTACTCAATATATGGATTGCAAGTATTTTTCTCCCGACCTATATGCTGTCTTTTTCTTTGACTATTTGCTTTGCAAGAGCTTTGTAGTTTGATAGAGCCCTGCTTGTTGTTGGAAAAATAAAAAGTAATTTGTTTCTATACACTAACAAACTAGCCAAAAAGTAAATGATCCTATTTATAATATCATTAAAAAATACAAGCTGTATTCTAATTTAGGGTTGAACACTGGGCTTTTTAGATTACTACATCCCTCTTCCGTGACAGCCATGTTTAAGGAAGGTTTATGTATTCCTTCCATAGGATCACTAATTAGAGTGACATAGAAAGTGGGAGACCGATCTTCCATCTGCTGTTGTCCTCCTCAAATGATCACAAAGACTGGGGCCTGGACCAAACCAAGGCTTGGAGCCAAGAATTCCATCCTTGTCCCAAAAAAGACTGACAGGGTCCCAAGCACTTGGGCCATCTTCTGTTTCTCCAGACACAGCATCGAGGAGGAGGACTGGAAACAGAGGCTAGGACACAACCAGCATTCAAATATGAGATGCAGGTGTTAACAGCCATGGCTTAATCCACTGCACCACAACACCATAAAAACTAAGATGCATTAATGAAAATTTGTGTTTTATGAAAAAATCAGTATTTCAACTGTTTTGATTTAATATCAGTACTGGTTATATTCACTACTACTTACTTAATAGTAGTTACTTGCTGTATCCATTTAAATATTAGTATATTCATGCTTTCTTAAAATTTTAATGTAGAGATTCCACTTAATATTTTGTTTTGAGGTGCAAAATCAGGGAGGCAGCAAGATAGAACTCCCATCTGCTGGTTCCCTCGCTGAATGCCAGCAATAGTCATACTGGGCTCTGCCAAAATCTAGAGCTGGGAACTCGGTGCAGGTCACCCACATGGGTGGCAGGGACCCAGTTACTTGAGAGATTCCCTACTGCCTCTCAGGGCCTCCTTGGCAAGAACCCAGGCACTCACATATGGGTCATGTATGTCTTAACCAGCCTTTTAGCTAGGAGGCTAAGTGTCCACCTCAAATCCTACATTTAAATACTCACTTTCCAGGATATATTTCGTGTTAAAAAAAAACTGTAGGAAATTCAGTATGTTGTGTTTCTCTCTTGAAAAATACAAAACACAAAATAGCTTGTTAGTAACTGAGATATCCACAGCAACAATAATACTCAAGAGAAATTCTAAATAATGCTTTGTGCTCTTCATTTCATTCATTTTTTAGGGGCAGGCATTTGGCCTTGTGGCTTATTGTTAATTTAAAAATTTAGCATACATAAAAATTGCACATATAATGGCACACTATGTGATTTGTTACATGTATACATTATGTAACATCTACTCAAGGTAAATGTATTTATCCTTCCAGGCATTTAACATTATGGTGAAAACATCCAAATATCCTTTGTCTTTAATAGAAGAATATATAGTACATTAATCTGTCTCTGCACCCTACTGTGCAATGGAACTCCAGAACTTTAGTTTAGCAATAACTCAGTACCTGTCAACCAAGCTTCTCCGGTCCCTGCTTCTGCACTTCCCTCTGCAACATCTGATAGCCACAATTATATTGAAACTTCTGTGAGGTCACTTTTCTTTTACACTCTATTTATGTGCAAGACCCCGAGATAGCATTCTGTGCTTGGTTTATTTCATTTAACAAAATCGCCTCGAGATCCATCCATTTGCTGCGAATGACACGATTTTGTCATTTTATTGGCTGAGTAATATTTTATTGTATATATGTTCCTCATGTCTTTATCCAATCATCACTGATGGACATGTAGGGGTTTCCATTTATCGCAGTTGTGAATAGTGCTGCAATAAACATGTCATTGACAGATGGATTTCATTTCCCTTGGGATGGCTGAACCATAGGGTAGTGCTATTTTCAGTTCTCTGAGGAAGCTCCGTTCATAATGGATGTACTAATTTATATTCCCACCAACAGTGGCTAGGATACCCGTATTCTCTACATCTTCACCAGCACTCTTACCTTCTACTTTTCTGATATTGGCCAATCTAACGGGAGTGAGGTTATATCTCATTGTGGTGTTGATTTGTATTTCCCTGATGAGTGATGCTGAACTTTTTTTTTTCATATACATGTTGGCTGTTTAGATGCCTCTCTTTGAAAAATGTCTATTTGCATATATTGCTAACTTTTGAATCAGATTTTATTTGATGCTGAATTGTTTGAGTTCTTTGTGTATTCTAGATATTGGCCCTTGTCAGATGTATAGTTGGGAAATATTTTTCCCATTCTGTACATTGTCCTTGTTCTCTGTTCTTTGCTTTGCAAAAGTTCCTTAGATAATGACCCACTTGTCTATTTCTACTTGCATTTCCTGAGGTTAAGGTCTGATCCTTAATAAAAAAAAAAAAAAGACTGATCCTGAAAATCTTTGCACGTTACAATATCCTGAAATGTTTTTCCTATAGCTATTTTTTATTTACGTAGATCTTGGTAAATTATCTTAACATTTTTATTACTATAGAAAGAACAGATTTTATGTATTCCTTAGGGATAGTTCCAAGAAGACAACCAAATTTTTAATATCTCCAAGTCTCATGTCTCGCATTTAGGTCGTTAATCCATTTTGAGCTGATTTTTATAAATGATAAATGCTGATCTAGTTTCATTCTCATTTAAGAGGATTCCAGGTTCCCAGCACCATTCATTAAAGACTGCCTGTTTTTCCAATGCATGTTCTTAGCATTTTTGTTAAATATCAGTTGGCTGTAGATAAAAGAATAGATCTAAGGTCTCTTTTTAGGGCCTCTATTCTGTTCCACTAATTATAGATCTATTTTATGCCATGCTGGCTTAATTACTGTCACTTTGTAGTATATTTTTAGTATAATACTTCCTGCTCTATTCATTTTGTTCACCATGTCTTTGGCTATTTGGGGTCTCTTGAGGTTCAGTTGGTGATAGTTTGTTGTTTTCATACAGAAGCTTGTTCATCCAGATTTGGCCCATGTGAACCCACTCTTACTGTGTCTGTATCCTTTCATCACAAGGCTTTCATTCTTTGAGTGTGTTCCTGCCTCCTGGTAGAGTTAATCCTAGATAGAATCACCCTTTTCTACAAGGAGTTATTGCTTCTTTTTGTGGAGAAAGACTGTTTAGAGGCCAAGTGTGCTCATCACTATCATCATGTTGCCGAGGCCAGGTCCTCTCAGTAGACAACAGGGAGTCTCTGCGTCTGCATTAGGTAAACCATGGCCGGCGCCGCGGCTCACTAGGCTAATCCTCCGCCTAGCGGTGCCGGCACACCGGGTTCTAGTCTCGGTTGGGGCGCCGGATTCTGTCCCGGTTGCCCCTCTTCCAGGCCAGCTCTCTGCTGTGGCCCAGGAGTGCAGTGGAAGATGGCCCAGGTGCTTGGGCCCTGCACCCCATGGGAGACCAGGAAAAGCACCTGGCTGCTGGCTCCTGCCATCGGATCAGCGCGCCGGCTGCGGCGGCCATTGGAGGGTGAACCAACGGCAAAGGAAGACCTTTCTCTCTGTCTCTCTCTCTCACTGTCCACTCTGCCTGTCAAAAAAAAAAAAAAAAAAAAAAAAAAAAAAAAGGTAAACAGGTGTATGTTGACATCAGTATTGAACTGTTTCTTTCCGTACCTGGAAGACAGGAATTAACACCACTACTTCCAATCCTAATACAATACCATAGGGTACATCCTAGACATCTGCTTTTCTGTTTTGTCTCGTTTTCCACTGACTTCATTTTCTCCAGTGTACGTAGTTACATTCTTAAGCCCTCAGTTTATAACCTATTTCCCATGACTGCAGAGACGCCCCTCTGTGTGGATGCCTTCCAGACCTCACTCAGGCTCCGGCACCCCATATCAGGGGCTTCCCCACCTGCATGGAAACTTCTGAATCTTCATCAGTCTTTGACACTCTGGGTCAAGCCACTGCTATATAGGGAAACATCTGCCATTCTTTGGTGCCTTCCACACCCCATAGGCTCTGCGGTTTCCCATGCCACGTTAATTCTCTGTATAACTATGTCTACACTGCCGCCTTCATACTTCAGTGGTGTCCTAGAAATTACATATTACTGGTAGTTTTCCAAGGTGTTACCATATTTTTGCACATATTCAGAGTACCTGTTTTCCTCCAATCCGTTCAAGGACTGGCTCCACTTTGAAAGTTTATCTTACATAGAACTCCATTGCAACACATTTCATTTCGCTTACAAATGCTTATTTGAATCGCATCTTTCCAGTATATGTGAGTTCCATAATGCCAGGGGTCAGTCGTATTCATTGGGCATTTCCAGTTCCTAGAACAGAGATGTGTGGAGTAGAACCTTGTGAAACAGGATTGTGACCATTATGGGCATTTAGTAGCATCTGCTGCTGGCATTTGTACAAGTAAATAATGGTGGGACATACACTGTATATAATCCCTGCAAACTGTTACTAAAAGAAAAACATTGAGCAGCTAAAATATGAAGTTATGATTATCACCGTTTGTTAGAATAGTCCCAAACAAACACTTTTCCATCAGGTTCTAAGCATCCACTTTAAAAATCAACACAAAGTTAATATAAACTCAAGAAATTGACCTCCATGAGAGAGTACTGATGACAAAATAATAGTAGATGCCAAATTTTGATTGTCAGGAGATATAAAGATAAAAATTTCATTTTTTTCTCTCTACCCTCATCATTGATAGTCCTGTGCTACCTTGTTTCTGAATAGTTAACTTAATCCTGATGAAGCAGGAAGTAGAGTTTTAGTGATGGTTTGAGTGGAATGTCATCAGAATTTTTTATAGCAAAATAGTAAATGTTTATAAAATCCTTAATCATCCCAGAGAAAATAGATCTTCTAATGAATGTCCCTAGTAACACCTGTTAATATAGCTTTCCATATACTTAAGATATAGTCCTACTTAACTATATCTACATTTGTATTTATTTCCCAGGAAGTATAAACAATTTCAAACTTCATGTACTCCATTTTATTATCCATGTGTTCTCCTTTTTTCTGCTTCTTGGTATATTCTAATATTAAATTCCTGTTAATAACAATTGCTCTAAAAGCTTCATCCAGTCCACTAAGTTGCAATGCTTTGTAGAAGTTACTTCTGAATATTTCATCTTATTATTCAACATTTCAATATTAGCTATCAAGTCTTGCCCCAGGATGGACCACAAGAGATTGACAGCAAGTATCCTCAAGCTGGTTATAATTCAATACTATTTAATGTACAAGAAAATGGATAAGTTTTCAACATGCAACTCAGGAAAAAAAAGAAGGGGGGAGGTGGGTGAGAATGCATGTAATTAGGTAATGGTATAGATGAGGAGTCTTCCTAAAAGTCCATCAAAGAATCTGCCAGTCCATAGATAGATTATATGTAAAACTCTGCATTGATTAAAATGTCAGATATATTTTTGTATGCATTTCAGTTTAGTCTCAAATGTTGCCCACCTTATTGATATGTGTATGGTTTTACAAACTTCAGGTTAATAGCTGTGGGGAGCAAACCGGACTAGACTGTTACTGGAATTAAGACTTATTCTATGCATCTGCTCTCCCACAATATGGCGCTGGGAGAGAAGTAAACAGCTTCCGCACAGCTGCCTCCAGTTCAACCAATTAACTGTAGGACTTGCTCCTGATTGGAGAGCAGCGTACTCGGCGTGTGGGCAGCCGAGTTGGGATTGGCAGAGAAGGACTATAAAGGAGGAGAGAGACGGCATGCACCAGGAACATCTATGGGGAACATCTAAGGGAACCCGTGCAGCCCCCGAGAGAACCGGCCGGCGGTGTGCCGCTCCCCTGCGGAAGTGGGGAATGCGGCCAGGGGGAACTGCCCTTCCACGGAGGTGGAAGGGATAGTAGCCAACCCGGGAAGAACCAGCAGCAAACCCGGGGAGGGCCGAGCAGACGAAAGAACAGCGCAGGGTCCTGTGTCGTTCCTCCACGAAGAGGGGGAGCGACATAATGGTGCCGTGACTCGGATAGGAAACCTAGGACGGATATGAAACTTAGGAGGGAAGAAACGGGAAGAAGCAGGAAAATACTGGAGAGAGAGACTAGCAAAGAGCCTAGGTGCCGGAAGAAGCTATTGAAAGCCTAGGCATAGACTCGGATATGGATTGTGGGAAAGAAGTTAGGATTTGAAAGCGAAAGTGAAAGCTTTCGTAGACTCGGATGCGGACTATGGCGGGGAAGCTAGGAGACTGAAAGCGAAAGTGAAACCTAGAGGAGGCTTGGACTCGGATACGGACTGTGGGAAAGAAGTTAGGATTTAAAGTGAAAGCAAGAAGAAACTTAGACTCAGATACGGACTGCAGGTTGAAAGTGAAAGTGAAACCTATAAGAAACTTAGACTTGGATACGGACTGTGGGGAGAGGCCAGGAGAAATGAGGGAGGAATATTGTTGGAAGAAAACTTAGGGAAACACACCGGGTAGAGAAAAATGTTAGGGAGGATGAAGCCGCGAGTGCAGGCCAAGCCATCTTGGAATTCTTCAAGTCACCCTGGGGAGCAAGAGGCGAAGATCTGGAACCAGAGGCAGAGACGTGGGCCGCCAGAATTCGCCAGGTTAGTCCGGGGAACTTGGACTGAATGCCGGTGGTGGCGGAAACATTCGCGGAAGCCGCCGCGTGCAGAGAGAGCACGGGGCGTTGGCGCGAGGCCGTGGTGCGGGCGCGAAGTGCGTGGAGACCGCGGAGCGTGCGCGCAGAGCCGGGAACCCGCCGGCGGGGCGAGGCGCCGGGAAGCCGCGCAAAGCCGGGAAGCTGCGCAGATGAGAGAGGCGCGGGCTGAAGCGGCTCAGCCGGGAAGCCGCCGAAAAGCAGCCTCGGGGCGGGCGCAGCCGGGAAGCCGCGGGGATAAGAATGAGAGCGGGAAGCCGCAGGGATAAGAGAAACAGAAGTTTAGAAGTAAAGTGAGAAAAATAGGAATGCTGGAAGATAGAAGTAAAATGGGAGAAATAGGAATGCCCGGAGATAGAGAAATAGAGAAATAAAAAGGCCTCCCTACAACACTGCAATGTGAGAGCTTGGATTCGGTCTGCCTAATCAAGTGAGGCGATGAGCACCTGCGGGCAGCTAGCAGCTTATGCGCCGCAGGTCACCGAAGACAGGCACGAATTAACATCAGTAAGGCTTCCCCACAATACAACAATATTAAGCTTGGATTCGGTCTGCCTGATTTAAGGCGGTAAGCGCCAGCAAAGCTCGACCAGAGTATGAGCTGCAGGTCACCGAAGATAGGCACGAACCAACACTAATAAGTCTCCCCCACAATAAGGCAATGAGAAGGCTTGGATTCGGTTTGCCTGATAGGTTTTGTAAGTCCCCTGCAGGCAGAGCAGAGCATGCGCTGCAGGGCACCGAACACAGGCATGCATCAGCGCCTAAAAACCTCCTCACAATGGCGAAGAGAGGACCCGGATTCGGTTTTCCTGATTGATAGGACTTGTAAGAGCCTGTGGCAACTCTAGCAAGTAGAGTAGAGTGTGTGCCGCGGGACACCGAAGACAGGCGCGTATCAACGCCAAAAATAAAAAGAAAGGGGGATCTGTGGGGAGCAAACCGGACTAGACTGTTACTGGAATTAAGACTTATTCTATGCATCTGCTCTCCCACAATATGGCGCTGGGAGAGAAGTAAACAGCTTCCGCACAGCTGCCTCCAGTTCAACCAATTAACTGTAGGACTTGCTCCTGATTGGAGAGCAGCGTACTCGGCGTGTGGGCAGCCGAGTTGGGATTGGCAGAGAAGGACTATAAAGGAGGAGAGAGACGGCATGCACCAGGAACATCTATGGGGAACATCTAAGGGAACCCGTGCAGCCCCCGAGAGAACCGGCCGGCGGTGTGCCGCTCCCCTGCGGAAGTGGGGAATGCGGCCAGGGGGAACTGCCCTTCCACGGAGGTGGAAGGGATAGTAGCCAACCCGGGAAGAACCAGCAGCAAACCCGGGGAGGGCCGAGCAGACGAAAGAACAGCGCAGGGTCCTGTGTCGTTCCTCCACGAAGAGGGGGAGCGACAATAGCCATTGAGTTAATAGACACAAACTGCCTAAGAGATGATTATATTTAAGCTGGACAAATAGTGAAGTTTAATGAATTTTTCTAAATATTTAAGCTTTTATTACCCTTTTTAGAAAGTATTCAAAGATTGAGCCGGCGCCGTGGCTCAATAGGCTAATCCTCCGCCTTGCGGCGCCGGCACACCGGGTTCTAGTCCCGGTTGGGGCGCCGGATTCTGTCCCGGTTGCCCCTCTTCCAGGCCAGCTCTCTGCTATGGCCAGGGAGTGCAGTGGAGGATGGCCCAGGTGCTTGGGCCCTGCACCCCATGGGAGACCAGGAAAAGCACCTGGCTCCTGGCTCCTGCCAGGATCAGCGCGGTGCGCCGGCTGCAGCGGCGGCCATTGGAGGGTGAACCAACGGCAAAAGGAAGACCTTTCTCTCTCTGTCTCTCTCTCACTGTCCACTCTGCCTGTCAAAAAAAAAAAAAAAAAAAAAAAAAAAAAAAAAGAAAGTATTCAAAGATAACAACATGTGGTAAACTCCAAACTATTATAATTTCCTTTAAAAGTACAGTTGTAGCACTCAGATACCATCTTTCTCTCTTCAGTAATCAAAAGCATCTTCCATAAAGCTGAATGAAGTAACAATATACTAGATATGAGTTCCAAGTATTAACGCCTTCTCATTTCTATCTCTGCTACTTTCTAGTTAAATGATATTGGAAACATTATATAAACACTTCTGTGCTCTAGCTATTTCATCTATAAAATTGGGACAAAAATAGTTTGTATTTTGTGTTGATAAAAACAAGTGAGTCACAATAAGCCTCAGTAGAACTGTCCATTGTATTAACATATATATAATATACACAAAAGTGCATGTGTATACATGTGTGTATATTATGTAGATGTCTAGTATATGTCCCTATCTTCTCTCTCAAGCCCTAAGTTTTCCCTTCTAATTCTGGAGTAAACAAGGTATTTACTTAGCGTGATCTCACAGGTGACTTAGGTTTTGGCCTGGCGCTGCGCTCCCTCCGTAGTCGCCTTTCTCATTGTCGGAGTCATTTTCACGGCAGGAGATCCCACATGTTCAGCTCCTGGGTCTGTGGCCCTGACAAGTTCTTAGCGCACATTGAGTTTGGCCACCAGCAAAGTATCAACTTCATGTCTACTGCCCCAATATCTCTGTTTCATCATATTTTTGTAAAATAAACCCTGAGGATGTATAAAAATCTGGGGACCTTATTTTTACATTGTAATTCATTTGATTTAAACACACAAACTTCTCGGTACCAAAAAGAGAACCTGTGTGAGCCTTGTTCATGTTTGTTTTTCCAGGGATTTGTAGGTAGCTTGTGTTTCAGTGTCATCTGTTTTCTTAATTTTGCAAAACTGAACACAACATTAAAATATGTGTGGTTGAATAGACTTTGTAAGGCAGGTACAATGCCCATCACTTTAAATCAGAACAGTATCTGTCATCTAAAGGCCATAAAGTTTGTCTTAGACTATTGATATTTGACAGAATAATTAGGATCAGATGTTGTTTCAAGGTAAAGATAAAGCAAATTAATCTTCGAACACAGTTCACCTGTGTCTTTGAGACGCCTATCTAGTCTCGACGAGCAAGGATAAACTAAACTTTCTGTCATTGGAATTCTGGACCATTCTTCCAGAGCTCCTTATATCAAAGCAATGGAATTTCTGGTTTGAAGGCCGGATGCAAGCTCTAATTATGTCTCCTTTCAGAAGCTCATCTTCATCTTTACTTCTTTATTCCTGTGTTTTTGAACCTTTGTCATCACCTTCTGTCTTTGAAACTCTTCTTCCCAACATGAAAACAACTATGAAAGGTAGACTCTTGGTGAATTTGATTTAGAATTGTCAGATAAAATATAGCAAGCGCAATTAAATTTTAATTTCAAATATTTTAATTTCAGATAATGTTTTATATAATATTTATGCTCTATGCAATTAAAACTCGCTGCCCTGTACTTTTGCTAAATCTCACACACTTAATCTCATCTCTAATTTTGGAAACACCCTTATAAGCAGAACAGTCTTAGAAACAACTGGATTCTTCTGTTTTGTTTCATTTCTTTGCAACACTGTCAACTGACCTTTTTTATTTGAATTTACTTGGCTTCTTAGTTTCCAATTGCTTCATGAATATTTTTCTTCATCAGACTGACTCCACTTTATAATGGAATCAAATTTATCATTGTTTGCTCAATGTCCTGGTTCTGTTTTTACCTACTAAACATCTTCATTTTCATCTTTCATTCCTTTTTGTGAAAAAGAACAATTCCAAAATGTTTATTACCACTGACTCTTCGTAAATGACAGTTCATTAAGGAATACTCGAGTCTTCATTAGCACGGTAACTTCATTCTAGTAACAGACAAGTTTAGATCACCTTAGACAATTTCATCAGTCTACACTATAAACCAGAATTCTGTGCCTTTTATTTTCTTTAAATGCATCAATTTTGTAACTTTCATATGTATCTCTCTTAAAAACATGTTTATTTGACAGATACAGACCTGGCATCTGTGAGTTCACTCTCCTTATGCCAGGAGCTGGGCGCTGGAATTCAATCCAGGTACCCAGCCACTTGAACCGTCACTGTTTCCCAGGGTGCTCATAAAGAGGATGCTGGAGCTGAGAGTGGAGCCAGAGCTCCAGCTAAGCATTCAGATACAGCACGTGGGCATCCCGGCGGCATCGTAACCACGGTGACAAATGCCAGCCCCCCCCCCCATGATGGAGTTGTTTAAATTAAATGCTTGTGTATACTCATCGACATCTGTGAAACCATGATAGAAAAAGATGAATCTTCTCTGGGCTGGTCAATTTTCCAGGTTTTCTTTTTTCCAAATCATTTCTCATAGTATTGCCAATTTTTTAAAGGCAGACAAAATGACCATTTTCTTTCCACACCCCACAGGTGTCCTTAGTCCTATTTGGGTCACACAAAAGCTTCAGATTCCTCCATTTACTGCTTCTTCCTTGAGTCTTAATATCCTTCATGGTCATTTCACCAAAGGGTCTACGAACAGGACTGTGTAACTGAATGTCCTCTCTGTGCAGTGACCTAACTATCCCTCGTTTGATCTACTCCACCTTCCTACAAAATACAAAATGACAACCTTGCCTTCCTTAGTATTAAGCTGTTCTTTTTTTATCCCTGGTGAAATGTTCTTTTTGATCAACTCATTCCTGTTTTCAGGCCACTATCTCAACTCTCTCAACTCTAACACAATGCAATGAAAAGAGAAAACATCTCAAAGTTGAGCCTGCTTCAGTTTTGACAAGTTGGATCACTTTTCTCTATTAATTTTTATTTATAAATGGATATAATAATTCTTATTTAATAGGTTGTCTTGAGTGTTAAATATAACCTCTTCAGGTGACCAGTCCCTTGAGAAGTATATATAAGGCACTCAACAGATGCTAATGTGTTCTCATAGTTTCCTAATAGGAGGAATATTCTGAGGGAAGGGGCTATGGATTACTGCAGCATGGACTTCTAAATGCAGTGGCATTTGGGAACAGCAATAATTATTGATTTATCTGGATTTATCAAGAAATTGCGTTCCCAGATAACTGAGAGTTGACTTCTAAAAGTCTTTTTTTTATGCAATTCTCAGTTCTTTTGCCCTGTAATACAGTCCGGTCTTCTCTGTCTTCATAAGCAGAAGAGATTAAAGGATCTTTATCTTTCCATGATGAACTTCGAAAGCTATGAATGTTGAAGGTTGTAACCAAAGGACACCCCTTTTCAGATGCTCCAAATCACAGTTTTTCTGGTGCATTGCTTTGTTCTTCCACTTGCTGACTGCTAGAGGGACTGGCAACTGCTCCTCCGCCTATGCTCCCCCTCCCCATGCTTTTTATCATCTGAGTGGAGATTTTTAGACACCAACTCTATGAATCTATGAATATCTCTATGAAAACAGATATTGTAGTGGAAGAGCACCCAAGGAGATCACCTAGGATTCAGACACATTAGACCTCTTTGGTAGCTTTTGAAGCCTATTTTCTGACTTTGATTAGTGTTCCTGCTAGTTACTTTCTGGTACGAAGTTTGTACATAAATATATTGATAATAGGTGAAGCTCACTGATTAGTCTATAAATCAATGTCAAATTTGGGTACATTAGCTTCACACCTTCATTATCTGCTTAACATATCATCTTGCAATATATCAGGTCTTCAGTGCTGAGGGCCATGTGGTGAAGAGTGTTTTTATAATAGATTCCCCCATGTTACTATCTGGGTAGCACCAAAGACACACTGAAATAATATTTTATAGTTGTGATTTTCTTCAAAGCAAAGGGTTTGCAGTTTTTACTAATGATGATTTCACTGGTTATATTTCTGTCAACATCTCTTCCTTGTACAGAATCACTCCTATTTTTCTCATTCCTGGTGGAGGTTGGGAGTCCTTTTTTACTTAATAAATCTTAATTTATTAGCTCCCATCCTGTCTCAGGACAATTTCCTCTTTGGTCTTTTAGTTTATTTTTTAAAGACTTAGTTATTTGAAAGACAGAGTGAGAGAAAGAGACAAGGAGAGACAGATCTACCATCTGTTGGTTCACTCTATAATAGCTGCAACAGTGGGAGCTGAGCTGGTCCGAAGCCAGGAGCCTGGAGCTTATTCCGGGTCTCCCACATGAGTGCAGGGGCCCAAGCACTTGGACCATCCTCTGCCATTAGCAGGAAGCTGGATCAGAAGTGGAGCAGTTGGGACTTGACCCAGTGCCCTTATGGGATGCCACCGTGGCAGGCGGCAGTTTTAGCCACTATGCCACAAGGCTGGTCTATCCTATTTGGTTTTAATTCTTCATTTCCAACCCTAACTCCTGCTACTTAGCTCCATGACACGTTTTCTTGACTAAACCTGCTGCATTCCACCACTGCCCCTTGCTCTGTAAATATTTTAACCTGAATCATGAAGGACCTATTCCAAATATACTGGATTTGTAGGAGTACACGCAGGAAATCCATCCAATACCCAATGATCTGAGATGAAGGAAGAGATCCTTTTCAACCTCTCAATTTGATCAGTCTCTCTGAGATCAGAAGCCTGGAAACATCAATAACCCAATTTTAAAAAGTGAAACCATCCATTTTCAGTTAATAAACTTTAGTAGGACACTGTCTACTGAAAGAAAAGACTTATTAAATGTTATCTTTTACCTCAAATAGTTGTATCAGTCTCGGATGCCCTAATTTTCTCTTACTGGTTGGATATTACAGTATAATTACCAAGCACTATTCTAGGTCCTGATGAATTCACCACTAAAAACAAATGAAAAATGGTAGCCCACCAGAAACTTAGACTTCAGTGGGGTAAATGCAGGAGTCACAGGACATCATAAAGCAGGGCAGGAGGACTGAGAGCAGTCTAAGGGTAACTGGAATAGGCCTCTGTAAGCCTCACCTGAAAGATGACGTGTTTTCATTTTGTAGAGTCAGTGACTCATCCACGAAATTACTTCCTACTACTCATTGTTTTATAATGGTTTATTTAAAAATTACTTGCAGCCAGCGTTGTGGCATAGCAGGTTGAGCTGCCACCTGCAATGCTGGCATCCCATATGGCACTGGTTTGTGTCCTGGCTGCTCCACTTCCAGTCCAGTTCCCTGCCAATGCACCTGGGAAAGCAGCAAAAGATGACTTAAGCTGTGGGACCCACATCCCGTGTGGAAAACCAGGAGGAAGCTGTGGCTCAGTTTCAGCCTGGCCCAGCCCCAGCTATTTGGGAAGTGAACTATTTTTTTTTTTTTTTTTTTTTTTTGACAGGCAGAGTGGACAGTGAGAGAGAGAGACAGAGAGAGAAAGGTCTTCCTTTGCCGTTGGTTCACCCTCCAATGGCCGCCGCTGCAGCCGGCGCACCGCGCTGATCCTGGCAGGAGCCAGGAGCCAGGTGCTTTTCCTGGTCTCCCATGGGGTGCAGGGCCCAAGCACCTGGGCCATCCTCCACTGCACTCCCGGGCCACAGCAGAGAGCTGGCCTGGAAGAGGGACAACCGGGACAGAATCCAGTGCTCTGACCGGGACTAGAACCCGGTGTGCCGGCGCCGCAGGGGGAGGATTAGCCTATTGAGCCACGGCGCCGGCCGGGAAGTGAACTATTGGATGGAATTTTGCTCGCTCTCTTGCTCTCCTCAGTAATTCTGCCCTTCGAATAAATAGATCTTTTTTTTGGCATTTTCTTTTTTTTTAACTTTTATTTAATGAATATAAATTTCCAAAGTACAGCTTATGGATTACAATGGCTTCCCCCCGATAACGTCCCTCCCACCCGCAACCCTCCCCTCTCCCACTCCCTCTCCCCTTCCATTCACATCAAGATTCATTGTCGATTCTCTCTATATACAGAAGATCAGTTTAGCATACATTAAGTAAAGATTTCAACTTTAAAAAAAAAATCTTGAGATACTTTCCAAGCTGTTTTATCTTATAAAAGGTAGTTTTTTCTTAGATTCCTTTTTTTAAAAGATTTACTTGAAAGTCAGTTACACAGAGGAGAGGAGAGGTAGAGAAAGAAGTCTTCCATCTGATGGTTCACTCCCCAATTGGCCACAATGGCCGGAGCTGCACCGATCCGGAGCCAGGAGCTTCTTCCCAGGCTCTCACGTGCATGCAGGGGCCCAAAGACTTGGGTCATCTTCTGCTGCTTTCCCAGGCCATAGCAGAAAGCTGGATCGGAAGTGGAGCAGCCGGGACTTGAACTGACACTCATGTGGGATGCCAGTGGTTTAGGCCGGGGCATTAACCCGCTGTACCACAGTGCCAGCCCCCTTTCTTAGATTCTTAATGCTACCTACTCATCAGTGAAAAAGCAGGAGAGGGAGGGAGGGATATCCTATCTCTAGTCCAACTGCTGAATGTCCACAGTGGCTGGGGCTAGCCAAGGGCTGGATCTAGGAACACACTTGGTCTCCCATGTAGGAGTCAGAAACCCTGTTCCTGGAGCCATCACTGTTAGCTCCCAGGGTTTGCACTGGCAGGAAGCTAGAATCGGAGGCCAGAACTGGGACTTGAACTTAGGTGCTCTGATAGGGGATACAGGCTGCTTGACCACTAGGCTAAATGCTGTTCCTTCTATACGCATCTCAAAAAGGAAGCTTTTCAAGGGGAAGCTGGACAGCATGCCACTGAGGGAAAGCCTTGTTAGGTGGCTTCATGGAGACACAAACCAGATTATCAAAAGGCTTCAGGGGAAAAGAAAGTATTTTCCACCTTTGGGGCTTTAATTTTACAACTTCCGAAAATATTTCACTTCAGAAGTCATTTCATTTTTATCTAGGATGGTAAACTGTATCACTCTTCTTTTCTCTTGTTGGCCCTCAAAAGATTAATCCTCTGGAAACACTGCTATCGGATGAAAATAAAATCAGCATTTTCAAAAAAAATTCTTCAGTGTGAAGAATAATTCTTTCGAGAATACATTGTACACAATTTACTTTCCTCAGTGTCCTGTTGGGGTGGAGTTGCAGGAGTTGGCTCTCAACAGTAGGGCACACAAGTGACCCTTGCCACCACTTCATCTGTCTATAGTGGAATCACCCAGCCCTGCCCTGGCCCCAACAGCTTTCTCATCCAGGCTCTGTCCCGGCAACACTGCCAATCAACTAGAGGTGGCACTTGAGAGGAAACTAATTGGATTCCGTGAATTGAAATCTCAAGTACAATTTTATGTTAGGATCCAATCTCGTTCTATCAGTTGTCTTCAAATTTTGGCCATTGTTGTATTGGGGTCCTCCAAGAAAATCGGTGTGTGTGTGTGTGTGTGTGTATGCATAACTTACTCTGTGACATTGGCTCACGCAGTTATGGTGGATGAGATGTCCAAATTCGCAGGGTGGTTAGCAGGTTGGAGACCCAGGAAGAGGCAATGCTTCAGGTGAAGTCTGAGGGCTCTCAGCTGATGGAGTCTCTCTGGCTGGGGGAGGTCAGTCTTTTGGTCTATTTAGACTGCAGCCCTTTGGGTGAGGCACCCACCACCACATATGGAGGCTGTCTTTGTCAGTTTGGGCTACTCTAACCAAATACCATAAACAGATGGCTTATAAAGAACATAAACTGATCCCTCACAGTAGTGGAGGCAGAGAAATCCAAGATCAAGCACTGACAGACTTGGTGTCTGGTAAAGGCTCACTGCCTGATAACAGAAGCCTTTCTGTTGTGTCCTCACAAGACAGAAGGAGAGAAGGCTACTCTGCGGCCTTTCCAAGGGCATCAATCTCCCTATGGTGGCTCTGACCTCATGAGCTAATCACCTCCCAAAGGTAGAGTCTCCTAATATTTTCATAGCAGTGGTTAGGCTTCAACAACTTTCAGACCATAGCAGAGGGACAACCTCTTTAACGCTAAGTGACTCTGCTTAAACATGCGTCTCGTCAGAAAGCACTCTCAGGGCTGGCATTGGGGTGCTCAGCTTCAGATCCAACTTGCTGCTATTGAGCCTGGACAGGCAGCCGAAGATGGCCCTAGTATGAGGATCACTCACATGGGAGAGCTAGAGAGAAATAGTGGCTCCTAGATTCTGCTGGGGAATGAACCTGTGGATAACAACTCCGTTTTCTTATCTCTGTGTCTCTTTGCCTCTGAATTAGATAATTAGCCTTATTTTTTAAAAATTTAAATATTTTGGAATAGTATGGTAAAGAATTTAGTCGAACACCAACAAAGGAGTTTCTGAGAACTAACCACTAAACAAAGCTGGAAGAAATTTTAATCTGCCTCATTTCCCTGGATTTAACAAACCATTATTTCAGTCCCTACTCTGTGTCAAGTTTAATACAAAATGATAGCATAGGTTATAAAAATCTAGAAAAAGTGCTTCTATTTGAGAAATTAATAATTTGGCTAGGGCATATTTTATAGATATCATTAGATGATACTTTTATATTGAAAATACTTTATTTGGATTTTATCTCCTCTCTCCTCGGGTTCTTAGTAATTCACATGAATGCAATTGCTTCCAATAGGACACTGGATACACGTTAGTGTTTACAGAACTATTGCTAAGCCACAGAATTCATTTGTTTTTTGGCAGCTGACCAGCATTAACTGAAATGCCCATCAAAATAGTTGATTTGAATCACAGATCTGTGATATCATAGAATGATGGTCTTAATCTCCATCAAATTTTTATTTTTATTCCTGTTGTCAGATTCCTGTACTTATCTATGAGACCTTTTTATTCCTATGAAGACATATTATATGGATCCTCCTTCATTCAGCCATGTGTTCACATATCCATCCATTAAAATATATTTACTAAGATCTTAGGATAGACCCTGTACTTAAAAATACCATTCAAGCACTGATAATAGAGATTTAGAATGGACAAAAATGCTGTTTTTAAAGCAATTTCTCCTAAAATTGTTAGTCCTTTTAGGAATTTTTAAAAGGATTTTCAAGAGTCTTTGAAATATTGACACTTCTTATAATGCCAAGAGTTTTGTTTTTGTTTTTTTGTTTTTTTGGACAGGCAGAGTTAGAGAGGAAGGTCTTCATTTTCCGTTGGTTCACCCCCAAATGGCCACCATGGCTGGCACACTGTGCCAATCCGAAGCCAGAAGCCAGGTGCTTCCTCCTGGTCTCCTATGCGGATGCAGGGCCCAAGGACTTGGGCCATCCTCCACTGCCTTCCCTGGGCCACAGCAGAGAGCTGGAGTGGAAGAGGAGCAACCAGGACAGAATCTGGCACCCCGACCAGGACTAGAACCCGGGGTGCTGGCGCCGCAGGCAGAGGATTAGCCAAGTGAGCTGCGGGACGGTCCTAATGCCAAAGGTTTTAAAAATTATTTATGGTAGCTAAATGTTATAGCTGTAAAACAAGTTATTTGGTCAGTTTTGTTCTCATTGTTCTGGGAGATGAGAATGAATGTGCTCAAAAATGTTTGAGAGCACTTTTTGTGCTTATGCTTAAGTTCAATTTTAGTTACATGGACTTTTTGTTTGTTTTACAAGAAGAAAGTTGAGAGGGAAAGGGATGGAAAAAAAGATGATGGAAAGAGAAAGAGAAAAATGTAGCTTCTCTTTTCAACTCCTTCCTGTCACAGTCATCTCGCCATGCCCATGGGCTGGACTCTTAGACTCAGGGGATGCCTACAACCACAGGTACTACTGTATCCTCTACACCGTTCCTTTCTCCCGTATGCACATACCTATGTTGAAGTGTATCAATCAGGCACAATACTGAAACAGAAATAATTATATGCTGTAATTAAAGTTGCTAAAACGTATGAATTGACATCTAGAATTTTCTATGTAGAATTATCAGACCACGGTTGACCACAGGTACTGAGACGAAGGAAAGTGAAACCACAGATAAGGGAGGACTAGTGAACTTGATGCTTCCTGTGTGGTGGTGGACACAAGAAGCCAAACATGTATGGGAAGGGTAACTGAGTGTTTCAGAGCCATGGTCCTGTTAGACCCAAAACTGCTTCTGCAAAGCATAGAAGATTTAGGTGGTTAGTATTGGAAACTATCTGAAATGCAATCTGAAGAGGCTGTTTGTTTATACCGTTTAGCAAGGGAACCCAGGAACCCAGGTGCTATGACTTTACTAGGGTTCAAAGGTGTTAGCAAAGAAAGTAGTTTTAAATACCTGAGGCGGCGTCTGATTGTAAAGCATTGTGTTATGGTGGGATTTTTTTTCAGTAAAGGATTTCCTTAATTGGCCTTCGGGCAGGTTTGGTGGTCCCCTTAGTTGGCTGTAACAGGAAATTGGGCCACTTAGGGACACCCAAGGACAGGAAGATTCATCAGGGTTAGGAGCAGTGTTGGTGTTTGTGGCCAGCCACTTCCTGGAAGGAGTAGTGCTGTGTTGGTGCAGCTGTCATAAAGATTTTCACTTGATTGGCAGTTGCCCTGTGGGCAGTTTGTCTTCAGTCCAGAGTAGAGATCTAGAGACCACTCCAATGAAAACACCGTGAAGGAAGTCTGAGATACCCAGGAGAAAACACATGGTTTTGCTGTTAAACACTGGAAAGAGTTCCCTCATGAAAGACTGCTTTTGGAAGGAAATGGGAAAAAGTATTTAACTATGGGTGAACACACACACAATCACACACAGACAGAAAATTTCTGAATACCAGAGACCAAAGGAAAATTCTTCCCAACATAGTTGAAAATACAAAGTAAATTCCATAAACAAAGAGGTAATACAGGGTTAAGAAAAACATTTAAGTATTACATGCTCATTGTAGGATCCATTTATGGAAATTTTTCAGGAACTCTTGAAAATTGAACTAGTTCAAAATAGCTAGATAGGAATATCATTATAGAAAAGAAATAACTTTTATGCCTAAGATTGCAGGATTTATTCACTATACAGACCAGAGTTTTGCTTTCTTAATTTCATGAATAAACAGATTTTAATCAAATAGTTCAAATTTCTATTCATGTAAGAGGCACAAATTATGAAAATTGCTTACTGTAAGTTCTATGCCTCTCCTAGAGGCATTCAAACAACAATAATCAAGTTTAAAAACCTCGTGTGAAATAACCTTTGTCCTCTCTTCTGGATATTTTCCACATAGGCCTTTGAGCATCCTACCAATTGTCTCTTGATTATAACGAAGCCACAATTGGGACAACCCTTTAAGTAACACTAAGTCATCTCTGGTAATTAAGACATTGAGGGCAAAAAAAGCTCCAGACATCTATCTTTGATCTCTCCCTCACCCCTGTGCGGAGTCAGATCTAGAATTCGGATCAACGGACTTTGATAAGCTGATTTCAGTCTTTGTATTGGAGCATGATTAGTTGAGGTCATCAACGACTCGGGGCAGCAATTTTAGTAAAACACTGCTTCCTGGCCAAGGACGACATTCTTCAATGGCAGCTCCGTTTCTGAAAAGCGCTCCTACCTGTCACTACTGTATTTTTCTCTACACATGAGACCCTCCGCACTTTTCATGCTGCCCAAATCAGCCTCTGGCATAGGGATGTTTTTCATTATCCAAATTAAATATATTTCAGCCTCACAGAGATGGAGCTATTTGATTAAAATAGTAATTTGTTGTCTTGCTTTACCCAGAGAGAGCACATCAGAATCATCTGGGAATTTCAAAAATTCAGTATTGGACCCACAGTCCTCTGATGCTGATGGTGTGGACCGGGACCTTGATGTTTTTTAAAACTCCTCCTGTGATGCTAATGTAGGCCCCTGAAGGTGGGAACACCAATTAAAACAACTCCAGGATGTGAATTAACGTTAGGAGGATGTTCAACTGTGGGGTGGTGTCTGGTCTAGCAGTTACAGTACTGCAACGGTGTGGCTGGGTCCTGTCCACAGTCTTCTGCTCATTCAGGCCATGGGAGGCAGCAGATAATGACTGAAGCAGTTATTTCCCTTCTACCACGCGAAGAAGAGCTGGATTAAGTTCAGGGCTTTGGCCAGTCCAATCAGTGACCGGGGGCATTTGGGGACTGAACCACCAGATTGGAGATGGAATCAGTTTTGTAATTAAACTATAGTAACTTTAGGTACCTGCAAAGCATGGTTGGACTCAAGTGTGCATCTCCTCCTCCTCCTCACCCTCTCCCTGGGGAAGTCTGCTGAAGCTCAAATAGCAGAGGGGGCTTTCCAGAAGAGGGGTCCTGAAAAATTCCCATCTACTCCTTTGATCTGGCTTTAAGGAGTGCAATGCAGTGTTCTCAGAATCAGAGGGAGGACCTTGACCTTCAGAAGGGGCTTCTCAGGGTGAGGACCTCATTGCACAGTGAAGTTCCCAGGAGTGCTCTTGGGAACTCCCTGTGCGTCACTGCTTGCCACTGCCTTTTCAGCCTTATCCACTGAACACCCTGCTGCCATCTTGAAGCTACACTCTCCCCACCCTGCTGTGTTGGGCTACAGTGTCTCCTAGTCTTCCCCTCTTCCATAAGGAGAGAGGGCCTGGAGGTTGGGGAAGGCTGAAAAAGATGTGCCTAGTCTGAAGGCGATGATTCAAAAGAAATTTCCCACAAGGCAACTTACCTGGGTTATTCTCAAGGTGTGGTTTCTTGACTGACAATATCTGCAGTTACCATGATGGATTAAAGAAACAGACACGTCCAGAAATGAGACACCTGAATGGATCTTTTCATATCATGCTTGTTGAAGACTTTACTATAATTATTGCATCCTAGATGGGAGCATAAGAGATAGCAGGCAAATTCATAAATAGAATGAATTCCTGTTTGCACAGGAAAATTATTCGTGCCCATAGAAAGCATAAGTAATGGCTTATGGCAGACAATTCAATTCAGTTTAAAATTCTCAATATCTGCAACTGGAGGGATGCAGATGTTTTATAACAAGAAAGTTGGACAAGTCCATCTTGAATATCCCCGCCAACTTGAATCCAATGCTTCCAAGGGTTTTCAAGATTAAGAACAAGCAGCGAGGAGTAAGAATATTTGGGCAAATAGGAAGGGTTGCTATATTAAGGTGAGGAAAATGCACATATTCAAGACAACAATGGTAAAATTATGAGCCCACATCGACTTTTTATTTCAAACATATTGTTGGATGAAGACTGCTGAGTCCAATAATTCAAAGATGCCCCCTTCTGGCATAAACATTTGGCGAGGATGAGGGGTTGAGGAGAGGAACATCTAGTGGAAGTTTATTAAGCACTTACCGTGATGGATTAAAGAGACAGGCACTTCCAAAAATGACAGACACTTGAACGGATCTTTTCATATGGAAATATCCTTAACTGTAATATGTCTATCAGAAAACTGCTGAAGTGTCCTATAAGGAGCTCTAATTACTTTTCAGCAAAGGCTATGACTATATCTTGCATAAACTTTCTGTTCCTTGGCAGGTTTGAGGGCAATTTTTTCCCTTGCTTTCTAGTCTCCTCTCTTCTAAGTTTCTTTCTTCTGCTCACTTTGATTTATGTTTAACTTCCTGGGTCCACAAAGTAGAGAGAATTATGTCTTACCCAAGTGAAATAATAAGGCTAGAAAAATAATTACCTTTTAGTATTCTCCAAGAACAATCACTAACTTCAAGATTATGAATTAAAGGAGAAAGGTTTTTTTTTGAAATGTAGCTTTCTATTAGATTCCAATTCCCATGGTATATTAATTTACTCTCTATTATCAAATATTTACAATTCTTTCTATGTTAGGCATTCTCTGTGCATTTTATAAAATTGAATTAAAGCCACATGATATGAGGTATAGGTACAATTATTATCCCTATGTTAGAAATGAGAGAACTGAGACACTAAAGTTTAAACAACTAGCACCAGCTCAACAGCTAATATGTGGCAGAATCTGAATTTGGACTCAGGAAAGCTTCCTTTCTAAACTTGGTTCAATAAAGTGCTCATTAATTTGTATCCTATCATTCTGTTTGATTCTCCAGAAATCCTATTCGACGCTGTTAGGGATCAAATGAAGACCGATAAGGTTAAATAAGTTGAATTTCAAAGTGACTCAGTGAGAGGGAAAACATTTCTAGTTCAAGGTTTCAAAACTTGAGTCTTGGGGCCTATGATGTGGCATAGTGAGTTAAGCCACCAACTGCAAGGCCAGCATCCTGTGTGGGCACCAATTCATGTCCTAAATGTTGCACATCTGATCCAGCCCCCAATAATGTGCCTGGAAACTCAATGGAATGGAAGATGGGCCAAGTCCTGGGCCACTGCACCCATGTGGGAGACTTGGATGAAGTTCCCGGCTTCAGGCTGGCCCAGCCCTGGCTGTTTAGGCCATTTGGAAAGTGAACCAGTGATTGGAAGTTTCCCTTGCCTTCGTCCCCTCCCCCTCCGCCCCCCTCCCTCTTGCCCTTCCCCTCCCCCACCCCCCCACTAGCTTGTGCTCTCCCTGATTCTATTTCTGTATCTCTTTCAAATCTTAAAAAAAAATTTTGAATCATTTCCTTGAACAGTATTGCCTACTCTCAGTTCAGATATTGTCCATACTCATTACAGTTATTAGTCCTTGGATTGAAACTGCTCCAGATTGGAGCTTATGCTCTGTGATACCTTGTTATTCCACAAGATAATATAGAAAGTGACTCATAGGGCCCGGCACCTTGACTCACTTGGCTAATCCTCCACCTGCGGCGCTGGCATCCCATATGGGCACTGGGTTCTAATCCCGGTTGCTCCTCTTCCAGTCCAGCTCTCTGCTGTGGCCCAGGAGGGCAGTGGAGGATGGCCCAAGTGCTTGGGCCCCTGTACCCACATGGGAGACCAGGAGGAAGCACCTGGCTCCTGGCTTCAGATCAGTACAGTGCCAGCCATAGCAGCCACTGGGGGAGGGGGCGGTTAACCAGCGGAAGGAAGACCTTTCTCTCTCTCTCTAACTCTACCTGTCAAATAAATAAATAAATAATCTTTAAAATAAGTGACTCATAAGCATCATTTTTGTTAAGTGAGTCCCCTAGCCATGTAGAAACATTGGTCAGATTGAGTTGTGTCTGATGTCTGACCACCTTAGTAGACCATCTAAATTTTTAAGGAAAAATTGTAATATTGAGGGATAGAACACATGCCTGGCCTTGGTGTTTATAACTTCTATTATCTTGAGGCTTGAAAAAAAATGCTTTCTTGAGTAGAATGATGATGAGAAAGCATTAATGTTGGGATAGGAACAAGACCTCTTTGAGGGCAAAAAAAAAAAATGATCAGGTACAAATAATAATATAGTAAATATGACTGCTGCCAGCAATACTGTTTGTCCATGTTTCAGATGCTCCATTATGGACCTTCTGCTGTTAAATACAGAGATCAAGTGAAAACAGAATTTCCACTTCCCAGAGCATGACACTACACGACTGACAATTGCACACCAGCACTCTGGGGCCATCCTCAGGCTTACGGCTTGACCAGTGGACCTTGGGCACTATGTACTTGAGAGTATGAGTATCTGGGTGTATCTTCTGTCTGAAACAGCGTGCTGGCATCATGCGTTGTTGGCAGACCTTAATTGAGAGATGGGTTTCATTCACCAGTCTCTCTGACTCCTATCCAGTGGAGTCTGGTCTTCTAACCTTGTCTGAGTTACACCTCTGATACGTGGGGCATTACATTACTATAATGTTAGTGTCATGTGCAGGAGTGTGCTGTGCACCCCTCCCATGGCGCCTGTTGGTGAGAATGAGGGGTGTTGGCCAGGTTGTTGGACACAGCTCTTCCTCAGTGTGACTTAGCACGAACTTCATTCCTTTTGGAAGAGCCTCTGGCTACCACCTCTTATTTTCCTCTGTAATGAGAACCTGTACGTTTCTCTGGAATCAGACTTAGGATAAATGTATTCCCTATCTGAACAACAGTATTCTGCATCAGAACAAATCAAACACGGCTCTCACATCTCAAGAACTACAGGAAGTAAAGGGGAAATACGTGGTGAAGTACTAGTGTGCAGACGAAATTCCTCCCTGGAAATTCTACTCTAAGCTGGTGTTTGAATCAGATAGTGACTTAGAAAGTCTTTTGTTCCCTTATTCCAACAACATTAAATAACAATTTTTCCATTCATTTCTTTTATAGAAGAAATGAGATAATGGAGAAATGCTTTAAAGTTTTACTTAACATTGCATCATGTTTAATATTACAACCATATGATTTTTCCTATATTTGATTGTACACAGAAAATAACATTTGATTTACTTGAATGACTTTATGGATTACAAGGATTGCTTATATTGCTGAATGTATTTAAGCTCAAAATATTCTGCTTGACATCTTAGAATCTGAGGTATTGACTTTAGGCAACAGTTAAGCCAATTTTTTATTCTCATTGGAAGCACTGAATTGAAACGCTGTAATCTTCTCTAGAACTATCTTCTATTTCATGTTTCAGCAAAGACTTAATTGTTCTTTGAAGAATTTCTAACTCTAAAAATGGTGGCAATTTATATTCTGAAGAAATACAATTATCTTGCTCAGAAAGGGGAAGAAACATAGAAATGCCTTTATTTTTAAATGATAATTGCAATCATGTATTGGCAGTACATGTGAACAGTTTGGACATAAAATTATAATGGAAAAAACCTGTAAGAAGGAAGTGTGCATAGATAAAGTGAATTCTGTTTATGTAGTTATCTGTTAAGGTATAGTCAAGTGCCTAGAGTAGCAATACAGACTTTGCCTTTTGGGTTAGTTGTGTTTTAATACCTATATTTGCTTTCAGTGGTAAATATTGTACATGTCATAATTTGGATATTACATATTTTAATTGAAATTAATTATGTTTATTTTCATACTTATAACTTTAGAATTAAAGTTCAAAAATTACTATTCAATGTCACAAAAAGATAATGAGGTCATAATATGTTTTATAATCAAACTAGTCTTCCTTTCCTTTGCATATAAATGGTGGGTAGAAATCTAAATAGGGGCCGGTGCCGCGGCTTGATAGGCTAATCCTACGCCTAGCGGCGCCGGCACACCGGCTTCTAGTCCCAGTCGGGGTGCCGGATTCTGTCCCGGTTGCCCCTCTTCCAGCCCAGCTCTCTGCTGTGGCCCAGGAGTGCAGTGAGGATGGCTCAACTGCTTGGGCCCTGCACCCCATGGAAGACCAGGATAAGCACCTGGCTCCTGCCATTGGATCAGCGCGGTGCGCCGGCCACAGTGGCGGCCATTGGAGGGTGAACCAACGGCAAAAGGAAGACCTTTCTCTCTGTCTCTCTCTCTTGCTGTCTACTCTGCCGGGGAAAAAAAAAAAAAAAAAAAAAACTAAATAGGTAAAAACGAGTGTGAAAAATAAGCCCTTTGCCCTCAGTACTGATAAATAAAATTTTGTTACTTATGTAACTCCGTTGACATGTGAAGAGATGCTCACTAGCCAGTAACTGGGCCAGCATTGTACTATATTTCCTTAACCCACTGAAATTACAGGCACCATGGCTTGTTGCGGGGGGGTGGGGGTGTGGGGGGTGGTGGCAGCAGCATTGGACCTGCGAAGAGAAAATGAGGCTCTCTGCCTTACCCTGAGGGAAAGGTAGATCCTGTTGACTCTAGGTTTAAATTTCAAAGAGGCTGTTTGGAGAGGTGTTGATAACTACATTTGAAAAGGGAGCTGCATTTGCCCAGAGACATAAAACATTACAGTTCTGTCTTATTAGCATAGGTCACTGAGCACAAGATGGCAAGAGGAGGGGTTTAGGGATGATAAATGTTGGTGGCTGTAGAGAAGACATTGAAAGGCACTGGAGTTAAGAAAGTAGGTCTGAACCATAGATTTGTGACCTGCACTAAGTGGTGGTAATGAAGATGAAAGGAGGGAGAAGGCAGTTTACAGAGGGAAAAATGGACACACTGACCAATCGCATACAATTACAGAAGGAGGGAAAAGCAGGGAGAGAATTCCATGTCTAAGATCTGGTGACCCAGATCTGTGCCCAAGAGATGTTCAAGTCCTCTGTGGCAAGAGTGGTAGGAAAGGCACAGTTAATGGACACGTTGAGCTTAGAGCCAACAGCATAGCTCAGTGCAAGCATATGGTAGTGATTGATAGGTAGTCAAATTGGATATGAGTATTTCAGTGCAATAAGTAAGACATCAGAGTGAGTTTGAGTGGAGACTCTTTAAAAAATCCATTGGGTCTTAGAGAGTTTACCATTATGAATTAATAAGGTAGAAAAGAGAGGTTGGGGAAGAGAAAGAAATACTTGGCGATGTTATAAGAAAAGAGAAAAAGGAAAAGGGAGAGAGAGGATGAAAGTGAAGGAGGATAGATGTGGCCCAGTCAAGAAAATTTCATGAAGGAAGAGACATGATAAGTACAAAAACATGTGGGCATCAAGAAAGTTAAAACTCCAGGCTGGAATAAAAAACTCATTGGTGGCTTTCAAGAAAATATTTTTTTTTGAAGTGATGGAGTTGCTGAGATGAACAGGACCAGGTGACTCATTCTAGCAGTATGGGATTGCAGTGCCCACCAAGCAGTCTTCCTGGGCCCAGTGAAACATTTGGAATTAGCAGCCTGCATCTGGCACCAATTTACTCAGAAGTCAACAGAAACTGTGGGGAGCAACTCGGACTAAGACTGTTACTGGAATTAAGACTTATTCTATGCATCTGCTCTCCCACAATATGGCGCTGAGAAGGGAGTAACAGCTTCTACTCAGCTGCCTCCAGTTCAACCAAGAAACTGTAGGACCTGCTCCTGATTGGAGGAGAGCAGCGTACTTGGCGTGTGGGTAGCAGAGTTGGGATTGGTGGAAGAGGACTATAAAGGAGGAGAGAGACAACATGCACCAGGAACATCTAAGGGGAACATCTATCTGAAGGAACACCTGTGCAGCCCCCGAGAGAGCCAGCCGGCGGTGTGCTGCTCCCCTGCGGAAGTGGGGAAAGTGGCCAGGGGGAACCGCCCTTCCACGGAGGTGGAAGGGTCAGTAGCCAACCCGGGAAGAACCAGCAGCAAACCCGGGGAGGGCCGAGCAGACGAAAGAACAGCGCAGGGTCCTGTGTCGTTCCTCCACGAAGAGGGGGAGCAACATAATGGTGCTGTGACTCGGATATGAAGCCTAGGCAGGGCTTAGTGTCGTTCCTCCACGAAGAGGGGGAGCGACAGAAACGAAGCAAGTTTTGTAGGTAGGCAAATATCGGGTGCCCTTTTCTGTGGGAATCCTTGCAGCAGCCCATCCAACAATCTAAACAGGTAACCACGGAACACTCCCTTATGTTCCAAGGTGTGGGCTCAGGTGTAAGGAGATGAAATGCGAGGTGGGCAGATGGGGTGCCCACTGCCATAGAAGTCTCCATTTTAAATAGATATTACCTCTAATAAAAATTCCGTAGGACAGACACACTCACCAAGTTCCACAACCATGGTCTTGGAATCAGACATTCAGAGCCTATTGGTATTCCTTTAATATGATAGTAGAGAACTAAAAATCCTCAGGTCAGGGATGAATGTGAAGAAAGTTAAGAACTTCATATGTGTAGGGTGATGACAGAAACCAAAAGGTAAATGACACACCATGGATTCCAGCCTCCCTGAAGAATCACAGGGAGAAGGGAGGAGTGCATTGGGCCAAGTCATCAGATCGATAATGCAGACAGGAGAGATGACAGAACAGACCGCATTCTAACATGCTGTTTCTTTCAGCATTTAACCAAGTCTTAAGTACATAGTGCCAATCAATAATTGTTTGATAAAAAATGCAAATAGGAGTGGTGACTTCAATGTGCTAGTGTTTATAGGTGCCATGCAATGATATTTTGTGCAGTGAGTAAGTTAATTCAAAAATAAAGTGATAAATAAGAAATAGGAAATGTAACCCCACTTGTGAAATCATTCAGAATGATGAACAGTCTGCAATAAAAAGAGAATTGGTTATCATGTAAATACACTTTAAATTGGCTGTCCCAGTTAATGCTCCATGCAGTCCTATCAGAAGTCCTTAATTTTTATCATAAGTTTTGCTTGTATACAGCTTATGTATTTGCTGTCACAGCCCTTTCTGTCTGTTCTCCTCTAGCTTGTAGCAAAATCCTGTCTCCTGAGTGGGTGTCACCAGTAAGTATATGGCATTATCTAAATCCAACCATGACTTAGAATGGTCAGCTAACAGGCAAAGAAAAGCAAGTAGAGTATTAGGGCTGCAAAGGACTTTAAAGATATTTTGTGAATAAGGAAAGTTGACTTCCTAAGCTTGCGTTGCATTGGTTCTGGATGAGAACTGGGGACACAGTTCTAAGACCAAGTGATCTGACTCCGTTCTGTCTAATAATTCCACTAGTAAAGCACATGGTTTCAGCCACACTCCCTCAACCCACAAATGTGCCTCCACCCGTTCCCTTTCTGTAGTCTCTGTGGTTTTTCCAAGAAGAGTTACATGTTTTTATTCCAAATCCCAAGTGGCGAGAATTGGAGGCCATGACCTTCCTATATATGTAAAGCAAATGGAAGAACGGATTGCTTTCAAATGGAAATCAGAAGATGGAAGTCTCAGAATTGCATTTTAAGTGAGGGCAGTTTGTAATCATTTTCTTCCACTGGCTTTATGAGTTGTGATGTGTTATGGTCAGGAGACATTTCAATCTGTTCTTGGCACTTTATTAGATGCCTGGCTGTAGCACATCACTTAACTTGTCTGGGCATCAGTTCACGAGTTATGGTATATCCTGCATGGTGGTTTTGAGGACTACATAAGATGATGAAATAAATTATAGGACATTCTCCCTGGTATAATTCTTTACATTGTTTTCTTAAAATTTAGTCAAAGTCTCTTGGCAGCTTATCACCAAAGCAAGTGCCGCCTTTTGATAGCCATGGTTTGTCTTTTTCTTTAAAATAGTTCATCACATAGAACTAGGAAAAAGTATTATCCTAGGATGACAATGCCAAGAAAAGGGGGAAAATAAGGTCTGAGTTTCTTAATTGGACAAAAAGAAAAATGCTAAAGAAAACGTTTAAAATATAAAAGTTCTTCAGAGAAGATTTCACAGGGTGAAATCAAATATTCTTGTAAACATCTTTATATTGAACACATTTATAGCAAACACAAAGCAGTGTTGGTATGTTTTTGTTTGTTTAAGAAGGCTTCAATGAAAACGAAAATATCATCTTAAAAATAGATTCTCTAGAATGAAGCTTCCTTGTTCTAATGAGTTGGCTTCTTGCACTTTAAGACAAGTCAATGTAAAAGTCAAATATTGAATGCCTAGAGAAGTAGAGAATGTTGTTTGTTGCTTCTTTGTGTTACCTAAATCAAGAATAATTTTATTCTCAATGAGGTTTCTGGAGGGAGGTAGGCAGCATTCTAGCTTATACAACTTCTCTCCATAATGAGAAAGGGATGACAAAACTCTAAGAATATCTATTATTGCTAGCTGGAGTTGAGTATATCTTCTATTTCCCCTCTTCCCTCATAAAGGAAAAGATTAGGCTGATTATTCAGTCAATGTTGAAGATGATTGGCAAGTAAAGCGGTTTGGGGAAGTCAGGTCTAATGCTGAACAAAACATGTTTTTCCCTGGAAACCATGGAAAAGACCAAGAGTAGAAAGCAAACTACACTCCAAAGAGGAGGGGGCAGGTAATGATTCATATCCAAGAATAGGCTGAAGGATCATAGCTTTCCCACGTGAATTTTCACATGACATTTCTATCAGGAAGATCTAAGAAAACATCCCAGTACTATGGGTGGGAACTTAAGAGGAATTAACTGCATTGCTAGGAAGGCGAATGTGGGGATTTAGTAAGTAAAGGCATAATGGAGAGTGCCTTGATGATTGGTTCCAAGATGACTGAAAAGGGAAAAAACATACTGCTTTACACAGGGAAAACAGCAGGAAACAAAAAAGTGGAAGAAGTGCATTCCCAGGGGAGAGTTGGAACAACATCTGCAGTGGGAATTCTATAGAAGGAAGAAGGATGTGTTAGGTCATGTACCATAACTCCTGATACTAGAAACCCTAGAGATGTTGGCTAAATATGTTGCGATAAGTTTTCAGGGATTTCCCATGCCACTAAACTTGAAGAAATACAGTTTGTGGAGAACCCAGGTGTGATCAGACACATCTGTGTTAATGTTTCCATCTCTGTGACAGTGCATCCCAAATCCCTTGAAATAAACATGGAATTCGGAGTTTGTCTTAACATGATATTTGTAACATTCAGGTGATCTAAGTAAACAAATACATAACTGGTAATGCCTTGTAATCTCCCATCAGTGTATCCTTTTGTTTGAACTAGAGAAGCACAAGGGAAGTTTACAAAACCCTGCTGCCCAGGCGGTGGAGTGAAACCCAGGAATCAACATGTTGAAAGCTCCCTGGTTGATTTCTATGTGCAGCTACCCTTGGGGATCATTTCCTTATTAAACAAAAGTTCTCAGCTCTGACCAGGCATCAACATTGTTGGTTCAGCTTCTGAAACATCCTTTGTACTCTCGAGGTCCTGATTCAGAAAGTCTAACATAGTTTGTGTTTTTTGCATTTCTATAGAGGTTCCACATGCAGTTCTAGGCTGTCTAGCCAGGGCTGGTCCTGATACCTGAGAGAGGAAATCTCTCTGCTCTGATTCTTGTCAGATGATCAGGGGATAGGAAAAAAACAATCCTATCATCCACAAAAATGACATACTGCATTTCATTGATGGGAGTGTCTTGGAATTGACCTTTCAGCATGGATGAATTCTAAATTTTTTAAGTTACATTTGTTGGGAGAACATGAAATTATTCCATAAACATTCAGTGATGCAAAAGTAATTAGGAGGGGCTGGCGCCGCAGCTCAATAGGCTAATCCTCCGCCTGCGGCACCCGCACACTGGGTTCTAGTCCCGGTCGGGGCACCAGATTCTGTCCCGGTTGCCCCTCTTCCAGGCCAGCTCTCTGCTGTGGCCCGGGAGTACAGTGGAGGATGGCCCAAGTGCTTGGGCCCTGCACCCCATGGAAGACCAGGATAAGCACCTGGCTCCTGGCTTCAGATCAGTGCGGTGTGCTGGCCGCAGCGTGCCAGCTGTGGCAGCCATTGGAGGGTGAACCAACGGCAAAAGGAAGACCTTTCTCTCTGTCTCTCTCTCTCACTGTCCACTCTGCCTGTCAAAAAAAAGTAATTAGGAGGGACTAATGTGAAAAATGTAGGGTCTGATGAGAGTTGAATGCTTTAAATCTTCAAGACTGGAAATCTTAGTTACATAGAGCTTTATAATGCTGGACAATAACTCTGAAAGGTTTTGATGAATCATTATATAGGCAAGCATCTGTTCGAGTAAAAATGATTGGTTATTTGTTGGGAAAGCAGGAGATGTGATAACGAATTGGACATAAGTCAGAATCACAACATTTATTTAATGAAACTACGTATAATAACACTCATTTGTCAAGATCTCTCAAGTGTTTAGTGTGAGCCCAGCACTGTGTTAGAAGCCAAACAAAAGTTAAAAAGAAAGGAAAATAGTCTTCTACTATAAAGTAAAAACTGTCCATAGGCTCACAATTCAAAAAAAGTAATAAATAGGCAAAGTTCAGCTAGCCGTGCGAGAGAGGGGAGATGTAGTGAAGGCTCTATGGCATAGTTTGAGATCTACAGAAAATTCCAGTGATTCCACTTGGAGAGAAGATTGAGGAATGAATGAATGTTATGTTTATTAAGGGAGGAACTACATTCTCCACCCATTCATATGTGGAAATTCCAGCGCCCATCCTTCATAATGTGACTGCATTTGGAGGCAGGTCCTTTAAAGAGATAATTAAGTTAAAATAGGGTCTTTAAGGAATCCAATTCACAGTCACTGGAACTCTAAAAAGAGGTGGTTAGGACCCAGGCACAAAGATAGAAAAGACCGCGTGAGGATGTGAAGGGAGATGGCCATTTTCCTGGTGAGGTGAGAGGACTTGGAAGAAACCAAACCTGCTGCAAGTTGACCTCCGACTTCGCACTTGTCAGAAAACAACCTTCTGTGGTGTAAGCCACACAGCAGGTAGGGTTTTGTGAGACCCCTAGCAGACGAATGCAGGTGGTAACTGTGTAGGCCCTGTCTACAGAGAAACATATTAGAAAATGAGCTGAATGTTGGAACACGAGTTAGTCAAAACATAAAAAGTCACTTCTGACTAAATAGGGCTATCTGGGAGTCTATGAAGTCTTTTGCATCTTATTTTAAATTTTAAAAACATTTTTTTAATCTCTGATATAGGTTGACAATGTCCCTCCTTGGAGAAAAAAATACATAAAATAAACTGCAGGGACCTCTCAGGATTCTACAGTATTTGATCGAAGATTTGTATGCAATATTAAGTAGTATTGGAGTGAGGTTATAGTATACATTTTTTCAATATCTTCTCATTTCTTATACTGATGGTGCTTTTCTGAGAAGGAATAAATTAAGCTAAGGAACCACATGCTGATACTTCATAGAAATTGCACAGAGATTGACTGACCTTCTGACTCATACATATGGATACTTTGATATTTAAATATGACCTCTGTTTCACTTTCACGTCTGCATCCCCTTAAGTAATTAAAAAAAAAAGTCCTACTCTATGGGGAACCGTTTTGACTAAAGTGAAAAACAATTCACAAGGAAGGCATAGAGTAGAGCCTATAAGTGTTGGAGTCTCTGGAGACACAGAATCTCCCATGACGCAGACATGATTTTATGAGGGTTGTTTTGCATGATACCAGCAGTCAATAGAGGCCTTTAGTTGCAACCTAGGAAGCTTTTAGATACAAGCGACAAATTCACTTTTTTGATTGACACTTACGTGACAGTGATCTACAGATAGGGAGTTAACCTCCTCTCTTTTCGAAAGATCAGTTGCGAAAAATCCATACTTAATGTATACTAAGCTGATCTTCTGTATATTAAGATAATCGAGAATGAATCTTGATGTGAATGGAAGGGGAGAGGGAGTGGGAAAGGGGAGGGTTGTGGGTGGGAGGGACGGTATGGGGGGGAAGCCATTGTAATCCATAAGTCGTACTTTGGAAAATTATATGCATTAAATAAAAGTTTAAAAAAAAAATAAAAATTAAAAAAAAGAAGAAGAAACAAGAAAAATGATTATACAGAACCCTGAATTAGCTCTTGCTTTTGTGTTACAATGTAAGGCCCTCAGCACCATAATCCGGAACTATTTCCTCAGAGAAGCATAGGATTCTATAATCATTTACTGCAGGCAGTACTTTTAGCATCTTCTGAAATGCAAATACTCAATGTAAATTAGTCTTTCCACAATTCCTCCTCCGTGAAAGACAGTGTCGAATGGTGGAGCAACCCGACAGAATAAGTTGGATGAAGATAAAAATGTAAAAAGTGAAGGGTTGTGCCAACAAGATCTGAACTGAAGTGGCTGGGCTGCAGGAAGCACAGGGCCACTCCCTGGTCCCTGTGAGGTCCGTGCCCACCACTACCTCTCAGGTCAGCAGTGTGTACCCAGGAGATGCTGTGGTGACCAGCCTGCAGTAGTCACAGCAGAGCCCGTTCAGCTTTAAGTACCCTCACACCAGGCATCGGAGACCAAGGGCATTCTTAGAGCGGCACAGGTTGTTCAGTGCAGAACTCTTGGGCCAGGGCTGAGTGAGAGCGAGATTCCAGCCCTGCGCAATCAGGGCTGAAAGTCACAACTTTCTAATGTGCATAAAGGTGTCTAAAACATCCCAAACCATGGGGCCGTAGATACCCTCACCCTCAAACAGTTGTGGAGGTAGCACTGAGGGGGTCATTCTTCTGCAAGCAGCGCCATCCTTGTGGGACGGTGGGAATGTGGGAAGGTGGATCATGTTGGGATGGGAACTACCTGCAAGCTTTAAGTGCCCCAAGGATGGGAGTATGAGCCCATTGCCACCAAGAACAAAGTCCTGTTAGGATATTTCTGCAATCTAAGAGAAATTCTGCAGCATTCCATTCACTGAAAAATTTGTGCTTCCATAAAAATGATTTTAAAACCCTATCTATTATTGCAGTGAATAAAATGGGATTTCAAGCCTATTGTTGGATTTAATCATTATTTTTATGGCAGAACTGTGGGTGTGGGAATAGTTACAACCACTTACTTTCGATGCTCTTTTATTAAGTCATTTATTATCAACAAAAATTCAGTTTCTGACCTTAGTTTTTTATTTAAGTTTTGGACTTATCTGTTTCTTAGTATGTTGTGTATTGCCATTTTAAGTCTATAGAGCTATAGAGTATTTATTTCATTTTCTCTAGCAAAAGCTATTTAGCACCCTAGGATAACATCATGGTAAAATGATAAAAAAAATCATTGAAATTCCAAGTTAGTTGATAGACGCAATTAACATGGACATGGGAGGCCCTGTATCAAAGCTATCCACACTCAGGCTTCATTTTCACTGGGGATTTCCTCTGGCCTCCTGCCTTTCTAGCTCAGCTCATACCCAGGTTCCTGGCATCAGACCATGAGAGGCATAGATGAAGGATGAATTCCAAGTCATTGAGAATGAATGTGTGCCTTGTGATGGTCCATGCTGGATGATGGTCATACCACTAAATCTATTTCTAAAAAAGTTAATACCAATTGATTTAGTATGTCTATGGCCATTGCATAGCCCTGTAATACTTTGAAAATTTAAAATTTAGTAATAATATCCATGGAAAATCAAAAGATAAGAGTTAAAATAATGGGAAAATTATCAACAGTATCCTGTGATTATCAGTGGCTGATACTCAATGATAAGAAAATAATTTTATTAACATAGATTATTCCATTAGAATTTATCTTCATTGTACATCTTTATCAAGTTCCATTTCAAGATTTACCCTCTAACATCTTCCTTTAAAAAAAAATTATTTATTTGAAAGAGTTACCAGAGAAAGAGGCAGAGGCAGAGAGAAAGGGATGGAGAGGTCTTCCACCTGCGGTTGACTCCTCAACTGACCACAAATAGTTGGAGCTGGGCTGATCCAAAGCCAGGAGCTTCTTGCAGGTCTCCCACATGGGTGCAGGGGCCCAAGCACTTGGGCCATCTTCTGCTTTCCCAGGCCATAGCAGAGAGCTGGATCAGAAGTGGATCAGCTGGGAATTGAACTGGCACCCATATGGGATGCCAACACTGCAGGAGGTGGCTTTACCCCCTATGCCACAGCACTGGACCCAACATCTTTCTTAAGTAGTGCAATAAGTGTTGTTGCTTTTTTATCCCTGAATTCCTGTTACAGCGCTGCTATCATTTGTGGGTTTGTTGTGGGCAGGAATATGGCTGATCTGCTTCTCCATTTACCTCTCCCACTTAGCATACTGTTGGATTATTGTAGGGGTTCACTCTTTTGGGCACTTGCTTACTTAAAATGCTCTCCTAACATTTCTATTTGTTGATATTCTCAGGTTTGTAGCTCTGCATTTCCCTGTGCCCTCAATCTTCAGTTCTAGCTAATGAGATCAACGTGATGCCCCAGGGCAGCCTGTTGCCCACCTTGTGATTTTCCTGGTCCCCTCAGGTATCTGAGGTTGTGGTGGGAAGCGATGGAGTGTGCACCCCCACGCACTCCCTTGCCCTCTCCCCTGAACTCTGGTACTATTGACCTGTTTGCCATCTACACTTCACTGATCCCTTCACCTTAACAAGAAAAATAAATACATGAACACTGCAATTCATGTTGTTTGGAAAAGGAATGAATTATTTTTCTAATACACAAACTGAGTGAAAGAGTGAAAATGCAGGTTTTCTGGGATCTAAGGCTCCATGCAAGCTGAGGGAAGCTGTTTGAAAAACTACAAATTTAGGAGCAGGCATTTGGTACAGCTGGTTGAAAGTTGCTTTGAATACCTGCATTTAAAATTCCACATAACATATCAGAAGGTTTGGGTTTGATGCCAGCTCCTGTTTTCTGCTAATACATACCCTAGGAGGCAAGAGATGATGGCTCAACTGCTTGGATCCCTGCCCACTCAGGTGCATGGTACAGATTGAATATCAGGATCGTGGCTTCAGCCTACCTCTGCCTGGCTATTGTGTGCATTTGGGGAGTTAACTGGCATAGGGGAGACCTCCATTTATCTCTTTCAAATACAATAAATACATTTGAAAGACATAAAATGCAGATTAGGTTAAAAATGCAAACTTCGTTTAGAATGAGGTGAAAATCAACAAATCAAAACTTTGGAGGCTCAAGTCCCCACCTCTTTCTTTTTTTTAACAGAACAAATGCCATGTATTTCTTACATACAGTTTTAAGAGTATAATGGTAAGTCCTTTTTCTCCTGGGATCTTTTCAGAGGATTTACCTCAAAAACTAGCACTGAAAGGCTTACAGAAGGTAACTTGGCTTCCTCCTTGGCAAACAAATCCCACAATTCACAGGGAGTGATCTGAGCTTAATTAGATTCACTGTAAACTCCCATTTGATTAGTCTTTAGACTTTGAAAAATATCTCATGGAGGTGTCTGTGTGTATATATACATTTGTGTATAGATATCTATACATATATATATGAGACAGGCAGAGACCTAAAATTATTCCAAAATCTGTATTATCAAATCACTACTTTTGTAACTTTTATTTGGGCTACTACAGTTATTAATAAGACTCTCTTGAGCTAGTGGGAGTGGAAGACTCGGTTCCGGAGCTGGGAATGCTTTCGCAGTCCCAGCACAACCACTTGGATCAGGTGCTGTAATGCCCAGCCTCTGACACAGGTACAATGGCCCCCACCCTGGAGAAGACCTGGTCAGTAGTCAGGTGCAAGAAAATTGAGGTTGGAGCCAACTGTGACAGGTGTTCTCCGAGGTGCACAGTCAGGGAACTGGAGCCAGGATTTGGTTCATGTTTGTTAAATTCATCTTGGTTTTGGTGGGGTAGGGGGAGGAGGACTCAAGGAGTCAGAACAAAGATTTTCCTGAGCTTGTTTTGAGTTGAGAGGTGAGCATGGATAGGAATTTACTCTGTAAAATTGGTGGGAATGAGCGAGATGGGTTTCATGCACTGGGATTAAGAGGAGCTCAGAGAGACCCATGTAGCAAGGCAACTCAAATCTGAGGCTGGTTCAGAATTCACAAGAGTGAAAGCAGAAAGCTATGACTTCTCTTGCTACTTCTGTATTGTCTAAAATGTTAGCACTGACCAATGGAGCTCCTGGGATGTAGCCAGTCCGAAGTAAGATACACTGTCACCATTCAATAGTTCATACGAACTAATAGGTCAAATACTTTGTATGAAAACATTAAGGTAGGATACCTTGTATGTAACTTGCATTTTAAAACAATGTTTTGCATATATTGGGTTAAATAAAACATGCTACTTAAGCTACTGATTGCTGATCCTTTTATTAAACTTAGAAAGTTTAAAACGATTTGAGGAGTGGGGGTAGGGATGGGGAGCAGAGGTATTGTAGCCAGGTATTGTAGCACAGGTTGGGCTATGCTTGGGATGCTTGGATCCCATATCAAAGTGGCATGTATAGTCCCAGCTCCACCCTTTCTGATCCAACTTTGGGCTAATGCATCCCGGGAGGCAGTGAATGAGGACCCAGATACCTGGGCTCCTACTACCCATGTGGAAACCCAAGAAGGAGTTCTAGCTCATGGCTTTGCCTGGCCCAGCCCTGGCTGTTGTGGGCATTTTGCGGGAGAGAACTAGCCAGATAGAAAATGCGTATCGTCCATTCTCAGTGTCTCTCACTAACCCCTCACCTTCAAGTGGATGAAAAGAAAAAAAACATCTTAAGACACTGATGACTAGGGTTTGTAGCTCACGGCTCTATCTCTGTTGAGCAGTCCTTTGGCACCAGGCCACACATAAAGCCTATGGCTTCACACTGGGTGTCTGGCTTTTAGACAAAATGATCTCATGTGTTAACAAATGCGTGTGACCCAGGCATTCCCTGGACTGCTTTTCTACATGTCTTGGCTCATAGAAATGTATCATATGTGCATGTCTGCTCTGAGCTCGTAAGCCTCTGCCTCTTTGAACCTAGTTAGATTCCAGGAAGCTTTTTCTGCTAGGACAGCCATAGGTGCAAAGTCATTTGTGCTAATCCCTTACCAATAGCACTGCTCTCATGGTGGCTTAGGCTGAGAAATGCCTGACTATAGAGAGAGGTCATCAACAGAAATAGAAGTGACTGGCGCCCTCTGCAGGCTATAGCAAGACCCAGCAGCAGCTTCTTTGGGATCCAATGCCTTTTTACTGGCTAAGAGAGGAGTGAAGGCCCTTGTGATTCAAACAAGGTCACTTGTGCCCACCCAGCTGAACTTCAGACGATGTCTGATTTAGAAAGAGCTGATGCTAGACAGGAAGAGTGATAAACACAAGCCTGCCTGTGCTTTATTTTTCAAAGACATTTATGTCCAATTAATAAAGCAGCTTTTTATTAAGCTTCTTAGATCATAACTAACAGATTTCCGCGGTCATGGGTGTTTATATGGCTGCGTCTCTGCAAAGCAACTCTTTCAGTGGTCCTTGTATCAGAGGTTTTAGTAACAGCAGGGCCAGTCTTTCCAGAGTCTGGGAAAAACAAAGATTCTTTATGTTGCCCAGAAAGTCAGATGACAGTGGGGATCAAAAACCTGTTATTCTGGTCTTGTGTTTGTAGGATGGTCAGAGCCCTTTTTCTCTGAGTGAAATGGTTCTTTGTGTTAAATCCCATCAGAGCAGAGAGGCAGATCTCAGGAGTTTCTCCCCAAATAGACTGGTGTTGTAAACTGGGTTGCTGTCGTCTTGAATCGAATCATTGCTGTGGCCGCCTGGGCACTTTGAGGTTTGGCAGGCTCTCCGTGGATTCCCACCAGTGATGAGTGGTTGATTCTTTTTGCTCCACTGTTCTTCTCTTCCTCTTGGGGAGCTCCCAGCAAAGATGGAAATAGAACTGCTTTTTATAGTTTGATTTTTCAGAAGTCAGCTTCAGGATGGATTTGAACAAGACCTTGTACCTCTGCCAGCTCATTACATTTTGAGTAATATTGTTGAACACAGAATTTAGGTCTTAAAATAGAAATTTAAGTAGTTTCATGAGAGAACAACTTGTTGAGATCATGATAACACCTTGTTAAATTGAATAGATCCTTGTCTTAGCTGCTAAGTAAGTTAATGTTCCTTTAAAATATCATTCATTTGCGAAACAGCAGGAACAAGAGCATTTTCCCTCTCTCTCTATTTAACTGTAGCTTCATGGAGATTATTGATTTCACTAAATAAATTCAAGCGCCTTCTAAAATTTTCTGTTTCTATGGTGTTTTGCCTAAGCGACCTCATACAGGATGCAATGTCTCTCAAAGCCTGGTCCAAGGTTATTCCCCAATTCTCCCACTGCCCCAGCTACCCTCAATATCAGCCAAGGTGCACCACACACCATTCGCTACACATCCTCTGCTTCCTCACACCTCTGTTAATTTGAAATTACTGTTTCTTCATCGTGGAATCCTGTAAGCATTCCTTATCTACCAAGCTTCCACTGTTCCTCTCTGATATTTTCACTCTCAGCTCCTTCTGGGTAGTGTTATCTCACCAAACCCTACCTCCGTACCAAGTTAGCATGCATGCCATTTGTGCAGTGTTTCCTCATGAGAGGGCATTGAAAGGCTAGGATGAATCTCAATTCAGGTTTGTCGCTGATGGGTAGAAAGATCAGCTATTTGAAGACAGCCACCACAGCTCCATCTTCTGCCTGAACATTTGTCTTACAGATCCACTTTCATAAAACTTCCTTTGTACGGCTTGATTCAAATCTGTTTACCTTCTGAGTGACTTGTGTCTTGACACTCTTCTGCTTGCTTCATTTCACGCGTCTGTTAAATTAAGTGGATGGCACAATAAACAATCAGGGCTTAGAAGCCTGGAGGACACTCCCATGTTGAGCTACCGTTCTTCCTCAAGTGCTGCCATCAACACTGCCTCACGCTGGCCGAAGGAAGGCCATGCTAGGAAGTTTCATTTGCTATCAGAACCAGCTTTGAAGTCCAGTGTTTTGCTTCCTGACCCCACCCCAAGCTTCCAAAATCACTGAGAGGCAAGTCTACGCTGAAGGGTTGGGTGGAGTCCCACCTTGCGGTCCCACCAGCATGCCCAACGTTTGTGGTTAGTTGTTCATTAGTATTTTTGTGTTAATTGTTGTGTCATTATTGTTTGAAAATGAGCAATTATGGTAGAGCGCTTTGATTCTGAAGCTTCAAGTCATGTACGTTTTGAGTAACATCTTGTAAACAGAGTTCTAACTCATGTATGCATTTCCAAGCCCAATTAAGACCAATAAAATGCTTCTAAGTTGAATTAAATAGCTCATTTTTTTCCTTGGCATAGAATAAACTGCCACTTGACTTAGGGAAGCGACTATTGTCTTAGCTGTGTTACAAATACCATGACTTGCAAAAGCAACGAATTTGGTGCCTAATTTTGAACTCGTAGTAGATATTATGATCTTAATACAGACAGTTTCTTTTTGAAACCTGATTAGATTGAAGCATTGTTCTCTACTGTAAGAGCGTAATGTTTCATCAAAACATAAGTATGTTTGAGAGCTCATAAACTTTCTCCTTGTGTTTTAAGGACAGATATGGCAATATCTGTTAGATTTCTTTGGTATTGATGCACATATATATGCATTTGTGTCTAAACAAAAGTATTCAAATCCTAAGTTCAATCAGTGTAGAAAAAAATGATAAACGGAACACAGATGCTGTGAATAAGAACAGAATGTACAAAGCATTTCAGCCCCATGGGCTTCCTGGGAGGAGCCCACTTCCGCTATGATGGGTAGGGTTGTCAAGTAGTGACAATAATGCTGATAGAAATGAAAACTAAGTTGTGCTCACCAGTGTTTAACTGACAATGCCTCAAACCTTCAGGGATAAAATGCAAGTGTTACATTACAATTCATCTCATGATTTTTGTGGTTCAATAATTTATCTTCATAAAGCACCAATGACAGCTAGTATTCTGTTGTTCCTACGAGTGAAATATGATGTGCTTGCAATATGTTTTGGGGATTTACTAACTATGGCTATGTACACATAATTTGTAATCAAGTTCATGCATGAGTAGCTGAAATATAAATAGGAACACTTTAAGACGGTCTGAAAATCAGATTGAATTCTTCATTTATATAGTCATAGCAGGAGAGTTTAGGTACATGCAATAATCAGCATTTAGACAGTGAAGAATTTAGAAAAGGAATAAAAGTGGGGTAGGAGGGAGGCAGAGAGAACTAAAAAGATAAGAACCATGACATAAAGATAAGCATAAAACTGGGTAAGTTCAGTTTTTCAGAGGCAAATCACAAAATTTAAAAAAGCTGAATTTAATTCCATTTGAACATCCTTGTTACTTGCTGATTTTTGGATGCTCAGATAGAATTCAGATTTGAAAGTATAATACTAAATATGTGTGTGTATCTGAAAAATTTGCACATACATTGGGGCAGGCATTTGTCACAGGAGTCAAGATGCTGCTTGGGTTGCCTGCATAATGTCTGCAGAGTACTTGAGCTTGAACCTTGGTTCACTCTCCATTCCAGCTTTCTGCTGATGTACATCCTGGGAGGCAGCAGCTGAGAACTCAGGCGGCTGGAGCTCTACCACCCACTTGGGAAACAGTGTATTCCCAGTTCCTGGCTTTGACGTGCCCAATCTCCAGCTACTGTAGACATTTGCAGAATGAAATCGGAAATTTAAATCTTTCTCTCTGTTCAAATAAATTCATAAATTAATACTTACATACACGTTTATACATTAACAAAAATAGTGCATATTTGTGGAAATTCTGCAAACAAAGAATCACTGTTTTACATTTTAATACCTATAAATTCTGTATTAATCATCCTCTCAAATAATCTCCAATGATGCATTTTCTGTGTTCTATAAATTTCTCACTAATGAAGTTGAAACTTCTTAACTTGGATTTCAGAGGACTTCATGATCTGGCTTCAATCAGTACCTCTTGTTTTCTCTTATTCCATACCCTAAACTGTGTGCAAAGTGTTCTTACCAAAGCACATTTAATCCATTTGTTCATTCAGCAAGCATAGATTGAGCAATTAAAACTCTGGGGAATCAAAGAAAAAATGTGCAGTGATGTGTATTTGATTACGTATCTAAAGAGCTCAGGAAGGCATGGAAAATACGCAAACAAAATGACCTCCTAAACTTCCAAATGTTTGTTCGCATTATTTCAATGTTCATATTTATGAGGTGTGGTGTAATAATTTGATACATGTATTCAATGTATGATCAAATCAGGTTACTTAGTATTATGTTTGAAACATTTAAAATTATTTAACACTAAATACACATACACTTTCATGTACTAAAGTGGGATATTTCAGTAAGTGTCTACAGTGTATAGTGATCAAATAAAGGTTATTCCTTAATTCTTGATAATCATTTCATTTCCAGTAACCTTACTATCCATTTTCATAAGAAGGAATTTTTCAATGAAATATTTTTGTATCATAAAGCAAGCAAACCATCCATACCAAAGTTCCTTGTAATCTCTTTTAGGACTAGGCAATATCTGCTTACTTTTACCCTTCTTTATATCTGCCTTTCATAAAACAGCATCTTTGAAATCAATGATACTGTGTCAAATAGTTCGTATCTCCCCAGACCCCCAGTGTTTCTTACATGCTGGAAGTCTGTCAAGTTACTAAAGTGAATCGAGTTTACCTGGAGCTAGAACCATTCTTATTCCTTGATAATCTACGCTTTCACAGAGCAGGAGGAAAAGGCTAGTGCTTCCCTCAACTGTGTATAAAATGGGTACAAAATCCAAGCAGTCAATGACTGAGATGAATATTTACTTTCAAAAGATGGACAGCGCATCTTTGTGCAGTTTCACATAGAATGAAATTTTATCATAGAACACTGTCCTGTTGAAAAATCAAAAGCATGTTTTTTTCTATCACTATATTGCAATAAAATTTAATCTTATTCTTTAAAATCGCTACAAACTTTTGGTAAAATGTTGAATAATAAACATTGGCAATTTTTTCAAAATGACTAAAAATTACAAATAAGTAAAACTTATCATTTTCATCTATTGATAGTATTTTATAACTCAACACTCTTAACAAAATGAAACCTACCTTTTTGATAAAATTGGATAAATACAAATTAGTTTCTATCCTGAATATAGATCATTATACATAGCTTGTTAGACACATCTAAAAATACATACTTGAAATAAGAATTATAATGAAGATGATTAAATAACTAGCTCCAGATATAATCATGGTGAACTTTGTAATATTATGCCAAAATGTTAGTAATACTTATCTAAATTTCAACATGTTGCTATAATCTACATAAATTTATTAGTAACAGTTACACTTGAATTTCAGGAGATACATTAAGAAGTTATGAATAAGATGAATATTTTTCAAAAGCCTTCCACCCAATTAAAATGATCATATCAAAAATAAGATATCATAATTTTGGGGGAAGGCTACTTACTGGCGAAACTACTATTGGTTCTGAAAGCTTTGACTCATTGTTATAACCTTGGTCATCTCTCTGTAGTATAAACCAATATAAATGCAAAATAACCTATGAATGAGTCAATTTTGATTTCTTTAGCACTAAAATTTTATCAGTGGAGAAAATGCTAATGTTTAGACAATGCTAGAGAGATACGTCATATTTACCAGGTTGTACACAGTGATCTGCCTTTGTACATGGACCAAACCTAAACACCAAGATAGGATTTCTCTTAAAACCTGTATTGGAGCAGACACTGTAGTGCCATGGGTTAAGCTGCCACTGTGATGAGTACATGTCATATCAGAATGTTTTTCCCATTCAACATCAAGGTAATGGATAAAGTACTTGTGTTCTTATCGCTATCATGTGGAAGATGTAGATAGCGTTCCTGTCTCCTGGCTTTGGACTTCACTAGCCATGGCTATGGTGGGTGTTTGGGGAGTGAACTAGGAGATGGAAGATCACTTTTTATGCTTATTTTTTCTCTCTGTTGCTATGCCTTTTAAATAAATTTATTTTAAAGTCTGCATAGCACAATACACTGATTGAAATGTGTGTGAAAATCAACTTTACAGTGAATTCTAGAGGACACTTCCTTCTCTTTTGTAACATAAGTAATAGTTTATTATTTTCCAAAGCTATCTTATGCAACCATGAATCTTTTCTTTTGGGGTTCTAAGACACTGCGAAAGTTGAAAAACTTCTGTTTAAACAACCAAGAAAATCAAAAGTCAGAAGCGCCTGGTGTCTAATTTCTGCTTGTTTGAGTTACTATTGAACTGGTTGGGAATAAATAAATAAATGATGTGTGTACAGGAAAACAATATCAAAACCCTTTACTATCTCTTCACAGTTCAGAGATAAAAGTAGGGGTTAAACACCCTCCAGCAAATCTGCTTCATATTCAAGCATCTCCTACAGTGTCCAAGAAAACCCCTGGTAGAAGTCGTGCACAATAAAACACAAATTCTTCTAAAGCGTGGACATTTTCAATCTTGTTTTGATGATTTTCTCAGAATAACCGTGTTTAGCTTGGATTTTTTGTTACTGCCCTTTGGGAAAGAATGTTTTCTCTTAAAAGCTACACAGGGTTTAACTGAAGCAATCTTAATGTTCTCTCTCCTATGAAGCTTACAAAAAAAGACTAATGTGTTGCTTAATGAAGCTGTTCATTGCTTAATAAAAATAAAAATTATGCATTAAGTAAAGATTTCAACAGTTTGCACCCCCATAGAAACACAAAGTGAAATATATTATTTGAGTACTCGTTATAGCATTAAATCTCAATGCACAGCACATTAATGACAGAGATCCTACATGAGGAGTAAGTGCACAGTGACTCCTGTTGTTGACTTTACCAATTGACACTCCTGTCTATGGCAAATAATATATTTCACTTTGTGTTTCTATGGGGGTGCAAACTGCTGAAATCTTTACTTAATGCATACTAAACTGATCCTCTGTAAAAAAAAAAAAAAAAAAAAAAAAAAAGAAAAGAATAGAAACTATCAACTCCCAACTTGACTCTCACTGGGATTAAACATGACAATAGGTCTGATCTGATTTCATCATCATTAAAAAAAATCATCTATTATTTTTCACTTTATGTTTCTGTGTGGGAGCAAACTGTTGAAATCCTTACTTAATGTATACTAAGCTGATCTTCTGTATATTAAGATAATCGAAAATGAATCTTGATGTGAATGGAAGGGGAGAGGGAGTGGGAAAGGGGAGGGTTGTGGGTGGGAGGGACGGTATGGGGGGGAAGCCATAGTAATCCATTATTCGTACTTTGAAAACGTATATTCATTAAATAAAAGTTAAAAAAAAAATAAAAAATAAAAAAATAAAAATAAAAATTAGTAACAATAATTGTTATATTCACATTAACCTTACTTTCAGGTTTTATCCTAGAAATTGCTCTGATATACTCTATTTTTACCACAATTTGCTTAAAAAATAAAGCTACTGGAAAAAAACAAATCCATTGATATGAAAAAGTAAGATATCTTTCTCATTGTTATTTTAGAAATTTCAGTTAATGACCTATGCTAAACAGATACCCAAGACTTCAAGTTTTGCAAAATGGAAAGTTGCAGTAGTAATGATAAATAGCATCTCTGAAAAGTAGGAACATGGCTTTGACTTGAGTCGCACTAACTTAGGTACTATTCCTCAAGTTTTCAACTTACTGGTTAATGTTAGCAGGCTTGCTAACTTATGAATCTTGATTTACTCATTTGTTCACTTTCAATAAAGAAAATAATTATGGGCCGGCGCCGTGGCTCGATAGGCTAATCCTCTACCTTGCGGCGCCAGCACACCGGGTTCTAGTCCCAGTCGGGGCGCCAGATTCTGTCCCGGTTGCCTCTCTTCCAGGCCAGCTCTCTGCTGTGGCCCGGAGGTGCAGTGGAGGATGGCCCAAGAACTTGGGTCCTGCACCCCATGGGAGACCAGGATAAGCACCTGGCTCCTGCCATCGGATCAGTGCGGTGTGTCGGCTGCAGCGCGCCGGCCGTGGCGGCCATTGGAGGGTGAACCAACAGCAAAGGAAGACCTTTCTCTCTGTCTCTCTCTCTCTCACTGTCCACTCTGCCTGTCAAAAATAATAAAAATAAATAAAATAAAATAAAATAAAAAGAAAATAATTATGGGTTCTTGACAGAATGACAACCTATTTGGTTGGTTTTGTTTGCAACTTTATAAATGTTCATAGATAATAGACTGATAAATAGCAATATAAAAAATTGCAAATTTACTGTAAGAAATCATGGGCTCTAGGTGTCAGTCCCTAATATCATTTTTGAATAGCTCCCTTTGAAGCATATGAAGTCATCAAATTTGCATAATAGGTTAGATAAACTTTTTTAAGAAGCATATTCTTGAAAGGTAGTTTAAAAATCTGTGCTGAATGAGGTCAGTGACTTTTTACGTAGTCAGTATATAAGGCATTGCATCAAACATACTAATGAATAAGTGAACAAAAGAATTCACTGAATATATCCTCCTCCACTCTATTTACAGAATGGTTTAGTTCATAACTACAATCCTCGTAGATAAGTTCTTCATGAATATGCTCATTAAAAGACTAATGTTGTGACTTTTAACTTTTGATAAATTAAACAGTCCTTAAAATACTGCTAATAAATTCACACTCAGCATCGTAAGAGAAATGTATTCATGAATATATCAGGAGAATGCACTCATATTCACAGAATATCTACAAGAGGAGTATTCCTTCACATACGTACCTGGTAAATTGGCAAATTTGATGATTCTGAGAAATTATTCATCAGTTGATTCTTTCAATAGTTATTTTTGACCAATTTACCTGAAGAGCACTGGATTGGTGTGCATTGACCTTAACCTGTGTTGTTCAGGTTGGCTTTTGCTTCCTGAACCTCACTATCCTCTCTTCTGTAGGCTCTCATGGCTGCCTGGGGAATTTCTTTTGGTTCATAGATAGGACCCCCTTCTTCCAAAAGGGGAGATATTGGAATCCCCAAATGGCTGCAATGACCAGAGCTGCGCCAATCCGAAGCCAGGAGCCAGGAGCTTCTTTCTGGTATCCCATGTAGGTGTGAGGGCCCAAGCACTTGGGCCTTCCTCCACTGCCTTCCTGCACCACAGCAGAGAGTTTGATTGGAAGAGGAGCAGCCGGAACTAGAAGCAGCACCCATATGGGATGCCAGTGCCTCTGGTGGAGGATTAACCTACTGTGCCACAGCACCATTACTTATTTCATTTTCAAACTTCTGGCCCTGGCCACCAAAGGACTTGACCTCTGATGTGAGACACTACCATTATGAGTCATTTTTTTTTTTTTTTTTTTTTTTTTTTTTTTTTTTTTTTTAGAATTTGCTTATTTGAAAGTGTTACAGAGAGACAGATCATTGATTGCTGGTTCACTCCTCAAATGGCTATAAGGCCAGGCCTGGGCCAATCTGAACCCAGGAGACAAGATCTTCTCCCATTCTCCCATATGAGTGCAGGGGCGAAAAGACTTGGGCCATCTTCCACTGCTTACCCAGATGCAGTAACAGGGAGCTGCACTGGAGGTGGGGCAGCAGGGATTCACCAGCACCTGCGTAGCTGCACCTGCTATGCCACAGTGCCAGCCCCGTGAATCACATGTATTCTTTTTTAAATTTTATTTAAGGTATACAAATTCCATGGATTTCATATATACAGATTTAGGAGCATAGTGATTCTCTGCACCCATCCTACCCTTCTTCTTGCCCATGTCCCCAACCTTCTTTCTCTTCTCTGTCCTCTTCCCACTCTTAATTTTTACAGATATATTTTCAGTTTACTTTATACTCATTTCACTAACCCTACACTAAGTAAAGACTTGAACAAATAGTATGGGTGGGGGGATATCGTTCTTTAGCAGTTGAGACAAAGGCTGTAAAACAATCATTAAATTCAAAATATCAGTCTTGCTCCAGTATATTACATTTTAGATACTGTTACCACAGATCAGGGAAAATATATGGTATTTGTCTTTTGGGGACTAGATTATTTCACTAAGTATAAAGGTTTACAGTTGCATTCATTTTGTTGAAAAATACAAGATTTTATTTTTTTTTATTGCTAAGTAGTATTCCAAAGTGTGTGTATGCCATTTCTTTATCCGGTTATCAGTTGACAGATATCTGGGTGGATTCCATGTCTTAGCCATTGTGAGTTGCACTGCAATGAATGTGAGGGTATAGACAACTCTTTCATGTGCTGATGTCATTTCCCTAGGGTAAATTCCCAGGTGGGGGATTGCTGGGTCATATGGTAGGTCTATTTTCAGCATATCTCCATACTGTCTTCCACAATGGCTGCACCAGTTTATGTTCCCACCAGCAGTGGATTAGTGACCTTTTCTTCCCACATCCTCACCAGCATTTATTGTTTGTTGATTTCTGTATGACAGTCATTCTGACTGGGGTGAGTTAAACCTTGTTGTGGTTTTAATTTGCATTTTGCTGATGTCTAGCGATTCTGAGCATTTTTTCATGTGTCGGCCATTTTAATTTCCTCTTTTGAAAAATGCCTGTTGAAGTCTTTTGCCCATTTCTTAACTGGATTGTTTTGTTGTTGTTGAGTTTCTTGAGCTCTTTATAGATTCTGGATATTAACCCTTTATCAATTGCGTAGTTTGCAAATATTTTCTCCCACTTGGTCAGTTGGCTCTGCACTTTGCTGAGTGTTTCTTTTGCAGTGCCGAAGCTTCTCAGCTTAATGTAATCATATTTTGAGTCACATTTATTGAGGAAAACTTTTCCTTTCAGTGAGTGAGAGGGACAAAGCAAATTGAACCCTGATAATGGTGAGATTTCAAGACAGTAGGATATTTGGGCCATATTCAGAGGGATGCAGAGATAGTTTTTCTATCCCCATTTAAGTTCACTAAGACAAAGTTTACATGGAAGATGGCAGATTCTAGAGTTTTGAGAGAAAGCAAAATTAAAGTGATTAATTTTTCTATTAGTGTTTTTTTTTTTCCTTAAGAGTTAAAGCAGTAGGCAGCTATTATGATCAAGTAAAGGAAAACTCCTAAGTTTACAAATAGAATTAGGTACAATTTTATAAATGACAGTATCTTTTACAGCTTTTTAAAGTGTCCTACAACCTACAGAATTTTTATGAAGATTTTATCGAACTTATAGTCTCCACTAATACCTCATTGTTATCTTAATATGCCACAGATCATGTCAGGTTAATGGCATTGATAGCTATCAGTTTAAATCATTATTGTCTTATAACAATGCACATACTTCTTAAGTTAGAATACATCTGTACACATGAGTGTAAAGATCAGAGACTTCAGTATTTTCTATAAAGATATTTTGTTAGGGTACACATTGAATGTCTTTTATTTTTGAAATACTATGCACATATATAAAATACACATATCATTGTGCAGCTCAAAGGATTTGTTCTAAAAACTAAATACATCTATAAAAAATTGTATCCAGATCAAGAAATAGAATACTATCAGAACCCCAGATTACTTCTAAATTCAATAACGTATTTGAACTAGAGTTGTGCATCAGTCAATTCTAAGTAACATTCAATAAATTATTACTAAGATAATCCCATTATAATTGTGGTACATGATAAAAAATACATTTGTGAATTTAGCTAATATTCTCTTTAGATAAGACATGTCCTATTAATAAGAATATGGTAAATGCTAGTCTAAATCATAGGAGTTTAACACTATAAGTCAGCTGAGATAATTAATTCCCTCTAGGATATTGCTGGGTGACATCATGACAATTTGATAGTATTTCAGAGGATTTCTGCAAAAAAAAAGGACAAATGCTTCTGCCAAAAACATTTCTGTCCTAAGTTTATTGGTACTTTCTGAGATTCTACAACTTGTATTGTAGAACTGGCAAAGAATACCCTTTAATATTTTACATCGCAAAACATAGTTCTTTCCTTGACATTGGTGCTATCGTTCAGGTTGATCTGCCATTTCCTCCTGAGATTCCATGAAACTACCAGTGGTTTCCAGCTTCTTTATTCTCAGATTTAAGTGACTGTCTCTATAATTTTATATGGATTATTTTTTTTCATAGTAAGTGAAATCTCCATCTATTTCAGTATTCCATGCCAGTTATGTATAGTGTTTAGAGTTGTTCAGAAGGTTGTGTACGGATGCATAGCCCACATCTGCAGTTTTAGTTATATAAACTTTTTTTATAAAGATTTACTTATGGATAAGTAGTTTGGGTGATGGTGGAAGGGAGGTAGTCAGGGAAAGAGAAAGAGTTATCTTCATCTATAAGTTTACTCCCCAAATGGCCACAAAACCTGGGGCAGTGCAAAGCTGTATCCAGGAGCCAGGAGCTCCATCCTGGTTTCCTACAGGGTGGCAGGAGCCCAAGCTCCTGGGCCATCCTCGGCTGCCTTCCCAGGCACATTAGTAAGAAGCTGAATGGGAAGTGGAGCAGCCAGGACTGGAACTGAAACTGTGATCCGGGACACCATCATATGCATAGGTAGAACCCACTAGAGCACAGCGCCAGCCCCAATGTATAGGTATTTATTTAACATGATTTATGTACCATTCTTTCTTACAGATACATTACTATTGATCTTTCTGTTCCTCTCTATGGCATGTGAATGAATTTCAGTCTAATTTTAAGTGTTTGTATTTCAGTCTTATTTGAAATGATCAGCACAGGAAAGAATCTTGTGTTTCAGCTGCTATGAATGGTTTATTTTAGTGAAAAGAATTTCTGGACCATGGAGATAAAGTGATTCATATAACATTGATGTCCATGTTGTTCAAATCTAACCTGTCTCTATTTTAGTATATGATAGTGTTCTATCTTATGTGTCCTGTACTGAGTATCACATATATGCAAACAAATGAATACACACAACTTAAGTACATGATAGCAGCCCATGAAACCATATTTAATAACATTATTTTTTAAAAAAAGTGTGCCTCAAGAAAAATAAAATTTTTAAAGTGTTTTGCTTTTAAGCTTCCAATCAAATGCCTATCACTTATTAAAATCTACAAGACAATATAATTGTTGACTGAATACATGAAACTTCAGTCATAAAAAATTGGGTTAATGTACTCACCTGTAACACTTTTGCACTCATATTTTACCACTAAGATTAAAAGGAGTGTGGACACACAGGATTGTTACTGGATCGAAGACTACAGAAGAGTAGTAGTTCAAAAATATTTGGAGATGTGCCCTTCAAGGTTCAGTTTGCATTGACAATCCACTTTCGGGAAATGACACTGAGCCATGAAGTCACGCAGAAGAAAGAGTGGTAAGAATTTAGGTGGACAAACAATATCAGTAACTACTTATAAAAGGTAGAGAGGGTGTTTTGCCTAATTCTTAAGCCTAAATACATCATCTGGACATTGCCTTTGAGTTAAGGGTGAAAATATTCAGGGTCAAGTATAAAACCAGAGTTCCATTCCAGGAGAGTAATGTGTAGAATTACCTGAAAAGAGAACTGTAGTTTTGTTAGGCATTTTATGATGCAACTTAAAAATAATGACTTCTATTTAAATCATAAAAGATTGTACCTGAGCACACTATTTTAAGATATATTTTCCATGCCAGGACTCTGAGCATGGTGATTCTCCTGGGACTTCTGAGCCCCTTGGGCGACCTGATAAGCTCTCTACTTAAATAACAATACTCGAAGCTATGCAGCAAACACAGGTGTCAAAAGTCTGTTTTAATCAAAATCACTTTATTCACCATTCTGCGTGGTAATTTTGAAACCAAGATTTGGAAATGTATTTGGAAGAACTTTGTGATAGATGCAGTTTTAAAGAGAGCAAATTTTACATTTTAGACAATTGAAAATTTTCAATTTTAATGTTCTTATAAGATTTGGAGGAAAAATAAGAAAATTTAAGAATCCATCTAAATTGTCATTTTGAGTGTCCTTATTCTGTAAGATGCTCTTTTTGCATTGCTTTTTTAAAGATTTATTTGAAAAGCAGAGAGGCAGAGGGAGAGAGGGAGAGATCTTCATCCACTGGTTCACTGCAATGCTAGAGCTGAGCTGATCAGGAGCCAGGAGTTTCTTCCAGGTCTTACGTGGTGGGTGCAGGGGCTAAGGACTTGAGCCATCTTCTGCTTTCCCAGGCCACAGAAGAGAGTTGGATCAGATGTAGAGCAGCTGAGACTTGAATTGGTGCCCATATGAGATGCAGGCACTGCAGGCAGCGGCTTTACCTGCTGTGTCGTAGCGCTGACCACTTGCATGGCTTCTATAATACTCACATGACAGTTGAAAACATGAGTACAACCATCACATGACTGTTTTCTGTGCAAGATTACACAGCACTGGCCCTTAAGGAAAAGTTCTTAATTCTAGAAGTCATATTTATTTTTATATAGGTTACAGTGTCTCACATAGGTATGTCCTCTGAATATTAAAGGAATTGATGTCTTTGGCCTGCCATTTGGACAGTGTCAGTTTCCTATAAACAAGGATGATTTTGTGCCTTTCTTAAGCAAGTAGTAACTCATTGTCTTGATCTGAGAATAAAAATGAACTCTTAAAATTAGTCCATTTAGAGTTAAGAAATTATATACGACTAACAATTAAAATGTATTTCCGGAAATGAGACAACAACTTCACAACCACACTTTTGGGCTTCAAACAGCAGCACTGGCTGGTGTTGGGGTGTAGAGTGTTCAGCTGCTGTTTGGGAGGCCAGCATCCCATATAAGAACACTGCTTCCAATCCTGGCTGCACTATTTCCAAGCCATCTTCCTGCTAATGCACCTAGGAATGTTCATATCTCAGATACACTAAAAAGAATTGACTAATCCTTCCTATCCTTCCTGATTGAAACAATCTCCTTTTTTTAAAAAAAATTTAAAAAATTTTATCTATTTATTTGAAAGATTTAGAGAGACAGATCTTCCATCCACTCTTCCACTCCCCAAATGGCCACAATGGCCAGAGTTGGGCCAGGTCTAAGCCAGGAGTTTCATCTGGGTCTCATGTGGGTAGCAGGTATCAAAATACTTGGGTCATTTTCCACTGCTTTCCCAGAACCAAAGCAAGGAGCTAGATCACAAGAGGAACCGCTAAGACTTGAGCAGTGCATTGCAGGCAGTGGCTTAATCCACTACACAACACTGGTTCTGCACCGCAGTGTCTTTCTCAGCATCGCATTCTTCTGATTTCCTTCCCATTGTACTTTTCTTTTCTCAGTGTTTTTCCCTGATAAAGAAAAATTATTGAATGATGCTTGTTAAAGCAAGGCAAGGAAGCTTTTGTTCTGGACAATTGTGATGTAAGCAGGGAACACTACAGTGGAGTTTTTCAGTAGGGGAGAAAGATTGGACTCAACTCTGAACACAGCCAATGCAAGTAGGGGTATGCAGTCCATGAGCAGGGTGGCATTCAGTGGGTAGGAAGTTCCCAAGGAGAAACACCAAGGGAAGGGCTGTTCTGGCTAGACATACCAGGATTCTAGATGAAGACGGGCCAGGGAAGCAGACACACCTGGGAGGTGGTGGAGGTTGAGGAACCTGATCAGATATCAAGGATCATCGTGATATCATCAGATAACTGAGGTTGTGAAGCTTCCAACCAAATTAACTTTGCAGAGTTGTTTCGTTAAAACTGGATTTTACAAGGAACTGCACAGATGACCCTATGATAAAGTTCATGAGCCTGATTAAAGTTTGACCAATTAGAGTCTCTGTCACCTTGTCCCTCGTGTTTCCAATTGCTGAAGTTAACAACATGGTTCAGCCCAAACTCCCTTTCCTAATCTCTGTCCCTAGGTAACCTCATCTAATTCCGTGACTCATCTCCATAACCTCAGAGTGCTATCTCCAGACATTACTTCTCCCTGAGCTCCAGATCCATGTATATAACAGGTGGTCTGACAGCTATGCTGACTTAACTGCCTTATACATACTCAACATGGATCCCTCTCTCATCGTCCCATGAATTAAATGTCATAGATTTCTTCAGTTGCCTAAGTCATGGATCTCTTTCCCATCTTTGAAAGCCAATAAACAAGCAAAGCTTGTTATCTCGACTCAGAAATACGTGACAAGTTAACCAATTTTCCCTTCTTGAGTACTAAGCTCTTGTGTAGCTTCCAGTCATGCTCTCTTGTCCCGTGGACTGTGAGAGCTTCCTAATGGATCTCCTCGCTTTCACTGTTGCCTCTTAAATTCAATCAATTTTGTTTTTTATTTGACAGGTAGAGTTAAAGACAATGAGAGAGAGAGAGAGAGAGAGAGAGAGAGAGAGAGATCGAGATCTTCCTTCCGTTGGTTCATTCCCCAAATGGCCACTACAGCCGGCGTTGTGCCGATCCAAAGCCAGGAGCCAGGTGCTTCTCCTGGTCTCCCATGCCAGTACAGGGCCCAAGCACTTGGGCCATCCTCCACTGCCCTCCTGGGCCACAGCAGAGAGCTGGACTGGAAGAAGAGCAACCGGGACTAGAACCCAGCGCCCATATGGGATGCGGGCACCACAGGAGGAGGATTAACCAAGTGAGCCATGGCACCGGCCCTGCCTCTTAAGACTGTCTACCCATGTCAAAGTAGCTGGAGGACATTCTTAAGATAGCAACAAAATCGTGTCCCTCTCTGCATGAAATGTTTCCGAAGTTTTCTGTTATACTTTGTTATCTAATCACAGACCCCTTCATTCTCGGATCTTTGTATATCTCCTCTCTAGTCTCAATTCTTTCACGTAATCTCCACACTCCAGCCACTATGGTCTAATTAGGGTTTGATATCTCAGTACACCAAACATTTTCCTCTTAGAGACTTTGCATCAAATGTTCCTATGGCTGACCTCTTGTTTTTGTTTGTTTGTTTGTTTTTGGTTTTTGTTTGTTTTTAGCTTTCAGATTTACTGTAACCTCCTAAAAGTCTACTTCTTAATCAGTCTTACCTGGTCCTGCCAATTTCTCCATCTGTTCTATTTCTCCAATATCTGTTATCACTATGTGAATCTGTATTTAACATATAAATTACCTACCTGCTATCTGTCTGTCTCTGAGTTAAAGCTCCATGAGGGTGGGGACCTTGCTTTCCTCTTCAGTTAGATCCCTGTTGCGTTAAACCATGTTAGCTACAGGGTAGGAAATCAACAAAGGAGTGAGTGAATGTGTCAAAGAATGAATATGAGCCTTTGAAGTAGAACTCTGGCATATATAGGCTAATAAAGGTAAATCTCCATGTTATTCTCTGTAGATTCTGAAAAGTGAAGATTACCAAACAACTCCATCAAAAGCATCAAACAAATCACTTTGCGATTGTTACCTGTTTGCTTCTTTTATATGTTCTTTAACCTTCTACTGTCACAGCTGAATGGGTGATCTGCTGTTTTTCATGACAAAAGCTATGATAACATACAGCAATTATTAAGTATGAAGTGTCTTTGTTACATGAATCTTTGCTCCCTTATAATTATTTTTGAGCTTTCTGAGTTTTCTCCAGTTAGTGTTACTTTACAGGTGAAAAATTCTTGTGACTTGAAACCGTTCTCAAATGATACTCTCTAAAGTCCTTATTTTCCCTATGACTTCACATCCTACGTGAAAATGCAGTGCTTTCCTTTTGCACAACCTCCTTCTCCCTACGTGCATGTACTTGTGTTTACACTTGTACATATATGACACGATAATAAAATGAAAGTCCTATGAAATGCCTCATGAGCATTATGAATCATGAATTACGTCTTCCACTATAGGTAAAGAAATCAAGCTATGTAGAGGTTTAATAAATCATATAAATTAAAAGAACCAAGTTACAAAACCAATTTATACAGAGGTTTACTCAAAAGAAAACAGATGACTTTTTTTCTAGAACAGATACTGTTTTTATGATCAATCTTTATTTACAGTGTTACCATGATGCCTAGGAAATAGTAGATATTCAACATATACTTAGAAACAGAAGGGTGCGGTTGTCTTTTGAAGCCTGGTATGAATGAAAATGATTCTTCACTACTTTACGACACTACTATAAATGTTACATTTTACCTATAAGTGTCATTAATCAGCAGTATTATGAATTGGAAACTTTCTTAAAATTAGCAATAACTTCTTGTTTTACTTCCATATATTGATTTTTTAAATACTTTATTTCTTTGATGGGGCTGGCATTGTGGTACAGCAGGTTAAGCAGCCACCTGCAATGTGAATCTCCCATTTATGGGTCGGTTTCACTCCCACCTGTTGCACTTCCAATCTAGCTCCCTGCTAATGCACCTGGGAGGGCAGCAGAGGCTGGCCTGAGTACTTGGGCCCATGTGGGAGACCCAGATGTGGTTCTAGGCTCTTGCCCAGCCCTGGCTGTTGCAGCCATTTGGAGAGTGAACCAGTAGGTAGAAAATTTGTCTTTATCTCTCCTTCTCTCTCTCTTGTAACTATGCCTTTCAAATATTTTAAAAGCTTATATTTTGAGGCATATTTAAATTTACATTATAGTCAAAGACTTATTGGCTCCAGTAAATAGTTCAACAAATGAAAAGACTGTAGTACAACAGGACAATAGACAAGGGCTGGCCTTATACAACAATTGAAGGAAAATATGTTGAACTCCACTATAAAAGAAAATTTTAAAGCAGTCAAAAATCATTAAAACTATAGTAATTTATAATTAATATCACTTTGATAAATATTTAAAACAAAGTTGGAGCAAAGTGATTGGAACTGGAAGACATTGTGTTGAGTGAAATTAGACACAGGAAGACAGATACCATATAATTCTTTCTTATATGTGGGAGCTAAAATTTTACAAAAATGAAAGCAAGATACAAATGTATGAATGTCCCAGTTTTGCTGCAAATATAGCACTAACTTCATATTCTTGGCATCTTGTATTAAATTTTAAATTCAGGAGTGTATCAAATCATCAAGTCAAGTCTCAGGGTGTGCACATGTATGTGTGTGTATTTATTCTCAGGGTGTTGTGATGCCATGAAGTATATATTCAGTTATACATTTTATGAATAACAATGTATATATGCATATGATAAGTACTATGTAAAAGAGGGTACTTCAAAAAGTTTGCAGAAAATAGAATTAAAAGAAAAGTTTATTTGGATACAATTTTTAAAATTTTTTTGTTTCCATGCATGAATTTTTCCAAGACCTGTGTGTGTGTGAGAAGAGGTGGAGAGAGAAAGAATTTGTTAGAAGGGCATTTGTGAATTGGAGTCCTGGATTAATAAAATTTATTGAACTAGCCATACATGTTCAAGTTCTTCATATAAATGGTTCGTATTTGAATCCTCCTATGTATTTGCAATTATTTCTAATACCACAAACAATGTAGAAGCTATTTAGTCATTATATTTTATTTAAAGAGTAATGAAAAGGGCTGTGCATGTTAAGTAGAAACATAATTGGTTTAACATTTCCCGAAAAATCAGTTGAATCCAGGGATGCGGAACTCATGGAAATGGAGGACTGTGTGTGTTGTCATTGAACGTTTGGCTGAGGATCAGCCAAAATTTAGTCTGAAGGAAGTTACTTAATATTTTTAGGATTTACTTACTTTTTTGAAAATCATGATTAGAGATAGGGAGATGCGCGCATGCACACACACACACACACAGAGAGCGAAAGATTTTCCATTCACTAGTTCACACTGCAGGTTGCCACAACAACCAGGCTGGGCAAGGACCTGGAACTCCATCTGGACCTTCTACGTGGGTAGCAGGTGCCCAAATATTTGGGCCTCTTCTGCTTTTCCCAGGCCATTGACAAGGAGCTGGTGGGAAGTGAAGCAGCTGAACACAAGCTGGTTCCTCTCAGGGATGCTGGTGCCTCAGGCAGTTGCTTCACCCACTAAGCACAACACTGACCCTAATTATTTAAATTTTTCAATATTCTAAATATTGGTCCCAATATTAGATAGTTGTATTTACTCCAATTGGACTTCATGTTTTAATAGAAAATGTCATGTTATATATTGGATTTCCTATTTTATAATACAAATATACGATGCCAGGCATTGAATGAAAGTGAGTTGAATTTAAAAATAAGCATCACCATTACTTTTTCAATCTTAAAATATTTATATATTTTAAGGTAAAATCTTATGTAGTTAGTTCTCGTTAATCTCATTGATATGTGAACACTAAATCAGCAAATACTGAACCATTTTCCCTAATGGAAATATAGGGAGAGGTTCCTGTGAGCCTCTGACCAAAGCGTTGACATCACCTAATGAAATATATAACCTTGCTTTATGTGTGTTGCTGTTTAAAATTTCTTTATTTTGGCCAGCGCCGCAGCTCACTAGGCTAATCCTCTTCCTGCGGCGCCGGCACCCCAGGGTTCTAGTCCCGGTCGGGGCGCTGGGTTCTGTCCTGGTCGCTCCTCTTCCAGTCAGCTCTCTGCTGTGGCCCGGGAGTGCAGTGGAGGATGGCCCAAGTGCTTGGGCCCTGCATCCACATGGGAGACCAGGAGAAGCACCTGGTTTCTGGCTTCGAATCATCTCAGTGAGCTGGCCGCAGCACACCAGCCGCAGCGGCCATTGCGGGGGGTGAACCAACAGAAAAGGAAGACCTTTCTCTCCTCTCTCACTGTCCACTCTGCCTGTCAAAAAATAAAGTTTCTTTATTTAAATATATAATTTATCGACATTGAACTCATGACCAGTGGTATAAATTAGCCTGAAAGAAGCCTATCCAACAACATGTGTTCTGCATATATGCGACATCAAGTTTTCTTTCACTTGGGAAACAGCACTTTACTTTTGAAGACTAATTTTAATGGCAAAGAGAACAAAAACTACAAAAATAAAGAAATCGGTCAAAACACAAAATGCAAAGCACATACAACTTGAGAGCTAAAGCAAGAAGGCAGAGTATTGTCTTGTTCATCTCAGGAATTTAGACATTACTTGACTCAAAAATTTCACTGCTGTGTACACGCGTGAATCTGTAAATGACCACAAAAAAAAACACAGATATTGATTTTGCAGTTACAAGTAAGTTTTACCTAGTAGGCAGTTTGCACATACTGAATCTGTGAGTAAAGATGAGGGGATATTTTTATTGTATTTTTTTTGACAGGCAGAGTTAGGTCTTCCTTCCGTTGGTTCACCCCCAAATGGCCACTAAGGCCAGCACGCTGTGCCGATCCAAAGCCAGGAGCCAGGTGCTTCTCCTGGTCTCCATGCGATTGCAGGGCCCAAGCACTTGGACTATCCTCCACTGCCTTCCTGGGCCACAGCAGAGAGCTGGCCTGGAAGAGGGGCAACCAGGACAGAATCCGGCGCCCCGACCAGGACTAGAACCCGGAGTGCCGGCGCCGCAGGCAGAGAATTAGCCTAGTGAGCTGCGGCACCGGCCAAGATGAGGTGATCTTGAAACACACAGATCTTGAAAGCATAATTAATGGATTTTGATAAGTATATCCAATTAAGCAAACAACAACTCAATCAAGATAACATCATGGAAATTTCTCAGATGATTTCTGGTGTTGACAGTGTATCTCTACTTGCATCTATTCCTATTATCCCACTATAGGCAACCACTGTTACAATTTCTATCACCATATATTAGTGTTGCTTAATCTCAAAAATTTTTTTGAATGTTTTGTTAATATAAAGAGAACAGATACCATGCATTCCATAGGTAAAATTCCAAGAAGATAGCCACATTTCCCTCACCCCCTCAATACCACTTCTCTCTTCACCAGTTTTTACAAAGCCACAATTTTAATCTATTCCATATTCACAGGCAATTTTCAACAAGTAAAAAGTGGGAAGACCACAATTCCATAGAAATATGAACAAGAGCTAAAAATGACTATCATATCCCAAAATGTCCATATCATTCCTATACCTTTTCTTGTATTCTGTATTTACTGCCACATATCAGAAAATGATACTTGCCTTGAGACTGGCTTATTTCACTAAGCATAGTTGTTTCCAGTTGCATCCATTTTGTTGTGAAAGACTTTCACTTGTTTTTATGGCTGAATAGTATTTCATACTGTATCTATATCGCATGTTCTTTATTCAGCCATCAGTTGATGGACATCTTGGTTGACTCCATATCTGAGCTTTTGTAAATTGAGCTGCAATAAAAACAGGGGTAGAGATAACTAGTTAATATCCTGATTTACTTCTGTTTGGATAAATTCCCAGGAGTGAGATGGCTGTGTCACATAGTAGATATACTTTCAGATTCCTGAGGAATCTACATACTGCCTTCTGTAATGGTTGTACTACTTCACATGCCCACAAACAGTGGATTAGGGTAACTTTCCCCCCATATTCTTGCCAGTCTATATTATTTTTTTGATTTTTCAATGATAACCACTCTAACTGGGATGAAGGGATATATCATGGCTTTTATTGTTTTTTTCCCTGATGGGTAGTGATCCTGAGCATTTTTAATGTGTTTATTGGCTATTTGTATTTAATCCTTTGAAAAATGCCTTTTCATGTCAGTTGTCCATTTCTTAACTGAATTGTTTGTTTTGTTGTGTGTCTTGAGCTTTATATAGATCCTGGGTATAAATCCTTTATCAATTGCATAGTCTGAAAATATATTCTATAATTCTATCAGCTGCCTCTTCACCTTGTTGAATGTCTTTTGTGGTGCAAATGCTTCTTAGCTTGATGTATTCTCATTTGTCTGTTTTTGTCTTTATTACCTGTGATTCTGGAGTCTTTTTCCAGGAAGTCTTTGCCTATGCCAATGTCTTGCCAAGTTTCTTCAATGTTTTCTTTTAATAATTTAATGATATCAGGTCATGGATTTAGATCCTTCATCCATTGTGAGTTGATTTTTTGTATGAGGTGTAAGGTAGTGGTCTTGTTTCATACTTCTGCATGCATAGATCAGTTTTCCCAGCACCATTTTTTAACATACTGCCTTTCTCCAGGAATTGATTTTAGTTTCTTTGTCAAAGATTGATTGTAGCTGTGAGGATTAAATTTCTGTGGTTTCTATTTTATGCCATTGGCATATTTGCCTATTTTTGTGTTGGTATGAGTATTTTGATTATAACTGACCTGTATTACATCTTAAAATCTAGTATTCTAATACCTTTGGCTTTTTGTTGTTCAAGATTACCTTAGCTATTTGGCGTCTCTTGTATTTCCATATAAAGTTTAGCATCATTTTATCTAGATCTGAGAAGAATGTTGCTATTTCGATTGGGATCGCATTGAAGATGTAAATTATTTTGGGTAGAATGGACATTTTAATATTAATTTTTCCAAATCATGTACATGGAAGACTTCTCAAATTTTTTCTTTATTTATTTAATGTTTTACCTTTTTCATTATAGTAATAGTTCACATCTTCCATTAAGATTATTCCAATGAATTTAAAATTGTCTTGTAGCTGTTGTGAATGGTACTTACCTTAGGATTTCTTTCTCAGCCATGGCTTGTTTTTGTATATAAAGATTATTGATTTTGTGTATTGATTTTATATGCTGCAACTGTACCAAACTCTTCTGAGTTCCAATAGTCTCGTAGTGGAGTCTTTTGGGTCCCCTATATATAGAATCACACCATCTGCAAATAGGGATTGTTTGACTTCCTCCTTTCCAATTTATATCCCTTTGATTGCTTTTTCTTGCTTAATGGCTCTGGATAAAACTTCCAGGATTGTACTTAGCAGCGATGTGAAAGTGGGCGTACTTTTATGGTTCTCTTAGTGGAAGTGCTTCCAATATTTCACCATTCAATATGTTGGTTGTGGGTATGTCATCTATTTCTTTGATTTAAAGGATGTTGTATTTTATCAGGTACTTTCTCTTTCTCTGTTGAGATAATCATAGTGTTTTTTTTTTTTTTTTTTTTTTTTTTTTTTTTTTTTTTTGTAAAGATTTATTTATTTGAAAGACAGAGTTACAGAGAGAGGTAGAGTCAGAGAGAGAAAGAGGTATTCCATTCTGCTGGTTCACGCCCCAAATGACCACAATGGCCAGAGCTGAGCTGATCTGAAGCCAGGAGCTTCTTCCAGGTCTCCCACATGGGTTCAGGGGCCCAAGGACTTGGGCCATCTTGTACTGCTTTCCCAGGCCATAGCAGAGAGCTGGATCAGAAGCAGAGCAGCCGGGTCTTGAACTGGCATCCATATGGGATTCTGGCTCTGCAGGCAGCAGCTTTACCCACTCCATTATTCCAGAGTGCTGGTCCATAGTTTTTTTTTTTTTTTTTTTTTAAGATTTATTTGAAAGGCAGCTATATGGAGAGAGAGATCTTTCATCTGCTGGTTCATTCTCCAATTGGCCACAGATGACTGGAGCTGGGCCAATCGGGAGCCAGGATCCAGGAGCTTCCTCTGGGTCTCCCATGTGTGTGCAGGGGCCCAAAGACTACGCCATGTTCTATTGCTTTCCTAGGCCATAGCAGAGAGCTGGATTGGAAGTGGAGCAGCGAGGACTAGAACCAGCACCCATATGGGATGCTGGCACTGCAGGTGGCAGTTCTACCTGCCAAGCCACAGCACCAGCCCCAATCATAAAATCTATCTTTCAATGTGTTAATGTAATGTATCACATTTGTTGACTTGTGTATGTTGAACCATCCCTGCATACCATGGGTAAGTCCCATTTGGTCCAGGTGAGTGAACTTTCTGATGTGTTGTTGGTTTTGATTAACTAGTTATTTTGTTGAGGACTTTCACATCTATGTTCATCAGGAATCTTGTTCTATAGTTCTTTCTTTGCTTTATCTTTCCTGGTTTTGGACTTAAGGTGATGTTCACCTCATAGAAGGAGTTTTGGAGAATTCCCTCGTTTCCATTGTTTTGAATAGCTAGAGAAGAACTGGAATTAGTTCTTTAAAAAGTCTGATAGAATTCAGCAGTGAAACCATCCAAATCCTGGATTTTTCTGTTTTGGGAGGGTCTTTATTAATGATTCAATATCTATCTTGGTTATTGATCTATTTAGGTTTTCTATGTATTCAGGACTTAATTTTGGTAGATTGCATATGTCCAGAAATCTGTCCATTTCTTTTAGGTTTTCTAATTTGTTGGGATACAGCTGTTTGTATAATTATGATTCTTTTATTTCTGTGGTACCTGTATATTTCATTTTTCACTTCTTTGATTTCAGTCTTTTTTTGTTGTTGGCCAATGGTCTATCAATTCTGTTTACTTTTTCAGAAAGCTAGCTCTTAATTTCACTGATCTTTTGTATCTTCTGTTTTTTTATGCAATATACTTTTTAAAAATTACTAAATACTGTTGCTTTTATCTAACAATACTTCCATATATATATATATATATATATAGTGTATGGATATACAATTAAATCCAGTTGGAGACTATTATGAGTTGACAGTTGTCAATCAATTACCCATAAGTAGTTTTGCAAGTAAATACTTATTTTGTGAGTAAATAGGAAGAGAATTGTGGAGTCATATAACCAATATCATATGCTCAGTTTTATTAAAATTGGCAAACAGGTTTCCAAAGTGATTGTACAATCTTATGCACTGGTCAATAACGTATGAGAATTCAAATTGCTCCAGATTCCTGTAGTTCTTTAAATTTGTAGTCACTGAATTAGGTTTAAGATTGCATATCACTGTTTCATCTATTCTGATAATAAACAATGTTAAGAACTTTTTGGTTTGCAATAGTATAATAGGTCTTTATTTGGGATGTGACCTTTGTCCAGTTTTCTCTTACTGATTTGTAAACACTTAAGTATATTCAGTATATTATTTATATTCTATTGCCAGGTATCTGTATTGAAAATATTTTTTCCTGGTTTCTATCGGGTCTTGAATCTTCTTAACCTTATCTAGGGATGAGCCAAGTATTTATTTTGATGAGGCCCAGTTTATCAAATTATTTTGATGGCTTCTAGGAAGTCTGGGTTAGCCTCAGGGTCCTGAATAAATTGTATTTTCTTTCAGAAATTTTGGGTTTTGTGTTTAGATCTAAAATCCACTAGTATCAATTTTTTATGTTACTCTGTAAAGTACAAATACATTTTTTTCCATTTTTAATCCAATTTTTCCAATACCACTTTTTGGAAAACCAAAAAAAAAAAATCACTCTTCCTTCTTCTTTAAATGCATTAGTGCCTTCATCAAAAAATGATTGACCACATGTATGTGAGTCTATTTCTAATCTCCCTCTGGATGAAGATAACTTTATAATAATCATGAAATAATACATCTAACTTTGTTTATTTTCAATATTAAAGGTTTTATAAATTTATAAATTTTAGAATCTTGTTTTTCTACTAATACTAGTGTTGGGAATTTTAATGGAATACATGATATACATCCATTAATTAGTACTTTTTCTCCATGACTTAGAAATCAGTGTGGAACTTAAAAGCTCTACAAGTTACTTTAATGTCCAAACCAAAAAGAACCATTAAGCTAGATTTTTCTTGGAAATCTTGGATGCTAGAAAGAGACGAAGCCATCTTGTCTGCAGATTCTAAATGTTAAAATGAACTGATCTTTTGTAGCAACATACATGAAAATTGCCTTGGAATATCTTCTTCCCAATGCATTTATATTATTGAAATTTCTTTTCAACTGATACCTTTAGAACAAAATAAATGTTCTAAAATGACTTTGTATCTTTATACTACTCAGAAAAGTATTTTGCAACTTCTATAGCTTAAAAATTAAAGCCATCTTATACCTGCCTAAGCAATTGACTGTATTCATAAGGTGGTTTTCACTAGGATATGAAAATGAACAGGATTAAATTAGATCAATTTCCTGATATTACAGAATTTATGTAGATAATGTAATTATTACATAGCATATTTAGATAGAAATGTATATTGCCATTTTCTGTGGTATAAATAGATTCCTGAAAACTTATGAACTACGACGGAGCTCACCATATCAGAGAACGCCGTAAATGCCTACAGATGGATTCATATTCTAGGGAGAATTTCCTCTCAAGATGGAATATTGAGCATAGACTGAAAACTCGAGTCACTGTAATTTTATTTCAAGCATTTTCCAACAGATGTTGCATCTTGATTTGCTACTATATTTTAAATACTTTATTTTTTTACAATATTCATTAAACCAATCTTTTCTTCTTGTCTCTAATAAGAGCAACATCTGTTTCTTCTTGTTCAATCAAAGCAACCACCTCAAGAGTCTTAACTTAAAAATAATACCATTAGAATGACAGCACAGTTAGAACAGGCTTCATTACCATTTTACATTTGCATACGAAACAAGTTTTCTTAACAATTACAAGTTAGTGAGATGTTAGAGAAAATATTATAAAACAATTTAGTTATTTTATGCAAAAAACGAGCAAAAGCTGGAAGAACTTTCAAGTAGATGGGCCTTAGTTTACAACTCTCATTTTAAAATGTCAGTTTAATTTTGTAATGTGCAACTAAAAAGTTTCCAGCCGTGTGAAATATTGATTAATGAGATATCAGCTAGAAGGTAACATCAGAATTTTGAAGTGCAAAATCAAGACAAACATGTTGAGGTATTTTTGAAACAAAAATCCTTTTTAAGATTTTCAGTTTATGTCGATCCATCTTCTCATGTCCGTCCATCTCCTCACAGTTAGTCACCATGAGAAGTCCTTGCTTTGAATTGGATTTCATTTTTGGAAATATTCCACAGACATTCAGAACCACATCTGTTGAATAACCTAGTTGAAATACATTTTTGAGAAAGTAAATCAGTTACCGTAAAGAAATGAGTGATTTGATCATATGACTCAAAATTGGTTTTAAAAACTAAGATATTAGCAAAAGACCTACTTAGCTATCCTCCCAAATCAGCAAATCTCTTACCACTGATACTGAACTATTGGATTTATGTGAGGGTATTTGTTCATAAAGACCATTTTTAATGGTTTCATAGTAGATTGTTTCTATAAGTAAAGTACTATAACCCAAGTTGATGTTGCAAAACGAAGCTCATCTACTGAATAAAAAGTAATACTGGGGTAAGCTTTTAGCTCAATGGTTATGATGCTTCTGTACCACATCAGAGAATCCGGGCTTGGTTCCTAGCTCCAGGTCCTTACCCAAGCTTCCCCCAGTGTAGACCCTGGGAGTCAGTTGTTATGGCTCCAGCAGCTGGGTTGCTGCCACCTCTGTGGCAGCATGGGGTCATTTCCCAGCTCCTGGCCCAGGCCCAGCCCTGGCTGTGGCAGTCAGGGGAGTGAACCAGTGGACAGGGCAGTTCCCCTGCTCTCCCCACTCCTTTCCTTCTCCCCACCTTCTCCCCCTACTCCTCCTTCTCTTCCTCCCTCTATATATCACCCTCTATATGTGCCTGCACATGCATTTCTCCAGTAAAAGAAATAAAAAGCAATAGCTGGGGCCGGCACTGTGGGCAGCAGGTTAACACCCTGGCCTGAAGCGCCAGCATCCCATATAGGTGCATGTGCTAGTCCTGCTGCTCCTCTTCCAATCCAGCTCTCTGCTATGGCCTGGGAAAGCAGTGGAAGATGGTCCAGGTCCTTGGACCCCTGCACTCATGTGGGGGACCCGGAAGAGGCTCCTGGCTTCAGACTGACGTAGCTCTAGCCGTTGCAGCCAACTGGGGAGTGAGCAGTCGATGGAAGACCTCTCTCTCTGTCTCTGTCTATCTGTCTCTCTGTCTCTGTCTCCCTGCCTCTTCTCTCTATATAACTCTGACTTTCAACCAAATAAATAAAAAAAGCAATAGCTAACATTTTTCATTAAGTATGTGTCAGGCACTGGTTCTAACTGATAATGTTTATTTAACCTACTTAATGTATGGAATAGACAACTTTGTTCCTATTTTATAACAAAGGAAAACAGGCAGAAAAGTTTAACTTGCTGAAGTTCCAGCTATTTGTCTTGTCCACTGTGTAGGACGATAAATCCAACACTTCTGGGTTCTACTTCCCTTAATCTCACATGGTACTAGTTACATGTGTTCCTGAATATAGTATGACCTCCAGCATATAGCAGCCCCCCATTTTCCCAAGAAGATTGTTGAGTACATCTTTAAGGCTTTATTTCTTTTTAAAGGCAGAGTTATACAGAGAGAGGCAGTTGGAGAGAAATCCCCCATCTTGGTTCACTCCTCAAATGGCCACAATTGGCAGGTCTGTGCCAGGCCAAAGACATTTTTAAAATTCCATTTTTCATACAATTCTTGAAATTCCCTTAAGTTATTTGCAGTTCCAGATAAATCTGAGGCACAGAACAGTCGAGAATTCACCACATTATCAAGGCACAAAGCAAACTCGACAGTGTGGCCCACACGATGTGTGTGTAGGCAAAGCAAAGCACACACAATGCTCTCAGGAAATGTTAACCAAGTGGGACATGGTCTCTTTGCACCTGGTCCTGTCACTGCCCCGCTACAAGGTCTCCACCACACTGGAAGCATAGGTACCTGGTGAGTTTCTCTTGGGATAATCATTGTTCCTAGAATGTTGGGTGGAAGAAAAAAAGGCTGCTCAAATCATGTGTAATGATGTGTTCTGTTATTTGTGGCTTGCAAAATTTGTAATTAGACTTGGGATAATGATGCATTGATTTTTTCCCCCTGAATAAGTTTATTAGTATTTATTGTAATAGCACATCTTATGACATTGTTTTATTTTAATATTCTGAGTGTATTTCCTATATCAAACTCTAAAAGCTTATAAACTTCATTAATATTCCTTTTCATATGAGTTAAAATTATTGAACAATATTGTTAATTTTTTAAATACCTTACAATATCCCTGTAGCTTCTCTGAAATCTATACCACTTCTTCGAGATTGCAGATGGCCCAGGAAAGGATTAAGACAGAGCATGCTCTGGGCCAGGTTTGTAGATGGGATCGCAGGCTTTTCCTAACAATCCACGTTTCTAATAAAGTCCTTCAGGTCTCAGTGCACCTACAGGAGTGCACCCGGGCAGAGGAGACACGGCTAAATCTGTGGCAGACTCTCTGTCCTTGCTGTAACGATGGATACCTGAGTTCTCCATTGGAGAAACCAAGGTCAAACAGGGTCTCAGTTCTACATTTAGATAAGATAGTGCGCTCTAGGTCACTGATCATTCATTTCTAAAATTTGAAGAGCAAACATAGTTTTCCTTGCTCAGACTTCCACAGTGTATGGAGATTATTTCAATAATTTTCTGGTCAGAACTGTAAGATAAGTTCGATTTTCACTGTACAATTTCAAGAAACACAATCAACTTAAGAAAATACTAAGACATACAGTATGCATGATGTTCCAAAACAACAAAATCTGATGACAAAAATGATTGAATCTTAGCAGATAAGATCGAATACGTCTCAGTTTATTTCTAGCTACAGGTCATGGACAATGAAGTGGGTGTGGGTGTGGGTGTGGGTGTGCCGCTTGTTAGATTTGATTGTTTGTGGCAGGAATTCAGGCTCCAGAAACAGATATACCTGAGTTCTAATTCTTGGTTCAGTCACTTACCAACTTCAGGGTGTTTATACTTGGAGACTCAGTCCCTACCTGTGTGTTTGAGATAAAGTAACAATATTAAATTTTCTCTGAAATATAAATGAGTCAAGAGCAAGTAAAGAACTTATCAGAGTAACTAGCACATACATCTTGGAACAGTACATCTATATACTCACATGTGCAGGGATCATGAAATTGGATTCTTCTCTGGAGAGAGCCCTCGGGCTATTATTTTTTATAGAATGTGGATAAAAAATATAAAAGCAGCAGCACACTTTCTTCTGAGCCACTGGGTCGTCGCTGCTGCCTGCAGAATGCTCTTCGTTCTACTTGGGGCCCTTTTCCACCCCAGGCTGCGGAGGGCTACCTCATGATGATTCACATTAAAAATTCAAAATGATGATTGGAATTCAAATGAGAAGGAATCACAGCTGAAACTCGGTGGTGACTGCTATCAATAAGGCTCCTTTAAACTGGGATCTGATTTTTCTAGTAATTAAGCTCTTTGGAAAAAAAAAAAAAAACCTTTCAATTTTAATCTGATTAGGATAATAGACCTTTTTGCCATGAACAATAAAACTGCAGATGTCCCATTTATAATTCGTCATGTGAATTTTTGAAACACTTTCTGGTCTACCATTTAAAATAGCTGAAGATAGTTTGCAGGTGATTTCCTCTGGGTGTATGATTCCTTGGTATTAGGTTTTGGAATTGAATGTTTGTAACATCGATGTCCTTGAGATTCATGTCCTAAAACTGCATTTCCAAGCAGGGTTCATCAAACTGTAAAGGCAAAAAACTCAGATCAACATCAAAACCATGCCCTCCTATGGTTAATCAACAGTAAATCCAGTTTCATACTTTAAAGAAAAATGTTATGGTGAAAATACCGCCTTCGATACATCTGTTGTGTTAGGACCTAATGGGACCTATTCCAGTTTACACTATGCTTATTGACAGCTAACTAATGGATTTAACAATAAGACTGCATTTGCATAGTAATGTTATAGTCCAGAAGATATTTGCATTGTTCTTTGTGCATATTTGAAAGGCAAGAAAGAATTGTTTTCACAATTTTTGAATAGACGGGGCGGGGGGGGGGGGGGAACCTGTAATATAAAGTTAGTTTCCAAAGGTGCTTTTCTTGTTAGAAAACAGAACATGGATTAATGCCATACCTTCTCCAGTGAAGAACTACCTCACAAACTAACCCAAAGGTATCAAAAAGTAGACTCAAATGAAACAATTAGATGCATAAAGTTTCCAATTAACACAATGAGGCAGAGGTACAGTGATGCAGAAAATGGTCTGAAGTCACAAACTGGTTCTTTAAGGAAGAAGATCGCTGCTACTGTGCCTCAGTTCAGTTCCACTGGAGATCATCTGAGGAACCCCAGTAACTAGTAGCTGTCTCAGCCCTGATGCTGCCAGCCCAATTTCCTACAACACTGGAAGTCGTTGCAATGCCCGGGGCTTGACTGCAGGGGATGATCAGGCTGGACTGAGGAGATTTGCTTCATTGAGTAAATGGATAACTGAGAAATTCCAATTATGGACTTCTTTTTAGGACAGTACAGATTTTTAAGGGGATCTATTGACATTATACTTAACCATACATTTTTTCATCTACTAAACATTTTCCTTATCTTTAGGTATTAGTCATGATTCTCTGGAGAGATAGAACCAGTTGGGAAGAGGGAGGGAGGTGTGTGGATGGATTTATTATTAGGGGAATTGGCCTAGATGATTATGGAAACGGAAAAGTCCAGTGGCAGGCTGTCTGCCACCTGCAGACCTGGGATGCTGGTAGGGTGGCTCCAACTTTGAAAGCCTTCGAACCTGGAAACAATGGTGTGGCTCTCTGCCTGAGGCCAAAGTACCAGGGACTCAGAGTACAAATGAAAGGATGTTACTGGTCTAAGTCCTTTAGTCCCAAGGCCAAAGAGCTTGTAGTTGTGATGCCAAAGGGAAAGAAAGGAGGGAGTGCCAGCTGCAAAGGACAGTGAGAGGAACTCCTGTTCTTCGTTCTCCCAAAGGCCTCATCCCATTGTTGAGGATGGGTTTTGTTGATCTTTATTTGTTTAAATATAACCTATCTCATTATTAAAGATGCTTTATTCACAAATTATTGGGTAATCCTGTTATTTCCCATGATCATTGGTGATTTAGCACATATAACTGCAAATACTCATGTATTTATTATTTAGTCCTTATCTTCTATAAACTGTACTTGCCAGAAAAATATAAGAAATTGAAACAAAAAATTCAATATTCCATTTTCTTACCTGAGAGTGGGATCTAATAAAGCTAACTGGAAAGTAAGTTTATAAATTAAAAGTTTATAATCGTCTCCCAAATGACTCTCTTCAAACCATTTTTCCTCAAGTACCCCTAATATCATACTAATATATCTATCTACTTCATTGGGTTATAGCGTATGTTATGCAGTCCAGTGGAGGATAGGACTACTTACAATGTTAAAAAACATGAGATAAATGCAAATTACAAAGAGCAATGTATTTTTTCTTTATGAATATATATATTTGTAAAATGATTTTAGGAAAAATTAAAATAGTTTTTAATAAATAATCTAGCTAAACCTTTGTTCACTTTCCCAAGAACTCCCCATGTGCCTATAAACAATAATAAATATTTTTCAGCATGTCACCATGAAAAAAGTGATGGCTATATTAAATAAATTGATTTAATTTTTCCACTTTATATATAGATATGAAATAACATTGTATTCCACAAATACAATAAAATATGACTTGCTATTTAAAATATAATTTTAAATATATACATATGTATTTAATGGAACAATTCTAAGAAGAAAAATTGACATTTGTTTTGCACTTTCCAGGCACTGGGTTGAATGATGGACAGTGGCATGAAGTCCGCTTCTTAGCCAAGGAAAACTTTGCTATCCTCACCATTGATGGAGATGAAGCATCAGCAGTGCGAACAAACAGTCCTCTACAAGTTAAAACTGGAGAGAAGTACTTCTTTGGAGGTAAGAATGTCAGATTACTAGTTAACTAATAATTTGCTAAAAATGGAATTGGGATAAAGTTGGACCATGAAGTATTTGTATTTGTTTCAATGATCTCAGATCATAGGATAAAACAAACACAATCTGTGATTCCCTTGTTCTAATAAAAGTTGAGCATTTTTGTTTCTTCATGTTAAAAGTATTGATGTGTTATCACCATATCCTATAGTCCAATTCAGATCTTGAAATTATAACACAGGAGATTTTGAATTCATTCATTTCTATAGTAGTATCCTCAAGAATCAGGTTTACAGATCATGTGTTCACCTAATGATATGTAACTAATTACTCTAAACCTTAGTGTCTTAAAATAATAAACATTTATTATTTTATAGTTTGGTTATATCAAGAATTCAAGAATGGTTTAAGCTGGGTGGTTTTAACCCAGAAGGTCTCAAATGGTTGGTTGTGGCTGCCTTCTTTGGAGACTTGACTGAGCTAGAACAACATTAAACAAGCTGTGTAGCACCTCTACTCTTCAGGTAGCTGTGCCTGTCCTTGACTGAGGCCAGGGGATGAAGAAGGTAAAACCAGACAGCAAGACAGAACTTTTTCAAAATGGAATCCATACTTTCGACTTTTAATATTGGTTTGCTTGAAAGGCAGTGAGAGAGACAGATCAATCTTCCATGTGCGACTTCATTCCCCAACAGCTTGGGCTGGGCCATTCTGAAGCCAGGAACTCCATCCAGGTATCAGAAGTGGGTGTCAAAGACCCAAATTCTTGGCCCGCCTTCTGTTGCCACCTGGTGCTTTAGCAGGAAGCTGGATAGGAAGTAGTCAGGACTTAAGCCAGGCACTGCAATGTGGGGTGACAGCATCCAAAGTAGCAGCTTAACCTGCACCTTAATGCCCACCCTTGTTTTCTTTTTCTTTTTAAAAATAATACAATTTTGTCAGTAGTATCTCACCACTTGGACAACCTGCTAATGGGTAGAAGCCAGTCACTAAATCCACCCCACATTTCAAGGAAAAGGGGTAAACGGGACTGAAAATACTAAGAGTGAAGGATCATTATTTGGAGCATCTTAGAGGCTGTTTGCCGCAGTTTACCTTCAGGAGAAACCTTGTTATAAGTCTATTGGTTGTTAAGTAATGAAAAGATCAGTAAAATGAAAGACTGTGGTTGATATGGTCTACTGTATGTGAAAGAGTATTATAGCAAGAACCTGGTATATTTCTTCAGTGGAAAAGTGTATCTGCAAGAAAATATTTTTATCTTTAATGTGTCCCCATATTTTACCATGGGTAATATTAAAGTGTTAGGTATCTTGTTTAGATTAATATGCATTTCATTAGATTGTTCTCTTTCTCATCCTAATTCATGAAATAAGAGGGCTAAAAAATGCATGACTGGGGCTGGTGCCGTGGCTCACTTGGTTAATCCTCCGCCTGTGGCGCTGGCATCCCATATGGGCGCCGGGTTCTAGTCCCGGTTGCTCCTCTTCCAGTCCAGCTCTCTGCTGTAGCCCAGGAGGGCAGTGGAGGATGGCCCAAGTGCTTGGGCCCCCCTGCACCCACATGGGAGACCAGGAGGAAGCACCTGGCTCCTGGCTTCAGTTCACCACAGCGCCGGCCGTGGTGGCCATTTCAGGGGTGAACCAATGGAAGGAAGACCTTTCTCTCTGTCTCTCTCTCACTGTCTATAACTCTATCTGTCAAAAAAAATGCATGACTTTGTGAGAAAAGGCTTTGGTTTAAGTTTTTAAAAATAATGTCTCTTTTGAAAATATTTCTACTAATACTCCCAAACCTGTTTTTAATGTATCACTCTCCATTTTTCTTCTATTTTGAGTCAGAAAAGAGTCTGAGATTTCCCATCCACTTATTCATTCCGTGATCAGCCAGGGCTAGGCTGAGGCAAAGCCAGGAGCTAGGAACGCAATACAGGTCTCCCACGTGGATGGCCAGAACTTAGTTACTTGAGTCATCACCATTGGTTTCTAGTATCCACATAAGCAAGAAACTATAATCAGGACCTGGAATTGGGTGTGAAACTCAGGTGTTCTAATGTTGGACTTGTGCATCATAACTAATTTCTTAACTGCTAGGCAAAATGCCCACCCTTTCTTCTAGTTTATAGAGGAACCCTTACATGACAGCTATCACTTTGCTTTATTTATTGTTATGCATTAAAGTCTTAGGAAAACTCCTAGAATACAGCAAATGAACAAAAAATGTTTATGAATGAATTAGTAAGTTCTGTGACATGGGCTAGACAAGCTTTTTATATCAGATTGTCCAGAAGAAGAAGCAGAAGCTCCACGATTTTACTGACTTTGAATTTGAGCCAGCATCCAAATGCAAGACCTAGGTCTTTTTGTGCTGGGCATTTCTCTCCGCTGAGTGACAGCTGAAAGACAAAAGTCCTGAACTAGGTCTTTGCGTTTTTTAGTCTTCCATGGTGTTTGTAGTAACTAAAGACAGCATGATTTTTAAAAGGCTTTCAATAAATATTTGATGAATACATGGAAATTAGACAAGATGTCTTCTGAGTGAATGAACTGCAGCTGATTAATATCAAAGAACACAATTCAGTAGCCAACCTGGTTCACCTCCAAAAACATCCAATGTGATGGGCTTTGGGCCAGCAGTTTTCACTGCTGTCATAGCAAATGGGTCACACTCATCGATCGAAAGTTATTGATCATCTCTTGCCATCCTTGGACTGCAATAGTTTTGGCCATGGATGAGCTCAGTGAATGCCTAAAAGTTTTCATCTATCTCCATCTAGATGGGTGGGGAAACAGCTGTAGCCACACAGTTGTGGCATAGTGTTTAGGATATGAGGGCTTTATGGTGTTCTATTTATCATTGCTTTACAAGAGTTTCAAGTCCAGCATCGAGGAGAGGATGTTGACTTCCTTTTGTTTCCTCTCATCTGTCTTCAGGTCAGTGAATGATCATGATGCTCTTTCTGTTTATTGGCTAAGTCCAGAGAGTATACAGGAACCACCACAGGGAGAACTCATTGTATGTCAGGTTCTTTTGCCCCACTCCTAAAAGTTTAAGATGCAGGATACTGAGAAATTAAAAAACCTAAACTTAAGTGATTCTGACACAAATTGTCTAAGAAACAATTATAGATGGATTCTACCAATTTGCATTCAGATACTTAAATTTTTAAAAACTCAGTCAATGAATAGTTTGAGAATCATGAGAATTAAATATTCTTCTATAGCTTAGCTACCCGGGAGCAATGAAAGGAAGTCATAATCCAAGGTATGGTGCACACACAGATATTTGCTAAATGAACATTGATTAGGAAGCAAACTCAGCACTTGTAATATAGCTCTTCTGTGAACTCACTATGCCTGGAATAAAGTGTCCTCATAATGTAGGTAACCTACTTAGAGGCATTCAGCTGCCTTGGAGCTGGGGCTAGATAACCAAAAGCCTCCTGAGCAAATGTCTGTCACAAATTGGCCAGGCGATCCCACCTGCCCAACCATTTCCAAGGGCTCAGGTCACAGACCTCGTTCAGTTGCTACAGAAGTCTGGGGGTGTCTCCAAAAGATATTTTCCCAAATTCATTCCCTTAAATATCCTTAACGTAAGTTCTCCTTTCTAACATTCATCTAATTCTTGAGTTAAGTTCACCAAAGAAAACCCAGTTGATGTTCAACCAATTCATTAGAGGAGTAGATAGCAGAAATCCAGAGTGACTATAGAGTTTGATTGGCATGTGTCTTCTGGATAAAACACACGCTGTCCATAGATGGTAGCTTTAGCTGAAATTCATACGCATTCATGCAACTGCATACTGTTTGTGCTGAAAACTTTAAAGTGAGTTGCAAGGTGTTGGTGTTTGGCCAAGTTCTTAAGATGCCTATATCCCATATAGGGACACCTGGGTTTCATACTTGCCTCCAGTTCTTCACTTCAGTTGTCTGCTACAGCATACCCCTGATTGGCAGCAAAGATGGCTCAAGTACTCGAATCCCTGCCAGCAATGTTGTAGGCCAGGATTGAGTGCCCTGTTCCCATGTTTGTCCTGGTGCAGTCTCAGCCATGGCCAATACTTGGGGAGTGAACCAGTGGATGGGAACTCTATTCTTTTATCTCTCTGTATGTCTCTCAAATCCATTTTAAAAAAGGAAGTTGAAGATGTTATATTGAATACATCTTGAGAACAATAGTATAGTTGAAAGATGAATTGCAATTGTTCTAAAACATAAGCTTTGGATCACTTGATTTTGGATCACGACTTTTCCGATTAGTTGATGGTTCCCTTAATAGCTTATCTGACTTTATGAATCTAGTAAATGACAAAGTAATCTGTTTTGCGAAGCCTGTGCAGCATAACCTGTGAAGCCCAAGTCTGACCCCAGGGGTGCTGTTGACTTTCCAATTTATCTGTAGTCTTTTCCTTAAATCAGAGATAATGCCTTCCAAGGAAGACGAGTCTTCTGATGATTGCTCATATAAAAACCCTCCATCAGTTGTACCCATTCAAAGTATTTCTTCCTGCTCAAAAATATAAAAACAAAAATTAAACCCCCAGAATATAAGATGTTCTCACTAGCTGAAAGCCTAGCTAAAGGTTTCCCTGCCCTCCTGTACTCAATTTTGTATCCAGCCCTTGAACTTGTCCATTCTTGTTTCTTTTGAAGTTAAGACCCGGTTGTAGTTTCCTTGGCAGCCTCAGGCTGGGCCGATTCACACCAGTGTACAGGTTTATCTGTCTGTGCTAATCCCAGCAAAGTGCTCTCTCCTCTTTTATAACCCTGTGATCACAGGTTTAAACATCAAATTCCTTTTCCCTGTTCTTTCTTGGGAATAAGAATAAGAATGAGGTTATGCATTCTGGATGTTTCTTTAGCAAAAACGGTTTAGCTGCTTTGACTTTTTTCTCTATCTTCCATCTACAATTTCTTTAGAAAGCATTTTATTTTAATAAATTCAGGGAAATAATTAATAAATAAGTTTATTTACTGACCTCATACTTCCTAATAAGCTTGCTGGTATAGGCCAAGGCCTGTGGTTTGATAGTAGATTTTTAAATTTCTAAGTTTTTTTCAGGTTTAGTATTTTTATTATCTCTTTGGTTTTGATTTAAAATGAAAAAGAGCTATGGGCTAAAATGTAGAGGTTAAAAATTGTTTTTTAATCAATATTATTGGAAGAGGAACTCTAAGGAAAACAGCAGTGAAGACATCAGCTCTCAATGTACAACAGCAGGTGGAGGTGGCAAGAGAAGAGTGTTGCTGGTGTATGATAGAATTGGAGTTAATAATGATTAATAGAAGAGTGCATCCTTTTCCAGTAACAAATCTAAGCTCACCAGTATATAGCCATCACATTTCCTGATGCTCGTAATAGAATGCCATAAAATGAGTGATTTAACACACCTTGATTTCTCATAGTTCTGGAAGTTGGGGAACTCAAGAACATGGTGCTGGCAGATGTGGGGTCTGTTGATGGTCCTCTTGGTTTGTGATGACTATTTCTGATTGTATCTTCCTGTTGTGCAGAGAAAGAGAACTCTCTTGTCTTTTCATAAGAGGCAGCTAATCCCATCTTGACAGTTACACCCACCCAAAGAATACTAGCCCCCTCCATCCCTCTGGGGGTTAGGGTTGTAATACATGAATTTTGAGGGAAACAAATTCATAGTCAGCAATAACCTTCCAATGCTTATTTAAATAGATCATTGATTGTAAATAGCAAATAAGGTAGATATGGATACACACACACACACACACACACACATATGATGGCTCTGTACTAAAACTATTAGGAGAATTATAACAAGTTCTTGTACTCCTTAGCTGTTTACTATGGGAAAATGCTAATAGTCCTACACACATTTTAATTTCCAAAAAGTTCTTTAGGATCAAATACACTTGATAAATCAGCCGTCCAGATAGTTCCTCAGAAGTCCCTGGGTTGGCCAGTTGGTCAACAGACTGTTCCCTATGAGTTTGCAACAGCAGTGTTTGCCTGGGATCAACTCTTCCAACCTTGGAAAGGTCAGCTTTCCCTTCCTGGTAATCTACTGCATTGATGTTTGTTCCCTGTCTCCTGGTTGCTGTTCTACCTAAGAAACATAACAAGATATGTTTTATCAAGTGATGCAATATGGTAGCTGATGTCTCTTCAGAGGCCCAGCAATGGAATACTAAACAAACTCCTTGGAGGTCCATGTGGGATTTCTAGGGCTGCCACAAGACAGTAATGCATACAAGGTGGGTTGAAATGAAAGAATTATTCTCCCACAGTTTCAGTGGCTAGAAGCATGGATTCAGATTCCACAGAGCCATGCTTGCCTGAAGGCTCTGGAGAAAGGTCCTTTGATTTGCATAACTTCTGATGGTTGCTAGAAATCCTTGGCACTCCTCGCCTAAAGATGCATTGCTTCATTCTCTGACTCCATTTTCATGTGGTCGTCTTTCCTCTCTCCTCTCCATGTCCACCTTACCCTCTTCTCATAAGGACACCAGCATGGGATCAGGGAACACCCTAGTCATTACTACTTTATCTTCTCTTGACCACACCTGCAAGAACATTCTTTACAAATGTGGTCACATTCACAAGGTCTAGGGTTAGAATTTAAGCATATAATTTTGGTGGACAAAATTCAGCTCATATAACATATGTATGACATATATATGTAATGTATATCATTATGTTATATATAATATATAACATCTTGTATCATAACTCCCTCTAATTAAGAATTATTGTACTTCCTAAAGAAGAGCCCTACTTCCAATTTTATATTATCTATTCTCAAAGACAGATCTTATGAGGGTATTAGAAGTCAAACAGATTTTAGGAAATGTGGATAAGTAAAGATACAGGAATTCAAACAAATATTGACAACAACAAAATTACACACTATGTAAACATTGCTGCCAGTCAAATTTCTGAATGCAATTTTGTAACCTCTAAGTAAGCCTGGGTACAGAATTATAAGGCAATTAATAAAAAAATGTGCATACTTGGAACTAATCTCCAGTAAATATTAAATGTCTTTGTTTAAGACAAAAAATGTAAATGATAAGAAGAAGCATCATTGGTATTAATGTATATCCCTTGTGTAAAGAACCAACATTGGAAGTGAGACTCTTCAGGTGTGATTTGGAATCGGCAAACACTGGGCAGTGAGTGTGCTCTTCAGGACAGGGGAAGAGAATCTGTTTATCGCTTTGGTGAACCAGGAAATCTTCAGACACAGAAGATCCTGGGATTTGACTCTGGTTTTAGTGCAGTCAAATTCCAATGCTACTGAAGAAATGACTACTAAAGCTTCAGCTGTAAATAATAATACTGGAAATAAAACATCAAACTTGAGAGTATAATAAAAAGTAGATACAATCTCAAGATTTCTTATGCTTCACTAGACATTAGTGTCCTTCCTAAAATAACTTAGTAAGAATAAATTCAAGGAGGAGCTGGTGCTACAGTGTAGAAGGTTAAGTCTGTGCCTGCAGTGCCAGCATTCCATATGGGAGCTGGTTTGAGTCCTGGCTGCTCCACTTCCAATGCAGCTCCTTCCTAATGTGCCTGGGAAAGCAGTGAAAGATAGCCCACATGCCTTGGCCCCTGCACCTATGTGGAAGATCCAGAAGAAGCTACTGGCTTAGACCTGGCCCAGCCCCAGCTGTTGTGTCCAGTTGGGGGGTGAACAGGTGGATGGAAGATATTCATTCATTCTCTCTCTCTCTCTCTCTCTCCTTTCCAAATAAATTATTTTTAAAAATAAAACATAGATTCAGTCATCCTGATGTCATGCCATCCTCATCTAGGTATTTCACATGAGTGCATCTACTGAGCAGTGAAGAATGGTATTAAAGTCATAGAGAGATAGCACGTGTTCCTGATAATTCATCACATAAGAAAAGTGCAAGAGAATGTCTGACTCTCCTGGCTGTTTGAAATTTCTGTTGGTAGTAAGAAATTTCCCCACATTTAACATGAATGCTGGGCAAGTGCCCTGTCTTGAACACAAAAGTTTCTCATAAGAAGTGCCCTCAAGAGAAAATCAGCATGGTTAATACTGTGAGAATTTAAGGCATTAAATTCCAAGTGTAATTAGATCAATATCCAATTTTCTCTTCACTGTTTGGAATAAGCATCAATCTTCTTACCTTTTCTTAGACCTGCTTTCCCAAATATTTGGACTTTCCTTTTGAACGTGGTATGAAGTTTTTATCTTTTCTGTTGTAGACCTGAAATCGCTCTTCATTCCTTTGTACCCAGAGAGATAATGGAGTTTCTAATTCAACACAGGCATGCTAGAAACGACATCATAGCTTCCAAAAAGGATACATAATCTTTCTTCTCATGGAACTTAGTTTTATTCTTGTAGCTTCATGTCTTCCCTTTATAAAGTTATTTTGTGTTATTTGTGTGATTTACTTTTTAATGTATATCTACTCTAAGCTTCCATGGGAAGCCCTCTACTGGTTTTCAGACTTTTCAACTGGTAGGATGAGGCTCACTGGCATTATCAAAGATAACTTCCTTTAGTTAGTTGATGCTACCCTCATCTGCAGAATACCTTCCCAGCAGCACTGCAGTAATGTTTCGTTGTGTGCATGGCATACTGAAGCCTATTCAAGTTGACTCAGAAGAGTAACCATCACAGGATGATTTTGAATACCCTGGATCTCATTCAATGTACAATTAATATCAGAAGTTGTCTTCACAGTTTTCTGATTGTAATACCCCAGTCCTGCATGTGTTTAGTTTATCTTTCTGAAAGTGACTTCCATTGCCTGTCTTTAAGACTTCCCCTAGAACTTACATGTCCTAACATCCGTCTACAGTAAGTGTATGCTTCGGTGAGTTTGTCACCACAGTCCACCTGGTGATTGTTTCCCTCACTCCCTCATTGCCCTGCTGCCCAAGATCCTCACTCCTTCCCCATCCCACGCAACCACTGATCTGCTTTCTTTGGCCACTATGTTTCTTTTTCTAGATAATCCCATTTTTTATGGATTTCTGTTCAGTTCTTTGATCCTTCTCTGGTCTACTCTTACACATAGTTCCCCATGGTGAATTCTCTGGTTCATGGAAGCTTTGGCTCCAGGAGACTGCATGGCATGCTCCAGCCCCTGTTCCTCACCTTGCAGCCCTGGGCTCTCCTCTCCTGGGTCACCTTCCCCTTCCCACCTGCTCCAGCACCAGATTACTTCTTGACATTCCATACCCTTTGCTATTTATGTATTGAATACCTCTTGTTGGAGTGTCTATTGGAATATAAGCACTGGGAGGGCAAGGGCAGTAGGCTTTTAATCTCAAATGCTGACAGAAAAAGTCTGACACATACTTGTTCTTAATATGCATTTATCCATTTAATAAAATAGAAAGCATTCACTGTGGACTCAATGATTCCACGCAGAAGGGACTACAAGAGACCTTATCCCCATTTACATTGGCAGATTGTGCTACCCACTCCTACGTCCCTCCAAAGTTAGGAGATGTTGATTGTGTTGGGAAAGAACAGTCCATACTGTTCCATGATTATAATATTGGCGCTATGTAACATTGCATGGCCTTGAAGCTGAAGTAATTTTAATTTGATCAGATGCAATTATTTAAGTATTTAATATAGGACTAAAAAGAAGATCCGAGATTGAAAAAAAAAATTTTTCCTGAATATTTGATGAAAACTAGCAATATTCATGCTAAAGCAGTGAGAAAACCAGGAAAAAGACCCTGCTCTCAGAATAATCTAGTTAGTACACTAATAAGTATATTGACAAAATTAGTGATTTTTGTGAAAAGAATAAATCTGGGAAGGAACAAGACGTTTTAGGAGGCTGAGGATTATCGTTTAAAATATGACCAGAGAAACCCTCCACTGAAAAGGTAGCCTTGGAGCTGTGACCTAAAGGGACTGGAAGATGTAGGGGCTGGAAAAGGAAGTAAGGAAAGACAAATGGTTGGAATGTGCAGGTCGCATTTAGGAAAGGAGCTCAGTGCAGCTGGAGGGGAATGAGGTTGGACTGGGTGGTCTCGATATTTTCACATGATTTCTTGGGCTGCTATTTTCAGAAGAGGCTGTAGTCCACTATGAGAGACAGCAGGTGGAGACTGTTTCTAATCCAGGCAAACAAAGGTAAACTAGACTATGGAAGTGGAGCAAGTGGGTCATGACCAACTCGGGGACACAGACTTGGAGGTAAAGCCAGCAGGACTTTTGAAGAGCCGGCTATAGAATGTGAGGAGTGGGGCAGTCATGGCTCACTCCTGCCTGCTCAACAAAAATATGCGTGGTATCCCTTTATGTTGTCTGTTCTTCTCCATTTCCCTTCCATAACTTGGGGTTATTTCAGCCATGCTTCCTTGAAAATTGCATCCAACTTACACATCCTCAAACTCATGAAGGTGTTATCCACTCAGTAACTACAATTTCTTCTTCAAAATTCTAGATTTACAGAGCTATGGCTACCCCCCAACAGCACTCTTCTCCCCACACCCACGCTCTCCCCCCACAATATACACACTCCACATACACATACACACTCTTCCCCCAACACCCTTGCATGCACACACACTCTCTCCTCCTCACAACACTATCACACACACACACACTCTTCCCCCCACAACCCTCTCCCACACACACTCCACCCACAACACTCCCCGATACACAACACACTTCCCCCTACAATATACACACTACACACACACACACACACACACACTTCCCCACACATATACTTTGACAAGTGCTGGTATCCTCTTCTGCTTCCCCTTGATGGATTCTCAGTTTCCAAATCTCTCATCTCAAGTCTTTGTCAAAGGCTCATTCTGCATCATAAATTGGCTATAGTTGGCATCAGGAATTTCTAGACTTAAAGCTAGTTTGGTGAATTAAAGTTCCAGTGAGTCTCCACCTTGCCGTTCAGCAATTGGGAAGTGAAGGATCCCCACTCAAAGCTGAACAACTGTTATGAAATCAATGGCCTTTAAAAATAATAGTTCACGGACAACCTCCTAGTGAATACTCATGCAGTTTGAAAATCTGACAGCTATGGTTTCTTATTAGTCTTTCTTCCATCCATGATGCAAGTACAGGTGGACACTGAGGAGGTAAAGAAGCAACTATTCATTGCTTTTTAAAACATGACCTCGAAATCCACCATCATTCACTTTTGTATACTGCTGAATATTATTTATTAATATTGAAGTCCTTGGGTGTCCTCTCACTTTTCTGTAGTCTACCCATCTTTGAAACACTAATTTAGGCTCAATGACTCAATGACTTTTTCTGGTCAACTAACAACATTAAATCTCAGAATAAGAAATGAGAAAAATTACAACTTAGAATCCGAGTGATTTCTGTAAATGTGGATTGACTAATGTACAACAATTGAATTCATTTTTCATTGTCTCTAAACTTACCAGTTAAATTTTTGCCTATACACTTTTAAGTTTTTAAAAAATATTTGAGAAGCTCCCATCTATTGTTTCATGTCCCAAATGCCTGCAATGATCAAGGTTGGGACAGGTTGAAACCAACAAAGGGGAATTCTATCCACACCACCAACATGGATGCAGAGGCCCAGCTATTATAGCCGTTACCTGCAGCCGCCAGGGTGTGCATTAGCATGTAGCTTTAATGGGGAATGAGGTTGGACCTTGAACTCAGTGACTATGATATCAATGCAAGTATCCCAAGCAGTATCTTGATCACTTCACCAAATCCCTAGCACATTGCTTTTAAATTTTTTTTCAAGAATTCACTTTTTTTTTATTTATTTGAAAGTCAGAGTTACACAGTGAGAAAAGAGGCAGGGGGAGAGAGGTCTTCCATCTGATGGTTCACTATTCAATTGGCCACAGTGGCTGGAGCTACGCTGATCTGAAGCCAGGAGCCAGGAGCTTCTGCTTGGTGTCCCACACGAGTGCAGGGGACCAAGAACTTGGGCCATCTTCTGCTTTCCCTGGCCATAGCAGAGAGCTGGATCAGAAGAGGAGCAGCCAGGACTAGAACTGGTGCCCATATGGGATGTCGGCACTTCAGGCCAGCCCCAAGGATTAACTATTTTTAATGCAGAGTACAGAGAAGGGGGAAGGGAGGCAGAGGCACAGGCACAGAGAAAAAGATCTTCCATCTACTAGTTCATTCAGCAAATGGCTCCAAAGTCTGGCTGGGGCTGAGCCAGGCCAAACCCAGGAATGCAGCACTGCATCCACATCTCCCATGTGGCTGGCAGGGTCTCAGATACCGGAGTTGCCACCTGCTTTCTTCCCAGGAGCAGCAGCAGGGAGCCCAGTCCGAGGTAGAGGGGCGGGTCCATGAACTGGTGCTCACAGGAGACTGGCATCACAGGCCATGGCATGACCCACTGTGCCATAATGCAGGCCCTCTGCATTTTCTTTGAGCTTTCAATATCTCACTTATGGAGCGTTACTGTATGTGTGATCCATATTTATATTTTTCAGCTGGAGGAGTTGGTCCTTTTATTTATAGGGAATAACCTAAAAACTTTCTCAATATTTAGTGACATTTAGTTCTACAAAAACAACTACTTGACCATGAAAATCATGCAACAATCTTTACTCTTCTATGAAAATTACCTCCTTTTAAAAAGCACATTTTTTAATTAGTTTATTTTTTGACAGGCAGAATTAGAGACAGAGAGAAAGGTCTTCCCTTCTGTTGGTTCACCCCCTAAATGGCCGCCACGGTCGGCACGCAGCACCGATCCGAAGTCAGGAGCCAGGTGCTTCCTCCTGGTCTCCCATGCGGGTGCAGGGTCCAAGTACTTGGGCCATCCTCTGCTGCACTCCCGGGCCATAGCAGAGAGCCGGACTGGAAGAGGAGTAACCGGGACTGGAACCCGGGGTGTGGGCGCCACAGGCAGAGGATTAGCCTAGTGAGCCACGGTGCCAGCCAAAAGCACATTTTAAAGCCATCTATTTCCATTATGAGAACATCAATAAGGAGAAATACATTTCTTTTTAAACCCAATTCCCCCCCAAAAAACTTTGGGGTTTTTCTTTGTTTTCCAATGCTATGCATAAAAGAAAAGGGCAAAGACGAGGAAGAGAATTACAGAATTAAATAGAATACATTAACCTCATCAAAATCTGTTTTTCTGCATTGAGAATGATGTTCATTATGTGGTTCCAAATCTCTAAGACTTTCTAAAATAGGTCCGAGAAGTAAAATTTGATTAGAGCTATGATTTAAACAAATTATTAAAACCAGAAAAACCATAAGATTTCAAAACTCTTTGACTTTGAGAAGTTGACTTAAACTTATGACCATTTATTCCTTTATCTTTCTATTCATTTTGCCACTTTAAATCGTTAGACTAAAAGAACATCATGTTTTGACTATAGAAATAATGTAAATAAACCTAAATATATCTCAATTAAATATAATTTTGTGGGGTTTTTTTTAGAAAATATCTCATATATAAGAAGCTCTTTTAAAAGTATTTATTTGAAAGTTGGAGTCATACAGAGAGGGAGAGATAGAGACATTGCCCTAATGGGTGCAATGGCCAGAGCTGGAACAGTCTGAAGCCAGGAACCAGAAGCTTCTTCCAAGTCTCCTATGTGGGTGCAGAGGCATAAGCACTTGGGCCATCTCCCACTACTTTTCCCAGGCACATTAGTAGGGAGCTGGTTGGGAAGTAGAGTGGCTGGGACTCGAACCAGTGTCCAAATGGTGTGCAGGCATCACAGATGGCAGCTCTACCTGGTACACCATGCCAGCCCAAAGAACTTTTAAGTAGGAAAAAAAACCTGGTCGAATTTTATATCTGTCGCAAATTGTATATATAAAGTGATTACTCGGGGAATATAAATAATTCTTTGAATTATTTTATCTTGTTGGTTTTGGTATGCATAGTTTTCTTTTTGATTGTTTTTATTGAGTAATGGGTGTTAAAGAGAAAAACATTTAATGGTATTTTTAAAGCACATTAAGAAGAGTTTATTCAGAACCATGGAGGTAGGTAGAAGGACCACTGCAACGAGGCTGACAGTAGGGGACAGAGATGGGCTCAACTCCAAATACAGCATGCACAAGATGGAATTGCACACACAAGGAGCAGCAGAGGATCCGTGAATGGAAAGTCACTGAGGGGACACATCAGGGTTAAGGGGCATTTTGTCTATACTGACTTAACTGTATTCTTGGGAAAGAAGGGGCAGATAAGCAAATATTGGCTGGGAAGTTGAAGGTATGAAAATGATCAGGTATTAAAGGGTTCTGGTTCAGCTAACTTTGCAGTATTCTATTGCTAAGATGATTTTTTAAAAAGATGTTACTTAATTGAAGAGCAAAATTACAGAGAGGGAAAGAGATTAATCTTCTACTGGTTCACTCCCCAAAAGTCCCCAACAGCCAGGGCTGGGCTGGGCCAGGCCAAAGTCAGGACCTTTTTTCAGATCTCCTGTATGAGTGCAGGGGCCTTTGAATTTGGTCCATCTGCTGCTGCATTCCCAGGCATGTTAGCAGGGATCTGGATCAGAAGTGGAGCAGCCAGGATTTGAACCAGAACAGATAGGCATAGGAGAAGTTTTAGAGTCTGGCTGAAGCTTGGCCAAGCAAAGAATCTTTGTCTTGTGCCAGGTGCTCTAAAAGCTGGGGTTATATAGAGTTGGATCATAGCATGATTTATCAGACAAGTACGTTTAGGGGGTGAAATAGGAGGGAAATACACAGGTTAGCTCCACTCTGACATAGCACTGGCCAGACTCTCCAGCAGGGCTTGTCTACTTGGATCCTGTGTCTGAGAAGGGCTCAGTGCTGGGTAGCTTGCTGTGTTGGCTCACTGGCTGGGGTCAGCTCTTTGGCCCCAGATGCTCAGCTGTATCTGTAGGCCTTGTATAGATGGGCCAGTGGTGACCCTCAGGCAGCAAGGGAGATTTGACCAGTTCACCCCTTCTTGACTGAGACAAATCTTTGGTAATGGTGCAAAAATGTGAAAATGTAATTCTAGAAGGTTCTTTAATGACGCTTAATTACAAACCAGAGAGAAGTCTGTGGCTTTTTTTTCTCCAGTGAAGTTGGTATTTCTTTTTATAGGCTTCCTTTCCTATGGTTAAATAAGGAGAAGAGATGACAATTCAAATATCACTATTCCTGGAGGACCAAAAGACCAAAACCAAAATGAAATCCATGCCTGTGACGTGGATAGTCTCTTGTTTGTTGTAGCACCTGCTTGCTTTGTTTTTCCTTTTGTCAGCCAGTTATCCATGCATGCTTCTCTTTGAACTAGGAAGTAAGTTCTTCCTGATTGTATGGCTTTTTCCCCCCTCAATCATTGAGTTTTTAAACAAGATCACAAATCTAAAATTGACAGTTAAGTGAAATAAGCCAGACACAGAAACACAAATACTATGTATTTTGTCTCATGTGGAAGTTTATATATATAAATACACATACACAAACATACATACAAACACATATATAAACTTTATAGTTAGTAAAGAATAATAAACATTCATTACTGATATTCTTTACTAATATGTGTGGATGCCATATTATTTGGTATAAAGCTATTTATAAATGTTTTCTCTGAATTATACCTCTTAAAACAGCATTCTTTTCTCATTGTTTGATCTTTGTCATGAATCCCACATTATGTGATATTAATATAGCCATCCAAATGAATGTCTACATATATAATATTTATATAGGAAATGAATATGGCAAATATTAAAAATTGTTAAATCTAAAATTAAGATAGCATAGTCTATTTCACCCATGATGCAACTGAAAAGCCTTTTATTAACTCACAATTTTCCCCTGAAATTCCCTTCTATTTTGATTTCCCATTCATCTATTTCAGCAATAAGCTATTTTTAAGTCAAGAATTATTATCTGTGCCTCAAGGAAATTTTGCATTCATAAGGAATTTTCTAGAACATTTTGGCCTTAAAGATTCAAAAATGACTCAATCTCTAATTATATGGTGGGATTTCAAGTCTTGTTAGCTTGAGAAGTCAGGGTGAAGATGCGGGAATAATTTAGAGCCAAGACTCTCTGGTAACATTCACGTCCGCCCACTTCAGAGGCTGTCCATTAAATTAGGATGTCCTCAATCACCTTCCCATTAAAAACATCCCGAAGCCTCTCCAACACTGGGATTTCCTGTAGGTAGACATGATTGCTCCCAAATATGCTGCAGCGCAATTGTCTAATGAGCCTAATCTGCAACAACCAACAATTCACTTCTTATTTCGGAGGCCTGATGTTGGGACGGTTGACTTCTTGTGTTCCCTAGAACCTTATGAGAGCAAACCATGTGCAATCAGGAGAAACAAGATACCTGAGTGAGGATGGTCTCTGTCAGTAGGGAACTATGTGGCTTCACTGCCCAGACAACCTTAGAGATCAGTAATTTCAGAACCCTTGAGTACCTTCACATTGATTCTCATTATTGATGGGCTGTTGAACAAACTAAGTGATGTGTCTCAAAAATTCATTGTGTAAACATGGTTTTCACATTACTGTTTAGAGCAAAGAGTATTTGAAGGGCAGAAAACATCTATAAAGGGAGAAGGGCTCCAGGAAAATATGTAGGTAATGTTAGGTGTGGGGAAAAGCATTTGTTGAAAGATGAAAAGGAGGACAAGTTTTGGCTGGGCGTTAAGGTGGAAATGTGAGCTCTCAGGCCAAGTGAGATAGCCTGTATAGAAGCTTAAAAGAGGCAGAAATTTTTCTATTTGCTAGACTAATGCAAAGGTTGACTGAAAAACTAATAGGTAGAGATTATATGAATTTGCTAAGATAGTATCACAGAACAAGTTCTCCCACTTAATGTATGTGAGAATCTTCTAGGTTGGTTAGAAGCAATAGCCTTGGGTTGTATCCATGGATTCAGTTAGAGCTCTGAAGTAGGGTCAAGAAACCTACATCTTATCAGGCATCCAGATTTCTTCTCTCATTTTAACTATTTCATTTACATAATTCACGTACCATAATGTCTACCATTTAAAATATACAGTTCAATGGTTCTTAGCATATTCACAGACTTTTACAAACATCATCACAATGTGGCTTTAGAACAGTTTCTTCCCCTCTAATAGAATCTCCTAAACCCATTAGGAGCCACTCTAAATTCCCCCGCCTTACTATTACCTCACCTTAGTCCTATAGATTCATCTATTCTGGACATTTTATAGATAATAGAATCAAATAATATCTTGTGTTTTGGGATTGGCTTCTTTTACTTACCATTATGTTTTCAAGATTTGCTTAATTGTACTTTATTTGATTCAGGTATCAGTACTTTATTCCTCTTTACTGCAAAATATTCCATTGTATAGATATGACATTTATACATCCATTCACTCTGAATGTTTCATTTTTTGTTTACTATGAATAATACTGATAAGAACATTGGTATGCAAGATTTTACATGCTCATGTTTTTATTTTCTTGGATAAATATCTAAGAAAATATTGCTGTATCATTTGCTAACTCTTTATTATTCTGAGGAACTACTACAGTGTTTCTTCAGTGATCACAGTGCCTCTCAGTATCACTCCACATTTTGAGTAACACTAATTTAGGAAATTATTTGGGGATCAGAATTCAGAAAGAAAAGTATTTGTTGGATTCTGATAATAAAAATCCTATATTCTATAAAATGGGATTGAGGATTAAAAGAAAAATCAGAATTTGAAAATAATAAAATACTGGGTAATGTAAAGTTAGAATCACCTGGTAGCAAGGGAGAAATACACATTTGCATATCATCACAACATCATTTCTAAATGATTAAGCAGTACAAGAAGTTTATTGTGTTGCATAGTGAATAAAGGGAGCATTGGAAATACTTTTTTGGTTAGTTATCTACTTAGTGAAAATACAATGATGTTAACACTGAATCACTTTAAGCTATAAAGTAAATCACTTTTTCAGTGCATATAGTAAAATTTACAGCCCTGTGAATTTTGAGACAAATGCCTTTTGTTTTAAGATTTATTCTATTTCTTTGAAAGAGTTACAGACAGAGAGGAAGAGGCAGACGGAGGGAGTAAGATCTTCCATCCACTGGTTCACTCCCTAAATGACCTTATGGCTAGGGATGGTCTGGGCTGAAGCCAGGAGCCAGGAACTCCATCAGGTCTCCCTCGTGGGTGACAGTAGCCAAAGTACTTGCCCTGCTTTCCCAGGCATAGGAGCAGGGAGCTGGATTGAAAGCAGAGCAGTCAGGACATGAATTGGTTCTTTTATGGTATACTGGCTTTGCAGGCAGCAGGCAAATCTATACAGCACAAAACACCAGTCCCTGGATTCATAGACTTTAAATATATATATATATATATATATATATATGTATATATATACATATACATATATATGTAATCGTTACCAATCCATTGTTTGGTCACAGAATAAAGTAGTTAGATACCAGAATATTTATTGAAATCACGTAGTATTTTATAATTAGAAACATCTAAATGAGCAACAATAAAAATGGTAAAAATATTGTGTTAAATGTTTAAGATGGAGTATTATGCAGCCACCAAAAGCCATGATTTTGAACAATATTAAAGGATACAGGGAAATGCTAAGGACTGAACTTAACATAAAATATTTTTATAAGATAAGAATTTTTTGCTCCTTTCTCTTAAAACTCTGATGTTTTTCATAGATCAGTGAATGTGCATAATGTTCCACGCAGGTACTAAAAGATGTTAGTCATTCTTGACACACTGATCTTCATGGAATATATCCATTCCTTCCTAGTCCTATCCGTTTAAGTACTTAAGTATTCATTAACTACTCAAGAACAGCTTTATCTGCTATCTGTCTCTCATAGATTTCCATGCCATGGATAGTTAGACCAGGCTACCAAATTCTTTCTCCAGGATTCGCTGAGAGTTTCTGACTTGTCCACTGATGACTGCAGTCCATTTGTCTCGGTCTGTTTCCCATTGTGACCTTGTCAACCTCCCCATTCTTTCCATCACCAACAAAGCCCTCAGTGACTTCCTAGGAGTCTGTGATAACAGTAAACTCCTAGCACCCGTGCTGCAGCGATGCCACCCTGTCCAGCTCAATTCTGTATTACACACAGCATCGAACTGGCTTTGACTTGCTGGTGTGTGATGCTCCCTTCTGTCACAGGGACTCTGAGCATTCCCAGTCCACAGTCTGGACTGTTCTTCAGCCCAAAACAGTTACTGATTCCTTCTCATCTGATCAGCACTTCCACAGGAAAGCCTTCCAACACCTCCGCCTCTAGCTGAGATCAGATTCTTTAACTGTGTGCTATCCTATGTTTAGGCTCCTTTTGCTAAGAGCTCATCGAACATAATAAAATCTATTAGGGAGAGTGTTTAAATGCTTATTCTCATGCACTTGAAAGAAAGAGGGAGAAAAATCTTGCATCTCCTTGTTCAGCCAGGAGACAGAGACATGTTCCATCCACTGGTTTAGCTAAGGCTGGGCCAGGGTGAGTCCAAGAGCCAGGAACTCCATATGGCTCCCATGTAGGTGGCAGAAGTCCAAGCACTCGGGCCATCCTCTGCTGCCTTTAGAATATGTGGGGAGCAACTCGGACTAGACTAAGTTACTGGAATTAAGACTTATTCTATGCATCTGCTCTCCCACAATATGGCGCTGGGAGAGAAGAAAACAGCTTCTACACAGCTGCCTCCAGTTCAGCCAATAAACTGTAGGACTTGCTCCTGATTGGAGGAGAGCAGCGTACTCGGCGTGTGGGCAGCCGAGTTGGGATTGGCAGAGGAGGACTATAAAGGAGGAGAGAGACGGCATGCACCAGGAACATCTAAGGGGAACATCTAAGGGAACACCTGTGCAGCCCCCGAGAGAGCCGGCCGGCGGTGTGCCGCTCCCCTGCGGAAGTGGGGAATGTGGCCAGGGGGAACTGCCCTTCCACGGAGGTGGAAGGGACAGTAGCCAACCCGGGAAGAACCAGCAGCAAACCCGGGGAGGGCCGAGCAGACGAAAAAACAGCACAGGGTCCTGTGTCGTTCCTCCACGAAGAGGGGGAGCGACGGAATACATTAGCAAGAAGTTGCTTTGAAAGCAGATAGCTGGGACTAAAACTGGCACTCCAGTATGGTAGGTGGGCGTCTCAAGCAGCAAGCTTACCCCACTGTACCACAGTGCCCCTCCAAGGGGGGCCCCATGTTTAATATATCTTTGTGAACTTTAAACTTCCAAAGAGCCATTTCATCCCTCTTCCTTTCTTTTACTTTTTCTTTGTTTTTTTTTTTTCTTGTTACTTTTCTGCTCTATTTACCTAGCTCTGAACTCACTATCTGTAAAATTCTAGAATAAAACAAGCCAGATTTTAGCCAAATTTCTGTGTTGAGTGTTCCCCTTTCTTTCCGTTCAGGTTTTCTACAGTAGCCAAACATGAAGTATATAAGGATATAGAGAATGCTAATGACATTATTTTTACTTTCATAGCCTTAGAATACATAAATGGAAACTACTCGAAACTTTTCATATAAAAATTTAAGTGATTTTCAGGGGCCAGTGCCGTGGCTAAACTGGTTAGTCCTCCGCCTGCAGTGCCGGCATCCCATATGGGTACCAGGTTCTAGTCCTGGTTGCTCCTCTTCCAGTCCAGCTCTCTGCTGTGGCCCAGGAAGGCAGTGGAGGATGGCCCAAGTCCTTGGGCCCTGCACCCGCATGGGAGATCAGGAGGAAGCACCTGGCTCCTGAATTCGGATCGGCACAGCGCCAACCATAGTGGCGATTTGGGGAATGAACCAATGGAAGGAAGACCTCTCTCTCTCTCTCTCATTGTCTATAACTCAACCTGTCAAGTAAATTTTAAAAATTAAAAATTAAGTGATTTTCAACATTTTTAATTTTTGAAAGTGTAATTTTGCATCTTTCCCAATTTTAAGTAGAAGAGAGTCTCACATGGCATTGAAATAAGAACAAGATGGAGTAATAGGAGAGCATGAGTTTTTGCAATATTATTGGCGCTGGTACTGAGGCGTAGTGTTAAGCTTCTGCCTGCAGTGCTGGCATCCCACGTGGGCACCAGTTCAATTCCTGGTAGCTCCATTTCTGATCCAGCTCCTTGCTAGTGTGCCTGGGAAAGCAGTAGAGGATAGACAAGGTGCTTGGACTCCTGTACCCATGTAGGAGACCCAGATGAAGCTCCTGGCTCTGGCTTGGCCCAGCCCCAGCCGTTGTGGCCTTTTGGATAGTGAATTAGCGAACAGAAAATCTCTCTCCCTCTCCTATCTGATGATAGACAGAAAAATATACAAATGTACTAAGATACAATATTCACCTATGTGTGATATAAATTCACCTTAATAATGGTTTATGCATGATGAAAGGGTGGTATGGCATCATGACATCAAGAAACACACATTCTTCTATGTATGGCATCATCAAGTTCAGGCACGCCAAGAGATAAACATTTTACATTTTATTATCAAGTTTTTTTATCCATTCATTTTTATTTTTAACTTTTATTTAGTAAATATAAATTTCCAAAGTACAGTTTATGGATTACTAAGTTTTGTTGAAAAAAAATGTTCAGAAATCACCAAGCCATTTTGGTAAGAGGTCATGTAGTTAACATTTCAGGCTTTGTGGGCCTCACTATCTATCTGACAACTAGTCAGCTCTCCCATGGTAGCATAGAAGCAACTCTGAACAATGCATAAATAAATGTTACGGTTGCTCTCCAATAAAATCTTAGTTATAAATGCAGTGGCTGAGCTGCAGTTCACCTACAAGCTCTAATCTGACAAACTCTAATCTCCCTCATTTCTCTGCACTATTTAGTACAGTTCCCTCTCTTTTTTTGTTTGTAAAGATTTTGTTTATTTGAAAGTTGAAGTTCAGAGACAGGGAAAGAGAGATCTTCCATCTGCTAGTTCACTCCCAAATGACCACAACAGCCACTATTGGACTGGGCTTTAGCCAGGAGCCAAGAACTTCATCCAGATCTCCCACGTGAGTGTCAGGGTTCCAAACACCTGGGCTATCTTCCTGTGCTTGCTTTTTCTCAGGTCATTGTCAGGGAGCTGGATCAGACGCGAAGCAGCTGGGACATGAACTGGTACCCAAATGCATTGCTGAGTTGCAGTCAGCTTTATCCACTATTCCACAATCCTGAGCCCAGCACATTCCTTAGCTCGTGGTTCCAGGGGCCATCACATCTCCATTCCAGAAAACAGGTAGAAAGAGGGAAACAGACATAGAGCTCCTCTCTTCAAGGAATCTTTCTGGAACTGCTCAGGACACTCTTCCATACATCCTGCCAGCCAGAATTCAGTTACACGGCTATACCCACTTGCAAAAGAGGCTGAGAAATGCAGTTCTTGCTGACATCTGTGGACCCAGGTGGAAGGAGGGGATTTTTATTACTAAAATGTCCATTAAAATGGAGATAAAATTTGCCACTATGAAATTGCATTGATATACACAAATACATAGACATTTTTATCCTCTTATGTTTATACCATTTTTCAAGTGAGACCAACCCCAAAGCTCAGTTGGTGTATGCACCTCTGACATGTAGAACTCTATAATAGGTCAAGATTTAGTTTCTTCTCATCAAATGCTATAGAAATTAAGGACTTGATAACTCTTGTTTTGAAAATAAAAATGTGAGACACACGAGCCATTGATAGCCCATAGTGATTTTCAAATCTTACTAGGAAAAGATAGCAAAAGAATAGGATTTCTGGGCCCAGTGCTGTGGTGTAGTAAACTAAGCCTCCGCCATGTGGCGCTGGAACCCAATATGGGCACCAGGACGTGTCCTGGCTGCCCCTCTTCCCATCCAAGTACCATTTCCAAATGGCCTGGGAAAGCAGTGGATGATGGCCCAAGTACCTGCACCTCATACGGGACCTCCGGAAGAAGCTCCTGCTTTAGATTGGCCCCATTCAGGCCTTTGTGGCTATTTGGGGAATGAGCCAATGGGTGGAAGATCTGTCTCTCCCTCTCTCTGATTCTACCTCTCATAAAGTCTTGAAAAGGCATTTCCAGTGCTCTTTGTCCTAGGTTTTCACTCTGAAAGGTCCCTCTTTGCCCTTTGGTCAGAGAAGGACCTTCAGACTGTTGCTTCGGCTGCTTGTGTTCATAGCTCACTTCTTACTGATCAGATTTGAATTCCTAGAGACAGCTTTGTCAGTGAATGTGTTTGGACTTTGGCAGGCCATGCTTGTGGTTTGCCTGTCAACACAGCCCAGAAACGTTGAAGTCTTCTAATCCATTTTCTTTCACATGGTTCATCATACAAGTAACTATATCTGAATATCCATTCTTGATGTAGTTTGAAGCCTGCTAACCAATTCTTTGGCTCTTAGCTCTGTGTTCTACTAATTACCAACAGAGGTGAGCCACTTGAATATCCTTTTAAGGGAGCTTGCTAACCCATCCATTACTTCGCCCTCCCTTCGATTTTAATTTTAAGATGCTATGAGGTCCTGAGAAAGAATAACCCTTGGTTGTATGGTGATGTCCTTAATCTTTTAATTTAGTAGAATGTCAGAGTTATATCTTTCACTCACTGGTTCACTCCCCCAAATGGCCACAATGGCTGGAGCTGGGGTGGTCTGGAGCCAGGAGCCAGGAGCTTCCAACAGGTCTCCCAGGTGGGTGCAGGGGCCCAAGCACTTGGGTCATCTTTGGCTGCTTTCCTAGGTTCATTGGCAGGGAGCTGGATCAGAAGTGGGCCAACCAAGACTAAAAATAGTCTCCATATGAAATGCAGGTGGCAACTTTACCCACTGTACCACAAAGCCAGCCCCGATGTACTTAACCTTCAAATTGCTACTGAACTGTATGCCAGTGTCTGGTAGACAATTCTTACACAAAGATGCTGGAAGATGTGTTGGACCCATAGCTGCACTTCCTGCAGCTGTGGCTCATAATTACTGCACTTCAGTTTAGGGTACGGCTTTATTTTTGCTTCTTGTTCTTGCGTTTTCACATGCCTAAACTGAGGCTTCTCCATCACTCAGATTGCAAAACTAAGGAAAACAGTTTCCATTTCAAAGTGGTTTTACTTTTATCTCAGCTGCCAGGGCATCTAATTCTAGACTGAGAATTCAGCTCTCTGTTGGAGACTTTGCTGAGCAAAAAAGAACCAGTGCACATCAACATTTGAGTATTTCCCTGTGTTTCTCCTTACTTTAAAAGTTTCAGTTGGCACCTGGTTTGCCTTCCAAGGAACAGGAGTTGATATTTTGGCTAAATATTTTGGTATAGTATAGTGGAATACCCAGCTTTTTAAACCTATAATACCCGATTCTTAATGGCCTGTGATATTAGTCAGTTCTATAAGCTGCTCAGAATTTGTCACACATGGCACTCTATTTTTAATCACAGAACCAAATATGGTGTCAGCTTCAGGTTTGAGTAAAATGAACCAAAATTAACAGTATACAGATATCTGTCCTCACTGCACAAAAGAATGTAGAAGTTAGACTGTTGAAGGCTGCCTAGTGCACCAGGGAGTCGGAAAACCAGACTTCGTCCCTGCTTCTACCTCACTGTTGTCAGCATTTACAGCTCTTTAAGGTCTCAAACGGCAATGTAAACTACACATTACGTCCAAGGTCCAGAAAGGAAGAGAAAGAGAAGGGCCAGCTCTTTCCCCTTCATTTCACTCACCTCGAGTCTCATATAACACCTGTGGAAAAACCGCACTGTCTGGACTTGGCCACATGGCCACACATAGAGGCAAGAGAGATTGGGCAACAAGTGCCCAGGGAAGTGTGTCTATTCCAGAGGGAAAACATAAATATTGGAGGGTGATTAGTACTCTGTATAACAACTCTTATATTTAATATTAAACAGTTGATATTTTGATTTAGTCTGTGTGCCCAATTTTACTTAAGTACCATTGAATATTTATACTTGTGCAAATTTTGAAGAAAATATATATACATATATGTATATCTTTAGGTTAAACAATTGGTTAACCTAAGGCTATTGAATTTAGGGAGTTCATTTAAGAGTGTTCATTTCTTTTTCAAGATTTCAATTATCCATTACCCTAGCCTGAAGCTTTTTATAACACATAATTTGGAGTAGTAAAATTAAATAGTTGTTACAAAGAAAGAATATTCTCTAATCATATATTTATCTCTCAGGCGTTTCCTATCACGTTTCCATTTTCCACAAAATGTCTAATTTAATGCATTTGTTAAATAGAGCAATTTTTAAAAAATCTTATTTGAAAGGAAGGGAGAAATGCCTACACTCACACACTTCCCATTTCCAGGTTCACTCTCCTGATGCCTGCACGGCCAGAACCTCCCCCTTCATTTCACTCACCTTGAATCTCATAGAATACATGAATAACCTCATTGCCTGGAACAGAAGCAGCAAACTCGATAATCCAGGTCCTGTATGTGGTTGACATATATCCAACTACTAGAGTCATTACCCATCACCTTCCAGGGTGTGCATTAGCAGGAAGCTGGAATCAGTGAGGCCAGGACTAGAACCCAGACAATCAGATACAGGATGTAGGCATCTAACCAGCAGCTTAATTACCACACCACATGCCTACTCCAAGACAATAAAATCATTTGATCATTTTCCAAAACACTAGAATGAATTAATATTGATTGTTACATAAAATTTTTTATTTTTATTTCTTAGCTCACAAGTCTTATAAATCTCCTAGTTTCTATATGGTGGGAAGATAAGGAAAAGAAGAAACATGCTCATGATAGTTTAGTCTGAAGAGCAGGAAAATGCAAGAAAAAAATTATTTCTGAATTTAGGAAGCTGGCTGTAGCATAGCAGGAAGTAGTTTGCATCAGGTAGGTAATGATGCCGTCAGGTCATGGAGACCAGAAATGACCCTGGATTTTGGTCATCTCAATTTACCAAAGTATGTCACAGAGCCTGTTGCATCCAAAATATTCATTAGACATTTGTTCAAAAATTTGATAAGGGTAATTTCAATAATTATCCTATTAATTTTTCCTATAATTTTATCTGAGCAAACAGTGACAAACTTTTTCATCTTATTGCACTCTTGTTATTAAAAATGAATAAGTCACACCACACCACATTAGGCAAGTAAACCATTCAACCCTATATAAGTTTTCTGACTGTAACATTAAAGTGCAATTTGTAGAAGGGAATGCTTTTTCCCTAGACATTAGCTTAAAGGTTAAAGATGTATTTTAGAACACCTTAGTTTTTCCTTAATAAACATCTCTAGTTTCTCCTCACATAAATTTCACTGAATCTCTCCAAAACTGACTTCTATGATTTAAGCTTGTATAATTCCATGGAAAGCTATCTTTTCTATTTTTTGTCACTTGTTATATTAAGAACTTTTAAAATACTTATTGAGTATAAAACAATTTTTTAAAAATATGCTGTTTTCCTTTGTCAGTGAAGTCCTAGTACAATAAACACACATTATACCAGTGCCCCTGTTTCAAGTAACAAAAATATCAAGAAATGCACCATTAAAATTCTCTATATGCCTATAGATAATGGCACACAAGTACTAAAGCAGCCTTCACATTTTTTAAAATATCAACTTCTCAAAATGATTTTAGAAATGGGGACGACATTGGGTGCAGAGGCTTATGTCACAGCTTGAGATGACAACATCCCATACTACAGTGCCACGTTCAATCCTGCCTGCTCCCCTCTGATTCTGACTCCCTGCTAACACTCACCCTGGGAGCCTGTAGGTCCCAGTACCTGGCTCAGGTACTTGGGCTCATAAGACCTGATAAAGTTTGGCCCAGGCCTGGACATTGCAGGCATTTAGGAAGTGAACCAGAAAAGTGTCTTTCTGAGTCTCTGATTGTGTCTCCCGAGTTTCAAATAAATAGAAGCAAATAAATAAAAATTTAAAAATGACTTTTAAAAAATGAAGTTATAGTGTTAAAATAAACAGGGGCTGGCATTGTGGCACAGGGGGTTAAGCCACTGCCAGTGATGCCTGCATCCCATGTGAACAGTAGTTCAACTTCTGGCTGCTCAGCTTCGAGTCCAGCTCCCTGCTAATGAACCATGAAAAGCAGTGGAAGATGACCCAAATGCTTGGGCCACACCCACCAACGTAAGGGATCCAGATGGAGTACAGGCTCCTGCCTTTGGCCTGGACGTTGCAGCCAGCTGTGGAGTAAAACCAGGGAACAGATCTATTTTTCCAAGTAACTCTGCCTTTAAATAAATATTTATTAAAGATGTATTTATGATGGGACACAGTATTTATTTAGTATTTGGAGTATCATGTATTAAAAAATCAGTCAAGCTAAGAGATGATTTTTTGAAAAAATGAATAAAATTGACACGCCATTGGTTCAACTAAGAAAAGACCCAAATCAATAAAATCAGATGAAAAAGGAAATGTAACAACAGACACCGCAGAAATAAAAAGAATCATCAGAAATTACTACAAAGAGTTGTATGCCAGCAAACAGGGAAATCTTTCAGAAATGGATAGATTCCTAGACACATGCAATCTACCTAAATTGAACCATGAAGACACAGAAAACCTAAATAGACCCATAACTGAGAAAGAAATTGAAAGAGTAATAAAGGCCCTCCCAAGAAAGAAAAGCCCAGGACCAGATGGATTCACTGCTGAATTCCAACAGACATTTAAAGAAGAACTAACTCCATTTCTTAAACTATTCAAAACAATCAAAAAAAATGGAATCCTCCCAAATTCTTTCTATGAAGCCAGCATCACCTTAATCCCTAAGCCAGAGAAAGATGCAGCATTGAAAGAAAATTGCAGACCAATATCCCTCATGAACATAGAACGCAAAAATCCTCAATAAAATTCTCGCCAATAGAATACAACAACACATCAGAAAGATCATCCACCCAGACCAAGTGGGATTTATCCCTGGTATGCAGGGATGGTTCAAGGTTCACACATCAATGTGATACACCACATTAAGAAACTGCAGAAGAAAAACCATGTGATTATCTCAATTGATGCAGAGAAAGCATTTGATAAAATACAACACCCTTTCATGATGAAAACTCTAAGCAAATTGGGTTTGGAAGGAACATTCCTCAATACAATCAAAGCAATTTATGAAAAAACCACAGCCAGCATCCTACTGAATGATGAAAAGCAGGAAGCATTTCCACTGAGATCTGGTACCAGACAGGGATGCCCACTCTCACCACTGCTATTTAGCATAGTTCTGGAAGTTTTAGCCAGAGCCATCAGGCAAGAAATAGAAATTAAAGGGATACAGATTGGGAAGGAAGAACTCAAACTATCCCTCTTTGCAGATGATATGATTCTTTATTTAGGGGATCCAAAGAACTCTACTAAGAGATTATTGGAACTCATAGAAGATTTTGGCAAAGTAGCAGGATATAAAATCAATGCACAAAAATCAACAGCCTTTGTATACACAGGCAATGCCACAGCTGAGAAAGAACTGCTAAGATCAATCCCATTCACAATAGCTACAAAAACAAATACCTTGGAATAAACTTAACCAAAGACATTAAAGATCTCTATGATGAGAATTACAAAATCTTAAAGAAAGAAATAGAAGAGGATACCAAAAAATGGAAAAATCTGCCATGCTCATGGATTGGAAGAATCAAAAATGTCCATTCTCCCAAAAGCAATTTATAGATTCAAGCAATCCCAATCAAGATACCAAAGACATTCTTCTCAGATCTAGAAAAAATGATGCTGAAATTCATATGGAGACACATAAATAGCTAAAGCGATTTTTTTACAACAACAAAAACAAAGCCGGAGGCATCACAATACCAGATTTCAGGACATACTACAGGGCAGTTGTAATCAAAACAGCATGGTCCTGGTACAGAAACAGATGGATAGACCAATGGAATAGAATAGAAACACCAGAAATCAACCCAAACATCTGCAGCCAACTTATATTTGATCAAGGATCTAAAACGAATTCCTAGAGCAAGAACAGTCTATTCAATAAATGGTGCTGGGAAAACTGGATTTCCACGTGCAGAAGCATGAATCAAGACCCCTACCTTTCACCTTACACAAAAATCCACTCAACATGGATTAAAGACCTAAATCTATGACCCGACACCATCAAAGTATTAGAGACCATTGGAGAAACCATGCAAGATATTGGCACTGGCAAAGACTTCATGGAAAAGAAGGCACAGGCAGTCAAAGCCAAAATTAACATTTGGGATTGCATCAAATTGAGAAGTTTCTGTACTGAAAAAGAAACAGGAAAGTGAAGAGGCAACAAACAGAATGGGAAAAAATATTTTAAAACTATGCTACAGATAAAGGGTTAATAACCAGAATCTACAAAGAAATCAAGAAACTCCACAACAACAAAACAACTCACTTAAGAGATGGACCAAGGACCTCAATAGACATTTTTCAAAAGAGGAAATCCAAATGGCCAACAGGTACATGAAAAAATGTTCAAGATCACTAGCAATCAAGGAAATGCAAATCAAAACCACAATGAGGTTTCACCTCACCCTGGTTAGAATGGCTCACATACAGAAATCTACCAAAAACAGATGCTGGTGAGGATGTGGGGAAAAAGGGACACTAACCCACTGTTGGTGGGAATGCAAACTGGTCAAGCCACTATGGAAGTCTGTCTGGAGATTCCTCAGAAACCTGAATATAACCCTATCATACAACCCAACCATCCCACTCCTTGGAATTTACCCAAAGGAAATTAAATTGGCAAACAAAAAAGTGGTCTGTACCTCAATGTTTATTGCAGCTCAATTCATAATAGCTAAGACCTGGAATCAACCCAAATGCCCATCAACGGTAGACTGGATAAAGAAATTATGGGATATGTGCTCTATAGAATACTATACAGCAGTCAAAAACAATGAAACCCGGTCATTTGCAACAAAATGGAGGAATCTGGAAAACATGGCTGAGTGAAATAAGCCAGTCCCAAAGGGACAAATATCATATGTTCTCCCTGGTCAGTGACAACTAACCAAGAACAAAAAAGGAAACCTGGTGAAGTGAAATGGACACTATGAGAAAGTGACTTGATCAGCCCTTGCACTGACTCTTGATGAACAACTTAATACTTTATCCCTTTTAGTATTTTTTGTTTGTTATACTTAATACTATTGGTTGAATTCTGTAATTAATAGTTATTTGTAAGTGTTGAAAATTAACTGAAAAGTGATCCCTGTTAAACATAAGAGTAGAAATAGAGAGGGAAGAGATGTGCAATTTGGGACGTGCTCAATTGGACTTGCCCCAAATGGTAGAGGTAGAAAGATACCAGGGATTCCATTTCAACCCCATCAAGGTGGCATGTACCAATGCCATCTCACTAGTCCAAGTGATCAATTTCTATTCACAATTGATCATAATGATAGGACTAAGAGTCAAAGGGATCACATAAACAAGACTAGTTTCTTCAAACACTAACCAATAGAATAAAAAAAAAAGGGAGAGAACGATCCAACATGGGAAGTGAGATACTCAGCAGACTCATAGAATGGCAGATGTCCTAAACAGCACTCTGGCCTCAGAATCGGCCCTTAACGCATTCAGATTTGGCTGAAGAGCCCATGAGAGTGTTAGAATGTTTCAGGCATGGAAAGCCAAGACACTCTGGCAAAAAAAAAAAAAAAACAAAAAACAAAAAACCAACCAACCACACCTAAATGAAAGATCTCCGCAAGTGAGATCCCAGTTGAAAAAACATTTCATCAAAGAAGGAGGTACCTTTCTCTGAAGGGAGTAGAGAACTTCCACTTTAACTATGACCTTGTCTAAATATGGTAAGAGTTGGGAAACTCAAAAGGCTGCCATAGCCTTGGCAACTCATGACTAGAGCCTAGGGTGATTACTGACACCATAAACAAGTGTGTCAATTTGTTAAGTCAACAACAGGAGTCACTGTGCACTTATTCCTCATGTGGGATCTCTATCCTTAATGTGCTGTACATTGTGATTTAATGCTATAACTAGTACTCAAACAGTATTTTGCATTTTGTGTTTCTGTGTGGGTACAAACTGTTGAAATCTTTACTAAATATATACTAAATTGATCTTCTGTATATAAAGAGAATTGAAAATGAATCTTGATATGAATGGAATGGGAGAGGGAGTAGGAGAGGGGAGTGTTTTGGGTGGGAGGGAAGTTATCAGGGGGAAAAAGCCATTGTAGTCCATAAGCTGTACTTTGGAAATTTATATTCATTAAAGTTTAAAAAAAAGAAAAAACCTTGACAGAAGATGAAGAGATATTAAAAGCTTATATAAATTAAAAAAAAGAATATAACTGGTAGGAAAAGAGTCCTAAAATAAGTACAGGCATGGAATGCTTTAAAGCACGTTTAAGGAACTTAAAGCACATCACCTGTTGATGTGTGTATATTATATTTTTTAAAAATTTTCACAAAATGTAGTAATAGCTAAGACTCCCCAATTAGTACTGGGAAAATTAGGCTAGGGACAATTTCCAGCAATATTAGCTGTTGAATTCACAGAATATGATTTTTATTGGGGTAAAATATGATAAAACACATTTTACCTATGTAATCATTTTAAGGTGTGTAGTTCAGTGGCATTGAGTACATTCACCTTGTTATGCAGCCATCACCACTGTCGATCTTAAGTTTACTCTCATTTTCCCAAAGAGAGCTGTCTCCTCTACAGAGGAATTCCCCATTGCCCCTCCCAGCCATTCCACTCTTGGCCTCTGTGAATTTCACTGTGCTGGCTAGCTCCTATAAGCAGAATCATGCAATCATGCAAATTTGTTCCTTTGTGTCTAGTTCATTTCTCTTAACCTGTTGTTTCTAAGTTCATCCCTATTATAGATTTTAGGGTAATTTAATTCATTTATGGCTGTATAATATTCCATGTTATGTGGTTACTACATTTGGCTTAGCATTCATTCATTAGTGGGCATTTGGGTTGCTTCTGTCTCTCGACTGTTATGACTAATGCATGTGAAGTAATAGTGGCATATGTATATACATTTGAGTTCCTGTTTTCAATTATTTTGGTCATAAGAAATTGAATTGCTAGAACATATAATTCTGTGTTAATTTTTTGAAGGACTTCTATGCTGTTTTTTAAATTTTATTTATACAAATTCATGTATTTCATATATGCAGATTCAGGAATATAGTGATAGTTCCCACCTCTTCCCTCCCAAATACTCATGCTCCCTCCCTTCCTCCTCCCTCTCCTATCTCCACTCTTAATTTTTACAAAAATCTATTTTCAGTTACTTTATACTCACAAGATTAACCCTACACTAAGAGTTCAACAAATAGTATAAGGATAAAAGAACACTGTTCTTCAACCGTAGAGACAGGGGCTGTAAATAATCATCATAACTCAAATGTCAATTTTACTCCTTTAGATTACATTTGAGGTATTCTATTAGTCACCACAAATCAGGGAAAACATATGGCATTTGTCTTATTGGGATGGGCTTATTTCACTAAGCATAATGGTTTTCAGCATCCATTTTGTTGCAAATGACATGATTTCATTTTTTTACTGCTGCATACTAATCCATAGTGTGTACGTACCATACTTTCTTTGTCTACTCATCAGCTGATAGACATATGGGTTGATTCCCTATTAAGCAATTACGAATTAAGCTGCCATTAACAAGGGTGTGCTGATGACTCTTTTGTATGCTGATTCCATTTCATTTCATTTGGGTAAATTCCCAGGAGTGGGGTGGCTATGTCATTTGGTAGGTTCGTATTTAGATTTCTGCCATATTGTTTTTTCTATATTTTACTTTTCTACCATTGGTGTTCAAGGATTTCAATGTCTCCACATTTTCACGAACATTTGTTATTTTTAGAGTTTCTGTTTTATTTATGTCTTTCTTTGAGAGCCATTAGAGTGGTATCAAGCAGTTGATTTTTGTTTATGATAGATGGAATCTGCTGTCCCTTGTCCCTTCTTCTGCTTGGTATTTACACGTAACTCCTCCCCTGTTCTGCAATGAGACTACTAGAAAATAAGCTGTCTGAGAGCAGGGAGTGTGTCTGTCTGTCTTACCACTAATTTTCAGCTTGTAATATAATAGTTGATAAATCCATATTTGAGTGAAATATTGTTTAAAAACTGCACAGACTAGTACCTCTTAGAATCCAATCTATATAATCATTTTTCTTTTGTTTATCAGAAATCTTTATAAATCCAAAAATCCCAAATCTTACATAAAACAAATTCCCCCCATGTTTTGTACTTTGAAACCTACATACTCACCATAGCAATAAGCAGTAGACTTTTCCTAACGCTCTGGGAACCATTATGGGCATTTTACTTACCTCGCTAATTCTCACGAAAGCCCTGAGATGTCGTTACTATTATATCTGTTCAACAGCCTCAAGTTATTGATTTTCCTAAGGACTCTCAGCTCTTAGGAATCACCGTCAAGATTTGAATCTAGGTTTCTCTGAGTCTAGACATTAAAATCCTAATCAATTTAATACGTCATTCACCAGAATGCCTGTGCTTAGTTGGTATTCTCTTAATTACTTTCCAGGTTAAATGGTAATCACTATTTTAAATGATCCACAAAACATTCTTACATTGGCACAATTAAATTGAATAGTTCAGAGCAGAATAAGAAGGCTGAAGAGTCAGATTAACTCCATTTTAAGAATGTCTAAAGGCAGAGAAGCTGTGCCTGCCTTCATTTCCTAGCTCTGTCTGAAGCTGAAATGAAGAATGTGTCTTATTTTCTTGCATATTGACTTTTCTCAGATTATTTACAGAAATCAGAGGCTTATAGATAATCTGTTATGTTATTTGTGGGAATTTAAGGAAACACTCTTTGTCCAAAGTTCTATCCTTATCAACTCTGCAAGAATGCTTAGAGTGCTCATGGTGTGCACTGTTTGGGGTAAGGACTTAAATCACCTGTGAAAAATGCAAATACTCTCCTAAGGGATTGATGCATTAAGCTATTATCAGTCATCAACACCTTAGCAGGAATTAGTTGATCAGAAAGCAAAAGATGTTTGAGAGAATAAACTGTAAGAAACATATCCAATAATCTAATAAGCCAGAATAAACTGGAGTTTATGAAAAAATCTTGTAATAATTATCCAATAAAAATAGCTGCATTGGGATAAAAACAGGGAGAGTCAGGGTACCATGAAAATTTTGATCTCATCTTAATAAACACTGGGGGGGCCGTTGCCGTGGCTCACTTGGTTGATCCTCTGCCTGCAGCGCTGGCATCCCATATAGGCGCTGGATTCTAGTCCCAACTGCTCCTCTTCCAGGCCAGCTCTCTGCTGTGGCCCGGGAAGGAAGTGGAGGATGGCCCAAGTGCTTGGGCCCTGCACCCCATGGGAGACCAGGAGAAACACCTGGCTCCTGGCTTCGGATCAGCACGGTGCGCCAGCCGTGGCAGCCATTAGAGGGTGAACCAACGGCAAAGGAAGACCTTCCTCTCTGTCTCTCTCTGTCACTGTCCACTCTGCCTGTCAAAAAAAAAAAAAATGATGCATTAGAATTTGTGACAATCCTTTTTCATCTCCGACATCCTAGGTCAATGAAAACCAGCTGTTCTAGTCCCCAGTTGGGACGAATGGTCTCCCAGCTGCACATGCACAGAGGCAGACATTGCTCTATCGCACATGTATTAAGAAGAAGGGAGCAAAATTTAGAAGTCACAGTTTGTTACAAGCGTAACTTTCATCTTTGCAAAAATTATAGGGTTGGTTATTGGTGATTTATCAACACCTCATAATTAATGAAGTAATCATGATTTTCACTGTTGTTCTAAGACTAATGTTTTTTACCTTTTTAATGTATTGATAGTTTAAAAGGTCAAGAAACTTGCTTTGTGAAAATCATCAGGAGAATCTGCTATTCTCATGCATCCATGCACCATTGGAAAATGACTTCTGTAATAAGCAGGGTGGACCATATCCCTCAGCTCTCCTGTGGCAGAAGTGATTGTGAGGAGGATAGGCAATGATCATTAACTTGAACTCCATCAAGGCCTTTGGCAATATCTGTTACAGAAAAGTCTGGCATTGAATTTTCAAACTTTAGTTAGGTTAACTAGCTTATCCTTCACTATGCAATGTCAGCCCCAAATTAAATAGAGACAAATCGTGGGGGAAAGTTACAGAAAGTACTTCTCTTCCAAAGTAAAGGAATCTCTCCTGACCTCTCGTCACCTTGAAGTTAGGAAAAATAAAATTAAATTAGGAATGGGCATAAAACATAGGATAAGTATTTGTATCACTGCCAAAGGAATGCGTAGCCTCCTCACACCCCCACAATCCCACTGCCACACAAGAAACAGGTGTGCGTGCGCGTGCGCACACACACACACACACACTACTTCCTCCAAACTACCACTTCAAATGGCAGAATGAATCTTGAGACGAAGGTAGTTGAACTGTACAATCACCAAAGACCTATTTTCTATAGAACATTGGTAGAAATCCTTGAAGCAATTATAGATTAAGGAGACCTATTTAAACTTTGTAAGCAGGCTATTGGTGCATTTGTGGCATAGGATTTGATTGCCAGAATGGGGCCCTCATTGCATAGATGTAGGTGTGCAGACTATGGCTGCCTGGAGAACAGTGTGGAGGAGAGGAGAGGAGAGGGTGTGGCTGTCCCTTCTACTCATGAAGCTTCTCAGCGTGTCTTCTCTAAACCTTGACATGTGGGTCTTCATTGTATCAGGTAATTTTCTATGGTCACTATCTCAGCTCTCAATCCATAACTCTGAATGTACGTTTAACATTTTCACCATTTCCTTAGGTATGTCATAGGTGTGTATGTTTTCTATAGAAAGTCATCTTTTAAGCTATTCAAGAAGCAACTCTATGACATTACTAGTATCCATTTCTTGTGAGAGGATTTTCATTACTTATTTTTACAATAAGAAATATACCTACTCTTTGATGCTAGTTCCTTTTCATTGCAAGGTGCCCCTATTAATGACACCTGCTTCATGGTGGCATCCTTGGAAACTGCAAAATGCAGCTGGTCACTAAAAAGATCCAGGGATCATAGAGATTGAGTGGACAGGGATGGAGATTAAGCCCTGTGAATCCTCTTGAAGAGCAGAGTTGATGACCCTCTGGGAGAGAATGAAATGAAAGCTCTGTGCAGTAGCTCCCTGCCATCATGCTTTGCCCTAAGCATCTCTTCTACTCAGAGGTTCCTGAGTTGAATAACTTGTAATGCATTAATAAATATAAGCAAAGTGCCTGCTTGACTTCTCTTAGCCACTCGACCGAACTTTTGAACCCTAGGTGACAATCATGGGAACTCATGATTTAAGGTGGTTGGTCAAAAGCACGAATGGTCAGACTTAAAACTGGCAACTGAAAGGAAGTCTGGTAAGCCCTTAATCTCTGGGATCTGTGTGAATTCTGGGTTGTTAATGTCAGAATTGAATTGAATTTTTGTGCAGCCATCAGTGTCTAAAATGTTTGAGGGTTGCTTGCAGTGGGGAAAAACTAAACATTTAGTATCTGAAATGTTGTAAACAGAATTAGTTTCCCATTCTAATATCAAATCAAGATGATCAAATTAGTAGAAGACAAACCTGGGAGGAACTGCTAGCCAAGAGCTGCAAGGGTAGATTAAAAAGGAATCCAACAAAAGCAGGGAGTCTTTGTTCAAGCTTTTTGTTCTAAATAGTAATCCTTAATTCTCTTATAAATGAGTAATGGAAGGCTTTATGTATTAAAGCACACGTGGAGCTAGGGACACATAGTGACTGAAGCACAGTTAACACTCAAATCTAAGCTTTCAATCAGCACATCAGAGTGGCCCAAATAGGAAAAGATACCACTTAAACCCAGACAGTGGCAGTGCCTGTGACAAAGGGTGGCAGGACCAATTCAAAGTATAAGGAAGTGCAGTGTACTTTGGTCACACACTGAGAAGAGCCCAGTGAAGAGATGAGAGTAAAGGCAAAGTTGCTGACCAGAGTTACTGTGTTGGACAACTGGGGAAAATGTACCTATCAATTAGGGCAGCAAAAAGAAGTGAAATTTTGAAGTACAGATGACATTTTACCCATCAAATATTTTGTTCCTTTAAGATACTAAAAAATAAACAGATAATACCTAAAGAACCACAGGACTCCATGATGGTAGAAGCTCCCAGAGGAAGAGAGGGTCAAGGAGTTTGATTTCCAAGGAAAGGCTTTGAGACCCGTCAAGGTCACTAGAAACATTCTTTTTGTGGCCATGGGCCACCATCTGCTCCATCTCTTGGTCTTCTTTAATCTAACTTCCCTTTGTACTAACCAATAATCATTTCCAAGAACAGCTTCACTCAGAAGTGATCATGTCAGACTCTTTCGTAGCCCAGGGAGTTCCCAGTCGTCAGCTGGCTTTGTTGTCGTCATGAGATTGCAGGGTTCATGGAAAGTTGTTCTCAGTGGCCCCTCCTTATGAATGCCTACCATGATATGGCTTTGGCGATAGTTATCATGGAAATCCGAAGGAAGAAGGACATTATTTGCTTCAAGATAAATGAATCTGCAGAATGTTAACGCTGCTAAAATATAGTGTCTGACAATTTTAGCTCACATTTCTAGAGGAGAGTCCAAGCACGGTAAAGAATAGCTGTATTTTCCCTTACACTTGTTGGGCTATATCTCCTGGGATATCTTCTATGCTAGGCGTCACATTTTAAGAAAGTTAATTCACTTGAATATAGCAAGAACAGAAAATGGGAAGTAGTTTCTAAATGGTTTTTCTCTGATGAAAACATGCTAGCGACAAGATGAAGTTTTCAGGAAAAAGAAATCCTGACTTGTGCTTTCTTCCTCTTCCTTGGAGATGTGGATTGTTGTATATGCCGCTCCTTCCGATCAGCTTCCAGTCACTAATCAAATAACGGCTGGCAGAAACTCCTAAACAGAACAGGGAAAACACTTGAACAAAAGAAAAATACTTCTGGTACAATGGTCAATGTGAATTTTTACTTATTTGTGGTAGATCTTTCACAAAAATGATTCCATAGGCACATATTTTTGGAAATCCTGCTTAGGTTTCCTGGTACAAGATCCCTTATGGTTCTTACTATGAGAATGTACAGGTAACAGTTTCCTAGATTTATTTGTTTCTGCACAGATCATCTTCATGCCGTAGTGCTCCCCAGAACACACATTGCCCCATAGGTCTGGAAGTTTGGGGAGGAGCAGAAAGGAGGGAGAAGCAATGCTTGCAAACAAGCAGACAGGAATTACTCTTTGATTATAAAATAAATCTCGCAGCAGTTAACTTGCTACATGATACACCTGCATCCCTTATCTGCATGCCTCGGATCAAGTCCTGCCTCTGCTTTGGATTCAGCTTCCTGCTGATGCACACTCTAAGCAGCAGCATGGGATAACTCAGTGGCTGGGCCCCTGACACCTACCCAGAAAACCTGAGTTAAGTTCTGGGCTCCTCACTTGATCCTGGCCTACCTCTGGCTGTTGTGGGCATTTGGGGGAGTGAAACATCAGATGTCTGTCCCTCTCACCTTTTTTTTTTTTTTTCTGTCTCTGTCTCTCCACCTCTCAAATATTAAAAACGTATATCAGAGGTAATTGAGGGATAATAAATAAACACAAGAAATCATAAGGGCAGGCACATGCACAGTGGGTATATCACTGCTTGGGACACTAGCATCCAATTTTGGGGTATCTGGTTTGAGTCCTGGTTCAGCTTCTAATGCAGCTTCTTGCTAATGCACACCTTGGAAGGCAGCAGATTATAACTCAAGTGGTTGGGTCCCTGCCACACATGTAGGAAACCCCAGTGGAGTCCTGGGTTCCTGGCTACAGCCTTTCCCAGCCCTGCCTATTGCCAACACTTGGAGAGTGAACAAGTAGACAGAACACTTCTCACTTCCACTCTTTCTCCCTCTTCCTCTCCACCTTCTTCCTTTCATCTCCTCTCCCTCTGTCTCTCCCCTTCTTTCTATTTTAAATAAAATGAAAATAAATAATTTTAAAATAGACTCACAAAATACCTCTTCTGCAGTTAAAAGTCAAATAAAAAGTAAATGGACTTTGAACACAAATGAAGAAACCATCTGAATTTGCTCAAGAACTCTCTATGGGAAATGATCCTTTCTGAATGATTTTCTGATACAATAACCACTGTTGAAGTTACTTTAAAATTATGGTATAATTTACTATTATTTTAGCTATTCACTTTGGGTATATTATAAGATAACTTTGATAAAGGAATATCTTGGGATTTTTTTAAGCTTTTTAATTTTATTTATTTGAAAGACAGTTACAGAGAGTAGAGACAGAGCTCTTCCATCCACTGGTTCACTCCCCAAATGGCCGCAATGGCCGGAGTTGGGCTAATCCAAAGTCAGGAGCCAGAAGCTTCTCCAGTTCTCCCACGTGGGTGCAGGTGCACAAACATTTGAGCCATCTTCTACTGCTTTCCCAGGCCATAGCAGAGAACTGGATCAGTAGGGACTAGAACCAGTGCCGTCACTTCAGGCCAGGGTTTTAACCCACTGCACCATAGAGCTGGCCCAGGGAATTTTTAAATTGTAAAACAATTTTTATCGTTTTCAGACCAGATCTTTGTATATATGTGTGTAGTATGTATTTGTGTGTGTGTATATATATATTTATATATGTATCCAAGTGCTTCTTTATTAGATACTAGGAAATCATCAAATATTCACTTGCCAGTTTCAGTAAATAATATTCTAAATGGTTAAGTAATTGATGTTATTTGCTACTAGTAAGTGGCAGAAGGTAGATAGTCCACTGGCCACAGTACTGCATAACTCTTGGGCAGAGACAGTTACAGTTAGCTCCCTGCCCCTCAGCGTATCAGTCTAGAGATGTGTGCCTGGGATGCCAGAGGTAAATCAGGGCCCTTCACATAAAAGCAGATTTGGATTTAAAGAGAGGCTCCAGTGTTCTATGTGAACCAAAGTTTTGGAAAACTTCCAAGGAGCCATGTGCTTGAATTCCCCAAACTTGGTTCCCTACCAACATTTCTACATTTTTCCTCCTCCTCTCACCTTTCCCTCTGTCTAGAGTGAAATCACGTCTAATTCTCATCTTCTCAAATCTGATGTCTTCCCTTCATCTCACTCCCTTTTGTTCTACTCCGTGGCATTGAATGATTGTTTTCAAGTGTGTCGCCTTCTTCCCTTTCACCTTCAAACGTGTTCTGCTTTCCCTAATTCTACCAATCTACACATAAACACCAAATATGCTCCCAATCAGCCCTTGACCTTGCCATAGTAACAGCTTATTTCTTTCCTTATCTAATGGCTAAAACTTCTGGAAAAATTGTGCAGAATCTATTGTCTACATTCCTTCAGTAGCTGAGTATTCCTTGGCACCGTGCATTCTGGTGCTTCCGGCCATCTACAATAATAAACATAATGGAGTAGCAAACAGAAAAACGCTAATTATAACCATAGAAACCTAGAGAAGGTAAAACTATTCCATCACTGGTCTTGTCTTCTCAGCTCTGTTGGTGGCTGTTAGCTTTGGCAACCAGACAGAAAGTGCACTGATCTGTATGATCAGGAAATCCAGCAAGAGGAAAGGAGTGGTGGAGGGCAGGAGCTGACAGGGGCTCATGAGATGAGAGAAGTTCACAGCTCTGTGCTGCGACCTCCCCTCAGAGTGACAACCAATGCTCTCGCAAACCCAGCCAATTGAACGAAGTGAACAGGCATTTATACATGTGAAAACCAGGGCGGGGCTAGTTTCACATGCCGGTAATGGTGAAACAGATGTGTGTGTATGTACATGTATGTTCTTACTACATATGACTGCCTCCCTTTCTATGGGTACTTTTGAATAAAAGGTAATGTTCAGAATTTTTCTCCAGTCATTTCAGCTTCACAGTAATCCTCTGAGGTACTCTGCATTATTATCCTTGTTCTGCAGCTGAGGAATGGAAATTTAGAGACTCCAAGTGAATTGCCAAGGCTTACAGAACTAATTAAGTGTTGAGGCAAGAATTTATCCGACCTAGTACTTAGTGAGTACTCAATTTGTATTAGTTACATTTACCTAACTTGAGATGCAGCATGCCTTTTTGTGAATTGGATTATGAGTGTACTCATTAACTCTTGTTCTAGGGTACAATACTGTATTAAATACTATTATACACGCAAGGACTCATGCTGAGCTAATGCTTCTAATGGAATAACCTAGAAATCTATTATTTTATTGTGATGCTATCAGCATTAGAAAAAGTTTATGTGGTTTCTGCTTTCCTCATCTATGCTACAAATGAAGAGAATAGCCTTAGGAAAGTGATTTGGCTGTCATTTGATCTTTATGAAGAAATTACATATAATTAACTTATTTTATTTTTAGTAAGTAACTAATTAGGTGATTCGTTGAGATTCCAAAGGATTAATCTTTTGGCTTCCAGCATGGAAGTAAAAACGAATCCACTCTCATAGAGAAAACAAAATCATCAGGAGTTCTTGAGCCCCAAAGAAAATAAATGATTGAACAAAAGAATAACAATGAGAGGCTTTAATCCAAGCATTTAAAGCAAAGCAGAGACTGATGAAATCTAATGATCAAAGCAACCAATTCATAATAGAAATAAATTATTTATTTAGCTGAGCATAATATTTTTTTTCTTTATAACACTTATTTTTCTTAGAAACCATACTCATCATTTCCATTATGTCATAACATTGTAGATCTCACAGCGTGAATCACTCTACTTCTTTATTATTAAAGGAAGCCTTATTGTTCCCAACATGTAACTTAACATTTAGTTTGTGAAGGTTATGGCTATACCAATATGAGATGGAAGAAAAATAAAATTTACCAGCTGCATCACATTATAGAGGCCAGAAAGGCAGGAATGAAAAACAGCAGTGTAAAGGTGACAACAGTGTAGATGGTTGGTATATGCTGAGTAGTTTAGCAAGGAGAATCTCATCCTATATTTGGCTAAATTTTCAGCTTGTTTTTAGAATCAATAACAATGCAGAAGTGTTGAGAATTAGAACAAAATGCAATGTATTATATATGACCTTCCTTTGTGAAACAATTTTTGGAGACGGATATGCTAGATCTTTAACATTAGGTGGTATTAATAGAAAAAAGTTCATTGAAGATTATTTAAGGTGAAATCTAATATTTTTTCAGGAATGTCCACACCCCATTGGATGTGGCCACATTTCTAACCCTTCGAGTCTGGCTGCTTGATTTCCTTTGTACTTGCTGTTTCCCTGAATGAAGCAGCACACCAAGCACATGTATTGAAACGAAGTTTATACGAACCCACAGTTTAAACAGAAGACAATCTCAATATCCCTGTTCCTCATAAGGACTTCAGGTTCTTAGGTTTAGATTTAATTTATTGGAGTTTCTCACTCCTTCAAAATACGGATGAAAACAGTCAAGAGAAATGTTTTCCCATCACCTGATGAAAATTGTAGTTGGAAGGGATCTTAAAAAGCTTCTCGTAAACAGTACATTGATTAATAGGGGACGAGGAAATCTTTCAGAATCTGTAGAAAGAGTTAGTGGTGTATCTAGGATCAGTTTCCCAGACATGAAAAGCCTACTTCTGTCTTCTTGCCACCACTTAACCCTGAGTCTTTGCTTGATCAATGCTAGGCACAAGCTGTTAGTTATCTCTTGATTTAGTGAAGTACTACTAGTGTTACTAGCCACCCGTAATTTTCCAGAACACTATAGAAAATTTTACTGGGATTTTATATAATCATGCAATAGCCCTCTCAATTCAAGAGTGATATTGACAATGTTTTATGGAAAAAGGCCAGGCCAGGAGCTATTATCAGCTGCATTTTCCCTCCTCACCACTAATGTATGTCTTTCTAAGTATAATGTTTATATTACAGGAGATAGGCAAGATTATCAATTTGGGAGATTGCTAGAAAATACTAAAAAATTATTTGTATACCATTTTATTTATATGGTTGCAGTATTATTTAATGTATTCAACATACATTAAGTTTTCAAAAGAGTCTTAGTGATTATGGAGCTGGTTCACCAAGGGCCAGTATCAATCACAGGGAAGGGCTCTGAACACCTTGCCAATGTTGTGCACCGTTTATTAGTACTCATCCCTAATTCCAGCGAGACAGAGCACTCACACAACAGGTTAAGTGAAGCCACTTTGTTATTCACAGATAGGCAGTGGGGAACAGAAGCCTAGGATTCGCTTTGAATCCAAGGCTCACACAAGTTGCCCAGCATAGGTGGAGTGTTTTTTGTGCATGGCTTCTGTTGCCTCTCTGGGGCAGGACTCTAAAATCCCATGCTGTCCTGGTTTCATCCACAGGGGTACTGAAATTGCTGGACTAAGGCATTTCAGGACACCCTGTTCCAGAAGGGTGGGGACAAAGCCTTATGTTCTGGCCTGTTCCTCCTGACCTCAGGGCATTGCATTCCCAATACATTCTCCACATATTCCGGGAACTCCATGTGAGAAAAGAAGAGCTGGGTTGTCAAGGACATGTGGAACCTGTCCTGCAATGGAATCTATGTGTGTTTAGTTAGAGTGTTCAATATAAAAAACAAGGTTGAAGATCAGCGTTCTCATTAAGAACACCTTGAGAAGGTAAGCCTTGCTCATGAAAAGGGGTGATCCTTAGGTCTGTTTACAAATTGTCATCACGAAATGCCTGAATCTCTTGGTATCCCCTCAATTTTCCTGTCATTGGTCCTTCTTTCAGGTACAACAATCCATGTTTTTAGAATGAGCATGGTCTCAGATTTACATGTTGTAATCAAAGAATGACAGCCCCAATTATCCAGTTTGAGCATGGGAATAAAAAGATTAATAACCTGTGCCTTCAGTGCATGTGCCTGAATAGTTGACCTCATTGAGGAATCCCAAGAGCTAGCAGAGGACTGGCCTAGGAGTGGGTGTCTGGATGAGAGTTTAGGGCACCAGTTGGGTTTCCTGTATCCCACATGGGAGTGCCTGGGTTCCACACCCAACTTCAGCTCCTGACTAACTCCCTGCTGATGCAGACACTGGGAGGTGATGGTCCCTGCTACCCACATGGGAGACCTGGATGAAGTTCCCAGCTCCTGGTTGCAGGCCCCCAACCACTGGGCACTGTCTAAAGAGTAAGCCAGCAGCTGGAGTTCCTTCTATCTCCATCACTGTCTCTCTGTCTCGAATAATTTACAGAGTGCAGGAGAGAGAGTGTGCGGCCAGCCCTGACTGATAATTGGAGGGGCTGGTCATTGTTCTTCAGTAGTTTTGATTTTATTTTTAGTCTGGAAATGAATAATAGACTACAAAGTGTAAATACCTTCAGGTAAATGTAGAATTTACAATCCCTCCAATCCCTCTCTTACTGGATGTAGTGTTGGAATAGATGGCCACCATTCCCAAGTGATTTTCAAATCATTGCCTGGTTCATGAGATGTTTATTGGTTTGAAATGTTATTAAGTTAGTTTTAGAATTTTTTAGAAATTCAGTGTTTACCTAGGGGCAGATGCTATGTACATTGGGTTATGCCTCCACTTGGTCAACAGCCCCCATGTAAGAGTGCCAGTTTTTTAGCTACTCTTCTTCCAATCCAGTACCTACTAATGTGTGTCCTGCAGAGAGCAGACCACAGCTCAGTGTTTTGGCCTCTGTCACCCACCTGGGAGACCTGGATGAAGTTCCTGGCTTCAGTCTGATTGAGCCTTGGCTGTTGGGGCATTTACGGAGTGAACCTGTGGATAAAATCAATCGATCGGTCTTTCTCCCTCCCTCTCAATGTGGTTTGCGTTTCAGGTATTTGGAAACAAATAAACATTAACAAATGTTAACTAGTTTAGACTCTTCCAACATATTGCACATGCTGGCCTTCAAGCTGACTAAGTAATTTCTGTACAGAGGATATCAGACTGGCACTTTCATTCTTAATACTTCTTCTATCAACTACAAAAAATTCACAGACTTAAATAAGATTAGGATGATTGTCTTAATCACCTTTCAAGAGCAAGGGCATTCCACTATAGGGTTTTTAAAAAAATTATGTATAGACCATAATAAGAGTGCTCTTTAAGTAAATGCCTTCGATTGTTAATAAGTCAAAGAGAGGTGGTTTGTCACACAGCTGTTAGAATGTAAGTAGTATATTATTAAAGTCTATTAGATCAGCATACTTCTTTCCAAATTAATAGTAAGGTTTCAAATCTAATTTAAACTGTGCATGTAGAGAATAACTAAGGCATCATACTATACAGTCTTTCTTGATACTGGGCAGCATTTAAATCAGCCTTTCAGATCAAAGAAAAAAATCCATATAATTTATTTTCATTATACAAGGACAAAATGCTTAGCGTTCATTAGTGTGTGGTAATGTGTGTGTGTATGTACACATAGATACATAGGCTGTGCAGAATTTGCAGGGCAGGTTGGGGGCTGGATGTCTCTGAGGAGGACAGCAGGAGGGAAGAGCATGTGAAGGGATAATGCTGATGTTTGTGCTTCATACATCTGATTGCCTGGGTGCTTTTACACCTACAGCCTGTCCAATTAAAAGTCAAACAGCAGCAGGTTAATCCTCCATCTTAGGCGCTGGCATCCCATATGGGCGCCGGATTCAGTTCCTGTTGCTCCTCTTCTAGTCCAGCTCTCTGCTGTGGCCCAGGTGCTTGGGCCCCTGCACCCATGTGGGAGACCAGGAGGAAGCACCTGGCTCCTGGTTTTTGATCAGCGCATTGCCGGCCATTGCGGCTGTTTGGGGAGTGAACCAACAGAAGGAAGACCTCTTTCTATCCCTCCCTCTCACTGTCTGTAACTCTACCTCTCAAATAAATAAAATCTTAAAAAAAGTTAAACAAATTCATCTTAATAAGCCAAGACTTTCATGTAGCAAATGTATTTAATTTTTTAAAGACTTATTTTATCTATTTGAAATAGGGAAAGAGAGAGGAAGAGAGAGCATTCTTCTATCTGTTGGTTTCTCCTCCAAATGCTCCTTTAGCTGGGTCTGGGCAAGGCTGAAGCTAGGTACTGGGAACGTAGTCCACTTCTCCCCCTTAGGTGGGCAGGGTCCCAAGTGTCTGAGCCCCCACCTGCTGCCTCCCGGGATGCACATGCAGGAAGCTGAAATCAGAGCAAAGGCTGGGACCCAGACTCGGACACGCCAATGCAGGGTGTGCGCATCCCACGTGGTTTCTTTATCCCTGTGCCAGATGTCCACCCCAGCAAATATATGTTAAAATGGTCTCCCCTCAAGGCATACAAAGTTATTTTATATATATATATATATATATATACACACTCCTATTATCATTGAAATGCCTAATTTGACAAGTTAAGAATGTACACATAGGGGCCGGCACCATGGCTCACTTGGTTAATCCTCCACCTGTGGTGCTGGCATCCCATATGCACACCAGGTTCTAGTCTCAGTTGCTCCTCTTCCAGCCCAGCTCTCTGCTGTGGCCTGGGAGTACAGTGGAGGGTGGCCCAAGTACTTGGGCCCTGAACCCCATGGGAGACCAGGAGGAAGCACCTGGCTCCTGGCTTCGGATTGGCGCAGCACTGGCCGTGGTGGCCATTTGGGGAGTGAACCAACAGAAGGAAGACCTTTCTCTCTGTCTCTCTCACTGTCTAGCTCTATCTGTCAGATAAATTAAGAAAAAGTACAGGTAAAGAATCAATATTGCCATGAGCTGTAAAGTGTTCCATGAATGCAGAAAGCTTAGTTTAACCAAAGTAAGTTCATTTCTAAATGTAATGATCATCATTTAAGGGGCTTATTTACAGGTTTTCAATCTTTAAGAAAAATAAACTAGTAAATCTAATTATTGTGATTTGCTTTCGTGCACCCTCAAGGAAATTTGCCCATTTTAGGAATATCTTGGAAGAGTGAGAGAATTTCTTTCCTGCCAAGGGCCATGTGGACCATACAAAATTATCCACTTAAACAGCAGCGTGCTGCACATTTATTGAATTCAAGTCCTGCCTGCCGTTGCCTTGGCAGCTTCAGACAAGATGATTTTATAAACTAGGTGTTCCCCACCTCTGGGAGATCAAGTAATCTAGCCCACCCCCCAAAAAAACTTTGTAGGTGGCAGAGCCTAAAAGTGAAGTGAAATCAGCTTTGTTTCCAGTCTGTCTCCCTCTCCCTCAGACAACATTCCAGGTGCTGCAGTGAGCGGCCGTCTCTAGGATGGATTTTCAGGTCAGCCAGCTTTACACTTAACACCCGTATTTCTGGCATGCTGGATACATCCTCATTCATCTCTTTGTGTTTCCTTTCAGCTAATAAAATAAACTTCATCAGCCTGTATTTATGAGGGTACTTCTAAAAGTTCATGGGAAAAATGAATTGAAAATAAGTTGATTTGGGGGAGCAGGCATTTATTCTCATGGTTAAGACACACGCTCCATACTGGAGAACTTGCATTGTTTTTCCCAGCTCTACCTCCAGGCTTTAGCTTCCTGCTAATGCCGTTGAGAGTAGGCAATGGTGATGACTCAAGTAATGGTGTTCCCTCCACAGATGGGGGATTTGGACAGTAAACAAGTAGATGGGCCGGCACCACGGCTCACTAGGCTAATCCTCCACCTAGTGGCTCTGGCACACCGGGTTCTAGTCCCAGTCGGGGCTCCAGATTCTGTCCCGGTTGCCCCTCTTCCAGGCCAGCTCTCTGCTGTGGCCCGGAAGTGCAGTGGAGGATGGCCCAAGTGCTTGGGCCCTGCACCCTATGGGAGACCAGGAGGAAGCGCCTGGCTCCTGCCATCGGATCAGCGCGGTGCGCCGGCCACAGTGTGCCGGCCGCGGCGGCCATTGGAGGGTGAACCAACAGCAAAAGGAAGACCTTTCTCTCTGTCTCTCTCTCAGTGTCCACTCTGCCTGTCAAAAAATTTTTAAAAAATAAAAAAAATTAAAAAAAAAGTAGATGGCAGCTCGTCTTTCCTGTCCACCTCCCTCTTTGTGTCTCTACCTCTGAAATAAATAAAACTTTTAGAAAGGTAATTTTATTGGAGGGCAAAATAATTTAGGAAACCCATGCATGATTTTCTTTGCAGCACACATGTCCTCAAACTTGCAGAAAACCCCCGTGCATGGATTTCAGAATTTCTTGCACCACAACAAACTTTTGATTCTGTTTTCTACAAATTTTTGAAGTATTCTTGTATATCACACACAAAGGTGTTACCTACCCATAACTTTTACCAACGTGTACAAAAGCAGTGCTATTTGCCCCATTATGTGTGTGACTCACATACATCTTCCTTCAAAACCACTTCCCTTATCTTTAGGAAAATCTGCTCACTGGTATCCCACGTATAGCAAGATTGTCTTAATAAAGTAGACTTTAAAAGTATGGCATTATAGAACAAATATATCCCTTTATGTAAAACATCATATTTCTAAGTGATATATATATATGTATATATATATATATATATATATACACACACAGGTATATATGCATACATTCAGGGACACAATACACACTATATCATGTAAGAAAACATTTACTCAGCCTAAAAGTTGAGATTTATGACATGTATATGAGAGGAGAATGAGAGAGCTGTCTTAGTTCAGGTTGCTGTAAATTACTGAAGACTGGATGGCTTAAAAGCTAACATTCCTCCTTGGGACCGGCACTGTGGCTTAGCAGATAAAGCCGCCGCCACCTGCAGGGCTGGCATACCATGAGGGCTCCGGTTCCAGTCCCAGCTGCTCCACTTCCGATCCAGCTCTCTGCTGTGGCCTGGGAAAGCAGTAGAGGATGGCCCAAGTCCTTGGGCCTCTGCACCTGCGTGGGAGACCCGGAAGAAGCTCCTGGCTTCGGAATGGTGCAGCTGTGGCTGTTGCGACCAATTGGGAAGGGAACCAGAGGATGGAAGACCTCCTTCCCCTCTCTCTGCCTCTCCTTTTCTCTGTGTGTAACTCTTGACTTTCAAAATAAATCTAAAAAAAAAACAAAAAAAAAAAAAAAAAAACAAACAAAAAAACAAAAAAAAAAAACAAACCCTATCTTTCCTCGAAGTTCTGGAGACATGAAGGTGGAGATGGGAGAGCCTGCATGGAGGGGCTCTCAGAGAGGTGCTCCCGGTTTCGCTGGTGCTGGACTTTCCCAGGTGCCCTCACATGACCGAGACTGCACGCTCTGCAGAGCCTCTCCATGGGAGGGCGCTCATCTGACCATGAGTGCCACGCTGTCAGGAGCTCACTCACTTCTAAAAGTTCCATCCCCAAATCACATTTGAGATTAGAGGTGCAATAAATGAATTTGGGAAGATGCAAACATTCAGTCCGTAGCAAGAACAGAAAGTAAATGATACCTAAATGTGCAGTATTTGGAAAAGTTATTAGGCTATTATTTTGTGTATTTATAGACCTATCTCTCTGGATTTCACCTGAACAAAGAGAAGTTACCGATGTATAAATGAAAATGGGCCATATAAATATTTGTTCACGGTGTTATTTTTCCTTAATGATAATGCTACATGGCATCCATGCTACTTTTTATCCTTTTCAAGTTAATTTTACATACATTGTCTGATGTTGCTGCCACCAGCTGGTTTAACGTCAGGAGTGTTTCCAAGCTGAAATTCATGTTTGTACTTGGTTTTTTAAAGAAGATTCTCTCTTTAGATGTGGTTACACATCAAACATATATTTACTTTCTCACACCGACTCAGTGAAACCCGTAGCAATTTCAATTGTGCTCAACCAAGGACAAAATTAGGTTTTAGGATTTAACCCGGTGGCATAATAAAATATAAATAACTTGTTTACCTGAGAGCCACAGGAACAAAAAGACAATCTGAAACACAAACCATTACAGAACAATAACGAAAGGTGACCCCGAAAATAGTAATGGATGTTGACCCCTGAAATGAAGTAATAACAGGAAAAAGATAAAACTAGGGGTGCTCCCAAAGTTGAGAAATGTGATGAATTGCTTAGCCCCTCCATGGTATCCCCTAATATTTTTCAGATGTGCTCTGTTCTGGCCATTTCATTGCTTATACTAATACTGTACATGTCTGCCTCCCATTGTGTCTGCTGGAGCCCCGTGCAACTTTGTCTCTTCCACTCACTAACATAGCCTTGCTTGCAGAGAGATTAGTCAATCGATATGTTTTTGTTCAGTTGCATTGAGATTTTTATCAAGGATAAAATTATGCTAACTCTAACTCCATGTATGTATTGTTTCCAAAGTGGCAATCAGTTCAAACAAAGAAGAAAAATGCAAAGAGCACCATTTTCTTTAATCTATGATTAAAATACAACTGTGTTTTTTTTTCTAATAGGAAATATAGTTAGCCTAATCTTAGTCTGGTGATAAAAATAGTATCTGTGATGTGTAACTATGATAGAAGCCTTCTATGTTTTAATTTTTACATATGTATTTGAAGGACAGAGAACTCCCATCTGTTGGTTCACTTCCCAAATGCTTATACCAGCTGGCAGGGTGAAGGAGCAAAGCCAGGAACTCAATCCAGGTCTCCCACAAAGTGACAGAAACCCACTACTTTGCAGCACTGGGTCCATCTTTTTTTTTTTTTTTCATTTTATAATTTTATATATAAAAATCTCATTAAGAAACCATGTAAAATGACAGAAATATCCACCTTACATTAAGAGTCAAAAAAAAAAAAACCCACACACACATTGAATGTAAATTTTAATTATAAAACAAGATTATGAACAAAACATTTTAAAGTAATCTCACGAGGAAGCTAGATTCAGGAACTGGAGCCAGGGATCAAACCCAGGTATCCTGACATGGGATGTGGGTATCCCAGCTGGTATCTTAAACTCTAGGCTGAAATTCTGCCCAGCAACTCACTTTTTAAAGAAGATGCTGTGATGTTAGAAATGAGAGTGAAACTGGCCATTTTCACCTCCAGAAGGCCCTATGTCTTCCCCAGGCTCTAAGATTGGCTTTGTATATGGAACATCTGAATAAAAAGTTGAATTGCCTGCTATCTCAGAGCCTCATTTTAATATTTAATTTTACTTTGGGCATGTGCTGGTACACAAGAGAAAGCCTTTATTTTCTTTTATTTCCCAGCATTCATTTTGTTACTCTGAAATACACTAAGTACTTCACTAAGCATTAAATTAGTTCTAATGTTGTGCATATAAAGTTTGACTTCTGTGAATGAGTGTGTATTCCCAAAGCCACTTAGTGCTTCCGTGATAATACTGATTTTTGAATCTGATAGTGCCATTTTCAGCAACAGCTGGTTTGTGGGTGGCATGGCAATTCACTTATTTCCATTCATGCTTCATTCTTTTTTATTGTCCTCATGTATATTTGTCTCTGTGTCACTGGGAATGCTTAAATTGGGACATCAATACCACAGACCCCAACATAAAACTCTGAGCTTCTAACCCGCCCAGATTTAATGATCAGGACCAGTCATATGGAGAGCGGGGGAAGGGTGCTGGTAATTATTTATCCCCTGTTGCGTGCCAGGCACAGCATCAGACAAGTCACAGGTTCTCTCGTTTATTCTTCAAATCAGCACTGGGGTTCATATTTTATAGATGATTCACTAAGGCTAAGGGAGGCCAAGTCACTTTCAGAAAACACGAGAGATGGTGTTGAATCCCAAAGATGCTGCTAAAGCCCTGTCCTTTTCCCCTGAAATAGACCAACTCCTGAGCACCGCCTGTCATAGTGTGTCAGCATGGAGGCCCCAGCAGTCATGCTCTCCCCCACGTTTGCTCCCACCCAAAATCCTACCCACAAAGTTCCATCATTTTAGCTCAGGACTCTCAATGCTATTAAAATGCAAAAAAAAGATACAGTGGATGATAACAATTTAAGATATTGAAGTCAATCCTTAGGCTGACAAAAAGATGAAAGAACAAATCTAGCAACTGATCAGGCAGAGGTATCACTAAAAACTGAAAACCCAAAAGACAGCTGTTTAATAGTTTTTCTCTAAGATTCTTATTTTTGCTTTTCAGAGAAACTTACCTGGTTCAGTAATATTAAGTGAACTGAATGATCTAAAAGGTATTTATCAAATGAGCTGTTAAAATGTCTTTCTAAAGGGGCAAACATTTGACTCTGTGTTAAGATGCTGGTTGGGACACTTGGCTCCCATTTCTGAGTTCCTGGTTCGAGTCTTGCGTCTGTTTCTGATGTGGGGAGCAATCCGGACTGGACTGAGTTACTGGAATTAAGACTTATTCTATGCATCTGCTCTCCCACAATATGGCGCTGGGAGAGAAGTAAACAGCTTCCGCGCAGCTGCCTCCAGTTCAACCAATTAACTGTAGGACTTGCTCCTGATTGGAGAGCAGCGTACTCGGCGTGTGGGCAGCCGAGTTGGGATTGGCGGAGGAGGACTATAAAGGAGGAGAGAGACGGCATGCACCGGGAACATCTATGGGGAACATCTAGCTGAAGGAACACCCGTGCAGCCCCCGAGAGAGCCGGCCGGCGGTGTGCCGCTCCCCTGCGGAAGTGGGGAATGTGGCCAGGGGGAACTGCCCTTCCACGGAGGTGGAAGGGATAGTAGCCAACCCGGGAGGAACCAGCAGCAAACCCGGGGAGGGCCGAGCAGACGAAAGAACAGCGCAGGGTCCTGTGTCGTTCCCCCATGAAGACGGGGAGCGACATTCTGATCCAGCTTTCTATGGCTTCAAGCACTTGAGTCCTTGCTGCCCACAAAGGAGACTGATACTGAGTGCCTGGCTTCAGGCTGACCCAGTAACAAATGTGGGGAGCGTGAGTCGTAAATCAGCTGATGGAAGGGTGTATGTTTCTCTCTCCCTCTCTCTCTCTCTCTCTCTCCTCCCTTTCAAATAAAATGCAAATAAATTTAAAAGTTAAAGTAAGTCTACAAAATTTCATGATAGGTGCTTATAGACACTTCAGCCTTACACAAATAATTGTTCACTTTATGAACTCATTTTACTATGAAACTAGTAAATATTTGTGGAAATTTTTATTGTAATTGTATATAATTATGTGAAGTCATAATTGTGTGAAACTAGCTTTATTTCTTTAAACTATTGATAATTATAATGTAAAATTATGCATTTTATCAATATTTTGGGGCAAAGCTAAAAAACTCTTTGATTAAACAACATACAGAATTCAATATTTGCCAGAACATCTTATTCGTGTTTTTATCTCTCACTGAGGAATATGTAGTGGAAAGAATGTAATCCTACCCAAGCTGGCCAGCATCTTTTCTCTGGAAAAGTTATTTTGTAATTGTAATTAAATTTTCTCATTATCCAAAGAACTAGGTTACTATTAGATTAAATTTTCAGGAAAGTTTTGTCTTTTTCTCCTTTGACATTAGCATTTCTATATGCATTTCTTGGTGCATATATAAAAGTTAAATGTATGCTGTGAATCCATGAGCAAGCAATCTAGTGCATCTTGAAATTTCTCAGTAGCATATGTAAATGCAGACCCATCATATTTACACTGAATTATAACACTAACAATGAAAACTGGAATATTCTGAGGGGATAATATATTAAATCCATGCAATTTTGTCACTTCTACTTTCATTTATCCTCATGTGGCAGTGGAACAGATAGTCTGTTTATATCTATTTTAATAAAAGTTATACAATTTTATAAATTTACACAAATATTTACATAAGTCTCCTTTGTAGATAATGGGCTTAAAATAGACTTTTTTTAGTTACCCATAGGTGATTATGAAATGAATGTCCTTCTATCAATATTTTGTTTCCTTGTTTGGATCAAATATGTCTTCTCATTTGTAGATACTTTTCTTTACTTCTTGTTTGAACCTGTGAAATGAACATTATGTATTCAATTAAATGGTATGCAATTTCTACCTAACAGCAAGACATCATTTTGCTGGACTAAAATGCTTGGCTGACATGTGTTTGCCAAAGATAAGGTGCCCATTTAAAAACTGATATTCAAAAAAGCTTGCCAGTGGTAGCTATCTCATTAAAAACAATATATGCTTTCTATCTCTCTATCCCTCTCAGCAAAGTTAGTCAAGATGAGCTGTATTCAGATGGTGCTTCTTATTTTGGAATTACATTTGAGGTTATCTGTGCACTTCCATGTTGGGACTACAGGGAAAATGCAGGTATACCATCTAGTTATTTTGTAGAGAGAAACTGAGATAAGAACTGCCAAGAGGAGGATGCTGTAAATGTCCTGAACCTTTTCCAAAGTTTTGTACAGTCTAAATGGTTAGGCTCAAGCTTAATTAATTAATAAGCCATAAAACAATTATAGGTTGATGTTATACCCATTAATTTCAAGAACTTTGAAATATTTTTGTGATAGCTACAAAATCATATTCTTACAATCTTGTTAACCTTTTTTTTTCACTGTACTCATCAATTATTGCCTTCCAGATAAAATGGAGTAAATGCATGGTGTATCTGTATACGAATGAGCTGTGTGGATTTGGGGAAAGAATAAAACGCTCTTAGGAAATACATTTATCAATTTAATCACAGCTCAAAACACCTCAGGGACCATCACATCTTATGCAATAAATTTAAAAATTCCTAGAATTACCTATAAAAATTTTGCAATGGGTTAAGCCACTGCCTGCAAAGCTTAGATCCCATGTGGGTGTCAGTTGGAATCCTACCTGCTCCGCTTCTATCCAACTCTCAGCTAATGTGCCTGGGAAAGCAGTAGAAGATGGCCTAAGTACTTAGGACCCTGCCACTCACATGGGAGATCGAGATGGAATTCCAGACTCCTGGATTCAGGTTGCAGCCATTTGGGGAGAAAATCAGCAGTTGAAAGATTTCATTCTCTGTTTCTCCTTCTGTCACTCTGCCTTTCAAATAAATACATAAATCTTTTTAAAACTTGAAAAATGTGTATTGTCCATTACAAATCCATTTTTCTTTTTTTTTAACTTTTATTTAATAAATATAAATTTTCAAAGTACAGCTTTCAGATTACAGTGGCATTTTCCTCTGCATAACTTCCCTCCCACCGGCACCCCTCCCATCTCCTGCTCCCTCTCCCACTCCATTCACATCAAGATTCATTTTCAATTATCTTTATATAAAGAAGATCAAGTTAGTATATATTAAGTAAAGACTTCATCAGTTTGCACCCACACAGAACATAAAGTGTAAAATATTGTTTCAGTACTGTGGGGAGCAACTCGGACTAGACTAAGTTACTGGAATTAAGACTTATTCTATGCATCTGCTCTCCCACAATATGGCGCTGAGAAGGGAGTAACAACTTCTACGCAGCTGCCTCTCGCCAATTTGATTGACTGAGTTGCAGGAGCTGATCTTGCTCCTGATTGGAGGAGAGCAGCATACTCGGCGTGTGGGTAGCAGAGTTGGGATTGGTGGAAAAGGACTATAAAGGAGGAGAGAGACAACATGCACCAGGAACATCTATCTGAAGGAACACCTGTGCAGCCCCCGAGAGAGCCGGCCGGCGGTGTGCCGCTCCCCTGCGGAAGTGGGGAAAGTGGCTAGGGGGAACCGCCCTTCCACGGAGGTGGAAGGGTTGGTAGCCAACCCGGGAAGAACCAGCAGCAAACCCGGGGAGGGCCGAGCAGACGAAAGAACAACGCAGGGTCCTGTGTCGTTCCTCTGCGAAGAGGGGGAGCGACAAGTACTAGTTATAGCATTACATCACATTGGACAACACATTTAGAACAGATCCCACATGAGGAATAAGTACACAGTGACCCCTGTTGTTGACTTAACAATTTGACATTCTTGTTTATGGCATCAGTAATCTCCCTAGGCTCTAGTCATGAGTTGCCAAGGCTATGGAAGCCTTTTGAGTTTGCCAACTTCGATCTTATTTTGACAAGGTCATAGTCAAAGTGGAATTTCTCTCCTCCCTTCAGAGAAAGGTACCTCCTTCTTTGATGGCCCCAATCTTTCCACTGGGATATCACTCACAGAGATCTTTCATTTAGGCCTTCTTTTTCTTTCTTTTTTTTTTTTTTCCCCGGAGTGTCTTGGCTTTCCATGGCTGAAATACTCTCATGGGCTCTTCAGCCAGATCTGAATGCCTTAAGGGCTGATTCTGAGGCCAGAGTGCTGTTTAGGACATCTGCCCTTCTATGAGTCTGCTGTGTATCCTGCTTCCCATGTTGGATCGTTCTCTCCCTTTTTTATTCTATCAGTTAATATTAGCAGACACTAGACCTGATTATGTGATCCCTTTGACTCTTAGACCTATCAGTGTGATCAATTGTGAACAGAAATTGATCACTGGGACTAGTGAGATGGCATTGGTACATGCCACCTTGATGGGATTGTATTGGAATCCCCTGGCACATTTCTAACTCTACCATTTGGGGCAAGTCCGATTGAGCATGTCCCAAATTGTACATCTCCTCCCTCTCTTATTTCCACTCTTATGTTTAACAGGGATCACTTTTCAGTTAAAATTTAAACACCTAAGAATAACTGTGTGTTAATTATAGAGTTCAACCAATAGTATTAACTCGAGCAAAAAAATACTAAAAGGGATAAAGTATTAAATTATACATCAACAGTCAGGACAAGGGCTTATCAAGTCACTGTTTCTTATTGTCCCTTTCACTTCAACAGGTTTCCTTTTTTGTGCTTGGTTAGTTGTCACCAATCAGGGAGAACATATGATATTTGTCCCTTTGGGACTGGCTTAATTCACTCAGCATAAAGTTTTCCAGATTCCTCCATTTTGTTGCAAATGACCGGATTTCATTGTTTTTTGACTGCTGTGCAGTATTCTATAGGTACATATCCCATAATTTCTTTATCCAGTCTACTGTTGGGCATTTGGGTTGATTCCAGGTCTTAGCTATTGTGAATTGAGCTGCAATAAACATTAAGGTGCAGACAGCTTTTTTGTTTGCCAATTTAATTTCCTTTGGGTAAAGCTTATTTTCCGTTTGCTCCTTTGACCTGTTTCTGTTGAGATACTGATCTTATCACTTTTTCTCAAATGTAACTCATATCCTTGTCTTTATTTAGTTGTATTCACTACTGTCTTCCTAGAAATCACTCATTCAATCATTTAGTTTTATAAACAAAACACATCATAGGCAGACGATAGAAAAGAAATTATTGTGATTTCTTAGAGTAGATCATAATCTAGTATGGGAGAGATGATACAGGCAAGGCATTAGGATAAAAAATTTATGCAATGATAATAAATCATGGGTCCTTTAGTAAGAAAATAAAGTGGTTTTTTTCACTTTAAAAAACAATATCTGTATGCTCTAATGGTGGAAATCCCTTCCCAATGCTGATGACTGGAGAAAGAAAAAAACGCTTCTGAACTTGTCTAGGTCAATGAAATTTTTTCTAGTGTTGAAAGAGAGCCTTTCTTGGAGCAAATAACACTAAAAAAATGTTAAGAATGAAAAGTTGGGATCCATTGTGATGTCAGTGTGTACCTGAGACCATTGTATCATTAATTGTTATATAAGATGATAAATATTCATAATATTTAGTCCAATTTGTCAGTGTTCTAGTGCTTGTATCTGGAGGACTCCTAATAAGGGGCTGGCTTTGTGGTGCATTAGGATAAGCCACCACCTGTGACACTGGCATCCCTTATGGGCACTGGTTGGAGTCCCCAGCTGATCCACTTCCTATCCAGTTCCCTGCTAATGTGCATGGGAAAAGTGGAGGATTGCCCAAGTGCTTGGGCTCCTGCACCCATGTGTGAGATCCAGATTAAGCTCCTGGCTTCATCATGACTCAGCCGTGGCCATTGTGACCATCTGTGGAATGAACCGGTGGATGGAAGATTTCTGTCTCTCCTACTCTCTAACTCCACCTTTCAAATAAATATTTAAAATTTCTCCTAACTAATATAACTCTCACTGAATATTGTCAAGAATATCAAAATAATTGAAAGATACTCATTAGAAGTTTAAAAATGAAGTTATATGATTTTAATAAGAAAATATAGATCTACATATGAGATTGTCAATTCTGAGTGTTCTTTTTGTGAATTAAAAATATTATTTCCTTGGGGCCAGTCCTGTAGTACAGAGGTGTAACCTGCCACTTGCTATGCCAGCATGGCATATCAGCGTGCCAGTTCAAGTCATGGCTGCTTCACTTCCCATCCAGGTCCTTGCTAGCTTCCCTGTGAGCATGACAGACGATTTCCCAGGTACCTCAGTCCCTGCACTTGTGAGGGATTCTCAGCTGGAATGCCTGGCTCATGGCTGTGACTCAGGAAGTCTTGATTATTGTAGTCAGTGAGTGGAAAATCTAACTTTCTTTCCATCTCCATCTTCCTCTGAATGCCCTCTCTCTCTGCTGATCTGCCTTTCAGATGAGTGAATCTTTGTATATGAATTATTTTCTTTTCCTAAGAGTAATGATATAAAGGCCTGGTATTTTCTGATATTTTCATTAACATTGTGACATATTGGTTTCATAAAAAATATTATGGGTTAGAACAAATATGTAATATTTAAATGAAGAGATTGGCAATCCTAGATATTAGAGCTATTTACAAAGTCAAAGAAGGTACCCTTTGTTTGATTTTGGTATAAGAATTCTCTTTCAAATTCTTATTGGAGGCCAGCGCCATGGCTCAATTGGTTAATCCTCTGCCTGCAACGCCAGCATCCCATATGGGCGCCGGATTCTGGTCCCGGTTGCTCCTTTTCCAGTCCAGCTCTCTGCTGTGGCCCAGGAGTGCAGTGGAGGATGGCCCAGGTGCTTGGGCTCCTGCACCCGCATGGGAGACCAGGAAGAAGCATCTGGCTCCTGGTTTCGGATCTGCACAGTGCCGGCTATAGCTGCCATTTAGGGGGGTGAACCAACAGAAGGAAGACCTTTCTCTCTGTCTCTCTCACTGTCTATAATTCTACCTGTCAAATAAATTATAATTTAAAAAAAATCTTATTGCAACTCAGAGCTGATAGAATAGTTCTAATAACTTTGAACGTACCTGGAAACATGTCTATTCCTCAAGGCTTTGATGAATTTATAATTGGGAAAGCATTACTTCATTGGAGTTGATAACAACTGGTTGTTGCTGAAGATGGACCTTGAAAGAGGTGGTAGGAGCCTGTGGCTGAGAGCAGTTCTCTTGTCCTCCCTCCCTGTCTGCGACAACACTTTGTGGTATGGATAGTCTTCACTCCTACCACTACCATCTAGAAACAGCTGTCATATGCCTAGGCTCAAATAATTCATAAATGCTTATACAAGTGTAATTAACAAATTCCTAATGAATTTAATTTGGAATCATAGTTCCAGTAATATTTCTAAGGATTTTTATTGGCAAGTGTAGAGTCTTTTGCCTTGATTATTACATGTTAGAAAAGGAAACGTGAAGAGCTGGTGTTGAGGCATAGCAGGCAAAGCCACCACCTGCTGTGTTGGCATCCCTATGGGTGCCAGTTTGTGCCATGGCTGCTCTACTTCCAATACAAATCCCTGCAAATGGCCTGGGGAAAGCAGCAGAGGATGGTCCAAGTGTTTGGGATGCTGCTACCCACATGGAAAACATAGAGGAAACTCTCGGCTTCGGCCTGGCCGAGTCTTTGCAGCCAGCTGGGGGAATGAACCAGTGGATGAAAGATCTCTCACTTTCTCTCCTCTTTCAAATAAATAAATAAATATTATAAAAAGAAAAGAAAAAGAAATCTAAGAATTGTGGAAATAAGGTATAAATTTGCATGTTTTTACTTACTCATAATCAATGTTTCTAAATCCTTGATTAAAATGAACAAGTACATTTTGTATACAATTTATAAATATATTTTCTAATTTCTTCTCTGACTTGAAAAAATGTCAGATTTAAAGTTGATCTATAATATATTTTGATTCATAACATGAAATGATTAATGTTATATTAACTTAAATGCTCATAAAGCAGACCATGAGTTACATCTGTAGTTTTATATACTTTATATTATCCATTTCCCACTAAGGCATGATTCTTTAATAAGATTGAGAAATAATATTCAGCTCTTAATTTAACAAGGCAAATGTAAATATTCAAAATAAAATTTATATGCACTGAAAATTTTGTCAAGCTCTTTAATATCACCTGTCTGAGTGTGTGTATCCCCAACCAATGTGCATTGACCAAAGCCTTTTAGAAATAACTATTTTTTTAATTTTCTAAGTCTAATTTTTGTCTAACATATAATTATAGAATAATCATATTTCTGGGGTATAATGTGCAGTTTATTGTAGGTATATATTTAATGATCAAATCAAGTTAATTAGCATATAAATAATCTTTAACATTTTTATAACAATATCTTCAGCCATTATTAAATACACAATACAGGATTGTTAATTCTAGTCATTTTGTTATGCAAAAGAACTCAGAACTCATTTCTCCTATCTACCTGTAATTTTGTACATGTTAACCAATGTCTCCATCTCCCCTCCTCCTCGCTACTCTTGCTAGTTTCTGATAACCACTCTTCTACTCTACTTCTATGAGAAATTTTTAGATTCTCTACATAAAATCACATTGTTGCAAATGATAGAATGTCAATTTTATGGCTTAAAAGTGTTTGTATATTTTACATTTTCTTTATCCATTCATCTGTTGATGGACACTTGTGTACTATGTCTTGGCTGTTTTGAATAGTGCTGCAATAAGCCTTGGAGTGCATAAATCCCTTTGTCAATTTGTGCATCTTGTTAAACCAATGCTTTTGCACAATATATTTTATCAGTGATTATCTGTTAATACTGCTTCTTAACAGTTCTGATTTTTTCTTATTTACAGTATTTTCCTATCAGATGAATGTAAAGTGTTTAATTTTCAAAATTCATCTAAAATATAGCTTCTAAAATATACTGGTATATAGGATTTTTCCTTTATAATTTAACAACTGGATTAATTTTACATACAACAGTGTAGGGGATAAAAACATTTAAATTTATAAGTTTTACATATATGAGGGGGCTTCAAAATGAGGAAAAATAGAATGAAAAGATAAATTGGTTTTGGAGCAAAATTTTTAAAGTCATGTCTGATTTTTCTCAATACACCTTTTTAATTAATTGTTTATGATGCCTCATATTAGTTCATAGAATAATTGCAGACTATAGCTTCAGATTGACTAAATCTTACTACTTTTTCCATATACAGCTGCTAGAATAATCTTAGATCAATACACAGTTGGTAGGAAAAGAATGGAGAAGGAAGGGAAAGGAAGGAGCAATCAACTATTGGTACAATAAGTGAATCTCATAATAATGACAGCTAGAAAGTTATATTATTTTTAAATAGTATATTTTGTTCACATTTATTACACATAGTAGTGCTCTATTGTGTGTTGTAATTATCTCTTTGGATTACAGTATATTGAAGTCTAGAATTTTTATTAATGATTTATAAGTTTACCTACATTTATCAGTTTCTAAACCCATGCTTTTTCTTCCTTCTTCATAAGTCAATTAATCAGCAAATTGCATTGCTGTACTAGACCTCCAGGCGGGCACCTCAGAGTGTTCTATCACAAAGAATTATTAAAACGAAAGCTTCGAAGCTAAATCTTCAGTGGTAGCTACAAAGCAGATAAGGACTGTATAAATCTGACTCCCTTAGACAAGAAGTTCTATAAATTAAGGGCAAATAGGCAAGTGATTAGGCAACATGTGATTTAAGGTGAATGCCTTCTTTCAATGGCCCTATACAAATCTTCTTTAAAGACATTACACTGTGTTCACCAAATGAAAGTGTGTCAATTCTTTAATGATTAATAAAAATTGTTTGGCTTTGAATTGACCAGCTGATGGATTGAAAAATATAAGTAATGCCAGCAAAGGTCATATGACCTACTTGTTGCCTGGGGTTCTTTTATTCAGTGTTATCCTCATCTTCCTCAGCTCTTAAGAATATCATAACTGACATGGCTCAAGAAATAATGGCACTGGAAATATGTATATAGTATGTGGCATGATGATAATGTTGGTCTATGAAAAAGCTATTCAGCAAGTGTGCAATTACCATGTCTGTAATAGCTATAATATAACACAAATGGAAATAATTTATAATGTGCTGTCAGGTATGCTTAAACACTTTTGATATATGGTGGAAGATTTTCTTTCTCTAAGAACTAATAACGAACATTTCATCTAAATCATAATTTTAATTAACGGTCCTTGTTAGGATAGTTTTTTCTTCCTCTAAACCTAATCACAGTTGGTATTTAAATGACATATTAAATAAATGTTGTTTCCATTTCATCCACTGTCAAGTCAAAGGTCTTTGCTGAAGAAGTTTTGGAATAGTTGTAGTTTGTAGAAGTTCTTCAGGGACTTCACGAACTGTACGTAGGAGCACATTACTAATTGGTGCTATACTTTATGATATTGACAGTTCCAGTAGCTTCATTAACTCAGTGCAATTACCCTTTCTTAGAAACATGAGATCCTAGGCCATTGTAAAATCTTTAATTTATTTTGTGTGCTATATTCTCTTTTAGGGAATTCTGCTTTAAGGGCAAATGTATGTATTTTCCACATGGATGTAAATATCCAAACTTAGGTATTATATAAATAAGTTAAATGATTAGCCAATAGCATGACAAATAATAGTAATACATACAGCAGTTCACATTACAAAGCTGAATACACAAAGTAGAGTAACCCTCTTCATGTATGGTTGACTTTCAATGGTTTTATTTACCCACCATGATCTGAAAATATTAAATGGAAGAATGCAGAGGTAAACAATTTATACATTTTAAGTTATGCAACATTTTGTTATAGTGTATTAAAATATAATTGTTATACCATTTAAAGATTTATTTGTTTGAAATGCGAGTTAGAGAAACAGACATTTTCAATTTGTTGTTTCACTCCCCAAATGGCAACAATGACCAAGGCTGGGCCTGACCAAAACCAGGAACCAGGAGCTTCATCTGGGCCCCCTTGGGCCATCTTCCACTGCTTCCCCAGGCACATCAGCAGTGAGCCAGATCAGAAGTGGAGCAGCTAGGATTCAGAAGGGTACCCATATGGATGCCAGCATCGCAGGCTGTGGCTTAAACCACCAAGCCACAATGCCAGCTCCTTTAATTGTTGTAGTCACTGTTACTGTTAATCTTGGTGTCTAATTTATAAGTCAAACCATGTCATTGGGGTATGTGTGTATGCATATATATATATACATACACACACACATATATATATATTCACATACATTTATATGATGTAATAAATACTTACACAGGGTTCAGTGCCATCTGCAGTTTGTCATCCACTGGCCATCTGGGAACATATCCCCTGTACATAAAAGGGATGACTATTGTATCAGTCTATGAATCTGATCTTCACTTAAACTTAACAGACTGAGTTCTTTGAGCCAAACCTTTGGTCCTTTTAACTACTCTTATAAAATTAGTTCCTCTTAACATTGTTTACTAAAAGCCACAACACTGCTATAATACAAAGTGTTTTGTGTTAAGTGTTTAGTCTAGTTTTAACAAAGTGTCACCTAGCACTGTTTAAGCTTAAAGGCATCATGATCCAATCTATAGTCACATCATAGCAGGATTACAAGGAGTAATTGTTTCATGAAGAAATACTTTGCAATGAGGTGGGCCCTGTAAGATAGCAAGTAAAGTCACTGCCTGTGATGCCAGCATCACATATGAGTGCCGTACATGTACCAGCTCCTCCACTTCCCATCCAGCTCCCCATTAATATCCTGGAAAAAGCAACAGAAGAAGGCCGAAGTGTTTGGGCACCTGCCACCCACGTGGGAGACCTGGAAGTAGCTCATGGCTCCACTTCCACCTAGCCCATCTGGAGAGTGAACTAGTGGATGGAAGATGGATCTCTCTCTCTCTCTCTCTCTCCACCCCCCTTCCTCTCTCCCTCCCTCTTTCCTTCCCTCTCTCCTTTCTTTTCTCTCTAATTCTTTAAAATAAATTAAAATAAAAAAACTTTGCACTGTGTAATGTGTACATGAGCAGTGGATAAGCACTTTATTACAAATGGGAATATAGTTTCCTTTCTTGGATTAGTATTTTAATGAAATGGAAAGTGAAATTCTTTTCCTCTTCCCTTAAAGCTGTATTTTGGAGCAAGTGCTCTTGCAAGTTGGAACCTTTCTGAGATGAATGGACACCGATAAATTGTGACATCCAGAGAGTTGACTTCTGTATCAGGAGCTCATTTAGTATCACTTGAGATTCTGTGCTCATCATTGTTTCAGATTCTGACCATCACACTTAGGATTCTAATGTAGCCACGAAATCCTCATGAACTACTATAGCTGATATTCTCTGTGACATTCCTGCATGAGTTCAGTGAAACCTTTATTAGCTCTGGGAAGCAGACGTTGTTCCTCTGTGTCCCTCGGTTTCCTGTTGGAGGGCTGGAGTGTGTGTATGGTCTGACTGCATAGACTTTGTTTAAAACATGAAATTTTGTGTCCCTCTTGCTTGTCATCTTGACTTCTGTGCTCCTGAAACTGAATGAGGTCCTGAAAGTTCTGAGCCAGCTGTGGGGCCAGAACACGACCCCAACACAGGACTCTCCCTGACCACTGAGAGAAAGCTTCCTTGCTCAGCTGAGGCTGGTTCTCCTGCTCGTGGGAAGTCTCAGTACTGGCAGTTCCCAGAGGTGATGGGTGATGGGATATTTTGGTCTTAAGTCCAGAATTAGTTAGGACTGAGATATTTTTATAAAACATTTCATTTAATTCTATTTGAAAGGCAGAGGGAAACAGATCTTTGATTCACTTTCTAAATGCCCTCAACAGCTGTAGCTTGACCAGACTAAAGCCAGGAGTCACTGACGGAATCCGTGTCTCCCACATGGATGGCAGAGAATACCCATGTACTGGGGCAATCACCTGCTGCCTCCTGGAGTGTGCGTTGGCAGGAAGCTGGATTAGGAGAGGAGCAGAGGCTCAAATCAGGTATTCCAGTATGGAATGCAGATGTCCCCGGGAGCATCTTAACCAGAGAGTCAAACCCTCACCCCAAAATGAGCAAAGTTGTCATCTCTTTTCCCTTTCTTCCTGCAGTTTTTAAAAATCCTTTGTTAATTAGCACCTGTTGGCCAAATGAATCAGCAAAGCTTTACTATATCCCCAACATTATTCACAGTCCTGGGCACGAACCGTGTTTTATTGCCTTGCTCGTCAGTCATCTGGTCCGTTCCCCGTGTGGTAGTGTGCATCCAGTTCACACTGGTGTGATTTTCTCCTCCTAGACCTTCACACTGTTAAGTACTTACTGGATTTCAAGATGCGTTTTTTCAGTCCAAACAGAGGGAAATGAGTTAATAAAGCTTCTACTTTCATTTTAAAGACCCCTGAGAGATACTTAACCAGTTGCCTGCAGTGTAAATGTTATAGAGGGTGAAAAATATCAAGTAGATTTACAGCTTTAGTTGTGTCCACATCTATTCAAAACTTTATACACAATAGCAAAAATAACACTTAGCACTAATGGTTATTTCTATTAAAAGGCTTAAGTGATTTACATAATAAATTAAACCCAAGAAATCTTCTTGAGCAATTGTTCTGTTTAAAATTTAGGAAATAAAGGCAGTAGGGGTAAAAAAAAAATCTTAGAAGTGTTTTTGCCAAAATAAAATTTGTATTTTAAATGGCTTTTAAACTAGCTTTCTAGTAAAAAGTTCTTACTGTCAGAGAAATACCATATTTGTGAAGTCTATGAAGGTACTTGAAAACTCAAGTGATTTTGTTTTTAAATCAAACCCCAGTTTGGGGAAATGCTACTGTTTTCTTGTTCATAAATAAACCTTTGTTCTGCTAACAGAATGTGATTTTTAAGTCAGAATATCATGTGGTTATCATAGCGCCCCAGCATTCCTCCTGTGGAGGAAACTCTGATTAGATAGCGTTGAAGAAACAGTGGCTGGACTCACAGGTTGCAATCACCTTAAACACAATCTAAGTTTTTGCAGCTGCTGTTTGTGTATGATTTATGGCATCTGTTTTAACTAATGTAGAGAGTGGATGATGAGTGCTAGCATTGGTCAATGCAGGGCTTTTAACCTGTTTTTTTTTTTTTTTTTTAAGATTTATTTACTTGAAAGTCAGAGTTAAACAGTAGGAGAGGCAGAGAGAGAGGTCTTCTATCTGCTGGTTTACTCCCCAGTTGGCTACAATGGCCAGAGCTGTGCCGATCCAAAGCCAGGAGCCTCCTCCGGGTCTCACATACGAGTGCAAGGGCCCAAGGACTTGGGCCATCTTCTACTGCTTTCCCAGGCCATAGCAGAGAGCTGGATTGAAATTGGAGCAGCCAGGACTCAAATCACACCTATGGCACTTCAGGCGGAGGCTTTACCCACTAAGCTGTGCCAGCCCCAGCCCCAGCTTTTAACCTTAATATGCATAAAAGTGGCTACAAAGCATCCCCATGCAAAAAATGAGCAAATGTTTTTCATCTCAATGGATTTTTCTCTTGTAATATTTCTTAAAAAGCTACCTAGTTACACAATGATGCTGTTATATCTCAAATGCATTCTCGGGCTACCTTAGGGACCACCTTAAGCACTCATTTCTATTCACATACTCCGTAACATAGATACGCAATATGGTCTCATCCGTTAAAGCCAATTTCCACTTTGATTTATATTACTCAGAACTCAAAAGTGGCCTGCTGAATGGTTGTGTTTGAGCACAACAGTGTATTCTAAAGGGAACTGAACTACTGTGGGTAATTTGAATTCCTGGTGGGGAATTGTGGAATTGACTCCAAGGTGTTGTCTTATTCCTGGCTGGTTACTTCAATTATAGACTGACTTAATCTGAAAACCTGTGTGCTTCAGCAACTCCTGACTAAACTCGATATCCATCTTTCCACATCTCACACTGAAGTCTGCTAGGTATGTTAAAACCCAGATCTTGATCTTTCTTTGTAAACCTGCTTTTTCAGACTCTTACATCTTTGCAAGTGGCATGCTATTCTTCTAGTTATGCAGACTGTAGAACTTAAAGTTATCTTTAATTCCTGTTTCCTTTTTAGTTCAAATCCATCAGCAGGTCCTGCTGACTGTATCTCAAAAATACTGGAGTACTTCAAAAGTTTATGGGAAAATAATTTTGATTTTGGTATCAGAAAACTCATTATGTGGGAAAAGTGTATTATTAAAAAAAAAAAACCTATGTGTGGATTTGAAAAATATTTTTTCACCAAAAATAAGGTCATAGTTCTAATTCCATTTTCCATGTACTTTTGAAGTGCCATTAGAAGTGCAAATCTTCTGCTGTCCCACGCCCTAATGTCCCCAGGGATCTTCTAACTGGTCTACCTTTCCCACCTTCGCTGCTCTGCAACCTGCTGTGAACGCAATAGTCAGAATCGCCTTTGTGAAATGCAAGCCGGGTCACCTCCCCTCACAGTCCTTCTGTGCTTCCCGCTGTCCTACTGCAGCAATCCTGCCGTGAAACAGCCCTTCAAGCACCGCAGGACAGGTGTTAGAACCCCTGTGCTCCACTTCCTACTGCACTCCTTTTATTTTCTCTGCTTCAGCTACCTTCTTTTTCAGGAGCAAAACTGCCCCAGGATCTCTGCACTTGCTGTTGCCTCTGTGGCGATGTTGTTCTTCTTGGTCTCATGACTGCCTCTTCAAAACATTGCCCTAACATTGTTTTCTTGATAAAGCTTTCCCCGACTGTCCTATTTAAAGTGGAAGCAACTCTTCCCAACCACCTGTCTACTTCCTGCCCCATTTCTCTAATTTGTATCCAAAATTCTTATCTCCCTCAATATGATATTTTTAAATTATTATTTTTAATTATTGTGTCTCTTCTATAACAGCACAAAAATAAACCTTAAATTCAGAGAAGTAGATCTATTCAGTTAATTGCCATAGCCTTTGGTCCTGAAAGAGTGCTTGGCATGCTGGAACTACACTATGTTAAAGCCATGGGATTATTGGCAAGGCTTGTCACAACTCTATAACATTAAGATAGACTTTTTTTAGATTTTATTAATTTGAGAGAATTTTAGACAGTGAGAGGGACAGACAGAAAGGTCTTCCATCCGCTGGTTCACTCTCCAAACAGCCTCAACAGCCAGAGCCGAGCCAATCCAAAGCCAGGAGCCAGGAGCTTCTTCCAGATCTCCCACAAGGGTGCAGGGGCCCAAACACTTGGGCCACCTTCTACTGCTTTCCCAGGCCATAGCAGAGAGCTAGATCTGAAGAGGAGAAGCCGGGACTAGCACTTCTAATATTCAAAGCATCTCATTCTTACACGATTCAAAGGCTTTGAAACAGTCCGACACACATGTCCAGTTAACATCTTCATAAACTCTCCAGTATGGTTCCTTAGCTTTGACTCTGTTCCCTCAGTCTTACAGTTAAGCAGTGTTTCCTAGTCCATGTCTTGACATATAAATAGTATCTGAATTATTTTTATTAGATTTCAATGTTCTAATGTCACCTAAGATTGAACATTATAGCTTTTATTTCTTTTTTTAAAGATTTATTTATTCGAAAGGCAGAATTACAGAGGGAGAGTGAATCGTCTGATTCACTCCTCAAAAGGCTACAATGGCCTGGGCTGGGCCAGGCTGAAGCAGGTGTAAGGAACTCCATCTCCGTCTCCCATGTGAGTGGCAGGGGCTCAGATACTTAGGCTATCTTCCACGGCATTCTCATGTGTCCTAATAGGGATTTGGATTGGAAGTGGAGCAGTCAGGACTCAAACTGATGCTCCTGTGGGCTGCTGGTATGTAGGGTGGTGGTTTAACCGGCTGCACTACAATGCTGTCCCCCATAGTTTTAATTTCTGATGTTTCCCTCAAGTTTCTCATGTGACTTCTGTATTTGGACAGTATTTTTGATTTAAAGACTATTTATTAAATTGAAAAAGAGTGCCAAGATGAGAAAGAGTGGGAGAGATTTCTATCCACTGATTCATTCCCTCAAATGCCTGTAGTAGCCACGTCTAGGCGAGCCAAAGTCAGGTATTAAGAACTCCAGCTTGGTCTCCCACCTGGAAGGAAAGGGCCCGAGCACTTGGGGCATCTTCCACTGCATTTTCAGGTGCATCAGTGGGGAGCTGAACTGCAAGCAAAGCAGCTAGGACTTGAACCAGCACTCCAACATGGCATACTGGTGCTGCAAGGGGCAACATAACATAATGCACCACGATGCTTCACACCGTCTCCAACAACAACTTGATTGTTCAAGTCCTTACCTTTAGAGATATGAAATGTTTTTCAGTAGTCTCTAAATATCTGTAATTGATATCCTTGGACCACTGGGATATCTTTAACTTTTAATTCTGTTGCATAAAACTTCTCAATCAAGGTAGTAATGGATCCTTTTGTATTCTTCATGTATCTTTATTTTCTGGATTCTCTTCTGTAAGGAATAGTTTTCATATATTTTTATTGTGAGAAAGAGGCTGTCTACTCTCTAGATGTCATATTGTGGTTGTTCTATTGTCTTTGTGAAAAAAATAGCAATTTTATGTAATGACTAGAAACTCCAATGAATTACCAATTACCTCCCCCCAAACAAAATCAGTGGATAGAAGGCTAAAGCTGAGCTGACAACTTCTATGAAAAAATGAATAGGTGAGGGTAGCTGGAGTCAGAGAAATTGAGGTTTCCTTGAACAATCCTGGGGTGGGGTGAGGATGGGAGGTGGATTCATCAATCAGAAGCATCTCCAGCTGAGGGTCAGGGAATCTAAAACAAAGATTCTATCAGGTCAAACAGAATAGAATGTGGAAGGTTAAAAAGCTAGAGGATAAAGATTGTGGAAAGCCAACAAAAAGAAATACTAGTACCTCTAAAAAAAAAAAAAAAAGTGAAAGTAAATCTAGTAGACCAAAGGAAGATTAAACAAAGAACGTAGAAGTCTAAGGGCTAGAACTGCACGTGGAAAATCAATTTGAAAAGTAATTATGAAAATGTTTTCCTGCAGTATGCAAGGCCGAACTCGGGTCCTCCTAGTTATTCACCTCCTCTGAAAAGAACCTTCAGCGAACAGACTGAATTTTCTGACAATAGTGGATTTTGTTAGCTGTTGCTACATTATCACTAATAATTTAGTATTAGTTTAGTCTTTCCAGTTGCGTGCATGCTTCGCAGTTTTCATCAGTGGTTTCTATTATTCGATCTGCCCATTGAATTCTTAGATACTCAGGAATTTGTAGGAATACAGTTCATACCCTATATAATTTAACTCAAATCATATTGCATTAAGCAATAAATATGCTTTGTCTTCTCACTATACTCAATGGTACTAAGATTAATCAATCCATGCATCATGACTCCAGCTAATACATATATGAATTATATATATATATGAATGATTTTTACTCTTCTGTTATGAATCCCTACAATAGTAGTATAATCATTATTGGGATTACATGTTTGTGTCCCCCTAGAAATTATATTGAAGCCCTAACTCCCATTGGGATTCAAATAGGAAATGGAGGCTTTGGAAAGTAACTAGGTTTAGGCGAGTCGTGAGAGCAGGGTTCTCTTGATGAGATTAATGGCTTTTAAGGAGGGAAAGGAAAAGTAAAATGTAATTTTTCCAGCCTATGAGGAAACAGTGGGATGGCATTATCTGCCCACCAGAATGCACTTGGGCCCTCACCAGACATTGGATTGGCCAGAGATTTGACTTTGGACTTCCCAGTTCTGAACTCTGAAAAATAAATGTTTGTTTATGGCACCCAGTTTGTGGTAATATATTATAGCAACTTGAACTAAAATGCTTATTTGTAAAGGGAATTTAACCATTGTTTTCCACTACAGTTAAACAGTTTAATGACTATTTGCATATTTTTCTGGTTGCACTTTGCCTGGTGTAAAATTGTTCTTGTACCGTATTCTTCTTCAAAGCTATTCTCTTTGCTTTATTTCCACTCAGATTCATGAATTTAGAGTGACATCAAGGATTTAATCATTGAGTAAATTATTTTATAAGGTTATATTATACATCAACTCAATCTTACCATTATTTCCAGTCTAATTATCTATTCATAGTTTTCTGTTTTCTATATATAACTGCATTTTATTTTATAGAATATTTCAGATTTAAAAAAACATACAAAAAAGTAAATGTACTATAATTCTTCACTATTAATGCTTAATTTTCCATAACTAGGCTTCTGAAAATGATCCTAGCATGCACAGTTTCAGAGTTGGTTTTATCTTGAATGTGCTTCTTTGACATTAAACTACATGATCTTTAAGTTTTTTATTCTGTTAAATAGACTGTGCTCATTTCTTCTGCCAGCTGGTGAATGGTAGCTTTATCCTTACATTTCTCATTTTATGTAATTTGTAAAAGATCATTGAATGGTAGATATGCTAATAGGAAGCAAGTATGCAACAAATAGGTTTTCAGTAGTTACTCTCCCTTTGGGTTAACAGATTACACAAATGTTCTCTTTTCAAACAATTAGGCTGAGAATTTACATCATCTCCTGCCTTCTCCATTTGCTTACATAAACTGGTCTGTATGCTTTAAAGTAAAACATGAATCAAGACCCAAAATACTTACAAATTCACAGCCAGCATCATATAGAATGTGGAAAAGTTGGAAGCATTTCTGTGAAGATAGGGGCCAGATTAGGTTGCCCACTCTCATCCTTACTATTCAGTATGGTTCTGGAGGTTTCCGCCAGAGCCATTAACCAGGAAAAAGGAATCAAGAGGGGATTCAAATGGGAAAGGAAGAAATCAAGTTACCCCTGTTTTCAGATGATCCGATCCTACACATAGGAGAACCAAAAAGCTAAGAGAGTTTTGGAACTCATAAAACAGTTTGGCAAAGTTTCAAGATATAAAATCAACACACAAAAATCAGTAGCCTTTGTATACACAAACAGTGCCATGGCTGAGAAAGCAATTGTACTATCAGTCCCATTCACAATAGCTACAAAAAATGTCAATATCTAGGGATAAATTCAACCAACAATAAGAAGGATCTCTACAATAAAATTATAAAACATTAAGGAAAGAAATAGAACTGACACAAAATGGAAAATTCTTCCATGTTCATAGATTGGAAGAATTAATATCATTAAAATATCCATATGATCCAAAGCAAGCTGTAGATCCAATGTGACCTAAATCAAAATACAAAACATGTTCTTTTCAGATCTGGAAAAAATGACCATAAAATTCATTTGGAATCACAAGAGACCCTAAAATAGCTACAGCAATCCTAAACATAAAAGTAAATCTGGGGGCATCATAATACTTGATTTGAATGCAAATTACAGGGTAGTTGTGACCAAAACAGTCACAAGAATAGAAATGTCCACGAATGGAACAGACTAGAGACCTCAGGTGCTAATCCATGCATTACAACCAACTCTTTTTTGACAAACTGGCTAAATTCATACTCCCTGGAAGACAGGACAGTCTCTTCAACAAATGGTGTTGGGAAAATTGGATCTATGCATGCAGAAATATGAAACAAGACCCCTACCTTGGACCTTAGACAAAAATCAACTCAAAATTGGCCTAGGATCTAAATCTAAGACCCGAATCCATTAAATTACTGGAGGAAAACATCAGAGAAACACAGCAAGATGTTGGCATCAGCAAAGACTTCTTAGGGGCCAGCGCTGTGGAGTAGCCGGTAAAGCGGTGCTGGTATCCCATATGGGTGCTGATTCACATCACAGCTGCTCCACTTCTGATCCAGCTCTCTGCTATGGCCTGGGAAAGCAGTAGAAGATGGCCCAAATTCTCGGGCCCTTGCACCCATGTGGGAGACCCAATAGAAGCTCCTAGCTTTGGATCAGCACAGCTCCAGCCATTGCAGCCAATTTGGGAGTGAACCAGAGGATAGAAGGCTTCTCTCTCCTCTCTCGGCCTCTCCTTCTCTCTGTAACTCTGACTTTTAAATGAATAAATCTTTAAAAAAAAAAATGGGGCCGGCACTGTGCTGCAGTAGGTTAATCCTCTGCCTGCGGCACCTGCATCCCCTTTGGGCTCTGGTTCTAGTCCTGGCTGCCCCCTCTTCCAATCCAGCTCTCTGCTATGGCCTGGGAAAGCAGTAGAAGATGTCCCAAGTCCTTGGGTCCCTGAACCCGTGTGGAAGACCAGGAAGAAGCACCTGGCTCCTGGCTTCAGACTGGCACAGCTCCAGCTGTTGGGGCCATCTGGGGAGTGAACCAAGGGAAGGAAGATATCTCTCTCTCTCTCTCTCTCTCTCTCTCTCTCACTGTAACTCTACCTCTCAAATAAAAAAAAAAAAAAACTTCTTGGATAAGACCCCACAAGCAATAAAGGCAAAAATAGAAAAACGGGATTACATCAAGCTAAGAAACTTCTGTACTACAAAGGAAACTCAACAAAGTGAAGAGGCAACCAACAGAATTGCAGAATGTTTGCAAATTACACATCTGATAAAGGATTAATATCCAGGATATATAAGGAGCTCAAGAAAGTCAACAACAAAACAACCTGGTCAAGAAATGGGCTAAGGACATGAAGAGGTGCTTTTTAAAGGATGAAGTGCAAATGGCCAACAGACACATGAAAAATGCTCAGGATCACTAGCCATCAGGAAAATGCAATTAAAATCCACCATGAGGTTTCACCCCAAACCAGTTAGGATGGCTGTCATCCAAAAATCGGAAAAATAACAAATGCTGGTAAGGATGTGGGGAAGTAGGTATCCTAATACACTGTTGATAGGAATGTAAACTTGTACAACCATATGGAGATTCCTCAGAAATCTGAAAATAGATCTACCCTATGACAAAGCCATTCCACTCCTAGGAATTTACCCAATGGAAATGAAATTGGCATATGAAAGAGTTATCTGTACCCCCATGTTTACAGCAGCTCAACTCACAATAAGTTAAAGAATCAACCCAGATGTCCATGAACTGATGACTGCATAAAGAAATTGTGTCTTTATACATTTTGGAATCCTATTCAGTCATAAAACAGAATGAAATACTGTCTTTTTCCAACAAAATGAATGCAACCAGAGAACATTATATTAAGTGAAGTAAGCCAGTCTCCAACAAATATTATGTTTTCTCTGATTTGTGATAATTAATAGTACTTTCCTTAAAAGAAAAGTAATGCATATGAACAAAATTGACATTTTGAAATTTGTTTACAGCCTTTGTCTATACTCTTGAAGAACAGTGGATTTTCTACTTACTATGTGTTGAATTCTTTATTTAGTAGAGGGATATACTTATCATTATAAAGTAAATTGAAAGTGTCATTATAAAAACTAAAAGAAAAATAAAAAGAATAGGAGAGTGGGAGTTAGGGAGGATATGGTGGAAATGATCATTTTGTTCTTAAAATGGTATTTATGAAATATAAAAAATGTTATTAGAAAAACTAAAGGAAAGAAGGAGGGTGGCTGAGGGCGGGAGAAACTACCTACAAAACATGAAACCTGTTACCTTTATGTTAATGAAAATTGTTAAACTAGTTTTAAAGAATTTTAAAAAAATAATTGAGTAATAAGTATTAATTAAAAATTAGTGTCATTGTGTGATACTTCCCACTTTTACTAGCTTAATTTCCTCAGTGTGCATATTGAACATTTTAAAATTATATATATAAATTTTCATTTGCATACATTAATTACATACATATGCAATTATGTAGGTGTTGTCAAGGTGATAAGACATTTTCATGTTTTACCTTTTTCTGGTGTTAAGAGGGAGTTAATTTCTTATTATATCATAAGAGCAATTTTAACAATTGTTCATCTTGAAGTTCAATGTAGTGTTCACTAATTTGCAATTGGTAATTCTTGGGTTTTAATGAGGGACAAGACCCATGGAAATACTTCATTTTTAGAGTTGTAGTGGTTAAAAACACAACCATATTAAAATAATTTAACATTTTTAAATGTTTTATTTTGATACATAATGAAGGAGTAAAAGTACACAAAAGACATTTTTGAATCAAAATAAATGAAATCTTGTGATGAGGACATAGTCAGAACTGTTCTGTTTGCCCCTTGTACTTTTTCCTTAGGCATAACAACTAATATGCATATAGGACAATTTCACATTCTTTATCTTCTATTCATTATGTTAGAGTTATACCTTTATAGCAAAATATGCTATTTCCTGTTTCTGAAACAGACATAAATGAAAACATAAATATCATTTCTACCGTAAGGTATTGTCACATATTACCTTCCTGAGATAAATGTTTAATTAAAATATTTTCATTATTCTCTCTCCCCTATTTGAAAATTATAACCTCTGTGTCCAGAAATTAAAACATGGATGTTGTATTTATCACAGTGTAAATTTAATTAGCATATTTACTCACTTCCTTGATATTTCAAGTATTTTAAAATTCTTTTTGGATTTATATTATGGTTCGCAATAAGCAACAAGTTTTATATTCTCAGCCTCTCAGGATTGTTATTTAAAAAGGTGATAGTTAATATGCCTTTAGCAATATCCTCTTTACTTTGTTTTTCTAAATAAAAGACCTATTTGAGAGGTAGAGTAACAGATAGAGAGGGAGAGACAGGGACAAAGGCCTTCCATCCTCTGGTTCGCTCCCCAAATGGCTGCAACAGCCAGGCTGAGCCAGGCCAAAGCCAGGAGCTTCTAGCTTTCCCACATGGGTACAAGGGCACAAGCACTTGGGCCAGTTTCTACTCCTCTCCCAGGCCATAGCAGAGAGCTACATCAGAAGAGGAGCAGCCAGGACATGAACCGGTAGCCATATGAGATGCCGGCACCCCAGGTGCAGGCTTAGCCCACTGTGCCACAGCAAGGGCCTGTTTATCTTTCTAAAGCACTAGCTGTTGGGGTCAATAATCCTCCTTATCTGTATTTCATTATAATCTACACTTGTATTATATAATTTACATTTTTCTACCTTGTTAGCCTTCATTTTAGTTCTTAAGATTCAACTACTATTTCATTCTTTGTTTTTATAAATATTTCAAACTATAAATTTCATTTAATCCTGTTTTACAAAGTTTGTTATATAGTATATTCGATATTATGTTCATTTTTTTGAAGTCAACAATGTCTCTTTAGTGTTATTTAAAAATGATTTTGAAAACACACTGTTTTTAATTTAAAATGAGAGAGGAAGGAGATCTTGTGTTGCCTGGTTCACTCCCCCAGCAAGCCACAGCGGTCAGTGCAGGCCAGGTTGAAGCCAGGAGCCTGCTCCAGGTTTCCCACACATGAGGCAGAGACTGGGCACTTGAGCCATCATCTGTTGCCTTCCCAGGCCACCATTAGGGAGCAGGATCAGATGTGCGGCTGCCGGGACTGGATCTGGCACCTCTATAGGATGCTGATGTCTAGATTTACCCAGTAGGCCACAACGCTGGCCCTTAGGAAAGGTTTTTAAATTTCCTACATGAAAACACAGCAGTGTTTACCAGTGATTTTTGATGATTATAGTCAGAGATATTCTTCAGGAACTTATGCAGATACTTTGACTGTAGTTAATTATGTAACCAGGGTTTATAAAGGTATCATGCATGATTGTATGCTAATTTTTGAATATATTTTGAATTATTTACATAGCTTTAAATATCAGTATCCATGTGTATAGAATATGTATACATGACAACCCTACTGCATTGTTTTAATCAGTATTTTCTGAATATCATTTCTTTTTTTTCAATTTATTTTAAAATGCACATGCATCCTATTTCACTCATGAGGTGTGTTTGTAGGGAAAGTGGCCATACACTGTTGTAGGAAACTCCCAGTTCTAAGCTACACCACTGTGTTGACAGAAAACAAGAACAAGTTGAATCAAACTGAGCAGCTTTTCAATTCTTTGCCGGTGGCCATTCTATAGAGTTGCAGCAGGGCAAAGATGTGAAGAAAATTCTATGACCAGATGGCCCTGAGATCTGGAGGGCCAAGAAATCTAAGTCCTTACTCATTTGGCAAACGGACTTTGAAAAGTGCTATAAGGCTCATCCCAGAGAGACCCATTACATAATCAAAGGACATACTAATATTAAATAAGCAGAAGTGAGAAATGAGTGGAAAGTTCTCCTGTGACATAAGGTGACTCATCCCCATGACAGAAAAGGAAAAACATACTCGGTGAACGCATGCATTTGCCTCCTCTTAGTTTGACCATTCGAAAACTGGAGGAACTTACATTTTCCCATTTCAGAACAACTGTGGTTGCTAACAATGCTTTTGGGTTCAGATAACAAAACTTGAAGAGTGCTGGCTTAAATAAAAATATATTTTTAAATTATTCTCACCATTTGATGTAATGAGAAGCATGAACAGAAGAGGCCCCATATTCAGCTCATTCCACGGTCCAATGATGTTAGGCATTTCAGTTTAATAGGCTGAGCTTTGCTAGGTCTCTCCAGGTAACGTGATTGTTCTCATAAAAACAAGGAGAATCTCAATTCTCTCTCCTCTCCTTCCCTCCCTCTCTCCCTCCCTCTCACCCACTCTCCCTCTCTCTCTCTCTCTCACACACACACACATACACAGCTGTGAGAAATACCTAATCAGCCTAACACATTGTTCCGGGGAGGGGATGATCTCAGTCAGGATTCTGTCGTATGCACCATGAACTTCCTGCAGGAAGCCTAGACTTGGGAGTATCTGATGTGTTCATGCTCTTCAGGAAAGCTAGCCTACTCTGTTAGCATGAAGGAAGAGGCTAGACCATTTCTTGAGTAATTAAGAATATTTTGAATGCCAGTTTGGTTTTTCTCTGTCTTCTAATGCAATCTGAAAGCATTTACTTTAGCTTTTTTTTTAACTTTTATTTAATGAATATAAATTTCCAAAGTACATCTTTTGGATTACAATGGCTTCCCCCCCCCAACGTCCCTCCCACCCGCAACCCTCCCCTTTCCCTCTCCCTCTCCTCTTCCATTCACATCAAGATTCATTTTCAATTCTCTTTATATACAGAAGATCAGTTTAGCATATATTAAGTAAAGATTTCAACAGTTTGCACCCACATAGAAACACAAAGTGAAAAATACTGTTTGAGTACTAGTTATAGCATTAAATCTCAATGTACAGCACATTAAGGACAGAGATCCTTTTAAGTAGTACTTTTAAGTAGTAGCTTTTAAGTAGTACTTCTGTACTTACTTTGAATGGTAGCATGTCTAATAACTTGAGACATTTCAGTCTTTGAAGCCCCCTTCTCCAGATCTTGAAGACGTGATTACACATTCCTACTTTTCTCTCTATGCCCTCCCCATCAACCCAGCACCCAGTCAGAGCTAGAAGGAGCACTACTGTGGGATAGGAACCGGCTCTGGCTGGCTGTGAACCACCTGTGGATCACTTCACCTCTGTAGGCAGTAAGCGTCTCCACTGAAAGAAGCGCATGTGTACATCCGCTGTGTGACTTTCCATACGTTCATTTTTGCCAATCATTTAGTGCTCATTTCTCATCTGGTTGGAACTCTTCCTAGCATCTCTTGCAGCTCATTTAGTTTAATTAAAAACCAGTAATAACCATGTAGGTATATGATGCCAAAATGAATGGTTCAAACTGCCTTCCATCTCAGAGCTCACTGTAGAAATGCAATTGTTGAAATCTAAATCAATGCATTACAATAAAAATCTTGTAGAAGGTATGGAGGTAGCTCATAGGAGGGGTGCTTTGTTGCCCTCAGGCTACACAAAATAATTTGATGCATGTAGGAATCTTTTAGCCATAGAATAGAGAAAAAGGACTATTAAAGTAAGTTAATATTTTCTCACCATGATCCTTGATTTGAAAGAGACTTGCTAATGTTGATTTAGTTGCTTTTTTCTTTACCCTTTTTAGGACTCTATTTCCAGCATCCAATTAATTATCTTGTACTCAGTATCCTGTAGGACCTTCAAACTAAACATATAGGACCAAATTCATTATCTGTCTTCCCCAAACTGTATCATTCCTGTTTGTTTTCTGTATAAATGCCTGACGTCATCAGGGACCTAGGACCAAAAGAAAAGCCAGGGGTCATCAGTGAGATGTCCCTCCCATTACATACATCCACCTGCAAGCATGGTTATGTAGTCATTTTTTCTCATTCATTTCCATCTTTCCAGAATCACTACTTTAAGCCAAGGATCATCAGTCTTTTTCTATAAATGGCCAGATAGTGAATATTTTGTTTTGCAAGCTATATGGTCTCTGTCAAAACTGCTTTACTCTGCCATTGTCACGTGAAAACAACCACTGGCCGTATAAAAGTGAGCGACCATGGCTGTGTTCCCCTAGTCTTGGTTTGCCCACCCCTAGCTGAGACCCTCTCAGCTTTCACCTGGATTAACACTGTAGCAATGCTCCAACTGGTCTTCCAGCTTTAACCCCTCTGCCCTATGATGCTGCCTTTAGATTTACCTGCAGAAACAATATAATCAATACCATATCTGAAAATAAATCATTGCCCACTAGAAAGCTGGCTTTGTTTTTGTCCTGGCACTATGGTCAGTTCCTACTGCTTTAGAGTCAGCTTGTCATTCTGGTCCTTGTTGATTCCTGCAGTCCCCAGATATCCTATTGCCTCTGCCCAAATACAACTTACTCTGCACATCCCTTATGCAGTCACATTTGGTTTTTTTTATTATTTATTTTTATTTATTTGACAGGTAGAATTACAGATAGAGAGACAGACAGAAAGGTCCTCCCTCTGTTGGTCCACTCCCCAAATGGCTGCCACGACCGGCGCTGTGCCAATCTGAAACCAGGAGCCAGGTGCTTCCTCCCAGTCTCCCATGCAGGTACAGGGGCCCAAGCATTTGGGCCATCCTCCATTGCCCTCCCGGGCCACCGCACAGAGCTGGACTGGAAGAGGAGCAACTGGGACTAGAACCCGGCATCCACATGCGATGCAGGTGCCGCAGGTGGAGGATTAACCAAGTGAGCCATGGCGCCGGCCCCAGGCAGTCACATTTGTAACCACAGCATGGGAAAGCTATTTTCATGAATCTCAATTTGGTGTACTTTTAGGCATCTTTTAAGTCAATCCTCTGTTTTGTGAAGTTGTCATGATGCCCTTAGGGTTATTGCCTTCCCTAAGCATCTCTTGCTTATCATAGATGTTCTCCATCATTTCCAGCAGTGTGCTTGTACGGGCTTAAAAATAAAGAAAAAAAAATGATAACATGTTTGGGAATTCTGTGATTCACTTCTTAAGTTTCTGGTAATTTGTAAGCAACTTGAATTCCATTGGTGGGAATATTTATACAAAAAAATGGTAAATGTTACAAATTAGGATGCGTTTTAAGGCTTTATTTGAGAGACTGGTTCACCATTGCATATTTTAAGTGACAGTTTATATAACATGTAACATAAACATCTAATAAATTGGAAAATGTTTAATCTTTAGAATATTTAGATAACTGACAGGAATTTCTGATAACCATCTTTACTAATGTTCAGTAGGATGAGGTAAAGAAACTTTTGTACTGAATTTAATTTCAGTAGAGAAAATCACTTATTCTGTCCTAAGAATAACTATTTTATACATAATTCCTAATATTTATACTTGTGACTTAATTTTGTCTTTAGGGATATTTATTTTAAAATATTTTGTTATTGAACTTGGCTAGCTGTAATAGCAATGAAAACTATATATGTATATTATATGTGCAAAAAATTTTTATCAAGAATAGATAACTAAGCATGTCTCAGAAGCTTTAGAGTTTACAGTGTGAATTCATATTGCAAAGGGAATTTAATCCAGTTACAATGCCTTATGTTACTAAAATGCAGGAATTGACACAAAGATTCACTTCTGGAATTAATAATTAGCAAAATCAATTTTGTTAAAACTCAGAGCCATGTATATTACACATGGATTTGCAATTAAAAAGGTGATTTATGGTTTTATCTCTCTATTGTAGTGAAATTTAACCACTAAAATTTATGGGGATGGTACTATGAATAGAGGACCCATTTAATTTTCCAAAAAGCTACAGCACACCTTTCTGTGTTGGTTATTTTATGTGCTGCTATTGACCTTGCTTCAAGTTTATATATGATGCATAGCCTAGTGAATAATAAAAAGTATTATTACATTTACTTTAACTTTCTGGCTTTGCTTTGACTGCACAAGAGGCGACCTTTAATTTTTATGTGCTTTGAAATTCATGAAAATTGACATTTTTGCCTGACAACTTATTTTTCCACTTCTGTGTACCTTTTCTCTTGACTGAGTTTAGTCTTGTGTAGTGTTATGGAGGCTGCAGACCACAAAGGTTTCCTAGATTCATAGAGAGTAAAGACTCTGGGATTGAAAAGTATGCTTGGAAAAAGTAGGTTATATTTTCATAAACATTTTCACATATAAATTCTAAAAGGAAGTTCTTGAAAATCAACAATCTGAATAAGGATTGTGTTCATGTGCCATATTTGGAAAATATGTGGTTATATCATAGTTAATTATTTTGATCAGTCACTTCATTATGAAACCTGAGTGTGGCTCATATGGTGTAATAAGAAATATAGGCCTAGATTGTTATCTCTGACTGCCTCTGCAGGCTCACTGAATCAGGTGTCCATATGTGTGAGAATGTGGGCATGGTATTACATATCTTAATATACTTTCATATACATATGTGTACATATATATATTTACTTGGCAGTGTTTATAGATATGGAAGACAAGGATAGAATCATAGAAGAACTTTTTTATAAACACTATCCCTAAATCCTCATTTCACAATAGATTACGTAGTGGGCAGTAGGTGCTGTATCAAGACCAAGGGCTTTGAAGGACGGGGTGCAGCTTCATCATAAGCAGCCCTGCAGCACAGTGGACACTAGGATGAGACGCTTGAAATGTCTTCCCTGTCAACTGGGAGAAGGCATCCTGCCCAGGCTCTCTGTCTACATTGTAGTCCCAATTCTCATTTTAACACATTAGTAAACAAACTTAGCGTGCTCTTACCCCTGAAAGATAAATCCACACAGAAACAGAATGATAGTCATTATTTGGAAAGAATGTGAAGGCAGAAAACTCTTAGTAAAAGTACAAAGGAAATCAAAAGCAAACAATAGGAATATGTATGGAAAAATGATGGTATCAAAACACTACTTATCAATTATAACCTTGAATGCAAATGGCCTAAAATCTCCAACTGAAAGATAAAGACTGGCTGAATGGATGAAAAAATAAGACCCATCTATTTGCTGCCTATAAGAAACAGATCTCAGCAACAAAGATACATGCAAATGGAAAGTGAAAGGATTGACAAAGATATTCCATGCTAATCTAAAGCAAAGAGTGCAGGTATAGCCATCTTAATATGAAACAAAGTGAACCTTAACACAAAAATTGTTAAAAGAGACAAAGGCTGACATTATGTTCTGATTAAGGGATTAATTCAACAGTAAAATGTGACTATAATAAATTTGTATGTATCCAATGTCAGGGTGCCTAGCTATTTAAAGCAAATGTTAATAGATTGAAAGGGAGACATAGACTCTTAAAACTATAATAATGGGGTACTTCAACACTCCACTTTCATCCATGGACAGATCAACTAGACAGAAGTTGAGCAAAGAAACAACAGAGCTAATCAACACTATGGACCAAGAGGACCTAGCTGTTGTGTACCAAACTATTTATCCCACAGCTGAATACACATTCTTTTCATCAATGCATGGAACTCTGTTTAGGGTAAACCATATGCTAGGCCATAAAGCAAGTCTCAACAAATCCAATAAAATTGAAATCATATCATGCATCTTTTCTGACCAAAATGGAATGAAGCTGGAAGTAACAATCTCTAAAAAGTATGCAGACACAAGGAGACTAAACAACATGCTCCTGAATGAACAATGAACCATAGAAGAAATAGAAATAAAAAATTCCTGGAAATTATTGAAGATGACAATACAGAATATCAAAATATGGGATACAACAATAGCAGTCTTAAGAGGGAAGTCTTTAGCAATTAATGCCTATATCAAGAAAATGTAAAAGCATCAAATAAATGAGCTATCAATGCATCTCAAGGACCTAGAAAAACAGCAAATAAACCCAAAATTAGTAGGGGGAAAGAAATAATTAAAATTAGAGAAGAAATAAGCAAAATTGAGACCAAAAATGGTGTAAAAGATCAGTGAAATGAATAGTTCTTTTTTTGAAAAAAATAAATAAAATTGATAGAACAATAGCCCAACTAACAACAACAACAAAAACAAAATTAACAAAATCAGAGGTGAAAAAGGAGATATTACAACAGATATCACAGAAATAAGAATCATCAGTAATTACTACAAGCAGCTAAATGCCAACAAATTGGAAAAATCTAGAACTGGGTGGTTTTCTGGACTCATACAAAATATCAAAATTGACTTTAGAAAACCAAAATAGACCAATAACCAAGAAAGATTGAATCCATAATTAAAACCCTCCTAACAAGGAAAAGCCCAGGACCAAATGGCTTCATTGATGGATTCTACAAACTTTTAAAGAATTACAATTTCTCTCATGTTATTCAAAACAACTAAATGGAAGGTAATCCTCTCAAACACCTTGAGGCCAGCCATGACATTAATTCCAAAACCAGAAAAAGATGAAATAGAGCGAACTGTAGACCAATATCCTCAACCAGATACTAGCTAATCAAGTCTAACAACACATCAGAAAGATCATTCACCCAGACCAAGTGGGATTTATCCCTCCTATGCAGGGATGGTTTAACATACAAACATGAATAAATGTGATGCGTCACAAACTAATTGAAGAATACATACTGTTTAGTTCTCTCAGTAGACAGAAAGCATTTGATAAAATGCAACATCATGTCATGATAAACATCTTAAGCACATTGGGTGAAGAAGGAACATTCCTCAACACAGTCAAGGCAATCCATGACACACCCACAGCCAACATCATACTGAATGGAAAAAGTTGGAAGCATTCTCACTAAGACCTGAAACCAGACAAGGATGTCCACTGTCCCCATTATAGTTCTGGAAGTTCTAGCCAGAGCAATTAGGCAAGACTTTTCTCCCTCTGCCTCTCTGTAACTCTGCCTTTCAAATAAATCTTTACACACACACACACACACACACACACAGTAAATGTTGGTGAAGATGTGAAGAAAATGGTACCCTAATCCACTGTTGGGAATGTAAACTAGTACAGGCATTGTGTAAGACAGTATGGAGAGTCCTCAGAAACCTGAAAATAGATCTACCAAATGACACAGCCATTACATTCCTGGGAATGTACTCAAAGGAAATTAAATCAGTATATGAAATTATCTGTACCCTCATGTTTATTGCAGCTCTGTCCACAATACCTAAGACAGGGAATCAATCGAGATTTCTATCAACTGATGACTGGATAAAGAAATTATGATATAAATGCAGTATGGAATACTACTCAGCTGTGAGAAATGAATGAAATCCTGTGTTTTACAACAAAATGAAAGCAACTGGAAACTGAAATAAGCCAGTCCCAAAAAGCATATGCTTTCCCTGATCTGTGGTAACAGAGTACCAAAATGTAACATACTGGAGTGAAATTGACATCTTGAGAATCCATGCTCATTTATAGCCTTTGCCTCTACTGTTGTGGAACAGTGTTTTTTTCTTTTCACTATTTTTTGGATTCTTAGTGGAGGGTTAAGCTAATTATGAAATAAACTGAATGTATGTCATTGTAAAAATTAAAAGAAAAAATAAAGTAACTAAGAGGGAAGGTGGGAGGGTAGGATGGGATGTGTCACTATGCTCCTAAATTTGTATATATGAAACGCATGCAATTTGTTCACATTATATAATTTTTAATGGAAAAAATAAAGATAAATCCATATTGTGGAGGCTGACAGAGTGAGTCTTCTGAATCTGTTACAGAAAAAGCAGCTTCTCCTGGCAACTAAAATGCTCAGAAGTTGAATGTTGTCTTGAAAGACTAGTTAAGAACAGAGCAGGCTATCGGCCACGTTTTGGTCTTACCCTTTTAATCCTTTCAGTTGGAGCCTATCAATTCTTGATTTTTCAATCCTGAACTCTGTTCTATTCTATTCTATTCTCACCCTCATCAGAATTCAAAAGAAAGGGGTCAGTCTTTGGTAATGTAGTAGCACTCAATGCTATCTTTTATGCATGATGACACTTACTCTGCATCTCTAAGTTTGTTGTTAATGATGCAATTAACCCTAATAGACCTTGTCCTCCCTGAGAGTTAACAGGAAGGACACGTTAGCCAGATACCTGAGTGTTTTCTTAATGGCATCAAATTAGAGAGTTGGTGCATAGATCGACACACATCTAGTGGAATTAGAGCACGTGAGTGAGTCGGCTGACTCTGTAGCCTCCACAATCATCATGGGCCAGCCAGTGGGAACCTACTCAGCTTTGCACAGTTCCTTTCTGGGCACTGCTTGACTGCCAGTCAAGCCTCTGTTAATTCTTGTGTTTCCATGTGTGTACATTCTACAAATCTGTTCTTTCTGCCCTTGGACATCCTGTCCCTGGAAGACAAGACTGTTCTCGTCAGTTATTGTTTATTTTTAAAGGAATATTCATAAGACACACTTCAATTGCTTATGCCAAAGCCTCTCTGTTCAGAGAGGACTCCTGACCGAAGGTAAAGGAAGTGGGAACTATTTCCAACCCTTGACAGTGTTTCTAACTCAGGATCCCATTGTTGCAACAGTCAAAATGTCCCATTTCAAAGTTGCAGATGCTTCCTGTGATTCATCTTATGAAAAAAAAGTGTAACTTACTAGGTCTTTGGAATACGATAAGTAACTATAGTTAATTTTTTAAGATACCATTTTACCACAGCTTTGAAATGGAGATCTATGTAACCAACAAGGATGAACTTTTTAAAGTAGTATTTCCATATTCTTTATGCCAAATGTAGGGGAAATTTCTTTTGTTGATTTATCATTTTGGCAGATGAAACCTCAAGAGCATATGTCTTATTCCAGTACTTACGCACCAGAGCACTGAAATAGGATTTGAGATCAGTATTGTCTTCCGAAAAGAGAGCTTGCTACTTGTCAAGTGCATCATTCTCCAGGGCTGTGTCTGTGCATAGGAAGCAAGCTGATGAAAGTATAGCCAGAAAACTTTCCTTGAATTTGCTAATTTTTAAAGTAATGTTACATCTTTATTTCATTTTTTAAAATATTTATCTGAGAGGCAGAGAGAGAGGTCTTCCATCTGCTGGTTCACTCCCCAGATGGCTGCAATGGCTAGAGCTGAGGTGATTGGAAGCCAGGAGCTGGGAGCGTCCTCCAATTACCCACATGAGTGCAGGGGCCCAAGCACTTGGGGCATTTTCCCCTGCTTTCCCAGGCACATTAGCACAGAGCTGGATTGGAAGAGGAGCAGCTGGGACAAGTGCCCAAATGAGATGCCAGTGCCACAGGCAGAGGTCTAACCTACTATGCCACAGTGTCAACCTGGATATACTGGTCTTTATATTAAGAACAGATCACTAAGAACCAGAACAGGTGGAATTTTAGTGTATTTTATTCTAGTCTTGATTTCTGTTTTTGTTTTTCTGTATTTCATTTTTTTGAGTTGGTAAAGAATGACATTTCCTTTGGTGTTTTTCTTACAGAAAAGATATCCATAGCGTCCACATTTTTAAAAACATGAATTTTTTAAAATACAAACTGCCATTATTTTATTTATGTTCCCAAAAAGAAGGATTGGGACAAACACATTCATCAGAAGAAACAAACACAGCCTGCAAAATCCTTTTGTTTTATGTGTCTTTTGAGCAGGTGGTAGTAGCTCAGTCTAAATTATCGAAAGCCATGCTGACTATAAAACTCATTTGCAGAAATGAGTCTCAAATATTTCAATAGTACTGCATTTAGCTTGGTAACTATAAACAAAGCTTGAGACTATATTTCAAATTTTAACATGTTTCCCTTACTCAAGCATGTGTACATGTTACACTGATTTTCCAAAAAATGGCTAAGTTGATGGAAAAACTACTAATGTAATAATATTGTTAGGAATGAATTTTCCCCTTCAGGATTTCAACTAAATGGCTAAATATCTAATTTTCAAAGTGCAATATGATTTTCCACTGTTACTGGTGAAAAGTAACTTATTTCTAGACCCAAACAGATACTTAAATTTTCCCTGTACCACAATTTAAATGTGCATCTTCAAATCTTGCTCACCATTGAGTGGATTTGAAGTCAGTATTTTGTTTTTGGTTTGTGTTTAACAATTTGAAGCAAGGCTTGTGCATTTTTGGCCCATGTGTGGTCATGGTGCCCAGGTTTTCAGTATTTGTGATCAGACTGTGAGGACTGTAGGGGTGTGCTCACCCCGGTAAAGCTTTCTGACTGATGGCTTTATCACATGCATGGTGACAGTGGCATGGCCCTTAGATTGCACCTGACATCTTTCACTGAGACTGTAGACTTCCTCCAGAGGGGAACCGATAGCCTCAGGTGATAATCCTGAAGCCTGGGCTGGAAAGCTGTGTGGAGGATTCCATCGTCCAATTTGTGGTAGCTCTAGTAGCTGTCCTGTTTTCACTCGTAGACAATCTCAAGCACATCTTTCCCCTTCAATAGCTGAATCCAACTGAGTCTCCCCATCCCATTTCTAAGATATTAATGTTGTTGTCTGTTAGGTGCTGGAGGGGAGATCCCCTGGCTGTGCAGGGTGTTGCAGGGACCTCAGTCAATTCGCTCCTGCTTGTCTGTGCCTTAAACTCTGTCCACTTTCATGATGCATCAAACCTCCTGGCGTGGCGCCTTCTGGTGCTCAGCGCCAGCCTGGCTGGCATTTTCTAGGTACTTCTCTGCACAGATGCTAAAGTCCTTTTTCTTTTGCCAGCTTCATTTTCATTATTCAATTACTTGGTTATCTTTTAAAATTTTGTTGAAATCCATCACCTTCACCCAACCTTTGTGCCTGCCTCTATTTCTTGGACATTTCGGATTTTGTGATGTTTAAAAGTCACTTTACTATTTTTATGAGTTCTCAGTGATAGAGGAGCTGGAATCATAGTCAATTTATCAAGTCCCTTGAGCTGTAGTTCTTATGTGTTAGGAATTCACAGATATTGATGAAGAATTGATGTGAGTTTCTCATCTCCCAGGGAAATGGGTGTGCCAACAACATGCTGCATAATCTTGAGGTTGAAGATAGCATTTATGGGTTCTGACAAGTCTGATACTGTGTAGTTTTCCTACATATGTTTAGGAATTTTAATGTTCAAAAAAATAAAAATTGTGTCTTACATTTTCTTTTTCCAAGACATTTGTTTGTAAAGCACACTTGACTTGGAAACTTGCAAAATACACTTTGTAATTTGGTCCTGAGACTACAGAAGGCAGTCCAGTGTTGAGGGAGCCTATGGCGTGGGATACAAGAAAAGAATAAAAGAGAATCTAGTGTGAGTGGAGGCTGCCATGTAGCATGTGGAGCAGGTGCAGCTAAAGCCTTTAGGATAGGGTACGTAGACCTTGAGAACAATCACCAGGACAGTTTCATTGAAGAAATCATGCTTGAATTTTATGAAAATTTAGCTATGTGGATGCAGCTACTAGATGCTAACATATTTAGAACTTTTATAAGATCTGGTGGATTGAAATCTTTGCCATTATACTTCACTCTGGTGCCTTTTTCCATGTTGCTGATACCACATTAATATGTTTTAACACTTTGTCCTTCTCAATAACAGTGTGACCATGTGCTGGACAGGGTACTCAATAGTTTTACATACATTTTTCCAATTTGTCCTCATAAATATGAGTTAGATAACTATAATTCTTACTGCATTGGAGGTGAAAAATCTGTGAGGGACAATTTTTAACTAACTTTGTGAACACACACCTGGTAAAAAATGTGTAGGGTCACACTCAGACACCCTTGTTCTGAAGCCTATAGCTCTCCTCATATTTACATAATATTGATATGTGTGTGCAGTATCACTTAAGCTGATTTTGCTTAAACTTGTGTTTGCCTTGCTTATCTTTCCTAATTCTTTTACTTTCAAATGTTCTTGCTCCTGAGAACATCACTTTTTAAAAAGCTAGATGCTTTGTTTTTTTGTTTGTTTGTTTTTTGGTTTTTTGTTTTTTGGTTTTTGGTTTTTGGTTTTTTTTTTTTTTTTTTTTTTTTTTTTTTTTTTTTTTTTTTTTTTGGACAGGCAGAGTTAGAGAGACAGAGAGAAAGGTCTTCCTTCCATTGGTTCACCCCCTAAATTGCCGATCCGAAGCCAGGAGCCAGGTGCTTCTTTCTGGTCTCCCATGTAGGTGCAGGGCCCAAGCCCTTGGGCCATCCTCCACTGCCCTCCTGGGCCACAGCAGAGAGCTGGATTGGAAGAGGAGCAACGAGGACAGAATCCAACCAGGACTAGAACCTGGGGTGCTGGTGCCGCAGGTGGAGGATTTGCCTAGTGAGCCGTGGCACCGGACTGGATGCTTTTTTAAAAAATCCAGTAGAACAAACTCTTTTTAGTGTGCTCTGCATTGATTTTTAACTACTTGGATATATTTCTGCCATTTTATTTTGCTTTGTCTTGCAGCTAATTTTTAATATTATTTTTTGAAAAGCAGAGGATAGAGATAGACAGTGACAGAGACAGGGAGCTGCCATCCACTGATTCACTCTCCAAATACTGGCAACAGCCAGGAGTCAAAGCCAGTGAATGTGAGCCAGTTTTCCCCTGTGGGTGGCAAGAACCAAACTGTTTGTGTCATCACCTGTTACCAACAGGGGGTGCGTGTTAGCAGGAAGCTGGGGTCAGGAGCCAGAGCCAGCAATGAGCCCAGGCACAGTGATATGATATATGACATGTGGGCATATACATACTAGATCAAATGCCTGCTCCCCACCCACCACGTCCTGATTTTTATTTATTAAAAAGGCAAAGCAACAGGGAAACAGGGAGAGACACAGAGAAAGAACTTCCATCTGCCTGTTTGCTCCCCAAATGCTGCAACAACCAGGCCTGGGCCAGCCCAAAACAAGGAGACGGGAACTCTATTTTAGTGTCCCACTTGGGTGGCATGGGTCCAAGCAGTTGAACCATCATCCGCTGCTTCCAGGATGCATTTGTAAGGAGCTGTTTCAGAAACAGGCTGTGACTCCAACTGAAACTCTGATGAGGAAGGCCGGTATCAGAAGCAGCTGCTTAACCCACCGTGCCACAATGCTGACCCGTCTACTGGTCTTTTGATGTTCCTTTCATTCCTACGTTTTCATTACTTTTGCCCATAAGAATGTTTCCTATATTATTTCTTCAAAATTTATATAGCCTGTATTTGTTGTGGTGATGACCCTTAATTTTTCATGGGTATTTATCAAATTCTAACACAGCCTAACATTTTGGCCTTTCTCCTAAGCATAATTCTATTCATAATGTCTAAAATATAATTGCAATAAATCTTCTGCACCATAGCCTACTTCTATACTGACTTTAGTTTTCTTTATTTTTTATTTCTTATAACTTTAATACAGTCTGAGTCAAATAAAGTAATGCATTCATCACAGACAAATAAGTCACACATTAAGAATTCTGTTGTGTAGGAAAATAGACAAGGGCTATAAATAATGAAATGAAAAGATGTTTAAGTTCACTCTAGAAAATTTTAAAATAATCACAAAAAACTAATAGTAGATAATTCTTAACAATTTGACAAAGATTTAAAGCAGATTTGGACAAAGCACTGTATTTATAGCAAAATTGACACATATGGGTATTGTGTTTTTCAATTTTAGCTCCCATATATAAGGGAGAAAATGTGGTATTGGTCTTGCTGTGTCTGGCATATTTCACTTAACATTACAACATTATATCTTCCAGTTCCAGCCATTTTGCTATAAATGATAGAATTTCTTTTCTTTTTTTTCTTTTTTTCTTTCTTTTTTTTTTTTTTTTTTGGACAGGCAGAGTGGACAGTGAGAGAGACAGAGAGAAAGGTCTTCCTATTGCCGTTGGTTCACCCTCCAATGGCTGGTGCGCTGTGGCTGGCGCATTGCACTGATCTGAAGGCAGGAGCCAGGTACTTCTCCTGGTCTCCCATGGGGTACAGGGCCCAAGGACTTGGGCCATCCTCCACTGCACTCCCTGGCCACAGCAGAGAGCTGGCCTGGAAGAAGGGCAACCGGGACAGAATCCGGCGCCCCGACCAAGACTAGAACCCGGTGTGCTGGCGCTGCAGGCAGAGGATTAGCCTATTGAGCTGCGGAGCCGGCTGTGAATTTCATTCTTTTTTATAGTTGAGTAATATTCCATTGTATACATTTGCCACACTTTGCTTATCCATTCATGCAGAGACGGACGCCTTGGCTGATTCCATAGTTTGGCTGTTATGAACACTGCTGTAACCCCGGTGAGGCAGGTGTCTCTAAAAAATGAGTTCTAGTCTTCTGAATATATACCTGGTAGTGGGATTGCTGGGCCATACAGCAGTTCTATTTCTAGCTTTAAAAAACGGGAAAGCAAACAGAAACTCAAGACTGTTTCTCAGTTGCTTCCCTGATGTACATCCCCTCCGAGCGTGTGTAAGGTTCCCCTCTCTCCGCATCCTCAGCAGCATCTGCTGCTCTGAGTTTGAGCAGCAGCTCTTCTACCGCAGTGCGGGGATATCTCACTGCCGTCCTGATCTGCCTCCCTGGTGGGCAGTGATGCTGAGCATCTTCTCCTGTTCGTTGGCCGTTTGTACCTGCTTCCCCAAAAACAGACTGTTCAAGTCCTTTCCCGTTTCTTAGCTAGATCTGGTGAACTTTCATTCTCTTTTTTCAACTTTAATATTAGTCATTGCAATTTTTATAGTTTTAGTTTTACCTAGTCAGTTTTAGATTTTCCCACATTTACCAATTTGTCTCTCTTGTATTTCTCCCCTTTCTGGACATAATTCTTTCTCTTTGACTTTAGGTGATTTTGACATTAAGTGATTTTTAATGAGGATGTGTTAGTGATAAATTGCTTCTCTTTTAATCTTTAAGTGTATTTAATTTGTATTGATCTGACGATATCTCCCCCCTTTCTTGCCTCTTTCTGCTTTACTGTTGAGTTTTTCGTACAATTTCAGGCCAATGTTTGCTGTATTTCAATTTTCTAAATGTATTACTCTTCTAAATTCTGCCTTATGTTTACACTTCTTTTTGAAAATTTTCTAACTGCTTTAGTATTGCTCCTTCACGTTAACCTGTCTCTTCTTTCTTGCTACTGTTACACTCCTTGGTAATATACTGATAGACTATGCTGTCGCTCCCCCTCTTCATGGAGGAATGACACAGGACCCTGCGCTGTTCTTTCCTCTGCTCGGCCCTTCCCGAGCTCAATGCTGGTCCTTCCCGGGTTGGCTACCGTCCCTCCACCTCCGTGGAGGGGCAGGCCCCCCTGCCACTTTCCCCACTTCCGCGGGGGAGCGGCACACCACCGGCCGGCACTCTCGGGGGCTGCTCAGATGTTCCTCAGGTGTTCCCCTTAGATGTTTCTGGTGCATGTTGTCTCTCTCCTCCTTTATAGTCCTCTTCCACCAATCCCAACTCTGCTACCCACACGCCGAGCATGCTGCTCTCCTCCAATCAGGAGCAGCTCCTGCAGCTTCTCAAGTTGGTGAGAGGCAGCTGTGTAGAAGCTGTTTACTCCTCTCCCAGTGCCATATTGTGGGAAAGCAGATGCATAGAATAAGTCTTAATTCCAGTAACTTAGTCTAGTCCGAGTTGCTCCCCACACTATGCTGTGTCTAGCACCAAAGTGTCTCTTTAAAAAGTTTATTTGGGAATTGTTGTCCTCTCTTAATCTAAATTTATCAGATTGAAAAAACCTTACACATCATGTTTTTAAGTTTTTTCTCCATTATTATTTATATCCTCTGCTTCTGAAATTTCAATTAAATATTTTAGAATTCATTTTCATACTTTGCATTGTAAAATTTGTATTTGCTGTTTTTATTTCTGTACTAGATGATGGATATTCAGCCTATCTTTCAGGTCACAAATTCCATCTGTAGCTTTGTCTTATTTGCTTACTGCAACTAAAGAGTTTTTAATTGCAAGCATGTATTTGTCATTCCTGCAGGATCTATTTGGTTATTTTCAATCCAACCTAACTGCATGTTTTTAATATAATTATTTTTGTTGATATGATTTTTTTAAATATTTTATTTATTTGAAAGAGTTACAGAGAGAGGTAGACACAGAGAGAGGTCTTCCATCATCTGCCGGTTCACTCTCCAAATAGCCTCAACGGCCGGAGCTGCACTGATCCAAAGCCAGGAGCCAGGAGCTTCTTCCAGGTCTATCATAAGTTGCAGGGGCCCAAGGACTTGGGCCATCCTCTACTGCTTTCCCAGGCCACAGTAGAGAGCTGGATCGGAAGAGGAGCAGCCGGGACTAGAACTGGCGCCCATGTGGGATGCCGGCACTTTAGACCAGGGCATTAACCCACTGCGCCACAGTGTGGCCCCCATATGGTTTTGTTTACTTAACTTCTGGACATCTTACTGTGTTCTAAGTTTTTATATTTACCTGAAATTCATAGAAACAAAATTTTTCTGTGATGTTTTTGCTGAGTCTTGTTCATTATATAGATGCTCCTCATGTTAACAGTAGGATTACTTCCAAATAAAGCCAACGTGATTTGAAAATATTGTAATCTGAAAATACTTACTATACCTCACTTATACATCATAGTTTAACTTAGGATATTGTAGAGAATCTGTTACCCTTTAATCCTGTGGTTGGCTGGGAGCTGAAGCTTGCCGATGCTGCTCAGCATTGCAGGAGAGCTGCACAGCATATGATTAATCAAGGAAGACAGAAAAAGCTAAAAAAATTCCAAATATGGTTTCTTTCAATTATGCTATTGCTACTACTGCACCACCATAAAGACCAAAATCAAAAATCAAACACTCATGAACGTGGATATCATCTGTACTTCTTAAGTTTCCTATTTTTGGATTGTCAGTTTAAAATTAGCAGTTTCTGTCTTTAAGAATCCTGTAATTCCGAAGCCAATCCAGAGAGGGCTTGTACTGCATTTCCCAAGGTGCAGGTTTGGGGGCAGGTGTTGGGCACAGCAGGTTGGGATACTGGAGTGCCTGGTCCAAGTCCTGTGTGCTCTGCCCTTCCCATCCGGCTTCCTGCTAGTGCACCTGGAAGGCAGCAGATAATGTGCCTAATACTTGGGTTCCTGCCACCCATATAAGAGCCCGAATGGAGTTCCTAGCTCCCAGCTTTGCCTGGCCTGCCTCTGGCTGTTGCAGACATTTGGGGGAGCGAGCCAGCCGATGCAGGATCTTTCTCTTTCCTCCCCTCTCTCGCTTCAGTCACTAAAAGTTTCAAATGAATAAATCCTTTATAAAAGATGCTACTTTGTAACCACTTCTCCTAGTTTGGTTTATAAGGTGTTATGGCCTATTGTCAGTGATTTGAAAGCTAATGTTTAGTTCAGTAAATCTGTGGCTGATGCGTGCTCAAGGAATATTTTTTCTTGTTTCTGTAAGCCAAGAAAACAGAGGCAAGTTTTCTCATCGTCCCTCCTCGCTGACTAGTGGATTTTCCTCCAGTGCCTTCCTTCACTGAGATTTGAGTGTTTTTGTTTGATGTTGGTTTTATGTATTGTCAAGGGTGGTTGTTCTGATTTGTTGCACAGGTCCACTACGTGATGTCTAATTCTACACGGCATTTACAATCCAAACCTATGCATTACAAAGATTAGCAAATACTCTCTGAATACTAATAGCTCAGCATTATCTCACTTCGCAAATTTTAGTGTTCTCTTTTTCCTTGACACATAAAAGCTTGTCCTATCTTATTGAATGCTCAGATAAATCATTTAAAAGATGCATGTTACATTTCAGCTAGCATTTTTATGTGTTTGGAACTGAAAGTTCTCAGGTTTCCACAACACATGTCCTAGGAAACAGAATTCTCTATTGTATAAATAAATATAACATAGAGAATAGAATATATAATATAATAGAATTCTCTAAATATTACTATTTCTGTCTCTCTAAATATACTATAGTCATTATTGAAAGTTAAATACTTTAAAATACATTCTTACATCAGCAGATTTATCAAAATTTGGAGATACAGTTAGCATTTTATAAAAGTTTTCATATACAAAAAATAACTTTTGAAATACCCCAAAGTATACAGTGTTTGCATTTCAGAAGAAATTTTATAAAGGACTTTGTGATTTGTGAAATTTGTGGATGCCCATGAAGCATTTTCCCTTTAAATTCTAGAGCCTTGCTTCATTAATACAAAAACATTTTTACAATAGAAAAAAAAAATTTATACTAAGCATAGAACCTTGAAGGATCTCAAAATATATATCTGCTATCTTAATTTTCAGCAAATTTTGGCATAAAAATATTTTTCATAGCTTATGAAGATTGTGTGATGATATGAGGGGAGACTCACAAGTAAATATATTTGAAAATAGCTGATCATACACAATAAACTTATGATATATATCCATGTTTTTAGAAAATATACTAGGACCCATGTATTTTAAAATGTTATAGCTAAAGTGTATATACTTTGTAATTACCCTAAGTGGTCCAATAAATCATATTAATTTGAATTGAATTCAAAATGTAAAAATACCAATTTTAAAACTTTTGTCGATTTATGATACTGTGATGTGTAAATCACTACAAATTTATTTTTCATTTGGAAGACCAGATCACTAGAGAAAAAAGACCAGATGTTCCCCCAGTTTCTCGTCTGTTGATAGTGGCAAAAGCATTTATCTAGCTGCCCAGAGATCTGAGTCATTCTAGCTGTCTCTCCTCTGAGCAGTACTTACTCCCAATACTCAGTTAGGGATGTTGAGCCTTCCAGTTAAACACCTCCAGCCATGTCACCCACTTAAGCTTCACTGACATATTCAGGATGAAAGTTTGGAATTACTTCAACAGCTCCTTTGAAACAAGCCCAACTTCCAGTGTCCCCTCTGTGAACCCATTCTGATCTCCACCAGAGAGAAAGCACCATAACCCGAGTTGAAAGGTGTCTCTGAGCTCAGAATCCTTCATTGGCTATCAGTTGTTCATCTAACCATTTTTGGGTCCTTACTAAGTAAGGGATTGAGCCGGGACCAGGATGTTATGGAAGTTACATTTTCGTAGCAGACAACAACTTATATGCATATATAGGCATGCAACATATGCATGTATGATATGCATATATACACATATATCCATATGACAATAAATTTAATGAACCAAAAAATGAGTGTGGTAAAGCAAATAGGAAAGAAGAGTATTGTTTACCGTGTTGTCAGAGAAGATCTTTCTGATAACATTACTGAAACAGAGGCCTCTTTTAAAGAAAGTGGATGTGTGATATTAAATATCTCATTTCAGGCCAGCGCTGCGGCTCACTAGGCTAATCCTCCGCCTAGCGGCGCCGGCACACCGGGTTCTAGTCCCGGTCGGGGCGCCGGATTCTGTCCCGGTTGCCCCTCTTCCAGGCCAGCTCTCTGCTGTGGCCAGGGAGTGCAGTGGAGGATGGCCCAGGTGCTTGGGCCCTGCACCCCATGGGAGACCAGGAAAAGCACCTGGCTCCTGGCTCCTGCCATCGGATCAGCGCGGTGCGCCGGCCGCAGCGCGCTGGCCGCGGCGGCCATTGGAGGGTGAACCAACGGCAAAGGAAGACCTTTCTCTCTGTCTCTCTCTCTCACTGTCCACTCTGCCTGTCAAAAAAAAAAAAAAAAAAATTAAATATCTCATTTCAGGGTAAGTATCCAGGCATACTCATTCACTCTTCATGCACCTCAGAAATACAGAGGGACTCATAAATTATGGAGACTGATACATATTACATAGGACATGTTTTGCTGTTGTTTCCAGACTTAAAATATACCTGGAATCCTGAGCATTCCTGTACATCTCATGGATTGTTAAAAAAAAATCACTCCTTTTATGGTAAAACAAATATTACCTCAGCAGAACTTAAAAAGGATTCCTGATCTCATGAAATTAATATGCTAGAGGAGGAGAAAGGCATACTCAGAAACACATATACTTGTATGTAACTAAATAATCCAGATCATTGTAAATTATGGACAAATCCTGTAAGTCAGTATGTGAAGAACTAGAATGAGGGATGGGCATTTGGTGCAGTGATTAAGAAGCTATGTGAGTTGTTAGAATGCCGGTTTCCAGTCCTGGGCTCACTTCCTACTCCAGCTTCCTGCTAACGTACATCTTGGGAGGCAGCAAGCAAGAATAACATGGCTGAAGTCCGTGGGATCCAGCCACCCACTGGCATACCTGGGTTGAGTTTCTACCTCCAGCTGGCCTAAGCCACTTGGTTAGAGCCACTTGGGGAGTGACCCAGAGGATGGAAAATTGATTTCATTCTTCTCTTTCTCTTTCTCTTGTTTGTGCCTTTCAAATATTTTTAAATCGAGAGCTAGAATAAGAAAAACGATTGGGTCATTATAGAGTGTTGTGTGGTGAGCCCCTTCAGAAGGTGATGTTTGAGATGGAAAGCAGAAGAGAGACGAGAATTCAAGGCAAGAGATTTGCTTTTCCTGAGGCACAAAATAAAGATAGGAAGCCCAGGCTTCGTGATCAATGGTAGACATGATACTTACAGAAATAGCAAAATAGGCACTCAAAAACATGGCACAGTCATGTCTCAATGAGTCAAATTTTCCTTAAAACATGAAGTGTGTATCATTGAAACAAATTTAATTGAATTTCCATGTTCTTAGTAGTTTAATTTACTTTGACATTGAATGTCAGGGGAGGGCTGATCTGAGTGGCTATGTGCATTTCACGTAAAGGCAGTTTAGGAATTCTCCAATTTGAAATCTAAGAGGGATAGGTATCTAAGTCTGAAGCGCACTGTGCATTGGAACACTCAGTCTTTCAGAACCATAAAAGTCATCCTGGTTTGATAATATAAAATACAAATATGAGGACCAAATATCAAATACTACTTAGATGTTATTCAGTGAACTGAAAATCTTTACCAACAATAGGAAGAACAATTTCATTGAAAATCCATGGGCAGCAGAGCCAAGATGGCGGAATAGTGAAGGCGCGCACCGATAGTCCGGGAAAATTTAGTTTAATAAAAGTGGAGTTATGGTAGCCTCAGAAAAAGGATCAGGAGGCCAGCGCCGCGGCTCACTAGGCTAATCCTCCACCTAGTGGTGCCGGCACACCGGGTTCTAGTCCCGGTCGGGGCGCCGGATTCTGTCCCAGTTGCCCCTCTTCCAGGCCAGCCCTCTGCTGTGGCCAGGGAGTGCAGTGGAGGATGGCCCAGGTGCTTGGGCCCTGCACCCCATGGGAGACCAGGAAAAGCACCTGGCTCCTGGCTCCTGCCATCAGATCAGCGCGGTACGCCAGCCGCGGCGGCCATTGGAGGGTGAACCAACGGCAAAGGAAGACCTTTCTCTCTGTCTCTCTCACTGTCCACTCTGCCTGTCAAAAAAAAAAAAAAAAAGGATCAGGAAAAAATTGCAGAGGAAACTCTTCCGGATCTAGTGGCTGTGACTCGGAAGACCTACTAGGAGAGCAAGGTCGCCCACCGCGCAGAAGCCGAGCCACAGGAGCCGCAGGGTCTGCGCGCCAGTGCAGGAAGGGGAGTGAATGTCACACAGACACCAGTGGGGAGAGTTGGGACGCCCAGGGCTCCGAGTCCTCACATTGGTGCTGGAATGGGAGGTGAGCTCAGTAACCGGAGACATTGGCTGGGAAACAGCAGACAGAATCTAGAGGGAAGCAGGCTTTGAGGCGGGAAAGTTCACCAGACTGACTACAGGAGAGAAGGAAAAAAAAAAAAGTGGGGGGGTACTGGTACAAACAAGTTTCTCTCTCCGCCAACCTTGCAAAGGCCAGCAAGAGACAAAGAGCAGGCCCCACTCGGGATATACATAACAAAAGGGGAGAGCTAAGGCAACAATTCAGTAACCTAGGCAACCCAGTGGAAGTCCGCAGGAGAAACTGAGCTGGCACAGACTCTTTGGGTAGAAGCCAGAGATCGGAAGCTAAATACCATCAATTCTGCTCAGCCATGCGGTATTACTTACCTCCTGAATAAAAAAATAAAATAAATATTTAAAATATTTTTAAAAAATAATATAATATAAATAAAAAGAGAGAGATTTACCATGCATAACCTGAGGGTGTCACCTTTGCACACCTGTAACCCGGAAGAACCAAGCAGAGCTCTCAGGCCACACCCATCTCAAGCCTCCAAGGCTCCTCCAACAGCAGACAGTCCAATTAACACAGATATAGTATAAAATAAAAAAAAAATGCACAGTGAGGGAAGAAGAATTAACAATGCCAAGCAACAAACACAAAAATCCAGGGAACAAGATCAACGATGACACTATAACAACTCCAAATACACAAAACACCCCAAACCAAGATTATGAAGATGAGGAGATAGAAGAAATGCAAGATACAGATTTCAAAAAATTTATGATAAGAACATTCAGAAGTTTTCAAAAGCAAATCCTTGAACTACAGAAATCCTTATTGGACAGGATTGAACATCTCTCTCATGAAAATGAAATTTTAAGGAAGAATCAAAATGAAACTCAGAAACTAGTAGAACAGGAAAGTGTGATAGTGAAGAGAAATCAAAATGAAATGAAGAGCTCAATAGATCAAATGACAAACACATTAGAAAGTCTAAAAAACAGAGTCAGTGAAACAGAAGAGAGAATATCGGACTTAGAAGACAGAGCACATGAAAACATATAGTCAAACCAAAGAAAAGAAGAGGAAATTAGAAATTTAAAAAAATATTGTTATGAATCTACAGGATACTATTAAAAACCCAACATTCGAGTTCCAGGAGTTCCTGAAGGCATGGAGAGAGAGAAAGGATTAGAAGGCCTTTTTAGTGAGATACTAGCAGAGAACTTTCCGGGTTTGGAGAAGGACAGAGACATCCTAGTACAGGAAGCTCATAGAACCCCCAGTAAACATGACCAAAAGAGATCCTCACCACGACACGTTGTAATTAAACTTACCACAGTGAAACATAAGGAAAAGATCCTAAAATGTGCAAGAGAGAAACGTCAGATTACTCACAGAGGTTATCCAATTAGACTCACAGCAGACTTCTCATCAGAAACACTACAGGCTAGGAGGGAATGGCGAGACATAGCACAGGTGCTAAGAGAGAAAAATTGCCAGCCCAGAATATTATATCCTGCTAAGCTCTCATTTGTAAATGAAGGTGAAATAAAGACCTTTCATAGCAAACAGAAATTGAAAGACTTTGCCGCCACTCGTCCGGCCCTGCAAAAGATACTTAAAGATGTGCTACACTCAGAAACACAGAAACATGGCCATCAATATGAAAGAAGGTAAAGGAAGAACACCTACCAGTAAAAGAGCATGGGAAGCTCAAGCTCAAAGCATATACTAGAAAATATCTCCGGGAAAACGGCAGGGCAAAGTCACTATGTATCAATAGTCACATTAAATGTTAATGGACTTAACTCTTCAGTTAAAAGACACCGATTAGCTGATTGGCTTAAGGAAAAAACCCAACTATTTGTTGCCTAAAAGAAACACATCTCTCTAACAAAGATGCATGCAGATTGAAAGTGAAAGGTTGGAAAAAGATATTCCATGCCAACAGAAACCAAAAAAAAGCAGGTGTAGCCATATTAATATCAGACAAAATAAACTTTAATACAAAATCTGTTAAGAGACAAAGAGGGGCACTATATAATGATTAAGGGTTCAATTCAACAGGAAGATGTAACTATTATAAATGTATATGCACCTAATTACAGGGCACCGGTCTATTTAAAAGATATGTTAAGGGACTTAAAGGGAGACTTAGATTCCAATACAATAGTACTGGGGGACTTCAATACTCCACTCTCAGAAATAGACAGATCATCCGGACAGAAGATCAACAAGGAAAGAGCAGATTTAATCGACACTATTGCCCAAATGGATCTAACAGATATCTACAGAACTTTCAATACTACATCTAAAGACTTTACATTCTTCTCAGCAGTGCATGGAAGCTTCTCTAGGATTGATCACATACTAGGCCGTAAAGCAAGTCTCAGCAAATTTAAAAGAATTAGAATCATACCATGCAGCTTCTCAGACCATAGTGGAATGAAGCTGGAAATTAGCAACTCAGGAAACCCTAGAAGGTATGCAAACACATGGAGACTGAACAACATGATCCTGAATGAACACTGGGTCATTCAAGAAATCAAAAGAGAAATCAAAAACTTTCTGGAAGTAAATGAGTATAATAACACAACATATCAAAACTTATGGGATACGGCAAAAGCAGTATTGAGAGGCAAGTTAATAGCAATAGGTGCCTATATCAAGAAATTGGAAAGGTACCAAATAAATGAGCTTTCAGCGCACCTCAAGGACCTAGAAAAACTGCAGCAAACCAGACCCAAATCTAGCGGGAGAAGAGAAATAATTAAAATCAGAGAAGAAATCAACAGGATTGAATCCAAAAAACATTACAAAAAATCAGCCAAGCGAACTGGTTTTTTGAAAAAAAAAAAAAAACAAAATTGACACCCCATTGGCCCAAGTAACTAAAAAAAGAAGTGAAAAGACCCAAATCAATAAAATCAGAGATGAAAAAGGAAACATAACAACAGACACCACAGAAATAAAAAAGAATCATCAGAAATTACTACAAGGACTTGTATGCCAGGAAACAGGAAAATCTATCAGAAATGGATAGATTCCTGGACACATGCAATCTACCTAAATTGAACCATGAAGACACAGAAAACCTAAATAGACCCATAACTGAAACAGAAATTGAGACAGTAATAAAGGCCCTCCCAACAAAGAAAAGCCGAGGACCAGATGGACTCACTGCTGAATTCTACCAGACATTTAAAGAAGAACTAATTCCATTTCTTCTCAAACTATTCAGAACAATCGAAAAAGATGGAATCCTCCCAAATTCTTTCTATGAAGACAGCATCACCTTAATCCCTAAGCCAGAGAAAGATGCAGCACTGAAAGAAAATTATAGACCAATATCCCTCATGAACATAGAACGCAAAAATCCTCAATAAAATTCTTGCCAATAGAATACAACAACACATCAGAAAAATCATCCACCCAGACAAAGTGGGATTTATCCCTGGTATGCAGGGATGGTTCAAGGTTCGCAAATCAATCAATGTGATTCACCACATTAACAGACTGCAGAAGAAAAACCATGTGATTATCTCAATCGATGCAGAGAAAGCATTCAATAAAATTCAACACCCTTTCATGATGAAAACTCTAAGCAAATTGGGTATAGAAGGAACATTCCTCAATATAATCAAAGCAATTTATGAAAAACCCACGGCCAGCATCCTACTGAATGGGGAAAAGCAGGAAGCATTTCCACTGAGATCTGGCACCAGACAGGGACGCCCACTCTCACCACTGATATTTAACATAGTTCTGGAAGTTTTAGCCAGAGCCATCAGACAAGAAAAAGAAATTAAAGGAATACAAATTGGGAAGGAAGAACTCAAACTATCCCTCTTTGCAGACGATATGATTCTTTATTTAGGGGACCCAAAGAACTCTAATAAGAGGCTAATGGAACTCAAAGAGGAGTTTGGCAAAGTGGCAGGATATAAAATCAATGCACAAAAATCAACAGCCTTTGTATACGCAAGCAATGCCATGGCTGAGAAAGAAATGCTAAGATCAATCCCATTCACAATAGCTACAAAAACAATCAAATACCTTGGAATAAACTTAACCAAAGACATTAAAGATCTCCACGATGAGAATTACAAAATCTTAAAGAAAGAAATAGAAGAGGATACCAAAAAATGGAAAAATCTGCCATGCTCATGGATTGGAAGAATCAACATCATCAAAATGTCCATTCTCCCAAAAGCAATTTATAGATTCAATGCAATCCCAATCAAGATACCAAAGACATTCTTCTCAGATCTAGAAAAAATGATGCTGAAATTCATATGGAGACACATAAATAGCTAAAGCGATTTTTTTACAACAACAAAAACAAAGCTGGAGGCATCACAATACCAGATTTCAGGACATACTACAGGGCAGTTGTAATCAAAACAGCATGGTACTGATACATAAACAGATGGGTAGACCAATTGAACAGAATTGAAACACCAGAAATCAACCCAAACATCTACAGCCAACTTATATTTGATCAAGGATCTAAAACCAATTCCTGGAGCAAGGACAGTCTATTCAATAAATGGTGCTGGGAAAACTGGATTTCCACGTGCAGAAGCATGAAGCAGGACCCCTACCTTACACCTTTCACAAAAATCCACTCAACATGGATTATAGACCTAAATCTATGACCTGACACCATCACGTTATTAGAGAACATTGGAGAAACCCTTCAAGATATTGGCACAGGCAAGGAGTTTCTGGAAAAGACCCGGGAGGCACAGGCAGTCAAAACCAAAATCAACTATTGGGATTGCATCAAATTGAGAAGTTTCTGTACTGCAAAAGAAACAGGAGAGTGAAGAGGCAACAAACAGAATGGGAAAAAATATTTGCAAACTATGCAACAGATAAAGGGTTAATAACCAGAATCTACAAAGAGATCAAGAAACTCCACAAAAACAAAACAAACAACCCATTTAAGAGATGGGCCAAAGACCTCAATAGACATTTTTCAAAAGAGGAAATCCAAATGGCCAACAGGCACATGAAAAAATGTTCAAGATCACTAGCAATCAGCGAAATGCAAATCAAAACCACAATGAGGTTTCACCTCACCCCGGTTAGAATGGCTCACATGCAGAAATCTACCAACAACAGATGTTGGCGAGGATGTGGGGAAAAAGGGACACTAACCCACCGTTGGTGGGAATGCAACCTGGAATTTAAATAGGCAAACAAAAAAGCGGTCTGCACCCTAATGTTTATTGCAGCACAATTCACAATAGCCAAGACCTGGAACCAACCTAAATGCCCATCAACAGTAGACTGGATAAAGAAATTATGGGATATGTACTCTTTAGAATACTATACCGCAGGAAAAAAAAAAAAAAAAAAAAAAAAAAAAAAAAAAAAAACAATGAAATCCAGTCATTTGCAACAAAATGGAGGAATCTGGAACACATCATGCTGAGTGAAGTAAGCCAGTCCCAAAGGGACAAATAAATGTACTCCCTGATCGGTGACAACTGACTGAACACCAAAAAGGAAACCTGTTGAAGTGAAATGGACACTATGAGAAACGGTGGCTTGATCCGCATAGCCCTGACTGTTAATGAACAACTTAATACACTGTCCCACTTAGTATTTTTTTTGTCTGTTCTACTTAATACTACTGGTTTAATTCTGTAATTAATACACAGTTATTCTTAAGTATTGAAATTTAACTGAAAAGTGATCGCTGTTAAATATAAGAGTGGGAATAAGAGAAGGAAGAGATGTACAATTTGGGACATGCTCAAGCTGACTTGCCCCAAATGGTAGAGTTAGAAACATACCAGAGTATTCCAATTCAACTCCATCAAGGTGGCATGTACCAATGCCATCTCACTATTCCAAGTGATCAATTTCAGTTCACAATTGATCATAATGATAGGACTAAGAGTCAAAGGGAGCACATAAACAAGTCTAGTGCCTGCTAATACTAACCGATAGAATAAATAAAGGGGAGAGTGATCCAACATGGGAAGCGGGATACACAGCAGACTCATCGAATGGCAGATGTCCTAAACAGCACTCTGGCCTCAGAATCAGCCCTAAAGGCATTCGGATCCTGCTGAAAGGCCCATGAGAGTATTTCAGGCATGGAAAGCCAAGACACTCTGGCAAAAAAAAAAAAAAAAAAAAAAAAAAAAAACCACCTAAATGAAAGATCTCTGTGAGTGAGATCCCAGTGGAAAAAACAGGTCTTCAAAGAAGGAGGTACCTTTCTCTGAAGGGAGGAGAGAACTTCCACTTTGACTATGACCTTGTCTAAATAAGATAAGAGTCAGAGAACTCAAGAGGCTTCCATGGCCTTGGAAACTCATGACTGGAGCATAGGGAGATTGCTGATGCCATAAACAGGAGTGTCAATTTGTAAAGTCAACAACAGGAGTCACTGTGCACTTATTCCTCATGTAGGATCTCTGTCCTTAATATGCTGTACATTGAGATTTAATGCTATAACGAGTACTCAAACAGTATATTTCACTTTGTGTTTCTATGGGGGTGCAAACTGTTGAAATCTTTACTTAATGTATACTAAACTGATGTTCTGTATATATAGAAAATTGAAAATGAATCTTGATATGAATGGAAGGGGAGGGAGAGCGGGAAAGGGGAGGGTTGCGGGTGGGAGGGAAGTCATCGGGGTGTGGGAGAGAAGCCAATGTAGTCCATAAGCTGTACTTTGGAAATCTGTATTCATTAAAAAATGTAAAAAAAAAGAAAATCCATGGGCATTGAATGCAAATTTATATGGAATAAAACTAATCAAAGATGTTACTGGATAACAGAATTTTTAGTATAAATCATAACTTCAATTGGAACATAAAGCTTTTTTAAAAATACTTTGGCTTTTGAACAACTTAAATGTATCAGCAAAGCAGGAAGCATACAAAGCCTGCTGGGATAACCTTGACCTGGAAGCCCCATTCATGTTTTGTCAATCATGTGGTGATGTCATTTATAGCAAAGGACTTGTCACGCCTTGTCATGCCACCCCTCTGACTGGGTGTCCTCAGTCCTTTCTGGACATCACACCTTATCCTTCCTGAATATTCAGGTCGCTTGTCCATCGATTCGTGTTTGTCTGATGTTCCTTCGTGATCAAAACCAGCTTATATATTTTTGCGGGAATACAGTAACATCATGTTTTTTTAAAAACATTTCTATTTAATGGGGACAGGGGCAGGAAGAGGCAGAGGCAGATAGTGAGAGGGTGCTCTTTTGTCTGCTACTTCACTCTCCAAATGACCACAACAGCCAGGGTTGGGCCAAGCCAAAGCAAAGGAAGCTGGAACTCAATCCGGCTCTTATGTGGTTGGCATGGCCCCCACTACTTGAGCCATCATCACTGCCTCCCAAAGTGTGCATTAGCAAGAACTTGGAATCAGAAGCAGAGCCCAGATTCAATTCCAGGCAGTCCAATATTGGATGCAGGCGTCACACGCAGCACCTAACGACAGCCAAGTACCTGCCCCAAGACATGTTCTGTTCTCAATGCATCCTATCAAAGGTAGTCCACAGTGAGAATCAGCACCATCACTGGTGGTGATAACTTTGATTACCTAATTACAAGTGTGTCCTAATTACAGGTTCTCTACTGAAAAGTTACTACTCTCCCTTTGAAATTTATAAATATTTTTAAAGAAATAGTTTCAGATTATGTTCCTTGTCCAAATTTCACCCACTCCTTTGAGCTTCAACTGGCATTTCTAGCCTAAATTAATCTGTATGTCAGTGGTTGCCAAGTGGTAACTTTCTACTTCCAATATTGTTTGATATTTATTAGTTATCAAACTGATTTAGGGAGAACATTGTCTTTTTCTCCATTAATTTATTTTTATAAAAGTCAACCCAGGAAGTCCTCTTCTATGTGTAGGATATGATCTGTGGCTTTCTCTTTTTTTCCTCCCTCCCTCCCTCCCTCCCCCTCCTTCCTTCCTTCCCTCCCTCCCTCCCTTTTGGGTCTTCAAATTATTTACTTTGTACTGAAATTGTCCTGAATTTTTGTAGCAGAAACCATTTCGGGCTGGCTTACTGTCAATCTGACATGGCCCCATCATTCTTTATACACCTCTTTACTTTGTGTTACATCAAACTTTCCAGGCTGCTGTTTTACTTTGCCTGCCCCAGCCCTAGAATAAATCATTTCTCTAAGGTGTCCAGATTTTATTCAGTGGAGAAACCAGATCTGAGCTGTAGGAGTGTTCATTGCTTCCGGAGTGATCCTGTACCAAGACTGTTCTCAGTGATTGATAGAAAAAACTTCTGTATAGGGTAGGTGTGGGGAGCAACTGAGACTAGACTAAGTTACTGGAATTAAGACTTATTCTATGCATCTGCTCGCCCACAATATGGCACTGAGAGAAAGACCAAACAACCTCTACGCAGCTGCCTCATCAGTTTGATAAGCAGCAGGAGCTGATCCTGCTCCTGATTGGAGGAGAGCAGCGTGCTTGGCACGTGGGTAGCAGAGTTGGGATTGGTGGAAGAGGACTATAAAGGAGGAGAGACAACATGCACCGGGAACATCTGAAGGAACACCTGAGCAGCCCCTGAGAGAGCTGGCCGGCGGTGTGCCACTCCTCCATGGAAGTGGGGAAAGTGGCAGGGGGAGCCGCCCCTCCACGGAGGTGAAGGGGCTGGCAGCTAACCCGGGAAGAACCAGCAGCAAACCCAGGAAGGGCCGAGCAGACAAAAGAACAGCGCAGGGTCCTGTGTCGTTCCTCCGCGAAGAGGGGAGTTGTATCCCTGCCACCCAGGGTTGAGTTCTTGACTCCTGAGTGTTTGGACACTTGTGGATTGAACCAGAGGAGGAGAAGTCAGCCAGTCAGTGTCTATCTCTCTTTCTCGTCTTCTATCTCTATGCCTCTGAAGCAAAACGAGAGAAAATTTGTGAAAAGGAGGGGACGTGTTGTAGCGCAGGGGTTGGGCTGCTGCTTGGGACACTAGCGTTGCATTTCAGAGTCCAGTTTGAGGCCTGGCTCCTCTGCTTCCAGTCCAGCTTCCTGCTAATCCATCCTGGGAGGTAGTGGGTGACGGTTCAAGTGCTTGGACTTCTGCCACCCACATGGGAAGCCAAATGGAGTTCTGTGCTCCTGGGTGGTGCAGGCATTTTGAGAGAGAACCAAGGGATGGAAGACTCCTTTGTGTGTGTGTGTCTCTATGTTGCTCTTCCTTTCAGGAACATAAAAATAAACATTTTAAAACTAAAGGAATGATGACTTAGGGAAAAAATGAGCTCTTCAAGAAAAAAGGAAACCATCCATATCTGTCTGACCACATTCACAATTCTGTAAACTTGTATCTGTGTCAATGTACATAAACTGGAAATTACAAATCTATATTCATAGATTAAATTACAGTCCCAAACCACAGGGTTCCTTTAATCTTTCCCGTGTTCTATATTTGTGCCTGCTTTCTCTATCATTGAAGCCTGGCTCCCACTGTCCTAGCTTATGTGTGTATTTGTTCAGTGAAACTGTATTGTAGCCAATCTCCATCCACACGGGTCTGATCTCCTGGTGGGTGTCTTTGCTGTGCAGGCCCCCGTCACCACCAGGCGTACTGCCCTGCCTGCTCTGCTTCTCTGCTTGTCTGGAACCTAGTCACCATGAGGCTTTTTTTCCTGACCTTACTCAACTGAATTTCACTGACTTATTCCAGAAGGTTGGGTAGACAGCAGAGATTAGTAGATACTTTGCACAGTTTTCAAAATTACGTTGAAAAGAAGATGCTGCATTTGTTTCAATGTCCTTACATGACAGCACTAACATCTCTCCAGCCTCCCAAAACTTGCCAACTTAAACAAAAGATAAATGGAGAAACTTTACATACACTCGGTTCAAGACATGTTAAGTTTTCAATCCTGTTCACTATTTGCTTTTTCTGTCCCATCATATTATCATCATAATTTACAGCAATTTATATTGGCATTTCAATGTCTAAACAAATAGCAGTACATTTTTTCTGATGTATTTCTAAATCAAACTTAAAACCTTGAAAATGCATGTGTTTCCTGTGTCAGCAAGAATAATAACATACTGAGTGGACTTCAGATGAGGTCTGAAGTTTTTACACACTAAACCTTGAGACAGAAAGCTCAAACATGCCAGAAAAGCAGCAGAATTACAAGGATCTTATAAATAGGAAAGGTTTCCCAACTTACTGATAGTGAGATGCAATTGAGACCGACCAGGCTGCAGTTCACTGTGGGTGTACTAACACATTGTAAGCATGTTGAACCCAGAAACAGCAGTCTATGTTTCATACTGTATTTTTGTATTTGAAATTCCTAGCCATAAATTTAAAACTCTAAATAAAACATATAGTAGTTTTACCTCTTCAATATATATTATCTTTCTACTAACTCGACAAATTTTTTAGTTATTTGCCTTTATTTGCTTCCTGGATCAATTCGTTTCTGACTCACAAAATCTCAGCTGCAATTTTTTTTTTTTTCTCAGAACAGTTCCACATTTAATCTACGAAGGAGGTTAAATCCAGGGCTTTGAAGTAGTCACAATGTGATGGGCAGGGACACAATCATATTTTTTTTGGACACAATAGTATTTTTACTGAAATAGTATTCATCCATAAAAGAACCAAACACAGCAAGCAAATATTATATTCTCTGTTTTTGAAAGGTGGCAGAGACCCAGACATTTCAGTATTAGAGCCCCTAAATCTTTAACTCATTGTTGACTGTAAGGAAATCATACCTTTGCACTAGTCACCTTGTCTAGGAATAAGTCAAGGTGTGTATTTTGTAAAGACTATTTGAGAAAGCAAAGCATGATTTCATTCCTTAAAATCTGTATTATCTATCACTGTAGAATGAATTGATCGAAACACACTGACTTGACACAGGAATCATCTATTGTCTTTCACTTTTCTGTGAGAGACTAGTTTTCTGAAGGAGACTAGTAATTCAAGAGCAGCTCGGTGGAGCAGATCCAGCTCCTCATGAGGCTGTAGTTCTGTGTTTCCGGGGCCGCGAGCATTGAAGGCCTCTCTAGGAGCCCTGCTTCAAGGTGGCTTAGTCACGGGGCTGGCAAGAGGCTGCTGACTGCCGGTGCTTCATCTAGCACCGCTTCACTTGAGAGTCCTATGTCACGGCAGCTGGCTTTCCAAAGATGAAAATGTAAGCCCTAATGTCTTTATTTCTTAGTCATAGCAGTCACATTACACCATCACCTCTGCAGGATTCTACTGGTCACACAGGTCAGCGCTGGTTTGTTGGGGAAGATCACTAAATAAGGCCAAAAATAATAGGAGTCTTTAACATTTCAACATGAAGATTTACTGCCATGTTGGAGGTTGATTACAAGCGTTTGTCATCTATCCCCCAAAGCTTCTTGTCTTTTTCACACAAAAAATATCCTTGTTGCCTTCCAAACCCCTCCAAAGTTACATTTCATTACAGCATCTACTCAGAATTCTGGAACTCATCATCTAAGCCGAACCAGATCAGAATTAAATGCTCATAGAGTTGGAGCAGTTGGGTTACATTTACTCACATACAACTCATCAAGTATTTTTCTCTATCTGGAGGCTTTTGAAGTTTTACATCACCTGCAAACCCAATGCATAATGGAAGGATATGAACATAGAAACCAATGTAAATTCTTTTGTTCAAAAATGGGCAAAACAACAGCAGCTCAAAGAAATCGCAGGCCCATAGCAGCTCTGAAATCCAGTGGGCGGCCGGCGCTGCGGCTCACTAGGCTAATCCTCCGCCTTGAGGTGCCGGCACACCGGGTTCTAGTCCTGGTCAGGGCGCCGGATTCTTTGCTGGTTGCCTCCCTTCCAGGCCAGCTCTCTGCTGTGGCCCGGGAGTGCAGTGGAGGATGGCCCAAGTGCTTGGGCTCTGCACCCCATGGGAGACCAGGAGAAGCACCTGGCTCCTGGCTTCGGATCAGCGCGGTGCGCCGGCCACAGTGCGCCGGCCATGGCGGCCATTGGAGGGTGAACCAAGGGCAAAGGAAGACCTTTCTCTCTGTCTCTCTCTCTCACTGTCCACTCTGCCTGTCAAAAGAAAAAAAAAAAAAAAAGAGAGAGAAATCCAGTGGGCACGTATTGGTGCATCTTTGTTGACTCAGCCCTGCTGTTTTCTGGAAATGATTCTCCATGACTCTGGGTTCAACTCTCCGCATGCTCATTTTTGGCTCTCTGAGTCTTCCTTCTTTGTAACTGCATCATTTACTGTTCATAGGATTGTAACCTCCTTTTATTTTGCACCATTACATCCCATTGAGTGAGTAAGAGCTGGCGGTGATCCCTCCAATAGAGTTCTCTTTAAAAAGGGCATGTTTCCTACAAATACTCAGGTTTACTCCATTCAGAAAAAGACACACCCATGATCTCATAAGGATAAGCTTTTCTCCTGAGCCTCTCCTCACCTCCTGAGGGATCATGCCCTTAAGTTTGTTAGAACCTCTATTGTTTAAGAGAAGCTGAAGTTTACTTAGAGTTTTGTTCTCCCCCAATGGTTCTGTGATACATGACATAATATTTATTAAATATTTTCTGAGTCCTTAACTTGAATTTACAGTTGTAGTTATCATCTTTAGCCAGGGTTTTCCCAGTATCTGATTGGCCTGGAAGTTAATTTTTGTATCACTAATTCCATGAATGGACTGGAATTAAGAAAACACTTAATTTCAAATCCATCAAGTTCTTATCTCTTCATATTTAACAGTACTTCTTTGATTTTTATCTTGTTTGACTCTTACTACTAATAGAAATAAAACGCTAGCTAGCATCTTCAATACCCTGCCCAGAAATTTCCCCAGCTATTTATATGAATCAGTAAGTGCGTATTTTTCCTTTCTGCATTATCACAGAACGTTGATATACTTTCTACCACAACATAAAATGGATCCAATTTTCTCCAATCTACGATAACATTTTCCTGAGCTTCCTTTAAGCAATTACCTACAGCCTCCTCAAGAACCATTAGGCTTCTGGTCAATAGTTCTTTTAGGCTTATCCAATTTGTTTGCATATCCCAGTCTATATGTCACTGCCACGTTGGTTGGTGTTTGTTGTAATTCTCTCCCAGTACTAACTTACATGTATCTACTGCTACATAACAAATTGTCCCCTAAATTAACTTAGAACCTTTATGATCATTTGTTAACTCTCATGGGCCTCTCCATAAGACTGATCATGGCTCAGCAGTGACTTTCCGTAAAGTGAGCTTCTTGGAGACCAAGTTGGAAGCTAACCTTGGCAGTCACACATTACTACCACTTGTACAGTTTTCTGAAGTCCACAGAAGCCAACCCTAATAGAAGAGGGAAGGAGACTACCACAGAGTATGAATACCAGGAGGCAAGATAATGGGCTTCTTCTTGGAAACTTTTCAGATAAGGCAAAGAAAGAGGAAAATTACATTTCAATGGATATGTACCATTTTGTCATATAATTATCTTCTAGAATATATCCCTTGTAGGAAAATGAAAGGACTTGACAGTCTCTAACTTCAACACTATCAAGACCAAACAGAACATTGTTATGAGTGACTGATGTCTTGTGCTATGAAGTTAATTATATGCAATTCATAGTGATTGGTGTTTATGCAGCTGCTTTGCCTTAGAGAAGTTCTTATTCTCACAAATAGATCGAAGCGTTTTGAAATCTCTCAAAGCTAGTGTGAATATTTAGAGACTCTCAAATGTTCAAAAATACAGAACAAAATGATAGTCTGTTAAAAATGGTCAATAAAGTTACAGCTGGGTATTTTCTGTCTGCCAAGTTTAGACATTAAGCCCCATTCAATTTTGTCTTGATTAAACAATTGAAAATCATATGTATGCACACAACTAGTCTAAATAAACTGCTTATCTAAAATCAGCATTTTTCTGATGGGACTAAGTCAATGCAAATGAAAAAGTGTGACTTACAGAAAAAATACATACATGTGTGTGCACATACACAAACCTTAAACTGACATTGAAGTAGAGCCACTTGATATTTTTAAATCAAGAAATTAATTTAAATATAATTCTACCTTTATGTAGCACTATATTGATGGAAAAGAATATGCGCAACTATAATTGACCCTCAAAGGAGATTCAAGTGACAGTTACTAGACATTGTAACCCATTGACAAAGGCAGAAAGATTTATGTTATTCAAAACTACTGTCACTAGTCAAAGAGTAAGTTTGTAAAAATCACTTAATGTCCAATTTCTGTTTTGTTTTTAAGATATATTGATTTATTTTAAATCCAGTGTTATGGATCTGATCCAGTTTCCTGCCTCCCACGCCCTATGAGACAGCAAGCAATGATTCAAGTACTTGGGACCCTGCTAGCCGTATGAGAGACCTGGTTTCCTGATGCCTAACTTTGGCCTGAACAATTCTTGCAGGCATTTGGGGTGTGAACCCATGGATGGAATTTCTCTTCTCTATCTCTCTCTTACTCTTTCTCTCTCTGACTTTCAAATAAAGTGAAAGTCAATAAACACAGTGGTTTGATATATTTTTTAAAGATTGATTTATTTACTTGCAAGGCAGAATTACAGATAGAGATAGAGACAGAGACAGAGAAGTCTTCCATCTGCTGGTTCACACCTCAGATGGCAGCAAAGGCTGAAGCTGAGCCTATCTGAAGCCAGAAGCCAGGAGCTTCTTTTGGGTCTCCCACATGGGTGCAGGTGCCCAGGGACTTGGGTTATCCTCCACTGCTTCCCCAGGTACATTAGCAAGGAGCTGAATCAGAATTGGAGCAGCCAGGGCTTGCACCAGCATCCATATGGGATGCCAGCACTGCATGCCGGGGCTTTAACCTGCTGTGTCACAGTGCTGGCCCTTTGATCTATTTTTTTTAAATCTTAGTGGCCAACCCTTATCCCTAAATTTATTTCTTCAAATAGTCTTTTGAATTTTATGTCTTGAGAAATCATTTGTAATGCAAAATTCTATTTGGATTAAGTTAAGCATTGATCCACACAGAAATTTACTTTAATTGATCATAGTAAATTTAACTTCTTGATATCTGAATAACAGGCATCTTGACCTTTTAAAACAATAAATATTGAAGGTGTAAGAGAAAGGAAGTTGAATAGCTGAGAAAAATCTAAATTTTATTGTCCTAATCTCTAAAAGCAGCTCAGATAAGAATGTGTAACAGGGAGCCTTCAACAGCAGAGAGAGAGATGACCAAGTGGAAAAGATGTCAAAAGAGAAAATTGCAATGACATTAGACCCCAGAGACAGATAGTAACCTGATAACCCATTACAGTTCAACACTGACATCTTCCCCTGAAATAATCTCACATCCACAAAAGACTTCACTCTTCTACACTGAATGACATCAGCAAAGGTAGAAGAAACACAGTAGTTGGATATGATGGCTGTAGCAATATAAAATACCTATGAGAATATTACTGAAGCCTGCTGTACACAGAGTTGAAAATTCCCATTTCTTCTGTTTCACAGGTTTTCTGAACCAGATGAATAACTCCAGTCACTCTGTTCTTCAGCCCTCATTCCAAGGATGCATGCAGCTCATTCAAGTGGATGATCAACTTGTAAATTTATACGAAGTAGCACAAAGAAAGCCGGGAAGTTTTGCAAATGTCAGCATTGACATGTGCGCCATCATAGACAGGTAAATGGTCTTTTCATCCTATGTCAAGTCCTATATGCTTTCTAAATTCATGTTTTTGCTTCAGGATAAGTGAAATACTTAGAAGAAAAGGAACAAAGGCAAAACAGAAAAGCATGTTGGGATTTACCATTTACAATGCTTATGCTGCGGTTTGAATAAAATACAGTTCTCAACACATGCAGAAATTTAACCCCCAAAGTCATAAATTGATAGTACTAAGAAGTTTGGAAAAAATGCAGTTACGGTGTTTGGGAAGTGGGAGTGGTGGGAGATTCTCCACGTATGGTTCACATGAGTGGGTTGGTTAGAAAACCTGACTCAGGTCAGCCACGGTCTCTGATTCCTAGCTGGCCATGCGATCTTTCCCCTGCACATTCTCCAACTTTGCCATCTTTAACCTCACTGGCAGACGAAACAATGTGGCTGACGTGATCTTGTACTGCGAACCTCCAAAACTGTGGACCAAAATAAGCTTCTTTCTTTCATAAGTAGGAACTTCTTGATAGTGATGGAAATCTGATACAGAAAATTGATACTGAGGAATGGAGTCACATCTATAACTATGTCTAAAAATGTAGCTGCTGCTTTAGAATTGGTTTACTGGCAGATTTTGGAAGAGTTCACAGGAGCAGGCTCAAGCTCACCCAAGGACACTGCAGAATTCCTTTCCCTGCATCCAGCTGGCTGTAGCCTTTATTCAAGTAGGCCCAAGTATAGTTTGTGCTAAGAGCACACCTGGATGTTGTCAGTGTGAGACTGATTTTTTGGTGCATGCGGAATGTAAGAGTTATGAGGTCCTGGTGGTGTCCACTGTAATTTCAAAAAAAGGCTGGGAGACCAGGCAGTTGTACCACAGGGTTGGAGGCCCTGAAGAGAGTCCCTGATGAGGTGTTGTGTAATGAACTTATGTGACTGAAGTTGGTATGACTGTTCTTGGGAGGTAAATCAACCAGCAATGTGCACCTGCCTGGGAAAGTCACATGTATCTGAGGGTGACCTTGGAGAACAGCCACCTGGGCAGTGACCAAGACAGCCATAGAAGTATGGAGGCCTCCACCTAGATTTCAAAGGATGTTTCAGGTAAGAGGCCTGGGCAAGCCCTGCTGCAGGGTGGACCCACTGTAGACAGCCCCCAATAAGGTAATGCCAAGCCAAAAAGTAGCATTAGAGCTGTTGCAGCAAATCCCCACTGGGGAAATGCCTAATAGAGCTGCAGATACAGGATTTCAACTGTGAGAAATGGCAAATCACAACCCACCAAATCACAGGGCTGTGTGTGTGTGTGTGTGTGTGTGTGTGTGTGTCACTACACCCATTACCATGTAGCTAGGATTTTTGAACATAAAATTTCAAGATGTAACATTCCATCTGTTAGGATTTGCTCTTGTCTTGGTCCTATTATTGCTATGCCCTTTTTCAGAATGAAAATGTGTACGATGGCCTGTAACACCCATGTATGTAACTTGCTTTGGCTTGCACAAAACCTCATAGCTGAGAAGTTTGCCTTGAGTCTCAGATATAATTTCAGATTTGAAACTTCAGAATTAATGTTGGACTGAGTTATGACTTTGGAACTATAGAGAAGGGAATGATTGTATGTGAGAAGTGTCGCTCCCCCTCTTCGTGGAGGAATGACACAGGACCCTGCGTTGTTCTTTTGTCTGCTCGGCCCTCCCCAGGTTTGCTGCTGGTTCTTCCCGGGTTGGCTACCGTCCCTTCCACCTCCGTGGAAGGGCGGTGCCCCCTGCCACTTTCCCCACTTCCGCGGGGGAGTGGCACACTGCCGGCCGGCTCTCTCGGGGGTTGCTCAGATGTTCCTCAGGTGTTCCCCTTAGATGTTCCTCGTGCATGCCGTCTCTCTCCTCCTTTATAGTCCTCTTCCGCCAATCCCAACTCTGCTACCCACACGCCGAGTACGCTGCTCTCCTCCAATCAGGAGCAGGATCAGCTCCTGCAGGTTACTGGTCGAACTGGAGGCAGCTGTGTAGAAGCTGTTTACTCCTCTCCCAGTGCCATATTGTGGGAAAGCAGATGCATAGAATAAGTCTTAATTCCAGTAACTTAGTCTAGTCCGAGTTGCTCCCCACAATTCCCCCTTTCTTTTTATTTTTGGCGATGATACGCGCCTGTCTTCGGTGCCCCGCGGCACACACTCTGCTCTGCTTGCTGGAGTTGCCCACAGGTGCTTACAAGCCCTACCAATCAGGCAAACCGAATCCGGGTACTCTCTTCGCCATGTTGTGAGGAGATTTTTAGGCGCTGATGCGTGCCAGTGTTCGGTGCCCTGCAGCGCATGCTCTGCTCTGCTAGAACTGCCTGCAGGTGCTTACAAGCCCTACCAATCAGGCAAACTGAATCTAAGCCCTCTCATTGCCGTATTGTGGGGAGACTTATTGATGTTAATTCATGCCTGTCTTCAGTGACCTGCAGCTGCCCACAGGTGCTTATCGTCTTACTAATCAGGCAGACCGAATCCAAGCCCTCTCATTGCCGTATTGTGGGGAGACTTATTGATGTTGATTCATGCCTATCTTTGGTGACCTGCGGCTCATACTCTGCCTGCAGGTGCTTATCGCCTCACTAATCAGGCAGACCGAATCCAAGCCCTCTCATTGCCATGTTGTGGGGAGGCCTTATTTTTCTCTATTTCTCTATCTCCGGGCATTCCTATCTCTCCTATTTTACTTCTATCTGCCAGCATTCCTATTTCTCTCATTTTACTTCTAAACTTCTGTTTCTCTTATCCCCGCGGCTTCCCGGCGCCTGCCCCGAGGCTGCTTCTCGGCGCCTCGCCCCGCGGCGGCTTCCTGGCTCTGCGCCGCTTCAGCCCCCGCTTCTCATCTGCGCGGCTTCCCCGGCTTCGCGCACGCTCTGCGGTCTCCGCGCCCCTTCGCGCCCGCACCACGGCCCCGTGCCAGCCCCGCACTTCCTATCTATTCATGCCCAGCGCGCTCTCTCTGCGCACGGTGGCTTCCGCGAATCACACAGCCTAGCTCACATTTCAGCTTCTTGGTTTTCAGTCTAAGTTCCCCAGGCTAACCTGGCGAAATCCAACCTAGCCTACGTCTCTGCTCCCGGTTTGGCTTCCCGTCTTTTGCTCCCCGGGCTAATCTGATGGATTCCAACCTGGCTTACATCTCCGCCTCTGGTTTTAGATTTTCGCCTTTTGTTCCCCAGGCTGACTTGACGAATCCCAACCTAGCTTTCGTCTCCGCCTCAGCCTGCCCCCGTGGCTTCATTTTCCCTAACATTTTTCTCTACCCGGTATGTTTCCTAACTTTTCTTCCAACAATATTCCCCTCTCATTTCTCCTGGCTTCTCCCAACAGTCCGTATCCGAGTCTAAGTTTCTTCCAGCTTTCACTTTCGCTTTCAATCCTAACTTCTTCCGGCACTTTTTCTGTCCGCCTTTTCCCTAGGCTCTTCCCTAGTCTCTCTCCAGTATTTTCCCACTTCTTCCCGTTTCTTCCCTCCTAGGTTTCCTATCCAAGTCACGGCACCATTATGCCTCCTAAGTTTCCTATCCAAGTCACGGCACCATTATGTCGCTCCCCCTCTTCATGGAGGAACGACACAGGACCCTGCGTTGTTCTTTTGTCTGCTCGGCCCTCCCCGGGTTTGCTGCTGGTTCTTCCCGGGTTGGCTACCGTCCCTTCCACTTCCGTGGAAGGGCGGTGCCCCCTGCCACTTCCACGGGGGAGTGGCACACCGCCGGCTGGCTCTCTCGGGGGTTGCTCAGATGTTCCTCAGGTGTTCCCCTTAGATGTTCCTCGTGCATGCCGTCTCTCTCCTCCTTTATAGTCCTCTTCCGCCAATCCCAACTCTGCTACCCACACGCCGAGTACGCTGCTCTCCTCCAATCAGGAGCAGGATCAGCTCCTGCAGGTTACTGGTCGAACTGGAGGCAGCTGTGTAGAAGCTGTTTACTCCTCTCCCAGTGCCATATTGTGGGAAAGCAGATGCATAGAATAAGTCTTAATTCCAGTAACTTAGTCTAGTCCGAGTTGCTCCCCACAAGAAGGACTTGCGTTTTTGAGAGCCAGGGGCAGAAAGTGGTTGTTAGAATGGGATGTAACTTCCAATTGCCTGTAGATATTTAAGTCCTAATATTATAATTTGGTGGCACAAAGAAAGGTAGAAACTTAAGCCAATTACAATGTTAGGTAGGTGAGCCAAGTAGGAAGACCTTGGAACATCTGAGTTATTATCAGAGGGTTGGCTTTGACAGCTGAGTTGGGTCTAGCCTCTCCCTCTCCTTCCTGGATCACTGTGTGTTCATTCTTCTGTACATACTCTACCTTTGCTATCCGCCAACCTCCATCCTCAGCAAGTGGCCAAACCAATGGGGACAGCCCAATCTGGGATGCTGACCCTCCAAAACAATAAAAGGCAATAAAAAAACTTGTCTCAGATATGTAGTTACAGCGAACAAAAAGATGACAAATATAGCCTATTTTAGCCCTTATATAATGTTATCAGTAGGCCGGCGCCACAGCTCACTAGGCTAATCCTCCGCCTTGCGGCGCCGGCACACCGCGTTCTAGTCCCGGTCGGGGCGCCAGATTCTGTCCCGGTTGCCCCTGTTCCAGGCCAGCTCTCTGCTGTGGCCCGGGAGTGCAGTGGAGGATGGCCCAAGTCCTTGGGCCCTGCACCCCATGGGAGACCAGGAGAAGCACCTGGCTCCTGCCATCGGATCAGCGCAGCACGCCGGCCGCGGCGGCCATTGGAGGGTGAACCAACGGCAAAAGGAAGACCTTTCTCTCTGTCTCTCTCTCTCTCACTGTCCACTCTGCCTGTAAAAAAAATAAATAAAGTAATTTAAAAAATAATGTTATCAGTGATGATGACATTGGAAGACAAGGATTTATATGTTTATATGATAGAACAATCTGTGTTGTCACGTTTATACATCAGCCTCCCTCAGGATGTGAACATTGTATACATAGTTTTGCAAGTAACATCTGGGTGATAGAGCGACTGCTACACTTTATTGGTCATTTTGCTCTCTATGCCAACAAGCGGAATGTCTTGTCTTTCCCTGTGTTGGTCAGGACTTGGCTTTAGCATATTGTCCCTCCAAAGACCCTTTCTGAAAGCAAGGATTTATTATAAGATAAAAATGGGCAAATGGGAATTTACTGTTGCAGAAGACTTAGAGTAACTGAATCTGCGTGCAAAACACACACATCAAAATAGCAAAGTCTGATCACTGTTTCTGAAGATCTGAAAGGTGCTTTTCAGGAAAACTCCAGCTGAATTCTCATACAGGAGCAAAATACACCTCTTTTAATAAATGTTATGATAGTATTGCTTATGCTACCTAAATATACTTGAAAAAATTTATTTCATTCCAACAAGTTGGGAGAGAGATTTTATCCTGAGAGTTAATTTCATTATTATATTTTGGAAAAATGAAAGTTCTTTAAAATAGTTTGTTATTCTTAAATAATATAGCATTCCTTCCTTAGTCTACCTGCAACAAAATGCAAACATTAGGTTTCTAATAAACATTTCATTTAAAGGATATCCTTAGAAATGCATTTAAAGACATGTAATAAATCTTAAAAATATGCAAAATTTATTATGAAGTCATAAAAATGTTCATGTGAATGGTAAATTATAGTTTATGGTGGGTATAAAATATAGCATTTTTTTTTTTTGACAGGCAGAGTGGACAGTGAGAGAGAGACAGAGAGAGAAAGGTCTTCCTTTGCCGTTGGTTCACCCTCCAATGGCCGCCGCGGCCGGCGCACCGCGCTGATCCGATGGCAGGAGCCAGGATCCAGGTGCTTTTCCTGGTCTCCCATGGGGTGCAGGGCCCAAGCACCTGGGCCATCCTCCACTGTACTCCCTGGCCATAGCAGAGAGCTGGCCTGGAAGAGGGGCAACCGGGACAGAATCCGGCGCCCCGACCGGGACTAGAACCCGGTGTGCCGGCGCCGCAAGGTGGAGGATTAGCCTATTGAGCCATGGCGCCGGCCAAAATATAGCATTTTAACTTTTTTCCCCAGAAACCTTTCATTTAAAGAATATGAACAATTCATTTCATAAATACAAGTTTAAGAACATAGTGAGTCTTCCCACCATACCGGCCCTCTCACCCATACTCCTACCACTCTTCCTGCTCCCCTTCCTGTTCCCATTCTTACTTTTTACAAAAATCTATTTTCTTTTTTTTAAGAATTATTTTATTTATATGAGACAGAGTTACAGAGAGAGGTAGAGCCACAGAGAGAGAGAGAGAGAGAGGTCTTCCATTCCACTGATTCACTCCCCAAATGACCTCAACGGCTAAAGCTGAGCTGAGCTGAGCTGAGCTGATCCGAAGCCAGGAGCTTCTTCCAGGTCTCCCATGTGGGTGCAGGGCCCAAGGACTTGGGCCATCTTCTACTGCTTTCCCAGGCCACAGCAGAGAGCTGGATCAGAGCACGAGCAGCCGGGACTAGAACCAGCACCCATATGGGATGCCAGTGCTTCAGGCCAGGGCTTTGACCTGCCTGCACAGCACAGGCCCCAGATCTATTTTCAATTAGCTTTATGTACATATGATTAACTCTATACTAAGTAAAGAGCTCAACAAATAGTATGGAAAAAATGGTCCTGAATAGTTGAGACAAAGGCTGTTCAGTCATTGCATTTCAAAGTGTCAATTTCACTTCCATAGATTACCTTTTGGATGCTCTAATAGTTATCACTGATCAGGGAAAACATATGGTATTTGTCCTTTTGGTACTGGCTTATTTCACTAAGTATGGTATTTCCCAGTTTCATCAATTGTGTTGCAAATGACAAGATTTCGGTTTGTTGTTGTTGTTGTTGTTGTTGTTGTTGTTTTTGACAGAGTTAGAGAGATAGAAAGGTCTTCCTTCCATTGGTTTACCCTGAAATGGCCGCTACAGCCAGCACTGTGCCCATCCGAATCCAGGAGCCGGGTGCTTCTCCTGGTCTCACATGCAGGTGCAGGACCCAATGACTTGGGCCATCCTCCACTGCCTTCCCGGGCCACAGCAGAGTTGGACTGGAAGAGGAGCAACCAGGACAGAATCCGGTGCTTCAACTGGGACCACAACCCAGAGTATCGGCACCGCAGGTGGAGGATTAACCTAGTGAGCCGAGGCACCGGCAGATTTCATGTTTTTTTAACCTCTGTGTAGTATTCTGTGGTGTAGATATTCCATAATTTCTTTATCTAGTCTTCAGCTGACAGACATTTGGGTTGATTCCATATCTTAGCTATTGTGAATTGTGCTACAGTTAGCTCCTTTGTCAAATAGAATTTGGTTGTAGATGTGTGGATTGATTTCTGTAGTTTCTATTCTATTCCATTGGTCTACCCATCTGTTTGTTTGCCAGTACCAGGCTGTTTGATTATAACTGCTATGTAGTATGTCTTGAAACCCAGTATTGTGATGCCTCTAGCTTTGTTTTTGTTGTATAAAATTGCTTTAGCTGTTTGGGGTCTCCTGTGTTTCCATATGAATTTCAGCATTTTTTCTATGGCTGAGGAGAATGTCTTTGGTATTTTGATTGGTATCACATTGAATCTGTAAATTGCTTTGGGTAGTATGGACGTCTTGATGATATTGATTTTTCCAATCCATGAGCATGGAAGATTTTTCCATTTTAATGTCTTCTTCTATTTCTTTCTTTCATGTTTTGTAATCCTCATCATAGAGATCTTTGACATTCTTGGTTAAATTTATTCTGAGATATTTGATTTTTTGGTAGTTATTGTGAATGGGATTGATCTTACAAATTATTTCTCAGCCATGGCATTGTCTGTGAATACAAAGGATGTTGGGGTTTTTGTGTTGATCTTTTATCTTACCACTTTACCAAAAACTTCTGAGTTCCAGTAGTCTTTTAGTGGACTCTTTTGGATCCTCTATATATTGAATCATGTAATTAGCAAAGAGGGATGCTTTGACTTCCTCCTTCTCAATTTGTATCCATTTGATTTCTTTTTCTTGACTAATGACTCTGGCTAAAACTTCCAGGACTATATTGAATAGCAATGGTGAGAGTGGGGATCCTTGTCTGATCTGAGTGGGAGTGCTTCCAATGTTTCCCCATTAAATAGGATGCTGGCTGTGGGTTTTTCATAAATTGTGTTTAGGGATGTTCCTTCTATATCCAATATTCTTAAAGTTTTCATCATGAAAAGGTGTTGTGCTTTATCAAATGCTTTCTCTGCATCTGTTGTTCTTCAAGTTGTTAATGTGGTGTCTCATATTGATTTGTGAATGTTGAACCATCCCTGCATACCAGGGATAAATCCCATTAGATCCAGGTGAATAATCTTTCTATATGTTGGATTTGATTGGGTAGTATTTTGTTGAGGTTTTTTTTTTTTAAACTTTTATTTAATGAATATAAATTTCCAAAGTACGACTTATGGATTACAATGGCTACCCCCCATACCGTCCTTCCCACCCACAACCCTCCCCTTTCCCACTCCCTCTCCCCTTCCATTCACATCAAGATTCATTTTCGACTATCTTAATATACAGAAGATCAGCTTAGTATACATCAAGTATGGATTTCAACAGTTTGCTCCCACACAGAAACATAAAGTGAAAAATAATAGATGATTTTTTTTTAAATGATGATGAAATCAGAGCAGACCTATTGTCATGTTTAATTCCAGTGAGAGTCAAGTTGGGAATTGATAATTTCTTTTTTTTTTTTTTTTTACAGAGGATCAGTTTAGTATGCATTAAGTAAGGATTTCAACAGTTTGCACCCCCACAGAAACACAAAGTGAAATACATTGTTTGAGTACTCATTATAGCATTAAATCTCAATGTACAGCACATTAAGGATAGAGATCCTACATGAGGAGTAAGTGCACAGTGACTCCTGTTGTTGACTTTACCAATTGACACTCCTGTCTATGGCATCAGTAATCTCCCTATGCTCCAATCATGAGTTTCCAAGGCTATGGAAGCCCCTTGAGTTCTCCGACTCTTATCTTGTTTAGACAAGGTCATAGTCAAAGTGGAGGTTCTCTCCTCCCTTCAGAGAAAGGTACCTCCTTCTTTGATGACCTGTTCTTTCCACTGGGATCTCACTCGCAGAGATCTTTTGCCAGAGTGTCTTGGCTTTCCATGCCTGAAATACTCTCATGAGCTTTTCAGCCAGATCCGAATGCCTTTAGGGCTGATTCTGAGGCCAGAGTGCTATTTAGGACATCTGCCATTCTATGAGTCTGCTGAGTATCTCACTTCCCATGTTGGATCACTCTCCCCTTTATTTACTCCATTGGTTAGCGTTAGCAGGTACTAGACTTGTCTATGTGCTCCCTTTGACTCCCAGTCCCTCCACCATGACCAACTGTGAACTGAAACTGATCACCTGGAACAGTGAGATGGCATTGGTACATGCCACCTCGATGGGATTGAATTGGAATCCCCTGGTATGCTTCCAACTCCACCACTTGGGGCAAGTCAGCCTGAGCATGTCCCAAATTATACATCTCTTCCCTCTCCCATTCCCACTCCCATGTTCAACAGGGATCACATTTCAGTTAATTTTCAACACTTAAGAATAACTGTGCATCAATTACAGAACTAAACCAGTCATATTAAGTAGAACAGATAAAAAAACTACTAAGAGGGATAATGTATTAAGTTGTTCATTAACAGTCAGGGCTATGCTGATCAAGCCACCGTTTCCCATAGTGTCCACCTCACTCCAACAGGTTTCCCTCTTGGTGTTCAGTCAGTCGTCACCGATCAGGGAGAACATATGGTATTTGTCCCTTTGGGACTGGCTTATTTCACTCACCATTTTGTTGCAAATGACTGGATTTCATTGTTTCTTACTGCGGTATAGTATTCTAAAGAGTACATATCCCATAATTTCTTTATCCAGTCTATCGTTGATGGGCATTTAGGTTGGTTCCAGGTCTTAGCTATTGTGAATTGAGCTGCAATAAACATTAGGGTGCAGACCTCTTTTTTGTTTGCCAATTTAAATTCCTTTGGGTAAATTCCAAGGAGTGGGATGGCTGGGTCGAACGGTAGGGTTATCTTCAGGTTTCTGAGGAATCTCCAGACTGACTTCCATAGTGGCTTGACCAGTTTGCATTCCCACCAACAGTGGGTTAGTGTCCCTTTTTCCCCACATCCTCGCCAGCATCTGTTGTTGGTAGATTTCTGCATGTGAGCCATTCTAACCGGGGTGAGGTGAAACCTCATTGTGGTTTTGATTTGCATTTCCCTGATTGCTAATGACCTTGAACATTTTTTCATGTGCCTGTTGGCCATTTGGATTTCCTCTTTTGAAAAATGTCTGTTGAGGTCCTTGGCCCATCTCTTAAGTGGGTTGTTGGTTTTGTTTTTGTGGAGTTTCTTGATCTCTTTGTAGATTCTGGTTATTAACCCTTTATCTGTTGCGTAGTTTGCAATTATTTTTTCCCATTCTGTCGGTTGTCTCTTCACTCTCCTGACTGTTTCTTTTGCAGTACAGAAACTTCTCAATTTGATGCAATCCCAATAGTTGATTTTGGCTTTGACTGCCTGTGCCTCCCGGGTCTTTTCCATAAATTCTTTGCCTGTGCCAATATCTTGAAGGGTTTCTCCAATGTTCTCTAGTAACTTGATGGTGTCAGGTCGTAGATTTAGGTCTTTAATCCATGTTGAGTGGATTTTTGTGTAAGGTGTAAAGTAGGGGTCTTGCTTCATGATTCTGCACGTGGAAATCCAATTTTCCCAGCACCATTTATTGAATAGACTGTCCTTGTTGAGGTTTTTTGCATATGTTCATCAGGGAAATTGGTCTGTAGTTCTCTTTCTCTGCTGCATCTTTTTCAGGTTTAGGAACTTAAGTGATATAGATTTCATAGAAGGAGTTTGCGAGGATTCCCTCTCTTTCAATTGCTTTTGACTAGCTTGAGAAGAATTGGAGTTAGTTCTTTAAATGTCTGGTAGAATTCAGCAGTGGAGCCATCCGGTCCTGGGCTTTTCTTTGCTGGGAGGGTATTTATTACTGATTCATTTTCCGTCTTGGTTATGGGTCTGTTTAGGTGGTTTTATGTCTTCATGGCTCAGTTTAGGTAGGTTGTGTATGTCCAGCAATCCATTTCCTCTAGGTTTCCCAATTTGTTGGCATACAGCTCTTTGTAGTAATTTTTGATGTTTGTTTTTATTTCTGTGGTATCTGCTGTTACATTTCCTTTCTCAGCTCCAGTTTTATTGACTTGGGTCTTCTCCCTCCTTTTTTGGCTTAGTTGGGCCAGTGGTGTGGCGATTTTGTTTACTTTTTCAGAAAAACTGCTCTTCATTTTGCTGACCTTTTGAATTTTTTGTTTCAGTTTTGATTACTCTCTAATTTTAATTGTTTTTTTTTCTCCTACTAGTTTTGGGTTTGGTTTGTTGTTTTCCTAGATTCTTGAGATGCATTGATAGCTCACTTATTTGGTGCCTTTCCATTTTCTTGATGTTGGCACCAATTGCTATAAACCATCCTCTCAGCACTACTTTTGCTGTGTCCCATAAGTTTTGATATGCTGTATTGTCGTCTCCATTTGTTCCCAGAAATTATTTGATTTCTCTTTTGATTTCTTCTGTGACCCATTGTTCGTTCATGTTGTTCTGAACGTCTGTGTTTGCCTGTGTTTGCGTATGTCCTAGAAAGTCTTCTGTTGTTGATTTCCAGCTTCATTCCATTATGGTCAGAGAAGATGTGTGGTATGATTTTTATTTTTTTGAATTTGCTGAAATTCAATTTATGGCCTAACATGTGGTCAATCCTAGAGAAAGTTCCATGCACTACTGAGAAGAATGTGTATTCTGCAACTGTAGGATGAAAAGCTCTGTAGATATCTGTTATGTTCATTTGGTCCCTAGTGTCAATAAACTCTACTGTTTCCTTGCTGATTTTCTGTCTGGTTGATCTACCCATTGCTGAAAGTGGGGTATTGAAGTCCCCCATTACTATTGTATTTGAGTCTATGTCTCCGTTTAGATCTCTTAACTTTTTTATAAATAACCAGGTTCCCTGTAATATGTAATGAGGTGTATATACATTTATAATAGTCACAACTTACTGTTGAATTGATCCCTTAATAATTATATAATGCCCTTTTTTGTCTTTTTTTAAACAATTTAGTCTATTTTTTTTCTGATATTAAGATGGCTATACCAGAATTTTTTTTTTTTTTTGTTTCTGTTAGCATGGAATATCTTTTTCCATCTTTTCACTTTCAGTCTGTGTTTATCTCTGTTGATGAGATGTGTTTCTTGTAGGTAGAAAATAGATGGGTTTTGTGTTTTAATCCACTCAGTCTGTATCTTTTTGGATACTTGAGGCCATTTCCATTCAAGATGACTATTGATAAGTAATGCCTTGGCGCAGCCATTTTTCCATAAATATTCCTATTGTTTGCTTTGGATTTCCTTTGTGCTTTTACTGGGAGATTTTCTGCCTTCAGCTTCTTTCATAGTGATGTCCCTGTTTCTGTATATAGCACACCCTTTAAATTTCTGTTTGTTATGGAAGGTATTTATTTCACCCTCATTCATAAATGAGAGGTTTGCAGTACACAGTATTCTAGGTTGACATTTTTTTCTCTTAAGGTTCGGAATGTATTTTTGCTGTTCTCTTCTAGCCTGTAGGGCCTCTGATGAGAAGTCAGCTCTGAGTCTAACTAGAGATCCTCTGAAAGTAATCTAGCATTTCTCTCATGAACATTTTAGAATCTTTTCTTTATGCTTTACTGTGGAGAGTTTTACTACAATATATCATGGTGAAGATCTTTTCTGGTCATGTCTGTTAGGAGTTCTACGTGCTTTCTCTACTTGGACATCTCTTTCTCCAAATTAGGGAAGTTCTCTGCAATTATTTCACTAAAGTGGCCTTCTAACCCATTCTGTCTTTCCACACCCTCAGGAACTCCTAAGACCCGTATGTTGGGTCATTTGATAGTATCCATAAATCTCCAACACTGTTGGCTTTTTAGTTTTCTAATTTCTTTCTTTTTCTTTGATCTGACTGTAAAATTTCCAGAGATTTGTCACTTTTTTTTCAACTTTTATTTAATAAATATAAATTTCCAAAGTATAACTTTTGAATTATAGCGGCTTTTCTCCCTATAACCCCCCTCCCACCCGTAACCATCCCATCTCCCACTCCCTCTCCCATCCCATTCTTCAGATTCAAGATTCATTTTCAATTATCTTTATATACAGAAGATCAACTTAGTATATACCAAATAAAGATTTCAACAGACTGCACCCACACAGACACACAAAGTATAGGCAACTGGAGATTGGTCTTCTAACTCAGATATTGTTTATTCTGCCTCAATTAACCTGTTCTTAAGGCTTTCCACTGTATTTTTTATTCTATTGAATTCTTCATTTCTAATATTTCATTTTGATTTCTCTTTAAAATCTCGATTTCATGGGAAAAATTTTCATGTCATGCATCGATTTCTTTAGTTCATGGATTTGCTTCTGATTCTAAGAAATCCTACAATTTTTTGAATTCTGTTTCTGTTTCTGACATTTCTTCAATCTCTTCATCTTCACATTCTAGTACTGAAATGTTGTATTCTTTTGGCAGCATCATGTTGTCTTGTTTAAATATGTTTATTATAAGACTGCCAATTAAAAATTACTGCTAACACACAAAAGCAAGTGCTGGTCCTGATAGCCTGAATAGTTTATATTTAAAGAGAATAGTGAATACTTTTAATGGGATACACTTCTCATTTTTGAACCATTAATAGTGTATTATTATATATTCCAAAGCAAGTGGCAGCAATAATCAGAAAATCAGAGAGATGAATGTTATAAAGATCATTTTTCTGATATTATATGCTTATATATTTTAATAATCATTTTCCATATAGGGTGATTTTATTTCTTTGTAATAGTTAAATGACATATTGGCATGTTTTGTACCTAATCTTTTTTCTGATTTCAGTCGCTTTATTGATATAATAATTTCTGTTAATAATACTTAAGTCACCTCATTCAGCTTAGCAAATATGCCAGATCTAGTCTTGCTGTTTCAGTTTAGACATCATGTTACCTGGAGATTACATTTAAATTGTGCACCACCAAAGAAGTACAGGCGACATACTGAGAGTTTAATGTTTTACTCTAATGGAGGAGACCAGGGAGTTAAATTTGTTCCAAGAGAATGAATGAGATTATGTAAACAAAGAGAATGAAAGATGACACATTCAGGGAATGTGACCTGTACAAGGAACATATGAAATAGAGACCCAAATTTCAATTTTTGGCAAATACAGTAATATACCTTTTTTATTGCCAATATGCATCATTCCCAGTGTCCATGTTGTGAATTTTTTGTAGCTGACTTGATTCTCCTTTCTTATTCTTCAGTATGAAAACAAAGATTAGCTATTGGGAAGTAGTCACCTTAGACACATCTGCACAAATTTTCTAAATCCATTTTGGAATACATTTTCTGTACTGGTTGGAGAGAGACAGAGATCTTCCATCCACTAGTTCATTCCACAAACACCCACAACTGCTGAGGTTGAGCCAGTTCAAACCCAGGAAACCGGAACTCAATGCAGGTCTCCCACATGGGTTAGAGAGACTCAAGTGATTGAGTATCTTCTGTATTCCAGGAAACTGGATCAGAAGCTAAGCTAGAACTTGGATTCAAGCACTTTGGTATTTTATGCCAGTGCCCCCCCCTGCATCATAACTGCTCTACATGTACCTGTAGGTATGTTGCTTGAATCCAACAACTTGTGAACATTAAATACCAGTGTGTGAATGAGAAGATTCCTTTGACTAAAGTGTTCCCAATTTGTAAATCTTAAGCTCTGAAGCACTCTATTTGTGATACAGTCCTGAATTCACTTCATTCACATCCATTGAAGACTTTAATGATGATGTCACCTGTACCCGGGTCTTCCCAGGTGAGAATACCACTGGTTTTAGCTGTTATTCACATACCAATGACCCATCCAGAAAAATCCTTAACAATTCATGCCTTGCATATAACCTTTTAATGATTCAAGCCCAGTACACCTCTGGTTTGTTTTTGTTTTTGTTTTTGTTTTTCCTCTTCACTAACTGAAGCTTTGCAACTGCCCAAATCTACCATTTTGTTTTCAAATTTCCCAAATTCTCCCCAAGGAATCCTATGCTATTCCTTTGTTATTTTTCTCCTTTAAAATTCCAGCTTGATTGATTTGAGACTTGTTTTTTGAGAGGAGAAAGAGGATAACTGGGAATATAGAATAAAAAATAAAAGAACTACCAGAGCCCTGGTTTTTATGAAACATTTGGAGATAATAGGACCAGATGCAATGATCTGATGAATAGAAGGTAAGAAACTAGTACAAGGAAAAGGCATCTTACACAATTTTTCTGTGTCACCCTGGAATACTCTGATTTGAAACTTATTTTTCTTTGTGCATTTTCTTGTCACTTGTTTTGTTTGCTTGCTTGTTTTCTGAGCATAGCATTGAAACAAAGAAAGAAGAAGCATTCCAAGCTATAGAATTATGCACTCGCTATTTCTGAGAGATTTCTTGATGTCCGATATTATTTTGGGCATGTCAGAGGTCATTTTGAGATAAATCCTTGAACAAAGCCAAAGATCCTTGCACTTTTTTTTTTTTTTTTTTTGACAGACAGAGTTAGACAGTGAGAGAGAGAAAGGACTTCCTTCTGTTGGGTCACCCCCTAAATGGCCACTATAGCCGGCATGCTGTGCCAATCTGAAGGCAGGAGCCAGGTGGGTGCAGGGCCCAAGCACTTGGGCCATCCTCCACTGCCTTCTCTGGCCACAGCAGAGAGCTGGCCTGGAAGAGGAGCAACCGGGACAGAACCGGTGAACCGGTGCCCCGACCGGGACTAGAACCCGGGGTGCTGGCACCACAGGCGGAGGATTAATCTAGTGAGCTGCAGTGCTGGCCGATGATTCTTGCACTTTTGAAGCTCATTCTGAAGGGAGGGGAGAGATGGCTGATGATAAAACTACAAATACAACAAATAAGTGTATAATGTATTAAGTTAGAAGGAATTAGTGTTATGAAAAAAAGTAAAAAGCAAGAGGGTTTGCATGACAGGAGACCAAGGTTTTGGGTTGTAGTTTAAATACTCTGGTCATGGTGAGTGTCATTGAAAAGACAATATTAATGCAAGAGCTGAAAGACGTAACGGAGTTTGCCAGTTTGGGGAAAGGGCATTTTAGGCAGAAGGAATAGTCATGGCAAATAGGCTGCCTGTGAAGATCTAGGATCAGCAAGGAGGCAAGGAAGAACAGGAAGAGTAGCAGGAATGAGACCAGAGTGGCCTAGGAGGTGGATCTTTGAAGCTTGTGGGTTATTATGAGGATTTGCATTTTATTCCAAGTTCTGAGTAGAGCAAGAACATGACACAGTTTACACTTTAAAAGACTGAACCTGGTAGTTGGAGGGGGAAAGGTTGAAGGAGGGAGCCTACTTAGCAAGATACTATCATTATCCAGGGGAGGGATGAAGGTAGCCTGGACCACAGGAGGTGGTGAGACGTGGCCAGTTCTGAATATATTTAAAGGGTAGGGCAAATAGCGTTTCTTGATTAAATGTGCAATATGAGAGAAAAAGGAGAAAAAAGATAAATTCAATACTAGGAGATTGAGGAAAAAAATCATGAATTTGGTATAGACATGAAAGGAAATGCCATTGAACTCCTATGTTGAAATGTCAGGAAGATGGTTGGACATAAATACATACAAAGCAGTTATCTGCACAATTCACACAATCTGCCCCACAAAACTTTTATGTTTAACTTCTGTGGGGTTTTGGTGTCTTTAGCTACATTTCATAAATACCCACAGAACTGGAAGAGGAGGAGGAGGGCAGTGGCCAGGAAGCCCCTTCCAACAGTAGAAACCGATAGCTTTTGTCTTTCAGTGGCATTCTGCTTAGACCTCAACATTCTCTGAAGATTTCTAGCCAGTAACCTCTTTGTTTCTCCTTGTATCTTCATTGTTGACTCCTTGTGGGAAACATTCATGGTGCATAACCTAGCTTCTATTTGTAATTTTCTGTCTTTCCTCTTCTGAGTGACAAAACTTCTGGAAACACTCCTTTAGCCAAAGTCAGGTTCACTCACTCCCCCCTTACATTGGAGAACCATAAGACATTGCAAAGGAGGTTGGGAGAATCACAGAAAGGTGCTGGACCGAGACCTAGGACAGTCCTGACAGGCACTGGCCAGAATTTATAAACTAGGACATTTGTTGCAGCAGACAGTTGTCATAGAACTTTGAGTCCGCATGGAATAGTTTGATGCATTTTTCTGTGGTCTTATCCAGGACAGTAGGAAGGAAGCTGGTATTAAAATAGCTGAACTTAAGTAGGTGGTGATCATGCTTGGCTTAGCAAAATTTATCTGTTTTGTGAGTTGTACTGGAATCTGTTTTGTAAGTTGCAGTTTCTGTGTCAATCCTGAGACCACCCTTCACAGCTTAGCTGTCAGAGGGATGTTTTTTACTTTATCGTAGGCAGGAGCAGTGATGTGACACAGTCCTGGCAACTGAGAGATAAGCAGAAATCAGTGTGGTGCTGTTGGGAGAGCTTTCGTCTTTCTGACAGAACTGTCCCCTCATCCCCTCTGCCATCCTTGTTTAAATGTACATAGGATGCCTTGGACTTGGGTCAAGAAAAGCATAGACCAAGCAAGTACCTTTACTGGTTTCTATTTGGGGGAAAAAAGTTTATTTAAGTCACTATGAGTCAAGTTTTATTTCTCTTGGAACCAAAATAGCCTGTCCTTTCCCTTCTCTCTGCTTTCAAACCAACCAGGACCATCTTTTTACCATAACACAAAGGGAATCAACTCCCAAGTGTAGCTCTGAAAGGAAAGGTGATCAGTTTGTTGTAGGCTGTGTTAAGTTGCATTCCAGTGATGCCCCCCAGAGTTCAGAGGACAAAGAAAATTCATATTGTTACTATTTTTACAGTCAGGACCAGAAGTCTAACAGGACTATGAAAACTAGTAAAGGCAACTCATTAGAATTAGAATAACCTTCTAACAGGACTATGAAAACTAGTAAAGGCAACTCATTAGAATTAGAATAACCTTGGTTATTTTCTGGCTGCCTCTCTTGTAAGTGTATTAAGAAAGAAAACCAGTAAGCATTTTGGATAGCGCACAGGAAAAACAAAAGTAAATACAGCAACTTAAAGATAGCCTACAAAATTACCCTGTGAGAGGTTGTGAGGAGGCTGGTTCTATTCTTGGGTTAATAATGAAGTCTTCACCATATTTTAGGATAGAAGTGCATCATCACAGAACCAGTCCCTATTTTTTAATGCCATGCTTTCTCTTTTTTTAAAAGATTTATTTATTTCTTTGAGAAGCAGAGTTGGAGAGGGAAGGGGAGGGGAAGGGGGGGTCCTTCCATCTGCTAGTTCAATCCTCAAATGCCTCAACGGCTGGAGATGGGAAAATCCGAAGCCAGGAGCTTCTTCCAGGTCTCCCACGTGGATGCAGGGGCAAAAGTACTTGGGCCATCTTACACTGCTCTCCCAGGCCATTAGCAGGGAACTGGATCAGAAGAAGATCAGCTGGGACTAGAACCAGGGCCCATATGGGTTACAGGCACTGCAGGCGGAGGCTTAACCTACTACACCACTGCTTGGGACCCAGTTCCATGCTTTCTTTTCAAGAGCATCAGTTAGACTTCTGTTTCCTTGAAAGAAAAAGAATACAAATTTTCACCTGAGCATTTACATGAAACTTAGGGTAATCCTATGAGAGAGAGCTCAAAACCAAACTATTAGAGAGGTGAATGAAATCAGACCCCAAGGCCAAAATGAGTATGTGTGTTCACACGTGCGCGCACACACACTCACACCATGGAACAAGGACATGAGCCTCAGCCATTTTAGCTTCCTTACCTGAAAGCAGATAGAATTCCCTGAGGGCCCCTTCACCCCTGCCTTTATTCAAGGAACCAGCTCAGTCCCCACCCTGCATTGTTCCCCACCCCACCCCTGCATTCTCTTCCAAGTATGAGAGCCCAAGGAAAAGCCTGCAAGAAGTAGCTCACCTGCCCACTGCCCTCCCCTTTGGACCCTTAACCCACCCTAAGCTACATAAGACCCAGCCTGTTGGAGGCTGTGCCTCTCTGCCACGTGTTCAGTCTGTGTGACGCCAGCAGTCGGCCACCTGTACAGACTTATTTTTCCCCTGGAATAAATTTGTTTTGGCTGTGAGTTCATATCCCTTCTCTCCGTTCTGTCCTTCTTTCCTTACATTTGGTACCCTGTGTGAGGAAGATCAACCTCTTACCCACTGTGGTCCCATGGAAGCTGGCTGCTCATTCATCTTGAGTAAGAGCTGTGATACCACCCCTTCACTTCCTCCGAATTTTCTTCTCCTTTCAATGGCCAACTACCTCGGTCACGGTCACTCTTCTCCCACCTTGGTTTCCTGAGGAATTCACAGGCAGAGCCCTTTGCAGATGTCCATGCTGTATGCCACACTGGATCTGATTTTCAGCCCATGGGATCAGTAAGAGGTCAGCTCTGGTCTCCCTAAAGCGTGCTGGGGCATACTGCCCATTGTCCCCTGCCTCTGGGAGGTCTAGGGTAGACTTTGGTTCCATTTGCCTTCCCTTTTGTTCCGGGAACAAGAGCAAACCTCCAGAAGGTCTAACAGGTGGGGGCTCATCACAGTTTTGGCTGAGGAAGCTTGTTTGAAAGTCAGGATGCTCTCCAATCTCCTGGCCCATTCTTCTTCTAGATTCCTGGGCTCTGAAATGTCTCACATTTCCCCTGACTCTCCTCTGGCCTGTCTTAAGAAACTTGCACAAATTTGGCCTGAAGGGGGAGATAAGGTCAAGAATTTGGCACTTTGGCTCTCAAAATTCTCTCTGAGCTGATATTACTAATTTTACACAGAGAAATGGAAACTGTTCAGAGGTCCCGTGCATCCAAGCCTTTGTCCTCCTCCAAGGTCCTCTTTCCTCATGCTGAGCCCTGGGGCAGGAGAAAGGACCGGGGCTGCCACTCTTGCACCCTCCCTCAGCTTGGTTTCTTCCACTGCTGGGCTCCCCCTCAAGGATGCTACCCTTCAGGAATGTGACCCTCTACCTGCCCTGTCCCCCTGCTGGCTCCTCCCCACTACCTTCCCTCAGCTGCTGCTGCAACCGCCCCTCCCCTGTCTTCCTGATCCCTCCTCCTCCTGGATGCAGATAGATCATCTAAGGGCCACCGGAATGCCTATTGCAATGAACATCCCCAACTGCTAGCGCAATGCACTGGAAACCACCAAGGAACCTTTCTCTCATCTCCCACCTACCTTGTCAGGGTCCCTGCAATACTCTGCACCTTCCCCAACAAGCAGCTTACGAAAGGACTCTGCCTGCTGCTCAGAGAGAAGTCTGACTTCAAACCCCCTGGCCTCTGTTCCTGAGGCTCAACACTCGCCCTCTCTTGACCCCACCTCCATTCTGTCCCAAGATAAAGTCTTCTCTACTAACAAGCTGCCTTCTCTCCTCCTTTGAACCTAAAATCCTAACATCTAAAGTAATGACGTTGTGGTCATAACTGAGATGAAGAAAAGTTGCAGCATTGTTCATTTTCTAAAATTAATCTTCATTTGCTCATAAATCCACATTTCAGGTCAATACTCCATCATAAATACTAGATTGCACACATTTTGGCATCTTTTTTTAGCCTATATTCTGGCAGCATGAGTTAGGAACTTAGACAAAATCAACCTCCATTTGGGGGCAGTTTTCCCGATTTTAAGAGTCTTCCTTGTCCCCCAGGTGACCTGGGCTCAGGGTCAGCTCACTCAGCAACTTCTCATTAGGAGTAGGATCTTCTCACCTGCTTTGCTCCCGTTCTATGGGATCTGCTGAAGATCCTGGGCCTGTTCTGGTCTGTTCCTACTGCTCATTGCACTGCTGTATGTTCCTATGGCTTGGGCTATGGCTGGGTTCCTGGGCAGCTCAATTTTGTCTGACAGTCTGTGTTAGTGCTGAGAGGCCTGCCTCTGGGGAAACTGATGCCTTTCTTTTGACAGGCAGAGTTAGAGAGAGACAGAGAGAAAGGTCTTCCTTCTGTTGGTTCACTCCCCAAATGGCTGCTACAGCCTGAAGCCAGGAGCCAGGTGCTTCTCCTGGTCTCCCATGCGGGTGCAGGGCCCAAGCACTTGGGCCATCCTCCACTGTACTCCCGGGCCACAGCAGAGAGCTGGACAGGAAGAGGGGCGACCACGACAGAATCCGGCGCCCCGACCAGGACTAGAACCTGGTGTGCCAGTGCCGCAGGCAGAGGATTTGCGTAGTGAGCCACAGCACCAGCCTTCTATGCATTTTTACAGAGGCTATAAGGACACTTAGTGACGTTAGATATTTTTTAAGATGTATTTATTTGAAATGCAGAGTTGCAGAGAGAGGGTGACACAGAGAGAGAGAGAAAATCCTTCATCTACTGGTTCACATCCCAGATAGCTGCAATAACTGGTGCCAGGAACCAGGAGCTTTGGTACTCCCATATGGGTGCAGGGGCCCAAGTCCTTGGGCCATCCTCTGCTGCTTTCCCAAGTGCATTAGCAGGAAGCTGGATTGGAAGTGCAGCTCCTGGGACTCAAATTAGCACCCACTGCAGCATTGCAGGCAATGGCTTTACCCACTATGCAGTGAGGCCCCAACTTTGGGATCTTATAAGCTAGCATCAGTGACTGTATGACGGTGTGAGTGGGGGTTGAGGATCACTACTCCAGGTTCCCTCTCTGCCTCTGCCTGCCCTGTCTCCATGCCTACCCTACAGCAGGTACCTGGGGCTGACGTGAGGCTCTCTATAAACGAGATGCTCAAAAGCCATCACTACCTTAGGATTTCTGTCTCATGAAATATATTCAGTTGACAAATACTTACTGAAGATCCCAGCAAGCAGTGAAAAGTCCCTCTTAGGGCTTAATGCTGCTACGGTAGGGTGAGCATCCATCATTGATCAGACATTGCCCCCGAGGTCCCTGGCCACTGCTCCAATGAGGATGGTCCTGTGAGAAGACACAAGCTTTAGCATCATTACTTGTGAGTACAGGGGTCAGAGAACATATCTCCAGCCTGCCTCCCACATTGGAGAAAACATTATGGCTTAGGTCAAAGAACACTGGGTTGCAGAAATGCCCTGCAGAGCAAATCTTGCCTGGAATGGGACGAGCATGGTAAAAATAGATTTATGGGTCTAGATTTCAATGTTTAAGGGACATCTTAGTTTTGAAAAGGCTCCAGTATGTGCAAATTCCAGTGTTGTTTTGGCTTCTTTAGTTCTGCAGCTTCAATTTTTACATTGTCCTTCTCTTGCAAATGCTGAAATTGAAGGACATGTAGTCTGCACGGAGTTCCCTCTACACATGTGTGGCCGTGTCCTCATGGACTCAGTGGCCAGGGCCAGCCTGAAGCCCGGAGCCTTGAACTCCACCTGGGTCTCCTAGATGTGTGGCAGGAGCCCTAGCACTTGAGCCATCTTCCACTGCTTTCCTAGGCACATGAACAAGGAGCTACATGAGAAATGAAGGAGTCAGTACTGGAACAGGTTCTCATATGCAATGCCGGCATCATAGGTAGTAGATTAACATGCTGTATCACATGTTTTATTATTTTTTTGTAAAATACTCCCTTCTGAAAGGTATTTTTGGTACTAATTCAGAGTTACTTATAATTTAAATAAGTTCTATGTGAAAGCAATAAAAAGTACAATGGCTTTCTAAAAGAAAAAAACAGAGAGGGAAATTTTCACGAAAAGAATGGGAAAACACAACAAGAAGTTTTTATGTTTGGAACATCAAGGGAAAAAGAAAATGTTTTTCAGTACTACCCTCTTAACACTTTCTCTTAAGGGTTTTAACATCAAGGGTCCCTTCCATTTGCCCCTAAAGACCTACTCTTAAAGCATAAGCATCGTGGTTTTAGACAACCTTGTCAAAATTATACCCACTTGTCTATTAATATTTTGTTTTAGTCTACAATCCAGAGACTCACTCTCCCAGCCCTAACTCCCTGTGACCAGTGTCCTTGATCTATTGGGTGGACAGCCATAGTCCAGAAAAAATTTGATGATAAAGAAGGAAAACTAAAACATTATGTTAACCAAAATTGTAGTTAGGCAATATTAAGTCCAAGAGAGCTGTTACAGCACAATGACTGTCACCTATGGCAGGGACATAAGAGTTTCATAAGAGTTCATTGAAATACATCCCAAGGGAGGAATGGCAAATTTTCTAATGATTTGAGGCTTTTATCCATCAAGTATTTGGGACTTTGATTAATGCTACGGCTCTTATACTCAGGAATAGCACTTGGGATTGACTGTGGACTGTCTACACGTGTGGCTGCCATCTAGACTTCTTGTTTGGCTGGCCTCCCATTTTGTCAGGATACTTGAACCAGATGAACTGCAAAATGGCCAGTCTTGGGTGGAGCCTGGTGGAGAACAGGGCCCTTGGATTTACCCTGGAGGAGGGTCTTGTGCCCCCCCACCCAGTCACTCATGTCTAATTATCTGCCTGATGTGACTGTAGCTATAATAGCAATGTGTTATTTGTATTTGTCAATTAAGAAATCAATACTTTTAAAATGTAAAAAAAATATATTGAAAAACAGAACTCTTTGACTTAAAGTATCTCCCCACTGTTTGCACACAGGAAAGCCCTGCTTCCCACAAGATGAGCGTTTCTGCACTGACATCACTGGTGTTTATCCCACATTTCCTTTCTCTGTCACCTGGATCTCCCAGACAGCCAAGTGCCACCCTCTGGGTTTGACATCTCCCCTGTTTATTTCCATACCTTCCCAGCCTGACCACCCCTTTAGTTCTTTCTTTAGAAATGTTAATGTCATCAATTAGGTTGGCGTCTAACTGTGCTAGCACTTTCACAATGGGAAACATTTTGTCTTTTGCCATTAGGTACTTATTTCATTACTCAAACTGTAGGCTTCTGGGGATGTCTTACTTTCACTTCATGATAATTGTGCATTAGGGCTCCAGGAAGCATAAAGTCTCCGAGATAACTCACGTTATTTGAAATGTTGCACCAGCTCGGTCCTGACAGCATTGTGACTCTGACCCCATCAAACTCCAGAGCAACAAAAGAACAGGTTGGCTGGAGCTAATTGTGGAAGGACTTGAGCCAGCAAGCAACTTTCCAGGACTGAAACTGGAGTTCCCTTCAGAAATACCCTTCGAGAACATCTTTAGGACAGCAGTTACTTAAGGTCCTGCAACCTCATCACCAGCTTAAAATAAACAAATAGAAGACGGAGCAGCTGTATAAACCCAGGTTTAAGTGTCCAGCACAGGACACTTCAGACTGTGCTGGGTTTGTCAACTTTGTCTTTTTATTTTATCTGTTTATTCCCATCTTAGATCCTGCTGATTTGTTTTTAAATGCCTTTGATGTTTCTTTTGGATATATTGAACCATGAGCAGATTTCTGTAAACCCGAGTTTCTTCGGCTGTGTCTGACTTCCGTCTGCTATTAGCTGCCTGGCTCTGTACATGAAGTTTCTAGGCCTTTCATGCCAACCTCAGTTTCCTCTTTAATCTTTGACTCCATTGCCTAAGCTGTTTGGTTTCTTTTAGAAGAGATCCAGAGAGGAGTTGCCTGTTTATACTTAAACCATTTAAGCCTTTGTCATCTGTCTACACAAACACAACTTTTCAGTGACTGACTTAGGGGTATTACACACCCATGCTCCAGTCAGTTATCTCTAGGAAGTGATTTCAAAGTAGCTTTATTTTTAAGTACAAATAGGGTACTAGAGTCACAAAAACTTACTAAACAATAGTGAAATGCCAGAGGAGGTAACTCTCAAGAAAAAAGGAAAGAAAAAATTTGAATTAACTATTTTAGGATTCAACAGTAGCTCTATTCTTCTTTGATGTAGTGCATGTATTAGGACAAAAGAAAACTATATTTGCTTTTGGCATGGTATATAGCTGTGCTTTGACATTTAAATCCCAAGGAAGGCCTAGTGCATAAAAGTAATGTTAAAAAAACAGCTATGTGTTTAAAGATAAGCAGAAAGGAAAAAGATACATAATTTTAACATGTAGCTAAATCAACTAAACAGAGAAATTTAAATAAGCCATTCAATTTTATTTTGTGCTTTTGATACTTTATATTACCTGAAAAATAAAAACAATACCATTATATATTACCTGAAAAATAAAAACAATAGCAAGTAATTGAAAAACATTTAAAATACCTTTCCAAGTGAGTATTTTCTTCCTAAGAAATTGCTTTTGTCAATTGCTTGAGTACATTGCAGCATTTTGATAGAAGCCTGAGAAGTCATTTGACTGTCCTCCCCTAAACCAACCTTACGGGCTAATAGACACAAAGTGTTGCTTTCATAAAATATGGGCATGGATACCCCCAGCTTGGTGGGTGAAGGTTTGGGGCCAGCAGGCTACTGTCCTTGTTCTCCATCTGCTTTGTTCTTCCCAACAGGCATGGGAGTCAGGTCTTCATTAACAAATATGTTTCTGCAAGTCCTACTTGTTATAAATACACAGTTTAATAAAATACCGAGTAGACGTCATCTGAGTAGAAGATGAAATAGTTCCCATTAAAACAAAACTGAATGGTTTTAGACAAATAGCCAAAACAAATACAAAAAAATATAAATTTAGGTATAGGCAGGGAACTGGAAACATTTGCAGAGACATAAAAACTGGGTCATGCTTGCTCAGACTCATCAGTGGCTTTTGTTTTCACTGTACATTAAGAAACCAAAATTGAAAACTGAAAGGGATACTTTTGGAACTTGGTTTGTCAGAAAGCCTGGTGGATTAGAATTATAGCTGTCAATCAGCAGGCTCATATCCAAAGACTACAGAGCAGTTCTGTCCAAGAAGTGAGTTGCTGAGTTCACATGGTGCAGGGTTTTCAGTTCGATTAAAATGTTAGAGCACCAAAGGAGAGTACAGATTTTTAATGACGTCATTCGTTACAATGCATTAAATTCTTGTAAGTATTGCACGAAAAGAAAGCTTACATTTTTCCTTTGTTTTATCTGTTGGAGGAATCTTTGCATTGTAAATAATGAAGAGAATGAAGTAAGCAATGTAATGGAGGCTGGAGGGGAGAGCGTTATCTAGGGAGGAAGAACTAGGAAGTCCCTTTGCTCCAGGGCAGATCAGGTCAGTATGGGACAACTTTCACTTTCATTAAAATGAATGTCAGCAGTAAAAACCAAATAATGGTGATTGTTCATATTTATCATAGCAGTTTAAAACTGACATTCTGTTTGAATTTTTTCTTTGATCTATAACCTAGAAGAATGCTAGAGAGTTATTTTCCACGCCAGGGAAAAATAGTTTTAGAAAGACTTGGGTTTTGCCATAGCTTTTATTTTAATTGTTAATGGAGCACGAATATGTCCTCTTTGTGTATCTATACTGCCTATAAATTAGGGATTTTTTGTTAATTCTTTTTTTATTAATATAAAGAGAACAGATTTCCTGTATTTCATAGACACAGTTCTAAGAAGATAACTGTACTTCCCTCTCTCCCCCTCCCTCAATCTCCCAGTTTTCCTCCCTTTTATTTTCATTAATTTTGCCAAGACATAATTTTAATCCACTGTATAATCACAGGCTTAATTCACGACTAAAGACCACAGTTCCACAGGAGTATAAGCAAAGACTAAAAACAGCAAGCATAGTACAAGATACCCATTTAATTCCTATACTTTTTTTTATATTCTATATTAACTGCCACATATCAGAGAAAACACATGATATTTGTCTTTTTGAGACTGGCTTATTTCATTAAGCATTATAGTTTTCAGTTGCATGCATTTTGTTGCAAAAGGAACTAGTTTTAAAAGGACAATGAGCTTAGCTTTTAAATAACATTATCTAAAATTCTCAAAGCACCCACTGCCATATTAGAGATAAATACTTCATTGTTTGTGTCTATGAATTGATTGAGGCACTTAATTAGCATTTGATCTTCAGTTTACCAAATCCTGCTTACATCAAAAAGAGTGTTCCATGAGCAAGAGAGGAACGCCAATGAAAGAGTAGGGAATATGTGTGTTTTTGTTTGAAACTGTGTTGAAGTAGAGTCTGTAATAAATCCTAACAAATGAATTGCACTATCTGAAAGCAATATTGTAATCAGTAAACAGATTGATGTAAATACACCATTATCTACAATGATTATAAAGGTAAACCCTCTAAGTACCCTACAACATTTGTTTATAGGATTAACTTTGTTTTCCTTCTACAAGTCCTGCCTGTTAAACTTCCATTCCAGCTATTCCAGCAGTTTCATGATCTTTGCTTCTTCAGCATACTCCCAAAAAGCCTTCATCAACAGGAAAATTATTTTTGTGGACACACTTCAGTGAGGACCCCCTTTGGGCAAATAATCAGATGTGACTTCAAATAAATGATTCTTAAAATCTGAAGCATTCGGAAGAATAGAAACATACATAGAGAGGCAAATTCCTTTCGTTTAGTTTTATTTCTATAACTTAAGGGACAGCTGATTCAAAGCTAGGAGTCAGGTGCCTGCCAGCAAGGTGGTGCAGTGGGTTAAAGCCCTGGTCTGCAGCACCAGCATCCCATATGGACGATGGTTTGAGTCTCAGCTGCTCTTCTTCCAGTCTAGCTCCCTGCTAATGTGCCTGGGAAGGCAGCAGAGGTTGGCCCACATGCTTGGGCTCCTGTACCTGAGTGGGTAGACCTGGAAGAAGCACCTGACTTCTAGCTTTGAATCGGCTCAGTTCTGGCTAGAACCATTTAGGAAATGAACCAGCGATGGATGACCTCTCTCTGTCTCTGTCTCTGTCTCTACTTCTCTCTGTAATTCTTTCACATAAATCTTAAAAAGAAATATGTACATTTAGTTGTCACCATTGATGGTTTTCACAGGAAATCAGTGAAGGAAAATGACAGCACTTCAGTGGTTGGTGGAGCTTTCAAAAGGAAACAGGTTGAACTTGAGGGGAACTTTAGCCTCAGATGATGACAGAATATTCTAAGCAGAAGAACAGAAGTGTGGAGATGATATGATAGATGACTGTCACATTTCAGGAACATTCACAGGATCATTTAAAGTACAGCAGAAAATGTGTGGAGGAGCGTCGTAGAAAAGTTGGAAAGATATGTCCCTCATTCATTCATTTTCCCACTTATTCCACAATCTTTTATTGATTACCTGTTATGTGTCAAGGATGGTATTACCCTGAATAAGACACAACCTCTGGACCCTGCTTCCTACTGACTAATGGGAGAAACAGATACTTTTAAAAAGGAAAAAAAATAAAAACCGGCTGGGGCTGGCATTGTGGTACAGCCTGTTAAGTCACCATTTGCAAGGCCAGCATTCAACACTGGAGTAGCAGTTCAAGTCTGGCTGCTCCACTTTTGATCCAACTCCCTCTTAATGCACCTGGGAAAGCAGCAGAAGATGGCATAACTACTTGGGCCCCTGCCACCTCCAAGAAAGAGCTGGGTAGAGTTTTAGGCTCTCGGCTTTGGCCTGGCCCAGCCCTGGCCTTTGTGGTCATTTCAGGAAAGAGCCAGTGGATGAACGATGTCTCTCTGGCACTCTGCCTTTCAAATAGATGAAATAAATCTTAAAAAAAAAGTATTGAAGAAAACTAGCAAGTACAAAAGGTGAAATGTACACAATGGGTAGCAGCTCTATTCTCCCTGGGGCCTGGACTGAGTCACAGAAGAGCATTTCACTGGCACACATGAGACTGGCAAGCAGCTGAAAGCATAGGTAGAAAGACATTGGTGTGAATAACCTGTACTCCGAATTGCCTCAAGGGGTTAACGCAGGTTAACTTGGAGAAAGGCAGTGACTAGTGAGGAAAGATACGAGGCTGGAAATTTAGGATCTGAGTGTGTGTGTGTGTGTGTGTGTGTGTGTGTTTTGCTTACTAAATGGGTTTTAATTTATCCTCTGAGCAAGAAGACCTTATTGAAGAATGTTTCTGGCAAGGCAGTTTTTACATCTCTGAAATAAAACAATACATGCTTTGGAAAGGCCTAATGGACAATGGACACACATGTCTAGTGGCTGTTATATTGGATAGTACAGCTCTTGACATCACTTGCTGTCCTTGTGATTCCAATATATATCTCATTTTGTGCACTTCTTCCAACCCAAGTCTGTTTCTCTTAATTTCATCATGAGTCTGACATTGTGGCTTAGTAGGTTAAATATCTGCCTGCAGCGCCAGCATCCCATGAGGGATGAGCTGTACTATCCAAATAAAGCATGTACTTCTAATTGAGATGTGCCATCAAAGTAAAACACACAACAGACAGGTACAGAATCTCCCTCTAGATAGGTCCAGCTACACATTGAGTGGCTAACAAGGGCTCCTGGTTTTGTTCCTCTTGCTCATGAGTTAAAAGAAGCGTGAAAATTCTGATAGCATTCAACAAGGTGTCCTTTAGAATTGTTTTATTTCAGAGACAATGGGAATTCCCAGAAGCTTTGTGAAACTGGCATCATTCTGAAATTCTCAGTCTCTTTTAATTAGTTAGAAGTTTTCTTAAGCCAATAGAATCTCCAGAGAATATCTTTACAGACTTAGAAGCCAGATGTGTTGGTTTTCACCTGCAATATTAATTCCCTCTTCATTAAAAATAAAATAAGAAAGATTCAATGAAAGAAAATGAGGCCTAAATTAAGTAGATGATATTTTAGTCGAGCACAAGTTAGAACATACTGGTTCAAAGATTAATTTCTTCCACTAACATATCTGTCAGTTAAATAACTGCGTATAAGTCAACATTCCCTGAAGTTAAATTTTGGATCTCAGTGAGAAATTGCTTTCAGCTGCTAGGAACAGCGACCCAATTACAGTTTCTTAGACAAATTTTAAATTTATTATTGCAAATGTAAGATGTCTGAAATAGACTGTCCAGAGCTTGTATGATAACTCCTGAAAGCAGTCAGAGACCCAGTTTCTAATATACTGCTCCAGTCCCCTTAGCCCTTGGTTTCCATTCTCCCAGTGTCAAGATGCCTGATGGAACTCCAGGCATTTCATCTGATTTTCCAGAAAGAAGTGTGAAGGCTTATGTTCATTTTTAATAAGCTCTCTCAGATGTCCATGCAATATTTTCATTTACATCTCATTGGCCAGATTTAATCATGGTTACCATGAATTGCAATATCAACTGGGAATTACAATCTCATTTTGGGTGGTAATATGCCTACTAAAACCTTGGAAATTGTTACTGAGGAGGAAAAAGAAAGTCTGGAATGTGCAGGCAAATAGCAGTCTCTGCCCAGTTGGTCTCCCTAAAACTGAAAAACTAAAACTGAAAACTAAAAAATAATAGAGTAAGACAAAAAGCATGCTTCCAATGGGAAAAAACACTTGATGCAGCATTTATGTGGCTTATTGTAGTTATATGCTTTGTATTTTTCCCTCTAAAAAATAAAAACTATATTAATCTAACTTCAACATTTTGGGGTATTCGAGTGCGGTTAAGATACAGCCTCTATTTTCAAAGATTTAGCAATAGAGTGTCAGAGGTAGATATGGATTCTAGTTCTTCAGGACTTGATTGTTATTTTAATTGTACTTATTATTGTAGTTCTTACACCAGCCTCCCACTTGAAATTCATCCACATTCTCATTGTCCTCAAGGACCCAGATCCTTACACAGTCTCTAATCCTCTCCTGGTCAACCCCTGTTTCCCTTTGCATCTTGACTTTACAGCATTTTCCCCAACAAGGATCATTCACGTCAGCCTTTGGTCAGTGCCTGGGCAGGACGCTCCCTGGCACTTTGCGTCTACTGTTCCCTGAAATGAGAATGTCTCCGCCTCTACCACTTACTAGTCTTTCTTGCTTTCGTATCCTTCACATCTCTATCAAAATATAATTTCTTTATAGAAGGAGTCCAAGAGTCGCTGGGACTGGGTTAGGGTCTTTTAACCTGTTGATAATTATCTGTTCACGATTGGTTACATCTCTGTCTCCTCTCCTGGGCTTTGAGCTTCACAAGAAGCAGAAGCAGATCTGAGCTTACTCTTTCTGGTGACTTCAGGGTCTAACACAATGCCTGACGTGCAATATGCTCTAAATTCATTTTTTCTGTAGTATGAATGAATATAATGGTGGCACACACAAAGTAAAGGGTTACGAAATTATAAAAAAGGAAAAGAACAGTTCCAAATGGAAGAATGAAGTAATTTTTTAAGGAAAAATTGATCCTTCAAGGACAGAAGAACTAACATCAGATGCTGCAGGGCAAGGTTATCTTAAAAAAAAATGGACACTATAAATTAAATAGTGTGATGTGGCTGAAATACAATTAATGCTTTTGCCTATCGTCCAGGGAAGCTATTAACTCTGAAAGGGGCACGTGTTCTTGTTTTAAATGTGTACATTCCAGGGAGAATTGTCATTAGATTTTACCCATTGACAGGAAATGTACTTCAGCTCATTCATTGTCAAAACGCTTCTGCCACTCTCTGCAACACAGGTTATCTGAGTCAGTAGTCAGAAACACCCTGCCAGTGGGCACCTCAGAGCAGAGTCAAATGCAGTTATTTATAAAGTAATGGTTTAAAATCAAGAAGTGTTCTAAACCCTTTCATCTTTCCAGTGAGCTCCCTAGAGTCAGAAAATGACTGGCTTCCACTGGGAACCTAACTGTGGCGCATTTACTCTGTGGAAAACTAGATTTTAGATGCCATGAGAGAACAGGAGAAGTATTGGAAAAAATATTTACTGTGAAAGCAGCTTGTGCCAGCACAGCAGTCCACCATGACACACTCGGTAAAGGACTCTTGGAAAGATAGATGGGAAAGCGGGAACACATTTAGCACAGATCATAGAAGAATGAGAATAGTGAGAATCCAAGAGTCACCATCTATGTGTAAACATCTGTGCTGAGAGTACGTTCTTATTTAATTGACTGATTTGGAAGGCAGAGTGACAGAGAGGAAAGGAGGACTACCATTCCTTGGTTCACTCTCCGAATGGCAGCAACAGCTGGGGCCGGACCAGGTCTCCCATGTGAGTAGCAGGTGACGCCCAGGTACTGGGGCCATCTTCCGCTGCTTTCCAAGTCAGATTATCAGGGAGCTGGATCAGAAGAAAAGCATCAGGGACCTGAACCAGCACTCATCTAGGATGCTGGCATCATACACAATTTTTTAAGCTGCTGTAACACCACTCTGGCACCTGACGGGTTCTTTCAATGACAGGGATAAGTGATAGAGGGATTGACTGGAGACACAAGATCATGATGGGCAGGTGCAGTGGCAGGGAGAGAATAGGCAAATGAGTCTTTATTTTTTTCTTGGAGGGTGAATATTTCAGTCCAGTTCTTCTCAACATCTTGTGTGCATATAATGTGTTAAGGATTTTGTTCAAATACAGGTTTTAGTTAGTGAATATCAAGTGAGGACTTACACTTTTGATTTCCAGCAAGCCCCAAGATGATGCAGATGCTGCTGGCTCATGGGCTACAGTTTTAACCTCTGCATTTTGGTTTCCAGATTAGATAGAAAATGCTGCTCAGGTGGCTAGGAAAAGCTGACAAAGCAGATATTTCTAGGGAATATACATAAAAAGCAGATGATGCAGAAATCACCTGAGATAGCCTGGCCCAGTGCTTGGAAATCTGCAAGAACTAATTAACATTTTCTCAAAACTTTAAGTCCCTCTGTTTCTCACCTGTATCACCTAACCTCTCCAGAGTGCCATGACTTACATTAATATTAGAAAGAAAAAACAAGGACTGTTTTTCAATAATTTACCATTTCTACAGATAGAAAGGATACCAGTGATATCATATCACCAAATTTCTAAATGTGTGGCTTCTCATTTTTTGATTCATTTCTAGATTCTCTATCAGCAACTTCTCAATTTGGCACTTTGATTGCAAGAAGTTATACAATTCAGGGGTCTTGGATATAAACAAGCAAATGAGAAAAAAGATAAAAATTCTGGTGCATTTAAGAAAACATGTGACTCTCCAGCTAAGAATTAATGGAAAGCAGAAACCAAGGAGTATAAGACAAACCAAAGTTTTATCTATTGCCACTACCCAGGACACAATGTTCTAGACTCCCTTCTTGGCCGTATCAAATAATCTCCATGACCCTGCAACTTTATATGCCTACCTCAGAAATTAGCTTCAGGTGGGGACAACATTTGGCCATGTTCAGATCTCTTGGGGACCCTCATCCTTGCTTTTCCACTTCACCTTCCCTAGCAGGAGGTGCTATGCTGCCTCCCACTAAGGTGGAGTTTGTTCCTAATAGAATGATCTACAGATATCACCTTGAACTCACCCAATTAAAAAGCACTTAATAAATCTACATATGGAATGAATAGGAGCAAAAGTTGCAGGAATCCAAAAGCATGTACCATAATAGTAGGATGACCCACAGTTTTCCATAAAACCGGCCCTTTTTATTATTTTAAAAAATGTATTAATATATGTAGACCAGATGTCATGAATTCTATATATGATTCCAAGAATGCACCATTCATTCTTCCACTTCCACCTCCCTCCCCCACTTCCCTTTCACTTCTTTCCTTTTTTCTTTTAACTTTTTGCAATAGTGTATTTGCAATTTACTTTATAATCACAGGCTCAATGCTCCTCTAAACCAAGAGCTCTACAAGTAAAAGGTGGATCGACCACTGTTCCACAGGGATTTAGACAAGTGTTATAGATGACAATCAAATCATAACATGTCAGTTATGTTAGATCAATATACATTAAGGTTTTTTGTGCTCTCTATATTGGATACAGCCAATCAGAGAAAACATACATTTGTCTCCTTGAGTCTGGCATGTAACAAACAAAAACTGTACCCACACTGGGCAAGCTGAGATGCATGGTCACCTTACTTAATAGGTGTGGGCTGTACTAACTTCAGTGCTTTATGAAGGTCTTGGTTCTAGAAAGCTTCAAAGATGTGTGTCTGGTGGATCTCCAATCACGTGCTGTACATTAACACTTCTGAGCTATATTGCACTCACCTGTTTTAGCTCAAATCTGCTGGACTCCTCTGTTTATAGTATTTTTACTCTCATAAATTCTAATGGGGATCTGTTGCTTTCTTTGTCAGTAACAGATTTCCTGTGGTAAACTCTCATCCCATCTCAATAGCCTCTGGTTTTGGTTTGAATTCGGAAAAGCTGACTTGTCTTCATAAACAGTGCTCTACCTGTGGCAACAGGGACTGGCTCAGGGACACACAAAAGATGGCAGCCATCAGGAGGGGGAACTTTGAGCTGAAGAGAAACGGAAACATCAACTGAAAAGCCTGAAATAAGCCAAATCTTTGCCACTGTTGACATCGGATCAAACCTACATCCAACTCCATTCCTTTCCTTAACTTGGGCCAATCAGCTTCCTTTCTTTGAAGGCTGACTCAGTTGGATTTTCTTTTGTTCATAAATGAAACCACATGAACTACCTACTATAACTTCCATTTTTACCAGGACCCATATTTGATTCTGAACTCTGTTAGAAACTTCGTTCAGCTATCACTGCCAACCACCTAATTGTTTTTATATTTTGCACTTCAAATTCTAGAAAGGAAATTTGTTGGCTCAATTTATCTTTTCTCACTAGACTTAATTGTAAAATCTGATCAACCAATGGTTTGCCTGCTTGGTCAAACCATAAACCAGTCACCAGTGTTGATGGGAGGGCTGTTGTGCCCTGACTGAAGACTGGTACCAACTTCCCTTACATGTGATTACCAATAGGCAAATATTTTGGCCTCAGTATAAGATTCAATTTTGTATCCTTTATTTGTGATCATCTGTGTTCTCTTACTATATCACCTCAATCATTGATATTGTATCACATGAACTTGGCAATACCATAACACATTGTCTTAGTGTTTCATGCTTCTGTCACAGAACGCCATAGACGCGGTGCTTTAAAACAATAGAGATCTGTTTCTCACAGCCCTGAAGGCTGGAATATCAGAGAACAAGACACTAGCAGATTTGGTTTCTGAAGAGAGCCCATTTTCTGGTTCATCTTGTCTGTGTCCTCACATGGCACAAAGGACTACGGAGTTCTCTGGGTCTCTTTTATAAGGATACAATGAGTCTAACTCCATGAATGAAGGCTCTGCCATTATGACCTGATCACTTCCCAAAGTCTCACCTCCAGGAGTATCATACTGAGGATTGGGTTTCAGCTCAGGAGTTTTAGGAGGACACAATAGTAAGTCCACAACAGGTATGCATCTACAAAGAAAACCTTGTTTGAATTTTAGAAAAATTTCCTTGCTTCTTCTAATTTTATTCTTTCCTTCAGCAATGTACCTATTATTAAATTGAAGCCATATCTAAGGATGCTGAGTTTAAATGAATCAGAATTATTGCTCCTTAAAAGTAACACCAAAATTTTGTAAGATATGATGCATACTAATTAAAGTTCAAGAAGCCTTAGGCAAGAAAAAAAGATAAGGCATTGCTTAAGTTATGCAAAAGTGTATTAAATATTCAAGATTAATTAAAATCTAGGAAAAGATTTTTAAGGGTGCCATTTAAAGTTTGCATAAAAGTTAATGTAATTATTATGAAATGTTTGCCATCAAACTGGTTTGATGAATAAGGGAAGTCAATTAGTAGCACAGTGAAATAAAAGTTAATTCATGTTGCTCTAGGTAATTTCTTTCTTTGTTCTGTAAAAATCACTTATAACTACATTATAATTACATGCCAATGCCCCATGTTTCACAAAGTGATGGAAGGCATAATTCTGTAGTATTTGCTTATTTTCTATAATGAGCAATATTTCTCTGAAACCTCATCCTGATGATTTCCACCATGAAAATTCCATCGGTGGAAAATTAGAAAATTTGTCTTCTAGTACTTTTCCTTTAATTAAGGGGCTTTATAAGAAACTTTTGCTGACCAAATAGTTCTTCTTATATTAATGCTTTATTAAAGAAACATCTTTATATGACAATAATGCTGGAAAAGCTCTGATTTTCTGAAATTGATAGTTTTCTTCCTACTCAGGTCATGTGAGTATGAACCTTGCTCTTTGTTTTCTTACATATACATACATTTTCAGAGAGCTCATAAAGTCAAGTGTTTCCAAAAAAAAATCTTGCCTTTCTATCTGAAACGTTATTATTTTTGAGGCCATCACTACGTAGAGAGATGTCTTTCCAGCACCTGAATGAAAAATGACCACCATATTTCCCTGTCAGATGAGAGTCTGATTCAGGGATGGGGAACACCTGGACTGGGGGCCATATAAGGCCCATGAGGTCATTTGGTCTGGCCCTCCAAAGCAACTGCAGCTGGGACTAAAAATTCAACCAACCTATGGCAGACTAAGTTTTAGGTTGGTGATTTTGGTTGGTCTGTAAATGATATTATAAATATCCAAATGGCCCTTGGCAGGTAAAAGTTTCCCCACCCCAGTCTAAATATTAGAAGCTGGTAGGATGGCTTGGGAAACAAGTCTACTTATAGCATAGTTTTATACCAAAAGGTAAAAACATAGTTATCACTTTCAAGTTTTGGCAGACACATGGATATACCCAGTGTCATCTGTTAATCAATTTCAGCATAAGACCAAAGTTATTTTTGTGAAAAACAAATGGCACAATTAGCAACATTCTGCTTTATGGAAGTTAGGATATTGTATAAAGGTGAGTAGACAGCTTTAGGCAATGCCTCCCACCCTGGAAGCATTGAGTTTATCTCAATTCTACACCCAAGGTGAAAACAGGCATTATTAATTGGACTGAGAAATACTATAGTTCAAAGCATGCTTCCTAAAAATACAACATATTGGGGTTAAAAATATCCTCTATGCCAGTGTTACCAATATTTCCAGCAGATTTGTGACTGCATCACCACCATATGAGAGAAGGTGGGAGTAAGCAAATGGAATCATTGCAATGAGCCTACCAGACAGAGTGAGTGAGTGTTTCCCAGCAAGGACAGTGTTTGCCCTCCTGTTTTAACTCTGCCCCCTGCCTCCCCTGCCATATTCCTGCAGGCAGGAAGGTTCCCTCTGGCTTACCTCCTCACAGTTGGATAAGGTTTGCAACTGAAGTGTGGCACTACATAGAGCCATGCTTGCCTTCTGACCTGGCAGCATTGGCAGCTGGGCACGTCACATCAATTCAGAGACATGGAAAAGGACATGGATTTTTTTTTCCTTGATGTAAAAAGGCAAAAGAAATTAGTTCTACACCATAAAATATTGTCCAGCAAGATGACTTATTTTTATTTATAAATTGCCTTTGCCAATTCTGATCAAAACCAGACCAAAAAGAACAAGGGTAAGACGGACATTAAAATGTTTCCTATGCCTTAGGTTGAAGATTTTTGTGAGTGCTGCTGGAAGTACAGGGTTAGCAGCTATTCCGGGGGGGAATTTCCCTCTTCCACTGTTCACCAGTGTGTCTATGGGTATAGGCTTACTGTGCTGCCACCATTGCTGTGTCAGATTGGGAGGGAATTCTTGATCTTGTTTCAGATGCGATTCAAGAAGCACATGAGCCTGTAGGGATATTCAGAATTGAAGGCCTACTAGAGTGATTAGTTGTGGCCCCTCCAACATTCTCTACTCTGCATGCCATCAGCTGTTTTTAAGCGTTTGCTTCACCGCTTGGCTCTGCTGGATAGAACACAGTTATGAGGAATCAATTTCCTTGCTAGTCATCTTGTCAAATGAAGCTTAGAAGCATGGATTTTTACCAGAAATACCAAGGTACGAGCTCGGCTTTGCAAATAATCTCAAGGTCAGCCATTGTAACAAGGAAAAACCAAAAACTAAGCTTACTAATTCACAAAAATTATCAATTGTACTATTCACCAAATGTATATTCTTAGAAATGAAAGCAACAGTCTGCACTTATTAAGTCCACTATAAAGAATGAACTATCTGTCAAAATGTCCTCTCTGTTGAGTTATTGTAAAAAAAATCCTCAAGCAGTGCAAAATTATTCTAGGTATTAGTTATACATTTTTAGAAGCATTCTTTTGTTCTGAATACAAACTAACCAAAGTACCTACTGACTACTACAATTTGTGACATTAAAGTGAATTCTTTTCATTAAGTATTACATTACTGTCAAGAGGAATGAAGCAGAGGATCAAAATGAGTTCACAAATGAGATGTGTTCTACGTTATTCCCTGTTTTTGAGAAAATTAATTTATTCATTCAATAATACTTATTGAGGACCAGAAGAGATGGTGTCGTATTTGATAAGACCGACGATGTTCATGTTCATGAACTCATTCTGTCATTTTGTGCAGTAGGTGACATTCCATTACTAGAAGATTTGCAAAGATGCATGTTTGAAAGTTATCACCTTAATAAAGTTATTTAAATTAATGCATTTTGAAATAAATAGAATATTAATATTTCTTTTCTAAATAAGTTTTACATGGTGTATGGTTAACATTAGGAAAATTAATTTTAGTCTAAATTGATAAATATCAAGCATATTAAATAATTCTGAGAGCAGCAAAAAATTCTAAATGCAAGCACCGATTGCAAGTATTAGTTTCTAGGTGGGTTCAAGAAATTGTGCCAATATTTGTAATCTAGTCCTCATGAGAATCCAAAATTCATTCATTCAGGAGGTTGGGGAATGCGCTATCAGTGCTCACTTCCATTAGAGATGCATAATAAAATAATCATTGAAAATTATGACTGTGCAAGCTGCACAAACACTGCCTATCCCTGGAGTCCAGAATACACTTAGGAGGAGCACAGATAGAATCTCTGCTCTCCAAGAGTTTGGCACTGACCTTTATGAATTATGTATTTTCACCATTTTGAAGCTATTACTGTCTCATTGTTGGTTTATAGCTGACAAATTAGGAGGTATTCTGAAATGCAGTGTTTCGTGTCATTTAAAATGTTATTTTACAAGTTCATTTCCATGGAGGGGATTTTCTAATAACCATGTTTTGCTAGCAATGGTGGAGATAATGAAGGTAGGGAAATAAGAACTACTGTTATGGTATAAACAGATAAAGAAATGTGAGTAGATGGCAGACATCTTAAAGATTCTTTTCCTTATGAATTATTACATTGAAGGATGATCAGTAATTTTATTCATTCAAAATATAGTTACAACATTCTCCCTTCTATTTAGAAATGTTAAAATAGAGATACAAAGTATAGTTCTTCATATACACATGTGTGTAATAGATATCATGTGTTAAAATATATGCAGACACATATATGGTGATATATATGTGTATGTATGTGTGTATATGTACACATAGATATATACACTGATTTTATATGTATAATAATATGCATCTATAATATTGTAACACCCTGATACAATATTTTACTCTGCTATCATCTTGAATTTTTAATCATGCTATAATAAAGCAAACAAACACATGCCTCTTTCTGGGAGTGTTTCGACACTGTTTAGACCCTGACAGATGCAGTCTCCTTAATTAAGTCCTTATACAAAGTGAAGAGATGGTTTAGCAGGACCACTAACACTGACACCATTTAAGCAGAAAACAGTCACAGATAATTAAGTACTCTTAATTGTACTTGAATATGGAACACTGTCTTTAGGTAGGAGATCGATTTTAAGCTCACAGAAATAGATATGGTAAACCTATCAGAATCACCATCTGTGGCATCATATTTGTCATAGATGTAGTTCCCCAAAGCATTTTGAATTGTTGAACTTTAAGAAACAATACTTCTTCAGTATTGATTCAGCACATTTTCCAACTGGACTATCTAACAGCGGTTCTTACATATAACTTAGGATATATGAATTTATAAAGTATTAGTATCTCAACTCCTTTGTTAGAAATCATTTGTAGATAAGCATCAGTTAAGCTGCTTTTCTGATCAGTCACAGAAAGAAAAGATTTTTGTAGTGAATGGCAGTGGGCAGGGCTGTAAAGGCAGGGCAGCCTGAGATTTTTAACTACTGACATTCTTATTGCAAGACATTTGATGAAAAATAAAAAGCACACCCTGATCAATCTTTTGTCTGCTTACCAATCCCCTCAATTGAGTTTTTTAAATGCCTATACCTGTTAGAAAAGGAGTTGACTTTCATTTATAGAATCCTTTATGTTACCCAAGCTGGGTTTTGTTCCAAAGATCATAGAATCAGCCCAGAAGTAATTTATAGGTCCCCCAAAAAAAGCAGATTAGCATGCTTACTATAGTGACTATACCTTTAATCATCTTGGTAGCTATGGATCAAATAGTATTTATATATTTTTAAAGATTTATTTATTTATTTGAAAGGCAGAGTTAGAGAGAAATCCTCTATCTGCTGGTTCTCTCCCCAAATGGCCTCAACAGCCAAAGCTGGACTGATGTGAAGCCAGGAGCACCCTCTGGGTTTCCCACGTGGGTGCAGGGGCCCAAGTACTTGGACCATCAACCACTGCTTTCCCAGGCATATTAACAAGGAGCTGGATGAGATGTGGAACAGCCGGGACTCCAACTGGCTCCCACATGGGATGTGGACACCAAAGGTGGCAGCCTTACCTGCTATGCCACAATGCCAAACCCAGTATTTATGTTTTTAAAATGGTTCCAAAAGCATTCTTCCATCATGTGTATCTTTAATAAATAAGCCATTCTTTAAATCTCTGTGGGAATTCATAGACCTGTTCACTCTTGCTGACTTTTTTTTACCTGCTTCACCTACATCTCCCTGTCGTGCTCTTGGGAGCGTTCACTGTCTACACTGACAACTCTTTCAGCAAACCCTTCTCTTAATGATTGGGTGTTCTCTCCTCCATCAATACCATCCTCCAACATGTCTTAGCCATTCACGTCCAGGTTTACCCGCCCTGGAGTTCAGTGTAATATTTAGCTACAAACACTTTAATTTTGTGGTTGGTTCACTCCAGTTTCCTAAACTAACTGTAGCAAAAAAAAACTTCCCACACTTTGTACACCCGTGTCTCACTTCCCTTCACCACACTGTAGTCCCATGTTCTAGCAAGATAATGACTCTTGGCAGTCACCTCCATTTCTTTTGTCTTCTCTCCTGTAATACTTGTCCAGAAAATTGTCAATAATGGCTAACGGCAATCTTCCATGTGGTTCCATCTCCCCAGGGAGCAGAATGTGTCCTGGGCAAGCCACACTTAGGCTGATGGCATCTCACTTTAAATTCGGAGCCTCTTCTTCAAGGGGGACCTGTTTCATTCCCCTGCTCCATTTTCTCCTCTCTCTGACACCTTCAGTCTACCCTCGCAGCCCTTTGGTTGATGATTCCTGATTCATTAAAATACCAGCTTACTGCTTTGTGCCCCTGCAAAGTAGCAGTAACCTTTACTTTCTTCTGCTTCATTCTTTTTGAACTTGTTCAAGAAGGCTTTTAGCTCCACTGGAGTGGTGCTTGCCAGTCACCACCCGTCTTTGTGTTGCTGAATCCAGTGGGGGAACCCTCAGTGCTCATCCTGATTCATCAGCAGTGTTTGACAGATGCTGTTCTCTCTCTGCAAACATTTTTGTTTAGGTACTTTCTTGGTTGGTGTTTCTGTCTTGATCACTTAAATTCCTCCTCATTTTGCTAATCTCTAACAGGTAGAGAACTCCAGGCTTCAGTGCATAGGGCCCTTTGCTCTCTGCACCTGCCTCCTCAGCTCTCTGAGGCTCTATATTCTGTCTTTGACTTCATGATTCAAACCATCCTGTCTGGCTCTTGATCTGTTGACTATCTTATGCCCAAATGCTCGCAGTTATAACAGTTTACTTAACGTCTCAAATTCTCTATTTCCAAAGCAAAACAAATGTTGAAGCTAAATTATCCTTCGTGGTTTTTTTCCCAAATTAATGTCAATTTCATTCCTCTCTTCGCTCAAAAAAATAGCTTCATCTTTGACTCTTCCTTTCTGACTCCTCATATCTAAAATCCACTTTGCCAGCAAAGGCTCTACCCTCACTAGATATCCAGAATCCATTCTTTTCTCACCAACTCCACAATTTCCCCTTTCCCAGTTGATTTTCCTTTTTTACCCTTACTCCATCCCCTGCAATAGAATTTCAGCACAGTAGCCAAAGTGATGCATTGACATGAGATATTTTTAAATCAGTGTCAAAATCAAAGACTTTGCAAGTGGGGGTTTTATTTATAAATTGTTTTTGCTGGGCTGGGCATTTTGTGGACTGGTTAAGAAACTGCTTGGAATACCTGCATCCCATATCAGAATGCCTAGGTTCAAGAGGTTCAAGTCTCCACTCTGTTGCTAATCCAGCTTCATGCTAATGTGTACCATGGGATGTACCAGTTGATAGCTGAAGTACCTGGATCCCCACAATCCATGTGGGAGAAAATAAGATGAAATTCTGGGGTCCTGGCTTCAGCTTGGTACAACCCTGACTTTGTGGGTATTTGGGGCAGTGAACCAGTAGATGGAAAATGAGTTTGTCTCCTCTTTTCTCTTCTCTTCTTCATCTCCCTCTCTCCCACCCTCTCTCTCATTCTGCCCTTCAAATAAATAAGAATTAGAAAATTTTAAGGAAGTTTTTTTGTTGTAGTTAATAAATAATGCATTTTAATGGAAATATTTCTATACCTTGAAACATTTGGTGATAGATGCTTCCTATTAGTGTCACACAGTGGCCTTCAAATAATCACTTTCCACAGTTGAGATTAGCCAGGTAGGTACTAGAATGGAGAAGATTTCAGTCAAGTGTGCCATATTGCTATAACCCTTTATTTTATGCTGTAAGCAATGATGTAAAGAAAAAGAGCTTTTTCAGGTTATACCTATATAGCTAGGTGAAAAATTATTATGAAAAGACCCAGCAACAAAACTCCAGATCCCTCCATTTTTTGAAAAGTCCCATGCTAAGTCGCTCAACTCTTCTGTAAAAGTTCAGAACCCAGAGACAGAACAGTCCATAAAGATCTACAGTCACCCACTGTGTAAGCAACAATCTGACCAACCAATCATCTATTTGTTCCTGATCCTGTTATCAAACCTACCCATGCAGCATTTCACATGTTACCTACCTTCTGGATATTTTTCTTACAAAAATTATTCTGTTAATACCTCTTGACTCAAGTGTTTCTATTAACCATTTGGTCCATATACACAAGGAAGAATAATTAGAAAACTACCTCTTTCAGTATTCATTTCTTGTTTGAATTCTTTCCAGCATTATTGCCAGAGGGGGATGTTTTTCCATTGATTTGGCTATTCGTTAGTTGGTTTTGTTCTCTCTCTCATGAAGGTTTAATATGGAATTTCTGAGAGAATCTTCTAATGCTTGCTTTATTAATTCTGACATTATACTTCAAAAATTCAGTATTATTGACTTCAAGTGTTAATTTGTAACTCCTTTTATTATAGCACTTTTATAAAGGCTGCTTTATATTTGTATGATTTCCCATTACTTTAAGATAAAGGGTTGAAAAATGAGTCATTCAAAAGTTATAATTTTGTCCACAGCCTCTATGTGCATAGATTAGAATTTTGTGAGAGTCTATCACAGTGAGGCTAGATATGTGAGGAGGTACAGACGCTAATGCCTGCTTTGTTTTTAAGACATTTGAATGTATTAAATTATAGCATAAAATAAATAATTAGTCCTGTTGAGTTAATTTAACCTTACTCATACTTGATTCTACCGTTAAAAGTTCAAACCACATCCCAATAGAGTGCCATTTTTGGAATACGTGTGTGTATGTCTATGTGTGTGTGTATAATGGGTATTAAAAGCACTTGTCTTTGACTATGAGCACTGTAAAACTATAAATATGACTTCTCTGACCATGGATCCTGAAACTTGAAGCTTGAAATCTTCTTGCAGTCAAAATGTTCCAGTGACTCCTTTTTTCATAAAGAGCTCCTTTAGTTTCCACACTAGGGCACTGAACATGCTTCAGTGTTCCCTGTGCATTTAGTTCCACACCGCTAGTGTAATTGACACATTATTTAGATAGATGATGGCTCCAGATTTGTAACACTTCTAACTAAAACCCTTTTGACTTTGAGATTTAACAGAATATCTACCTCTCCACTTATCATGTTTTAGGTCTGGGAATAAGTGTGCCTTGCTAATTCCTGTATCTTTAGTGTTTAATCCAAGGAAAAGCTCATGATAGATCTTTTTGTGGGTAAATTAATTTTTTGTTGAGTGATGATTGTGTGATATTCATCCTCTAAATATAAATGATATAAAATCATCACCAACATATTATTCTGGATTGTTATAAGTGCTTTAATCCATTTGTGATACCATGACATAATATGATAGACTGAGAAGTTTCTGAGTGATACGATTCTATTTCTCATGATTACAGAGGCTAGGAAGTCCAAAATCTGGGTATTGGTAGGATTGGTGTCTGGTGAGAGCTGTTCTGTTTCCAAAAATGACACCTTATTGCTGTATTCCTTGGAGAACTGGACCACTGCATCCCCACTTAGTGGAAGGAGAGGAGGGCAACCTCCATTCATTTTTAAAAAGTACTAATGCCACTTACTAGACCACAGAGTAGACAGAAATACAACTTCACTGGGAGTGTTTAGAAGTGCCTTCTATAATATGAGTTCCTTCAGCAGACAGAGGATCTGGGAACAGACAAGTTGATTACTATCACAGCAAACGGAGGCAATGACAATTGGGCAGGGAGACTGTGGGACATGTTAGAGAAAGATGGAGAGTAGTTAGGCTGAAATACAGAAATGAAACCAACAAGTTCACAGTATGCAGAGTTTGAATTCTAATCCAGAGATCACTTTGCTGTGTAGGTAACCAATATGAAAAACAACAGGGAGTATATAAAATGCATAATATTCACATTGAAAACTCATAGAATTGAAAGGTAGCCATAATAAAGAACAGAGATAATAATAAAGAAGAGAGGTGCTAATGTAAAAAACATTTTTCTAGGATGATTCAACTATTCACAAATGCAGGTGCATGCATTCTCTGTCTGTGATTGATTTTCATGGAGGGCTCCAGGCGATGAGCCTTTATCTTCCTGGGCTTCAGGAAGAGGACAAGGTTAAAGCCACATTAAAGGGAGAAACAGCCCAATTGTTTTGTTCAGGATGACTTTCACTTTGTGTGTGCAAACTTAAATATATAATTCTTAGAAGAAAATGCTAAAAGAAAGTATTTAAAGCAATGGAAATCTGGCATTTAAAATGTCAGATTTTATGTCAATAATAAAATATTCCTAGCTAAATTCTTGTTCAAGGAGAAAATTTTTATCAAAGTAAATCATGATTTAATTGGCTCACATTAAAAGAAATGCTCAATAATAACAGTATAGTTTGATTTGTCACTTGTCAAATGGTAGGCCAAGGAGACTGAAGCAATCACAAGTGGTTTAGCTCAAGTTCCCCGTGCATGAAGACTTCCCAAAACAGTCTGGCCTACAGTGTGCCCTCGGGACCTCGCCAAGACTTGAGCTTATAACCTACTCAATAAATGTGAAATGACTAAAAATTACTAACTTTACAGTATATTTCTGCACTTAATAAAACTACTATATACTGTTAGTTGGTATCTTAATTTTTTCAACTAGATAATGTAAAGCAAGGGCCTTATATTTTTCTTGAGTCTCGTTTTTCTCATACAGTGATTAAAATTGGCATCTCATAAATTGTAGTAAATTGTATTATTATTGTCTTCTACTTGAGAATGGAAGATTTGATTTAGACCTATCAAGCTTACTGGTCACCTATGGCTCTGTTTTCTCTATTTAAGGTACTGTACTTTTATACAAGATTCTAGAGTCCATTGATTAGTTGTCTGACTTGGACTTTCATTGTTCACTGCATACACAGAGTTATGCTTTAGAAAGACAAGAGTGATTATCCCCATTGTCTAATTTTCTACTTATGTGCCATCTGCCACATAGCCCAGTTTATGTTAGAGGTGAAAGTGGGTAATAGTGAAAGTGATCCTAACTCTATTCTTGTGTTGGTGATACATTTTCTTCCCTATTCAGTATGAACCAAGTAGAACTTTTCTCAGTAAGTAGTTTGACAAATATATTTTATATTTAATGAGAGAAAGGGCCTATGTTCAGTGCGGTCACAAGCTAGGAATAAAGAGGTTCAATAATGACCCAACTAATTGGCTTGATTATAAAATTTAGGCTTCCAGTTAGCAGAATTTCTATTTAACTGAATTTTCTAATTATCTCAGGATGAAGCCTTCCGTTCAGTGACACTGCTTAGAACAGAAAAGGTTATATCTTAAGGACTATTCAGAGGTATTCTCAGAGATACATGTATAAGGGGTCTTCAAAAAATAGAAAACTTTTCCTACTTTTAATTCCACCTTCCATGAACTTTCTGAAGCTCTCTTGTTATCTATCAAGCACTGTACACTGATGTTTACATATGACGTTACCATGTCTTGTAGCAGGTCCGAGTCTAGCAAATTATGTTGATTGCTGGAGGGGGGCATCAACTTCCAAGTGAGAGTACGAGAAAGAGTTCCCAGAGAACATGAGGTAGGAGAGCAATGAGGCTGAAGGCAACCCCTGGGCACCAGCAAATGGGAGAAGTGCAGGCCCCTTCCTGGGACTGGCTTGGAGAGCCCCTGCTTGGATTGTTCTGAGAACCTACAAGATACTGATGTTGACCATTTCTTATTTCTATATTGTTTGGGAAATAATTTTTCCTATGCAATTGACCACAAACTTTAAATGAACTCTGTGTAAGTCAATTAATCAATGTACTTATCGATTCTTCCTCCTGTCACAGTAGCAGTAGGGTCCCTCTGTCTCTTATAGCCTGTCCCCTTATCCCTTCTGAGAAATGCTCTATTTTATACTGTCTCAGGGCTGTCATTGTGGTGCAGCAGGTCAAGCTGCTGCTTGCCACGCTGGCTTCTCATGTCGGCGTGCCTGCTGCTCTGCTTCCAATTCAGCTTCCTGCTAATGCACGTGGAGAAGCAGCAGAAGATGGTCCAAGTTTCTGGGTTCCTGCTGCCCATGTGGGAGACACAGATGGAGCTCCTGACTGCTGGCTTTGGCCTGGCCCTGCCCTGGCTGTCCTGGCTGTTTGAGGAGTGAATCAGAGGATGCAGGATCCCTCTCCCTTTCCCTCTCCCTCTCCCTCTCCCTCTCCCTCTCCCTCTCCCTCTCCCTCTCCCTCTCCCTCTCCCTCTCCCTCTCCCTCTCCCTCTCCCTCTCCCTCTCCCTCTCCCTCTCCCTCTCCCTCTCCCTCTCCCTCTCCCACACTGACACTTAATCCTGCACCAAAAAGCTTGGCTTTTTGCTCCATCACTTGTCCAAGACAGCCCTCCTCAGAGGCCACGAATTTCCTGAACGCCTCTTCATAAAATGGATTCCCTGTCCTTTCTTTGCTTCTCCTCTTAGATGCGTTAGTTATTACAAATCAGTTTCTCTTCCTTGAAGCATTTTCTTAGCTTGGTTTCCATGGCATGACATTCTTTCTTTTGCCTTCTTTCTTGGGTTTGGCCTGTGTTTGCTAATTTCTTATAGGAGGTTCCTGCTCCTTTCCCTCATCAGTATATGAGGGGTTCTGAGACTCAGTCCTAGGCAGTTATGTTTTTTAAGTCTTACTCCTTGCACAAGGCAGTCTCATGCAAACCTGTGCATGCAATTTCTGTGTAATCTAAAAACCTCCCAATTTAAATTTCAAGTCAAGTCTTGCCTTTTAGTATGTAAAGAGTCTCAAAACATTTCTCACTCCTTATTTCCCGAATCAGGCCTGCTCCCCTTCTCTTTTATGCAGGAAAAGACACAAATACATAGCTTAGGTTTACATCAAGAGACCATGAAAACACTTTTTAAAATTGTTTAAAGTCTTGGTAGAACAGAGTTTCTCAGTCTCGGTACTGTCGACATTTTGGGCAGAGTAATTCTTTGTCGTGAGGGTCTCTTCTGTGCACTGTAGAGGCTTCATCAGTGTCCCTGGTCTGTACCCACTAGAAGCAAATAAGATCCCCTTCCAGTTGTGAAACCAAGTTGTTCCAGACTTTGCCCAGTATCTCCTGGAGGGCAGGACTGGGGGCAAATCAGCCCGGACCTAGAATCGCCAGTTCACAAGGAAGCCAAGAGAAAATGTTGTCTTTTGAAAACACAGAAATCATAATGAAGTTTTCATGGTATCAGTAGAACAGATGACTTAATTTAAAGCCAGATAAAAAGAAATCTATAAGTAAATAATCACTTCTGAAGTGGATAATATTAGGTGCCATTTATGCGTCCGTTATTTTGCACATTAGTTACATACTATCACTTTCATCAGTTATCTAAAACATACTTCACAATCTTTGTCCAAACAAATTGGTTCAGTGAGAACCAAGATACCGCATTTGGGCCTTTTCTGATAGCTGCAGACTCTACCCTCCTCACCACCAAAACACACACTTTAATCACATTTCTTGAAGCCACAAGCTCCTTCTATGTGTCACCTGATGTCACTCAATGTTGTTCTGCTTGATTGCCTCATTGCTTTCACTTAAACCCACCTCATCCTTCAGAACACAGCGTGTATATCACCTCCCCCAGGAAACCTTCCCTGAAACCCCAAAGTCACTTTGCTTTTCCCTAAGCTGATTAGTATGTGTTTGAATAGTATTTATATATCCAGTAGTATGTAAAGTAGAAACTAGAAGGCATCCATCTCTTGCATCAATATCTGATTAAATTTAGGCTAGACAGATCACCAGCAGCACAGGATATTTGAAGTTACCATTGTGGTTAAAAATAAAGCAAAACAAATCTGAAGTACTGGATCTTTCTCCTCCATCAGGTCTTTACCCTGTACATCATAACTTTTAAATCTTTACCACTATCATCTAAAATACTGCTTCTCATAGTTAATACATTCCCTTCATCGAATATTTTACATTCAATGTTAACACGTATTTATTTAGTGAATAAATGTGCTATTTAATCCTACCTCACAAAATGGAATGGGTTTTAAACGGAAAACTCTACCCAAAAGTGGAGCTGCACTGTAATTGTAGACACTATATAGTAGTTTATCTGGTCAGACCATGTTTACTTTTGAATCCGTAGGACAAAGGGCTATGATTTTCAGGATATGGTAGGACAGTTGCTAGGTGAAAAGAGTTACATCTCACACTATAATTGTTTCATGAATCAATAAGAAGGAAGACCCTTCAGGCAAAAGTGTTGCGGAGTGATTTTGACATCCCTTCTGGGAAGACAATTATGAACTCCAACCTATTACCATATTTTCTTTTACAATGTATTACTGAGACAGAAAAAGAGAACCTCTATTTGCTGGTTCCTCCCAAAACACTTGCAAGACCTGTGACTATGCTGGACTTGGGGTATACTGCAGGATCCCATGTGGGTGACAGGAACCCAAGTAACTTAAGCTGTCACTGCTGCCTCCCAGGGTCTGCATTGGTGGGAAGATGGAGTCAGAAAATTGTAGCTAGGAAGTAGAGCAAGGAATCAAACCCAAGTCCTCTGTTGTGGGATACAAGCATCTTACGCTAATCTAAACACCTGCTCCCAGATTTTCATATTTTTACGTCAGTTGAAATTTGCTGTGAACTCTTTCTCCTCCATGTCCTACAAACTATGGTAGAGTAGCATGCCTCTGGGTGTTTTCAAACTGCCTGTGGGTAGACAGAGCTTTGTTAATATCCTGAACTCTGTGACTGTCTAACAGAATTGAAACATCAAAATCTAAAAGCAACTTATTTTCTTTGATAATTCTTCATGTTTTGTGACCTAGGTAGGGACAATGGCAAAACCCTGACATGTTCAAATATCTCGGGATCATGGAATTAATATTTACTAAAATAGCAGTGCTTTATTCGCTTTAGTCTCATTTTATGGATCACATGCATTTCAGAGTGTTAGGAAACTTTATTCTCTACATATATCATCAATCTGCTAAAACTATGCAAAGCTGATAGAAAAAAAAAAAGAGTGATATTGAGATATACCGAGGTTCCATAGGCCTTCATGTTTAGAACTAAGATTCAAGACATTTTTCTTTTTAAAAAATATATTCATTTATGTGAAAGACAAACATGAGCAAAAGAGATGGAGGGAGGGAGAGAAGGAAGAAGCAGCACTCATATGAGTGCTGATTCATGCCATTAAATGCCCTCAGTAGCTAGGACTGCGTTAGGGCAAACTTGCGAGTCAGAAACCGGATCCAGGTATTCCACGTGGTGGGAGGGACCCAGCGAGTTGAGCCATGACCTGCTGCCTCCCAGGGTGTGCACCAACAGGAAGCTGGAATTGGGTACAGAGCCAAACTCGAATTCAGGTGCTCTGACACGGAATGTTGGCATCCCAAGCAGCAGTCTAACCACTCTGCCAAGTGAATGTCTGTGGGTGATCCCACGAGACTGCCCTGCCCATGCAGGTGGTTGGGAGGGATCACACAGCCTGGCTGCTGCTGGACGGCAGGAGCCCCAGGCACATTTCTCCCCATCTCCCACCTCTGCCAAGCAAGTAAACTGCCCCCAGGTGTGACTCAGGCTCACCTGGAAAGCTACCCTAGCACGTGACCTTCAAGCTGATTGGAGAGGTGTATTGGTGCCAGTGTCAGTTTTGTCCTATAGAGTTAATGTTGCCCTGAATTATTACGCCCTTTCCGCCTGCCCCTTAAAAGTGTATGTGGTCATGAATAAAGGTGGACATGTTTGCCAAAGCCTGTCCCCGGTGCTTCCTGTGGAACAACACATCACCCCACTCTCGCCAGCAGTGTGGACTTCACAAGACAAACCCACAAATGTCTAGAGAAATATGCTCTTGGTGACCATTCATCTAGGCTTTACATTCAAATTCATGTGCTCTTTCCGTTTGTCAATATTCGTAGTATCATATGCCACAATTACTGAGCTGATTGCCTTAAGCAAATATTTTCTCTTCCAAATAAAAATTAAGTTGGTTTTTATATATAGTTTTTTTTTTTTTGAAGATTTACTTATTTGAAAGGCAGAGTTACAGAGGGAGGGAGAGACAGGGATATCCTCCCATCCACAGGTTCACTTCCAAGATGGCCACAACAGCCAGAGCTGGGCCAGGGCATAGCCAGGAGCTTCCTCTAAGTCCCCCACATGGATATCAGGGGCCCAAGGACTTGACCCATCTTCTGCTGCTTTTTCCAGGCCATTAGCAGGGAGCTAGATTGGAGTGGAGTAGCTGGGACACGAACTGGTGCCCATATGAATGCTACTATCACAGCATCTTGCCCACTAAGCCTCAACACTGGCCCCCTATATGTAGTTTCAATTATCCAAATGAAATAGAATTCTGTGAGTGACCACTAGAAGAATAATCCTGTTTTCCATATAGTGTAGTGTGAAATATTTTTAAAAGTCTCGAGAGTTATTTCACAACTAAATGTTTTCTTTCAAGATATTTAGATGTTATGTATTTGTTTTATTTTGATGTTTGAATTCTTCCTCCAAATTTCAACACTGAGAGATAGACTCGTCTGGTACTTTTATATAAAAAGCATATCAATAATGCATTCATATTTAAATCTTTATAATTTCCTCCATATATGAGAATATGATTTTATATGCACTGTTAACAAATATTCCAAAATTAATGATACACTAGACCTAAGCATATGATTGAAATGTCCAGGTTAATGCAGTCAAGCTGACAAGAACAGGTGGAAAAGCTGGTTTCAGTTATCTAAAAAAGTGGATCAAAAGGTAATTATGTAGTTCTTTTAAAGTATTTTGTGGCTTCTGTTGTACACAGGCACCTGCTACTCTGGGAAGCCATAGCCCTTCATATAAATTAGCCGAGGCTTGCCACGGCTTTCTATGCTATGCAGACCAAGTTCCTGGATTCTGGGAATTTATCCAGATGTGTTGTCCATTGTTGGACTTTGGCAATAACATGATAGCTTGGTTTCTCTCTTAACTCTCACACCAGAAATCATATGTGTCTTACTTATGGTTTAGGTATATATGGAAAGGGGACATAGGGGGTACTATGTGAATTCTTACAAATTTCTGCAAGAGTCTCATACTTGCAGTATGTAGAGGTAAGAGTGACAGTAGATATTTGAGATATTTCAAAATTTTAATGGAAAATTAAAGATGAATATATTTTCATGCAAAAAAAAAATGAAATCCATTTATTCAAGGAGTCTTTACAATATTTGTGGGTAATGGTCATTATGAAAAAAACAGTACATGATTTCAGAATTATTTTGTACCAAAATAAACCTAGTTTTTAGTTCAATTATCCATGAACTTTTAAATGCTCCTTTGTGAAAAGCCACCACAAAACACATCAAATGCCAGAGTAAAGGAAAGGGTTTATTGATGGGGGAAACCTGACGGACTGGAGGGAGAGAGCGGAAAGAGGGCCTGTGTGAAACAGCAGACCTTGTTATGGTTTTCCAGGGGTGAGGGAATGGGAACAGCGGATCCCATTAGAGTGGGGGTGAGGTTGCTGCTTATCGTTGGCCATTCTGTCACCTGACTCCTGGTAAACCAGGCTGGCTCCTGGAGTGTCTGTCACTCCCCCATTCGCGGAGGAACGACACCGGACCCTGTGCTGTTCTCTTTGCCCGGCTCTTCCCGGGTTAGCTGCTGGTCTCTGACTCGCGGAAGAACAACGCCATCCCGGGTTAGCTGCCGGCCCCTCCACCTCCGCGGAGGGGCGGCACACCACTGGCTGGCTCTCTCGGGGGCTGCTCAGGTGTTCCTCAGGTGTTCCCTCAGATGTTCCTCGTGCGTGTTGTCTCTCTCCTCCTTTATAGTCCTCTTCCACCAATCCCAACTCTGCTACCCACACGCCGAGCACGCCGCTCTCCTCCAATTGGGAGCAGGATCAGCTCCTGCAGCTTATCAAACTGATGAGGCAGCTGCATAGTTGTTTGCTCCTCCCCAGCGCCATATTGTGGGAGATCAGATGCATAGAATTAGTCCTAGTTCCAGTAATTTAGTCTAGTCTCAGTTGCTCTCCACAGTGTCTGAACTTAGTGTGCAGGCGGTGGCTGGGCCAGAGCCCAAGGTGGCATCTGAGGCTTGAGGTGGCACCTCAGATAAGACAGCACCATCTCACTAACTTTCCCACTTTTGTTTTTTATAAATCAAGTGTTGGATGGGATTACGTTCTCCCCCAAAGTCCAGGAGGGGTGGAGGGACAACGGTCTATCTTCTAGAGCTACTTTCTGCTGACAAGGGGTGATGAGTCACTCTCCACTGGTGGGGCGACATCTCAAGTCATGTGTGGGGAGCTGAGTATATTCCTGTAGTGGCATTTGGTTGACTGCCTGGTTGGTGGAGGCTTTGGATCGTTCCATTATCACCTCCCGTAAACACTTAGACAAGGTAGTAAAAAAGCCAGGTGAGAATAGCAGCCTATGGTCCTAGGAGTGGCATTAACCAAGTGCTGAGGAGACGTCATAGGGAGGAAAAGAGGTGAGGTTCTCTGGACCCTAGGGCAGACTGTTTAATAGATGTGGTGATTTGTTGGAGCTTTCTCACGTTTTGCTCTACCTGGCCCAATTGATTAGCATAACAACAACATTATTTTCCAAGAAAAACATAAGTTCTCCCTTTTTTAGCTCTTAAAAGGTCCAGAGCTGGTCTATTTTGTAACAGCACATCTGCCCGTGAGGTCCTAAATAGCTCCTGCCAAAGTTCAGTGGACCTGGTGACCTCCTCTCAAAGTTGTTGGAGTTGTTCTTGGAACCAGTTAATAGACACAACATTGTGCCTCAAGAAATTCCCAGCACCACCACCGAAGAGAGGGAAGCTGCAAAGCTGATTGCAACAAAGACTGGGAGAAAAATCGCTCATCTGTTGTGGGTAGAGGGATTCAGTCTGTAAAAGGAACTCTGAGTAGTCATATAATGTTCCACGGGAAAAAGGTCCCCAATACATGGACTGGGCATAGAAGGGTTGATTCAAGTGTATAAGGTATAATTACAAAGAAACGAAGTTCCAAGTGGGCTGGAGAGGGAGGCTGCGGAAGTGGGGGTTCTGTTGACGACACAGGGAATGTTAGGTGGCAAAAGCCCTTTAGGTTGTTCTGATCTGTTTGTAATCCAACACGTTGCATCTTGTCCTCCCAAATGTAGAGGAAGATGACCTACGATTTTCTGAGGATTGGGAGTACAGGAATTTGCAGGAGCAGAAACATTAGTGAGTAGGGTAGCTGCAATGGGAGGCTCCCCAAGGGGGGTGCATATGAAGCAGCATTGTTGGTAAAGGGCTGAGGTTAAAGTAGAATTGGGTAGTTGATAAAGTAGGGTGAGGGACAGACTGCATTGTAGCCACATTTAGGGAAGTTTGGCTGGGTTAATTAGCTGGGACAGGTGTTTAGAGGATTCCTTTACTATATCAACCACCACGTCCATGGGAGCTGTTGGGAGCTGAGTGTAGGCTTTGATGGTGTTGATGGTTCCATGAGGATCTTGCAGGTTAGATCCTGTATACAAAGTGACAGATCTCTCGATACCATCTTGCCAGGCCTGAAGGTGGGGGTCAGTTATAGTGAAGGCCAAAAGGGGTTGGGCTCGGTGGTCTGTGTCTACCCAGGGCCTCTAAGGTAGAGTGAGTTTTTCTCGGGGCAGAACCTTATAGAATTATTTTCCCGGGAGGCCATATTCATGGTTGGTATAGTAACACTTACAGGACCATGAGGAGCACTCTTTCCAGGAAGCATCGTTACGTGATCCTGTGTTGTCCTTAGTTAGGCAGAGATAATGTGGATTTGCTCTAAAATGAGATAAACAATATTTAGCTCAGTCAACACAATTATGTGAGCAGGCCTGAGCTAAATCGAAGGACAGAGTGATAGGACCTGCATAGCCTGGGATGGGGCAGAAGGTCACATAGGTAATTTAGCTGGATTGGAAGTGGTATAAATCTGAAACTGCCATGCATAACGTGGTCATGGGGCTACAGTCTATGTGGCACAGACACAGAAGAAGGGTGAGATTATCAGGAACTTCATTGTGGTGTATAGAAGGAGTGACAATAAGAGAAGGTATGCAAATGTGTAGATCTCGGAGGGAGTGAAGTTCGAGAACATTCCCTGGAGGTGTACATCTTCAATATCTGAAAGGAGCCAGGAGGGGTGCATGGGAAAGAGTGTGTTTGCTACTCCTCCCACAGAAGTTGTAGGAAGAGCTGGTAGCAGTATAAGATGGGATCAGTACCTAGCCGTTGTTGGGAATGGTGAGTGGCCAGGTGGTCACTGTTTCTTGGAGGTGGGCTCATTAAGTGCAGAAGGGTCTGAGGTTTTGGGCATCATTGTTAATGGATCTTGAGTCCAGGTAATCTTGGCTCTGAGTGGTCCTGTGTGAGTAACTCTATAATGAAGGGGAGGGGAACTTAAGATGGGTGATGTGGACCCAGCGATGGATTCCCTGTAACTGCTGTTGTAGGAGTAGTGAGAATAACCCGGTAAAGTCAGGTTCATTTAGCCTATAGTAAAGAGGGAGTAGGGGGCAAGGAGGGGTGTGAAGAGGACAGGAAGACCTCGTCTCCCCCTGCAATAGGAGGGAAGCTGTTAGGTGGCTGGAGCTGGAGCTGGGTAGTAGGTGTCCTTATATTTCCATAACTCTATTCAGAGATATCTGAGGAGAGGCGAGAGTAGATGGGATGGCAGGAGTGGAGATTGAGAGTTCATGGTTGGTGGAATCAAGGGACTTTTTTTTTTTTTTTGAAGACGGGCCCTCATATGAAGTTTTTTTAGAAGGGCCCTCATACAAATCAGGACCAATGGGAGTAGTTTAGTTCAATCCAATTGGAGCTCAAGGGAAACTTTGGTCAGAGCATTTTTTTAGCATATGATTTGCCCTTTCTACTTTTCCTGAGGGTTGAGGGTGGTAAGGGATGTTGAAATGCCAGGAGATGTTAAGCACCTTGGTAAGTAGCTGAGTTACCTGGGATGTAAATGTGGGGCTGTTATCTGAAGGCAGTCGGGGACCCCAAAGCTGGGAAAAATCTCCTGAAATAGAATGTTGAAAACTGTTAATGCCCATGTGTTAGTTCAGAAGGCTTCAATCCACAGAGGGCAGGTATCTACCAGTACCAAGAGATATTGAAAGCACCATGCTCTGGGCATGTGGGTGAAGTCAAACTGCCAATCCGAGGCCAGCAGGTATCATCCGGCTTAATGAAGTGGAAGGGTGGAGGACAGAGGTTAGAGTTACGGTTTGTTTTTTGACATTTAGACCAAGAAGAGGTGAATTGTTGTTGAAGATATTTGATATTTTCTGGTGAGACAGGAAGAGATTGATTAACAAATAATAATAAACGTTGGGATGAAACAAATGATGGACATAGAATAAGATAGCCTGAGTGGAGGGCTGTTGAGATAGTTGATCTTGAGGGTGATTTGTTAGTATAGCAGATGGAATGGATGATGAGCAAGAGGAAAAGGAAGACCGTGCCACCTGGTGGGCCATCTGGTCTACTGTTACTACCAGCATGATGGCAGTTATCAGTCTGGTGAGCCTTTCAGTGGACAAGTCCAGTTCATGTCGAAGACAGGCTGCCTCTAGGAGAGGGGTATGACTGTAGCATTGGAAATGGCTGTACCTCAGTGGTAAGAATCGCCAAGTGGGACAGGAGAATATGGAAGTTGGGTTTTGCATCAGTATATACAGTGAATGTTTTATTTTTTGCCAGCACAAAGGTGTGGGTTAGAGCACAGAGTTTAGCCTGCTGATTTGTATTGAAAGTGAGCAGTCCCACCTCAATTGTATCAGTGGTTGATACATATCCTGTCCTTTTTATTCCCTCATGAAACATGGGGCCACCGTCTGTGAACCAGACTAGCGTGGAGTTAACGAGGGGCTCCCCTGGATGTTTGAAGGATGAGTTAGTAAGCGTTCGAGAGTCTCAATGCAGGAGCAGACAGGAGCTGTATGATCTGGAGAGGGAGGGGGGCAGGGAAAGAGAGTAGCTAGGTTAATAGGAGCACAAGGGTCAAGAGTGAGGGTAGGGTCCTCGATTAGTGCCACCTGAAGGGTCAGAATGCAAGATGGTGGGAGAGACTGGAGGCCCCTGTAAGTAGAATGGTAAGCATGAGCCAAAGGTGAGTATTTTGACTCTTGTATGAGAACCATTGCTGAGGCTAAGCACTCATAAACAGGGCACCCCCTCTTCGACTATGGGGTCTAATGTTTTTGAAAGATAGGCTACAGGAGTAAAAGAAGGACCAACTGGGTGGCTGGAAAGCCGAAGGCCATTCCTTCATTTTCAGTGACATAAACAAGGAAGGACTGTGTGAGATCTGGTAAGTGTAAGGCAGGGGTCTGTAGAATAGCCTGTTGGAGCTTATGATATTGGGAGGTGACTGGGATTATGAGAGGCTCTAGGCGGGATCCCTTTGCAGCTTCTTAGAGTGGTCAGGCTAGAAGGAAGAAGTTTGGAATCCAAGAATGAAGGACTCCTGCCAGGCCCAGAAAGGAAATTTCTTCTTTGGTAGAAGGAGGTGGGAGGTTAGCTATGAGGCACTTTTTGTCTACAGTGATAGCCTTGTGGGTGGGAGTGAGATGTACCCAAAGATAGGTTACCCCAGATAAATCTGTGCCTTGGTGAAGGCTACTCAATAACTTCACCTTGTAGGAAGTTGAGGAAAACAGCAGTCTGTCATTGGCTATCTGTTTTTGAGGGGCTGCAAAGGAGGAAGTTGTCAACATACTGGAGAAGAAAGGAGGGATAGGTCCAGGGTACCTAGATCATTGGTCAAGACCTGACCAACCGGGGGGGGGGGGACTATTCCAGAACCCCTGGGGGAGTACGGTTCAGGTTAGTTGAGTGGAGACTTGTGTGTCAGGATCAGTCCAGGTGAAAGCAAATATGTTCTGAGAGCTAGGTTGTAGGGGAATGATGGTAAAACACACACACACACACACACACACACTCATCCTTTAGATTCAGGATGGAGAAATGAGTTGTGATACTGGGATAGAGCAAAGGAGGGTATATGATTTGGTAACACCGGGTGTATGGGTACTATTGATGCATTAATAAGGCAAAGGTGTTGTACCAGACAGAAAGGCCCATTAGGTTTTTTAACCACCAACATTGGGGTGTTATAGGGGGAGCTAGTCTTGCATAGCAGGGCCTGGTGGAGGAGTTTGGAAATTATAGACTTTAGACCTTGAAGGCTGGAAAGGGGTAGCAAGTATTGTGTCTGGGAAGGAAATGTGGAGGAGTCTTGTAATTTTTTTTTTTTTTTTTGGATGGGAGGATGGTGAGTCATTACCATAGGTGACTGGGCCCCATACCTGTGGGTTGACAGTGGACAGGAGCCCTGGGGTAGGCAGGGTAGCTGGGACCAGGTCATCTTGAGAGAGAAGTAGTAAAAAGGGAGGTGAAGCAGGCTGTAGGACAAGGCCAGTGGCCGCAGAGTGAAAACCAGTTGAGCAGCAAACTGATAGAGTACATATCTCCTCAAGAGGGAAGGAAGACACTGAGGTATGATGAGAAAAGAATGGGAGAAGGGCATTGTATTAATTTGTAGAGCAAGTTGGGGGTCCCTAGGGGTCTGTAAGGTGTCTGCTCTACTCTGGCTATGGAGGTTGAGGCAGCAGAGGCAGGCTCCCAATACTGTCAATAAGCAAAGAAAGTGGACTACATGCTGCTGTCACAGTTACCCTGGGCTCCTGCAAAGTGATGGCCATAAGCGGGTGGTGGGAGTCTGAACTCCTTCATTCCTCAGTAACCAGCCCTAAAAGATCAACCAGGGCATAGGTGGAGTGGATGGCATACCGGCTCGATGGACAAGAGGACAGTCCACTCCCCAGTGTCCCTTCTGGCAACATTTAGGGCAAGGACCCAGTGGGTCTCTGGGGTTAGAACATGTTCTGGCCCAATGATCCATTTGTCCACATTTAAAGCATGAACCCAAAGGACTTCTGCAGTCAGTGGGACTTCTGTGGTTAGTGCTGTTACTGGAGGCAGCAGGTTGCTGAAAAGCCTTGGCCAGCATTTGGAATTTTTCCTTTTGGACACTCTCATGCCTCCCATTATATGCTTTAAAGGCCACCTCTTGAATTTCTGCCTGTGGAGTCAATGGACCCCTCTGAAGCTATTTTAACTTTGCCTTGATGTCTTGAAAACTCTGAGCAAAGAAATGATTCATGAGAAGGCTACAACCATCGGGAGACTCTGGGTCTGTGTTGGTATATTGGAGGAGAGTTTGTGTAAGGAGCTGTAAAAGGGCAGAAGGATTTTACCTTTTATCTTGAATAATTTCTCCCAGTTTGTCATAATTTACAGCCTTTCTGGTGGATTTTTTTAGGCCAGGTAGTGAAATGATTTCTGTTTTGCCATTGGAAGAGTTGTAATCCAAATTGGGGTCCTGTTTGAGGACTGCGTCTGCTTCTATAGCATGAGCAGGATCAGTCTGATGGGTCTGGGCATGGAGATGGGCTTGTTCCCAATCCCGCCTTTACTTCTCTGGAAAGAGGATATTGGAGAGGATTATAAAGACATTGTGAAATTCAGATCATAGGATTGGGTTAAACATAGAAACTCCTTAATGTATGACATAGGGTTAGCAGTGTTTTTGTTCATTTTGTGAGAGATCAGCAAGTGAGGGAAGAATGTGGACTCTGATCCCTCCACCCCCACCACTTCCCGAAGAGGTAGCATGGAGGCAGACTCCCTGGCTGCTGTTCAGGAGTGAGTGTCTCAGGGACTGGGCATGGGGGGAGGACTTGAGGTGGTGGTAACAGAGTGGGGATGAAATGTTGGTTTGGCAGAAAGGGAGAGGGTGAAGGTTGGAGTGGAGGTTTGGTTTGAGATAAGTCAAAGGGTGAGAGGAGGAGTAGAAATGGACAAGGACTGGTTTGGGGGAAAGGGCAAGCAGGGAATTTGAGGTAAGGTGGGGGGAAGTACAGTGAGAGATGGAGTAGAAGCCAATGCTGCCTCCTGCAATTCCTGGGCAGGAGGGGGCATGCTGATAAGATAGTGAGGTCCGATGCAGACAGTGAGCTTTGGGTGGGAAATGAGAGCACCGGGGCCTGAGCAGGATGTGGCTTGGCTAGTGCCTGTGGTTGGAACAGTAAGGTAGAGGCTTGTCTGCAGGACTGAAGGTAGAAGAAAGGGGTTTAGGCTCAGGCTGTGGACCTTTGGTGGGAGGGAACCTTGGAGGCCAAAAGGACCTGAGCTGGAGAACACAAGGTACAGAGAGAAGGTTTAGAATGGAGGTAGAAAAAAGCTTGAACATACAGGATTTCCTTCCACTTTCCCGAGTGCTCATAGAAGTAATAGAGATCTTGAGTAATGTCAGGGTCAGACGTGCTGTTAAGCGGCTATTTGGGACTGGTTGTCAAGGTCATACATGGGCCACTCCTGATTACAAAGAAAGATATGAGGTGACAGCATTTGAGATCTGGAGTCAATGTGAGAGCAACAAGATGATTCAGGAGATAACCAAGAGGAGAATCAGATGGAATGTGGGACAAGGAAGCTCCCATAGTGACTTATGGGGTCAGACTGGCAGATATCAGGTGTCCCTGAGATAGCGGCCATCTGATGGAGGGAGTACAGCAGCAGAGATTGGGGTCATCACCCACACCCACTGGAGCCTGGGGTGTGAAGCTCACAGAAGGAAAACAGGGGTTCAGTCATTACCCACACTCACTGTTGCCAGGACACAGTCTGTAGGGGCATAAGAGGCCGTAGGAGTTGTGGTGCCTGGTTTCAGGACTTTGGGAGCAAAGTCATGTAGAACCAAACCCAAAGAAAGTTGCAATGAGAGGATCCACCACTTGGCCTGTCATATCTCGGGGTTTTGAAGGGCCAGTGTGTGGATAGGGAATGACAGAGTGTTCGGTGGTAAAGAAGGAGGTCTGGGTGTGTGTGTTGTGGCTGGTAGAGATGCAGGATCATGAAGCAGCTCAGATCCCTGAGGGGAGAGGCTTCCTCCAAGTCACAGCACTATGAAAGGCCACCACAAAACACACCAAGTGCTGGAGTAAGGGAAAGGGTTTGTTGACGATGGGGAACCCAGTAGGCTGGGAGGACAGAGTGAAAAGATTGCATGTGTATAACAGCAGACCTTGCTATAGCTTTCCAGGAATGAGGGATGTGAACAGTGAACCCCGTTAGAGTGGGAATGGGGTTGCCACTTATGGTTGGGCCACTCTGTCACCTGACTCCTAGTAAGCCAGGCTGGATCCTGGAGAGTGTGAACTTAGTGTGCAAGGTGGTGGCTGGGCCAGAGCCCAAGATGGCATTCAAGGCTTGAGATGGTGCCTCAGAGAAGGTGGCACCATTTCACTAACACTTTGTAATTTTATGGATTGATCTAGCATAGACTTATGAAGGAAGCATTTCATGTCAGGTCTGTTCATCTGTTGTAGCTAACATAGGAAATGCTAAGATTTTGAAATGTAAGTTTCTTGACCTATAAAACCAAATTCTGCTCAGAGAAGGCATAGTTCCTCTAAGTTTTGCCACCATAGATGAATAGAGTTCATCATAGGTTGAACTCTATAAACTACTGTAAGGTATAATTAAGATAATGATAGAGTTAAACCTTCAAAAGGTGTTAGAGGAATTGCTATAGATCCCCCAAAACAGGATCCAGTCACCTGACAATCACTGACATTAGGGTCATGAAAGAAAGGAGGCATTTGTTGTAGAGAACAGTGTAAAAAGCCAAGCAGCTCTTGTTTAATTCCTGGACTCCCAGGAGGTTAGGGTGGAAGCTTCTTTTATTTATTTATTTATTTATTTATTTAGATTTATTTATTTAAAGGAGCTGAGGGAAAGAGAGAATAAATCCATCCTCTATCCACTGATTTACTCTCCAGATGGCTACAATGGCCAGAGCTGGGCCCATCCAAAGTCAGGAGCTGGGAGCTTCATCTGAGTCTCCCATGTGGGTGCAGGGGCCCAATGACTTGGGCCATCCTCCACTGCTTTCCCAGGCCATTAGCAGAGAGCTGAATCAGAAGTTGAGCAGCTAAGACTTGAAGTGGTGGCCATGTGAGGTGCTGGCACTGCAACTGGAGACTTAACCTTCTACACCACAGCACTGGCCAAAGTTGAAGGTTCTTATAGGTTGAAGGTGGGATGAAAGGTGCAGGTTGAACATGTGTCCAGGTTCCTTGTTGATCAGCAGTGCTTCTAACCTTCCTTTGGTTGGAGATGTTGTGTTCCTCAAAGAATTTTTATGATGTCAAAGTGTGCTTCTGCGAGTCTGGGGGCTACATGTAGGTGGTTAATTATTTTCTGACACAGATTCATATTTGTACAAAAGAAGCCCCTCAGACAATACCTGCCATCAAGGTATTACGTATCAGATAAGCAAATGACCCAGTGAGTCTGGTGATTAGGACCTTGTGGGACTAGCTGCACCATCCTCTCCATTCAGTAAGCTGATTTTAATGAGTGGGTGATTTGATATCAAAAGGCAGGCCAGGACACTTTAACCTTCGGAAGGAGGCTCAGAGACTGGGGTGGGATGACATCTAGCGTCTACATTCCAGACACTGCTCAGGTGCTCAGTTTCAATAACAACAGCCCAGAGTCGCAGAAGCAGCAGGGGCATTCCCAGCTGAGCTATGGATCTGCCAGCATTCATCCTGGACTGGGGAATCTGGACCGTGAGCAATCATCAGGTTCCTAGGAAGGTTTGGCTGAACTCCCTGCTGGGCTCCATCCCAAGTTCTCAATTCAGTGGGAAAATTTGCATTTCTAATACATAATCAGATGATGTGAGCCATGCTTTGAGCACTACTTCCTCGGGCATGAGAATCTGAGACCATGTATCCCTGGATTCCAGCCAGTAGGATGAGTTCCATTGCTTCACACACAAGGATATTTCTGACCTAGTGAAGCTGTTAGTAGTTAGTGAGGCCGTGGTTAGTCATGTATATTTTGCTTTGTTCTATCTATTCCTCATGTTTCTTGTCTCCAGCCTGCAAGCCTAGAAGCTACTATAGTGTACTGAAGGAACACTTGGGTATGGTACTGAACTGTTTCTTAGGTTATCAAATCCCTATTCTGCCATTTATTAACTATACAATTTTGTGTAAGTTATGAACACTTGGGGGCCATGGTTTCTTCATCTATGGGACAGGAATAATAGCACATACCCCTAGATTGCTATCAGAATTCTTGAAGCAACATATGCAACACATTTGGCACCTGCCAAATCCTAACTACAACCAGTCCTCTGTACACACAGGTTCTACATCTACAGATTCAGCCAACCCTGGATCACAAATATGCAGAAAGGAAATAGCATCTGTATGAGCATGTACATGTTTTCTTGTCATTATTTCCTAAACAATAAACCAATATATAACAGCGTATTACATAGCAGTTACATTGTATTAAGGATTACAATTTAAATAGATATAAAGTATACAGGGAGATATGTATGAGTTGCATGTATACAATATGCCATTTTATACAAGGAAATTGAACATTTGTAGATTTGCATATTTTAGCAAACGTGGGAGGACTGGAACTCATACCCCTGGGGACTGAGGGATAATTATTGTACTTAACAAAGCTTGACTCTTCCTCACCCTTATTTTTTATTGGCAATGATTTTGTTTGTGTGCTTGTTTTTGATAGTAGCTTTTACAGGGATTTAAAAGGCTAGGATGCTATCATCTAACTAAGGCAATTTATTAATTAGTAATTAAAATACTCACAGATTGGGAACCTGTAATGGTGCCATCTTGAATGTCTTTTTGCAGAGGAGCTCCACCTGTAGATTAGCAAACGACCAGCAGAATCAAGGGGTCTTATTTGTTGACTGAAGTTTTGGATAATGTATTCTTCACTAAAGGACATTCTACATACACCAATTTATTACATACCCTTACTGACCAGCTACAGAAACAAGGAGTGTTTTGTTGCTGTTACTGTTTTAAAGAAACATGAAACAAGTTTGATCTTGAAAACTTTAATTTAAATTAAACAATTTTAGTTTATAGTGTTTTATTGTCATAAGATGCATGATTGACTATAACATGGCCTGAGAAAATCGAACCATGTCCAAAGGAAAAAAGCATATAAAAAGGGCAAAACAAAAAGCAAAGAAGTCTGGTAATTAAAAGATTAAATCAAAAACAAAATTGTCACAATCAAAGATGAGCAAGCAAGGGAAACTTTAAGGCTCTGATCTGTAGGACAAAGAGTCAGGGCTCAAGCCCAGGGAAACACCTGGCTGAAGTTTTTAAGAACAGAGAGGGCACCTGTAAGCCCTTTGTGTTCCTTAATGGCTTTTAACCGTTTTCTCCCATCTCCCTGACAGAGGTAGTTTTACAACTTGGAGCAAAACTTCTTGAAGTTCAATGGCTGCTCTCCCACAGTGTTTGGGGATAGGAGCATTATTTTCCTCCATGATTACATTTCAGTGAGATGGTTCTCAGACCTCTAAAGTAGTCCTAGGCTTTTAGAACTGGTAAGAAGCTTTAAGAAAAAGATTTACATTTCAATGGGGACAGGAAAGGATTTTAAATCACTTGGTTTCTAAAATAAATGCTCTAAGAAAGGGACATCAAGGACTTAGAATCAGGGAGAAATCTTTTTCAAGTTTAGCCCATCTGAGGGAAACACTGTCTTGGTCAATGTTTCATTTCTTTCTGTTTTTTAAAAAATACTTATTATTTGAGAGAGAGAGAGAGAGAGAATGAATGAATGAATAGGTCTTCTGTCTGCTGATTCACTCTCCCAAATGGCTGCACAGGCTGGAGCTAGGTGGAGCTAGGTGTATGCAAAGCCTGGACCCAGGAGCTTCTTCCAGGTCTCCCACATGGGTGCAGAGGCTGAGTACTTTGTCCCTGCTTAGGTGTTTTCCCAGGTTCATCAACAAGGAGCTGGATTAGAAGTACAGTAGCCAGGTCTCACATGGGATGACAGCACTGTAGGCGGCAGCTTTATCTGCTCCATCACAGTGCTAACCCCAGCAATGCTTCATTTCTAAATAGTTTCATCCAGAAACAGTGAGAGGCCTGAACACACTTGGAGAGAAGCCCACAACAGAGGTGCCATGCTGAGTACATCTAATTCCTGCATTTTCTAATGAAATGAAATGAAATGTAGAAAAGACATTAGCTTAATAGAGGAAAGTACACAAGCAGATCCCAACACTGCCCTGAACAGATAAAGAAGCATAAATAGAACCAGGGAAAACATGTTGTTTCTGTACAGATCTCTGCCATCAATGTCATCTTGCTCCAAAATTGTCAGACATATAGTAAAAGGGTTGCCACTCCAAATTGTCCTTACCAAGTGTCCATAAGCTGGAGTTGGCAGGACCTTGTTGCTGTGTTGTCACACCAGTGGCTGCTTGGAATGGATCCTGGTCTGGGACAGGTGCTCTCCTGGAGGCCTCATGAGTTGATCTGTGGTTTGTGGTGGTTCCTATACTTCAGCGGCTCTACAGGTGTCTTTCTGTCACTCAAGAGGCTGGAAACTGCTCAAGGCTGGGATAGAAAGGAACAGGTGCTAAATTCTTCCATTGAAAGCTATTTATTTTAAAATTTGTATGTATGGTACCCTGAACACATAAGTGGCTCATATATTATATGTAAGGTTTAATTATTTTAAATTATACCATCTCAGGAACACCTGAGATCCTGTTATGTTTGTAGATGAGTAAACCAAGACCTGTAAAAGAAAAACATATTATGTAAATAAGATTAGTAGACTCACAAACTAATAAACTTCTAAAAATATGTTCCTAGAATTATGAATAAGAGAACTTAAAAAGACTTCAGAGGGAGACAGAGAGGGACAGAAGGCTTGGTTCCAGTTTTAACTCTCCCCCTACTGTGAAACCCTGGAGAGATTAATCAACTCCAGTGAACATTGGCTTCCTGATCTACAAAGCCTACACTGAGTGAAATGATTTCCAAGATGCCTTAGAGTTCTGGCATTCTGGTTAGGGTGTGTATATGGGATTTTTAACAAGCTAAACTTGGTAGTCAAGAGACAAAAATCTTATTAGTATAAATCCACAATTCATAGAATGTTTGTTCTTTGTCCAGCGTGTGGATCCTACTGGCATTTCTTGTTTTAGTGACTCCTTAATTTATACTTTGGGACTCCTGGAAAAGAAATGGGTTTATATAGCATGAACTACCTGTCAAATATTACTGCAGAATCTAGATGTTATTCTAGTTTGTGTGGTAGAAGGGAATTAAGTGAAATAACTATCAACTTTTCACATGAAAATTGACATTTTACACAACATGAAATACATAGCTGTTAGAATCCAATGAAATAATTTTGTTTTGTGAACTGTTCCAGTTGATGAAATTACTTTGCTTGGAAACTCTGCTGTATGAACTTTTTCAACTTCATGAAATAAGAAAATTCCTTCATGGGAAATCTATTGGTCCAAATATCAAAATTAATCAAGTAATAAATTAATGGATACATATTTCTAAGCAAAATACATATCAATATTTCAAAGCCAGTTCAAACAAATATATAGGAAGAGTTGATAATGGAATTTGGTGCTGGAACATACAAACTCATATAAAAAATCTTTGGGTATTATAATTCTCTCTAATCTTAGCATGCCAAAGCAGAAGGGCCCTAAATCATAACTTCTACTGCCTCTGCAAATGTTTAATTCACATTTATTTGGTGACTCTACATAGTATTTAATATTACACCTCACACTCCATTCTCCACTTCAGTAATGAACTCTCATTAGAGATGAATAATTTGACCCTGTGGGAACAGAGTTTGCCAGGAATTGTTCATTAATTTTATTATTTTAAAGATTTAGTAATTAAGGCCGGCGCCGCGGCTCACTAGGCTAATCCTCCGCCTTGCGGCGCCGGCACACCGGGTTCTAGTCCCGGTCGGGGCGCCGGATTCTGTCCCGGTTGCCCCTCTTCCAGGCCAGCTCTCTGCTGTGGCCAGGGAGTGCAGTGGAGGATGGCCCAGGTGCTTGGGCCCTGCACCCCATGGGAGACCAGGAAAAGCACCTGGCTCCTGGCTCCTGCCATCGGATCAGCGCGGTGCGCCGGCCGCAGTGCGCTGGCCGCGGCGGCCATTGGAGGGTGAACCAACGGCAAAGGAAGACCTTTCTCTCTGTCTCTCTCTCTCACTGTCCACTCTGCCTGTCAAAAAAAAAAAAAAAAAAGATTTAGTAATTAAAAGGCAGAGTTATAAGGGAGTGGGGAGGCAGATCTGTCAGCTGGTTCACTCCCTTGATGGTTGTAATGTCTGGATCTCCATCCAGGTCTGCTACATGGGAGGCAGAGACCCAAGCACTTGGGTCATCTTCTGCTTTCCCAAGCTCTTTAGCAGGGAGCTAAATCAGAAGTGGAGCAGCTGGGACTCAAATCAGTGCTTGTGTGAATGCTATCATTACAGGAAGCAGCTTAACCTGCTACGTCTATTACTCGTTATTAGATGAATTCTCTTTATGTATCTGAGTGTATTCACCATTGGAGAATGAAGAATTGGATTATGTTTAACAATTTTGGCTCATAATTTTATATACTATTCATTCAGTCAAACTGAGAGTTGGGTTTTTGAAAGAAAAATTATAAGACGTTAGCTCCTAGACATTGGAAAAAAGAAGACTCAAAATCACAAATAAAAGAGGAATCATTATAACTGATATCACAGTAATACAAAGGATTTTACAAAACTATGAACAATTATTCAACCTAGGAGGAATTTATAAATTCCTAAAAATATATCACCTGATAGGAGTGGATTCTAAAGAAACTAAGAAACTAACAATGTAAATACATTAGTAACTAGTAAGGATATTGAATCAGTAACTAAAATCTTCCAACAAAAGAAAGCCCAAAACAAATACACAGATTTATTGATGAATTCTCCCAAACATTTAAAGAAGCATTAGTGCCAGTCCTTACCAATGGATGGAAAATAAATTAAAGAAGGACTACTTTCAAACCTGTGTTACCAGCACAGCCTTCCGCTAACACCAGAGCCAGACATAGAAGACATAGAAACCACAAGAAGAAAATTAGACATAAAAATCCTTTAAAAAAAGTTAACAGACAACTGAATTCAATAGAAAATTAAAAGGATGATCAAGAAGGATCTATCCCAGGAATGCAAGGATGGTTCCCCATATGCAAATTGAGGCTAGCATTGTGGCATAGCTGATGAAGCTGCTGCCTGCACTGCCAGCATCCCCTATGGGTGCCTGTTCAAGGCCCAACTGCTCCATTTCCAATCCTTCTCCCTACTAATGCACCTGGGAAAGCAGAGGAAGATGGTACAAGTGTTTAGGCTTCTGCCACCCATAAACCTGGATGAAGTTCTTGGTTCCTGGCTTCAGCCTGGCCCAGCCCTGGCTTTTGTGACCATTTGGGGAGTGAACCAGCAGAATTATCTTTCTCTTTTTCCCCCATCTCTCTGTATCTCTGCCTTTCAAATAAATCTTTTAAAAATATGAAAATTAATATGAACTGTTTATCACATAGAGTGAAGTATAAAAATCCTATGATCTCACCAAATATATGAAAATATAGAAAAAATATGATAATCTTAACAGATACAGAAAATATGAAAAAGTTAAACATGTTTTTGTGATACAACTCTCAACAAATTAGCTAAAAAATAATGTACCTTAACATAATAATAATAAAGGCCATAGTTAAAAACTACACAGATAACATCATATTTAAATATTCTAGGATCAGGAACAAGACAAAGGATGCCTATTCTCGTGAATTCTATTGAAGATAGTGTAGGAAGTCCTATCTAGAACAATTAGGCAAGAAAAAATGGCTCCAAACCAGAAAGAGAGAAAGAGTGCAGTATTTCAACACATATACTTAGCATAAACCAATTAAACCAGAAATCTAGTATTTCCATTTCCTTATCTTTTTGTGTGTGTGTTTGAAATCTACCAGCTTCTCCCTTTCAGTTCTTAATTCCATATATAATACATTATTGTGGACTATAGCTCTCTCACTGTGCTATGGAACACTATAACTTGTTCTGTCTTACTATGTTTTATAACCATTATTCAATCACCCTCTATGCTTCCTCCAAACCTCCCTTTCCAACCTCTAGACATTAATGTTCTCTCCTCAATTATTTTTTTTCTAACTTCCACATGTAAGAAATGAACATACAGTATTTGTCTTTTTGTTTCTCTCATTCAACATAATGATCTCAAGTTCCAACTCTTCTGCTGTCAGGATTTCATTCTTTTTTTGACTGAGTAATATTCAATTCTGTATATATACCACATTTCCTTAATCTACTCATCTGTTGATGAACAACTAAGTGGATTATATAGCTTGATTAATATAGATAGTGCTGCAATGAACATTGGACTGCAGGTATCTCTTTCATTAGCTGATTTCATTTCCTTCAGATATATACCTAGAAATAGAATTAGCTGTTCATATAGTAGATCTACTTTTAGTTTTTGAAAAATCTCCATATTACCCTCTATAATGGCTGTATCAGTTTACATTCCACCAGCAGTGTACAAGGGTTCCCTTTGCTCTGCACCCTCACTAACATTTGTTATTTTGGTCATTTGCTAATGGCCATTATAACTATAGTAATATTATACCTCATTGTTATTTTGATTTGCATTTCCCTATTGGCTAGTAATATTAACTGGTCATTTGTATTCTTATGAAAATGCCTATTCAGATTATTTGCCCATTTCTTAACTGAATTGTTTATTTTTTCATTGTTATTATCCTAGATAGAGAAAACACTAAAGACACTATCAAAAAACCATTAAAACTAAGAACTATATACAGTAACATTGCAAGATATACTATTAACAGACAAAATTTGAATGCATTTGTATGTACTCACAACAAACTACTATAGGGATAGTCCGGGAAAATTTAGTTTAATAAAAGGGGAGTTACGGTAGCCGCAGAAAAAAGAACCAGGAAAAAATTGCAGGGGAAACCCTTCTGGATGGAGCAGCCGTGTATCGGAGGACCTACTGGGAGAACAAGGTCGCCCACCACGCGGAAGCCAAGTCGCAGGACCGAGCCGCAGAAGCCCCAGGGTCTGCGCGCCAGTGCTCCAAGGGGAGTGCATGCCACACAGACAACAGCGGGGAGACTTGGGACACTCAGGGCTCCGAGTCCACACATCGGCGCTGGAAGGGGAGGTGAGCTCAATAACCCGAGACATTGGTGGGGAAACGGGGGTCAGAATCTAGAGGGGGGCCGGAAAGTGCAGCAAACTCACTACCGGAAAGAAGGAAAAAAAAAAAGCTTCGGGGTTTCTCTTCCCCCTAACCTTGCAAAGGTTACAAGGCTGCAAGGCTTGAAGAATTCCCAAGAGACAAAGAGCAGGCCTCCTCTCTGGATTTACATATCAATGGGGGAGAGCTAAGGAACTGAGTCACTACAATTCAGTAGCCTAGGCAACCCAGTGGGAGTCCAGAGGAGCCAAAGACTGGAAGCTAAATACCATCAATTCTGCACAGCCGTGCCCTGCAGTGTTACTTACCCCCTGAATAAATAAAATAAATAAATAAATAAAAAGAGAGAGATTTACCATGCATAACCTGAGGGTGTCACCTTTGCACACCCTTAACCAGGAAGAACCAGGCAGAGCTCTCAGGCCGCACCCATCTCAAGCATCCAAGGCTCCTCCAACAGCAGACAGTCCACTTAACATGGACACAGTATAAAAAAAAAAAAAAAAAAGAAAAAAAAAACGCACAGTGACGCAAGAAGAATTAACTATGCCGAGTAACAAACACAGAAATAGAGGGAGCAAGATCAACGATGACACTATGATGCCTCCAAATAAGCAAAACACCCCAAGCCAAGAGTATGAAGATGATGAGATAGAAGAAATGCAAGATACGGATTTCAAAAAATTTATGATAAGAACATTTAGAAGTTTTCAAAAGCAAATCCTTGAACTACAGAAATCCTTAATGGACAAGATTGAAAATCTCTCTCGTGAAAATGAAATTTTAAGGAAGAGTCAAAATGAAACTCAGAAACTAGTAGAACAGGAAAGTGTTATAGTGAAGAGAAATCAAAATGAAATGAAGAGCTCAATAGATCAAATGACAAACACATTAGAAAGCCTTAAAAACAGAATGGGTGAAGCAGAAGAGAGAATATAGGACTTAGAAGATAGAGCACAGGAAAACATACAGTCAAACCAAAGAAAAGAAGAGGAAATTAGAAACCTAAAAAATATTGTTGGGAATCTACAGGATACTATTAAAAAAACCAACATTTGAGTTCCAGGAGTTCCTGAAGGCATGGAGAGAGAGAAAGGATTGGAAGGCCTTTTTAGTGAGATACTAGCAGAGAACTTTCCAGGTTTGGAGAAGGACAGAGATATCCTAGTACAGGAAGCTCATAGAACCCCCAATAAACATGACCAAAAGAGATCCTCACCACGACACGTGGTAATTAAACTTACCACAGTGAAACATAAAGAAAAGATGCTAAAATGTGCAAGAGAGAAACGTCAGATTACTCTCAGAGGATCTCCAATCAGACTCACAGCTGACTTCTCATCAGAAACCCTACAAGCTAGGAGGGAATGGCGAGACATAGCACAGGTGCTAAGAGAGAAAAATTGCCAGCCCAGAATATTATATCCTGCCAAGCTCTCATTTGTGAATGAAGGTGAAATAAAGACCTTTCATAGCAAACAGAAATTGAAAGACTTTGTGGCCACTCATCCAGCCCTGCAAAAGATACTTAAAGATGTGCTACACTCAGAAACACAGAAACACGGCCATCAATATGAAAGAAGGGAAAGGAAGAACACCTACCAGTAAAAGAGCATGGGAAGCTCAAAGCATATACTAGAAAATATTTCCGGGAAAATGGCAGGGCAAAGTCACTACGTATCAATAGTCACATTGAACATTAATGGTCTGAATTCTTCAGTTAAAAGACACCGTTTGGCTGACTGGCTCACAGAACACAACCCAACTATTTGTTGCCTACAAGAAACACATCTCTCTAACAAAGAGGCATGCAGACTGAAAGTGAAAGGTTGGAAAAAGATATTCCATGCCAACAGAAACCAAAAAAAAGCAGGTGTAGCCATATTAATATCAGACAAAATAAACTTTAATACAAAAACTGTTAAGAGAGACAAAGAGGGACACTATATAATGATTAAGGGTTCAATTCAACAGGAAGATGTAACTATTATAAATGTATATGCACCTAATTACAGGGCACCGGTCTATTTAAAAGATATGTTAAGGGACTTAAAGGGAGATTTAGATTCCAATACAATAGTACTGGGGGACTTCAATACTCCACTCTCAGAAATAGACAGATCATCCGGACAGAAGATCAACAAAGAAACAGCAGATTTAATTGACACTATTGCCCAAATGGATCTAACAGATATCTACAGAACTTTCAACCCTACATCTACAGACTTCACATTCTTCTCAGCAGCACATGGAACCTTCTCTAGGATTGATCACATACTAGGCCATAAAGCAAGTCTCAGCAAATTTAAAAGAATTAGAATCATACCATGCAGCTTCTCAGACCACAGCGGGATGAAGCTGGAAATTAGCAACTCAGGAAACCCCAGAAAGTATGCAAACACATGGAGACTGAACAACATGCTCCTGAGTGAACACTGGGTCATTCAAGAAATCAAAAGAGAAATCAAAAACTTTCTGGAAGTAAATGAAGACAACAACACAACATATCAAAACTTATGGGATACAGCAAAAGCAGTATTGAGAGGCAAATTTATAGCAATAGGTGCCTATACCAAGAAATTGGAAAGGTACCAAATAAATGAGCTTTCAGCGCACCTCAAGGACCTAGAAAAACTGCAGCAAACCAAACCCAAATCTAGTAGGAGAAGAGAAATAATTAAAACCAGAGAAGAAATTAACAGGATTGAATCCAAAAAAACATTACAAAAAATCAGCCAAGCGAGAAGCTGGTTTTTTGAAAAAATAAACAAAATTGACACCCCATTGGCCCAACTAACTAAAAAAAGAAGAGAAAAGACCCAAATCAATAAAATCAGAGATGAAAAAGGAAACGTAACAACAGACACCACAGAAATAAAAAGAATCATCAGAAATTACTACAAGGACTTGTATGCCAGCAAACAGGGAAACCTATCAGAAATGGATAGATTCCTGGACACATGCAATCTACCAAAATTGAACCATGAAGACATCAAAAACCTAAATAGACCCATAACTGAAACAGAAATTGAAACAGTAATAAAGGCCCTCCCAACAAAGAAAAGCCCAGGACCAGATGGATTCACTGCTGAATTCTACCAGACATTTAAAGAAGAACTAATCCCATTTCTTCTCAAACTATTCAGAACAATCGAAAAAGAGGGAATCCTCCCAAATTCTTTCTATGAAGCCAGCATCACCTTAATCCCTAAGCCAGAGAAAGATGCAGCACTGAAAGAAAATTACAGACCAATATCCCTGATGAACATAGACGCAAAAATCCTCAATAAAATTCTGGCCAATAGAATACAACAACACATCAGGAAAATCATCCACCCAGACCAAGTGGGATTCATCCCTGATATGCAGGGATGGTTCAACATTCGCAAATCAATCAATGTGATTCACCACATTAACAGACTGCAGAAGAAAAACCATATGATTATCTCAATTGATGCAGAGAAAGCATTTGATAAAATTCAACACCCTTTCATGATGAAAACTCTAAGCAAATTGGGTATAGAAGGAACATTCCTCAATATAATCAAAGCAATTTATAAAAAACCCACAGCCAGCATCCTATTGAATGGGGAAAAGTTGGAAGCATTTCCACTGAAATCTGGCACCAGGCAGGGATGCCCACTCTCACCACTGATATTTAACATAGTTCTGGAAGTTTTAGCCAGAGCCATCAGACAAGAAAAAGAAATCAAAGGAATACAAATCAAGAAGGAAGAAGTCAAACTATCCCTCTTTGCAGACGATATGATTCTGTACTTAGAGGATCCAAAGAACTCTACTAAGAGACTATTGGAACTCATAGAGGAGTTTGGCAAAGTGGCAGGATATAAAATCAATGCACAAAAATCAACAGCCTTTGTATACACAAGCAATGCCATGACTGAGAAAGAACTGCTAAGATCAATCCCATTCACAATAGCTACAAAAACAATCAAATACCTTGGAATAAACTTAACCAAGGACGTTAAAGATCTCTACGATGAAAATTACAAAACCTTAAAGAAAGAAATAGAAGAGGATACCAAGAAATGGAAAAATCTTCCATGCTCATGGATTGGAAGAATCAACATCATCAAAATGTCCATTCTCCCAAAAGCAATTTATAGATTCAATGCAATCCCAATCAAGATACCAAAGACATTCTTCGCAGATCTAGAAAAAATGATGCTGAAATTCATATGGAGGCACAAGAGACCTCGAATAGCTAAAGCAATCTTGTACAACAAAAACAAAGCCAGAGGCATCTCAATACCAGATTTCAGGACATGCTACAGGGCAGTTGTAATCAAAACAGCATGGTACTGGTACAGAAACAGATGGATAGACCAATGGAACAGAATTGAAACACCAGAAATCAATCCAAACATCTACAGCCAACTTATATTTGATCAAGGATCTAAAACTAATTCCTGGAGCAAGGACAGTCTATTCAATAAATGGTGCTGGGAAAACTGATTTCCACGTGCAGAAGCATGAAGCAAGACCCCTACCTTACACCTTATCACCTTACACAAAAATCCACTCAACATGGATTAAAGACCTAAATCTACGACCTGACACCATTAAGTTATTAGAGAACATTGGAGAAACCCTTCAAGATATTGGCACAGGCAAAGAATTTCTGGAAAAGACCCGGGAGGCACAGACAGTCAAAGCCAAAATCAACTATTGGGATTGCATCAAATTGAGAAGTTTCTGTACTGCAAAAGAAACAGTCAGGAGAGTGAAGAGACAACCGACAGAATGGGAAAAAATATTTGCAAACTATGCAACAGATAAAGGGTTAATAACCAGAATCTACAAAGAGATCAAGAAACTCCACAAAAACAAAACCAACAACCCACTTAAGAGATGGGCCAAGGACCTCAATAGACATTTTTCAAAAGAGGAAATCCAAATGGCCAACAGGCACATGAAAAAATGTTCAAGGTCACTAGCAATCAGGGAAATGCAAATCAAAACCACAATGAGGTTTCACCTCACCCCGGTTAGAATGGCTCACATATAGAAATCTACCAACAACAGATGCTGGCGAGGATGTGGGGAAAAAGGGACACTAACCCACTGTTGGTGGGAATGCAAACTGGTCAAGCCACTATGGAAATCAGTCTGGAGATTCCTCAGAAACCTGAATATAACCCTACCGTTCGACCCAGCCATCCCACTCCTTGGAATTTACCCAAAGGAGTTTAAATTGATAAACAAAAAAGCGGTCTGCACCCTAATGTTTATTGCAGCACAATTCACAATAGCCAAGACCTGGAACCAACCTAAATGCCCATCAATGGTAGACTGGATAAAGAAATTATGGGATATGTATTCTTTAGAGTACTATACCGCAGTAAGAAACAACGAAATCCAGTCATTTGCAACAAAATGGAGGAATCTGGAACACATCATGCTGAGTGAAGTAAGCCAGTCCCAAAGGGACAAATACCATATGTTCTCCCTGATCGGTGACAACTGACTGAACACCAAAAAGGAAACCTCCTGAAGTGAAATGGACACTATGAGAAATGGTGACTTGATCAGCATAGCCCTGACTGCTAATGGACAACTTAATACATTATCCCTCATAGTATTTTTTTTGTCTGTTCTACTTAATATGACTGGTTTAATTCTGTAATTATCACACAGTTATTCTTAAGTGTTGAAAATTAACTGAAATGTGATTCCTGTTAAACATAAGAGTGGGAATAAGAGAGGGAAGAGATGTATAATTTGGGGCATTCTCGGGCTGACTTGCCCCAGTTGGTAGAGTTGGAAACATACCAGGGGATTCCAATTCAATCCCATCAAGGTGGCATGTGCCAATGCCATCTCACTATTCCAAGTGATCAATTTCAGTTCACAATTGATCATAATGAAAGGACTAAGAGTCAAAGGGAGCACATAAACAAGTCTAGTATCTGCTAACACCAACCGATAGAATAAATAAAGGGGAGAGTGATCCAACATGGGAAGTGAGATACTCAGCAGACTCATAGAATGGCGGATGTCCTAAATAGCACTCTGGCCTCAGAATCAGCCCTAAAGGCACTCGGATCTGGCTGAAAAGCCCATGAGAGTATTTCAGGCATGGAAAGCCAAGACACTCTGGCAAAAAGATCTCTGTGAGTGAGATCCCAGTGGAAAGAACAGGTCTTCAAAGAGGGAGGTGCCTTTCTCTGAAGGGAGGAGAGAACCTCCACTTTGACTATGACCGTGTCTAAACAAGATAAGAGTCGGAGAACTCAAGGGGCTTCCATAGCCTTGGAAACTCATAACTGGTGCATAGGGAGATTACTGATGCCATAAACAGGAGTGTCAATTTGTAAAGTCAACAACAGGAGTCACTGTGTACTTACTCCTCATGTAGGATCTCTGTCCTTAATGTGCTGTACACTGAGGCTTAATGCTATAACGAGTACTCAAACAGTATATTTCACTTTGTGTTTCTATGGGGGTGCAAACGATTGAAATCTTTACTTAATGTACACTAAACTGATCTTCTGTAAAAAAAAAAAAAAAGAAAGAAAAGAAATTATCAATTCCCAACTTGACTCTCACTGGGATTAAACATGACAATAGGTCTGATCTGATTTCATCATCATTTAAAAAAAATCATCTATTATTTTTCACTTTATGTTTCTGTGCGGGAGCAAACTGTTGAAATACTTACTTAAGGTATACTAAGCTGATCTTCTGTATATTAAGATAATCGAAAATGAATCTTGATGTGAATGGAAGGGGAGAGGGAGAGGGAAAGGGGAGGGTTGTGGGTGGGAGGGACGGTATGGGGGGGGGAAGCCATTGTAACCCATGAGTGGTACTTTGGAAATTTATATTCATTAAATAAAAGTTAAAAAAAAAAAAAGCAAATTACAGAACAATATGGGTAGGCGGCTCCCACTTTGGCAATAAATAATTGTGGTAGAAAGTAAAAAACAAAACAAAACAAAACAAAACTATTATAGAACCAAGAATAATAAAATAGGAATAAGTCTAACCAATATAATGAAAGGTCTGCATACTGAAAACTGTCAAAAACATTGATGAAAAAAATTGAAAAACATCAAATAGAAAGAAGGATGTCCTATGTTCGTAGATTAGAAGAATTGATATTGTTAAAATCCCCATACCCATACCACACAAAGGAATCTACAGACCAAATACAAACTTTGCCAAAATTTTAATAGCATTTATCACAGAAATATAAACAACAATTATAAACTTTATGTGAAATAACAAAAGAATCCAAATATCCTCCAAGTCTTGAGAAAGAGGTTAAGGCTGGAACATTGTACACCCTGATATAAAATTATATTACAAAGCCATAACAATTAAAACACTATAAAACTGGTGCAAAAACAGACACATAACCTAATGGGACAGAATTCAGAGCACAGAAATAAATCCAGATGTATACTGTCAACCAAACTTTGCAAAAGCCATCAAGAACACAATGGGTGAAGAACAGTCTCACAATAAATGATACTAGAAAACTGGATTTCACACACAAAAGGGTGAAATTGGATTTCTATTGTACACCATACCCAAGAGTCAACTAAAAAACCATTGGAGTTGAATGTAAAACCTCAGACTGTAAAATTCTTAGAATTATACAAAGGGGAAAAGCTTTTTAATATTAGTGTTGAGAATTATTGTTTGAATATGGCACCCACAGCAGAGGCAACAAAAGCAGAAAATAAACAAATAGGACTATATCAATTAAAATTTTTTCACAGCAGAGGAAACAAAAAAATGAAGAGATAACAAACTGAGAGAAAATATGTGTCATCCATTTATTCAATAAGGTTTTAGTAGGCGAAATATGTAAGAAATGCATTCAACTCAGTAACAAAAGCCCACATAAAAATAGAGGCCTAAATAGGCAATTTTTAAACAAGACATACAAATGGCCAACAAATATGTGAAAAAGTACTCAACATTACTAATTATCAGCCCCTTCAAAGCCCTAAGAAAATATCACATTAGGAAGGTTATTATAAAAAGATAAGTATTGGATAGGATGCAGAGAAAAAGGAATTTTTTACAATGCTAATTTGAGTGTATATTGATACAACCATTATGGAATACAGTACAGAGTTTCCTCAAAGAATTAAAAATAGAACTACCATTTAATCCATCAATCATACTTCTGTTTATATATCCAAAAGAAATGAAGTCAGTATATCAAGGATATATCTATACTACCAAGTTCATTGTAACTTTATTCATAATAACCAAGGTATAGAAACAACCCAAGTATACATCAATAGTTGAATGGAGAAGGAAAATGTGCTATATGCAGTATTATTCAACCCTAAAAGTTAAGCAAGCCTGATACTTGTGACAACATGGATGAACCTTGAAATCATCATACTAAATGAAATAAGATAGTGAAATTCAAATATTGCATGATTTTTCTTTTATGTGACCATGGTTAACGATAATGTGCTAAAATCTGCCAAAAGGATAGATCTTTAGTGTTCTCACCACACACACAAAAAGCTAGCTACATAAAGTCATGGATGTTAATCAGTTTTATCTAATAATTTCACATTTACATATCAAATCATTGCACTGAACACCTTAAATATATAGAATTTTTATTTTGTAATCATACGTTAATAAACCTAAAAATGCCCATACACATAGTAAACTTATTATGTATCAAGAAAATCTTAATGTTTTGTTCATTTTGGAAATTATCTGTCATTCTTGCCATTAGGAGGCTGAAACCTAATACTGTAACCGGGGTGGGGAAGTTGGGGAATGTTTAGAGACTAGAAAGAGACTCTTCAGGTAGATTCCAAGTCCCAACTTGACCTCACCAGGGTGCAAAGAGCTTTTCCTGGGTCAGGCATTGTGGCGCAGTGAGTTAAACCACTATCTTCAGTGCTGGAATCCCATGTAGGTGCTGGTTCGAGTTCCTGCTGTTCCATGTGGGCTCCAATCCAGCAACCGGCTAATGTGCCTCGGAAAGCAATGGAAGATGGCCTAAGTGCTTGAGCACCTGCACCCATGTTGGTAAAGAAGCTCCTGGCTTCAGCCTGGCTCATTAACAACACAGTTTATCCAAGTCACAGATATTTTAAGGCAGGAATAGGTTAGGAAACAATCAGAACTTGTGATCTGATTAAGAGATAGCATAGTTTTTTTTATTATTATTTATATCCAAAATAGGTCATTTGACATTTGGTTAAAGGCATGTGCTTTATATGATCAAATTTGTTTCACAGGTGACCTTTGGCTGACTTTATCTGTAAATTTGGAGCTAATGCTTTGATCCAGGTGCAAAAGGTAAACACAGCTACAGTGATAAAAAATCAAGGAATAAATGTGTTTCTGACTTTTCCATAGCTTGTTTTTCATTATCTTTGATATTTAATTGTAAATAAACTTTCATTTCCCTAGCTAGTCCAATCACTTTTTAAAACATTTATTTATTTATTTATTTAAAAGTCAGAGTTACACAGAGAGAGGGCAGAGAGAGGAGGGGAGAGATCTTCTATCCATTGGTTCACTCCCCAGATGATAGCAATGGTGGGCCTGGGCCAGGCCAAAGCGAGGAAGGAGCTTCTTCCAGGCCTCCCATGTGGATGCAGGGGCGCAAGCATGTGGGCCATCCTCTGTTGCTTTCCCTGGTGCATTAGCAGGGAGCTGGGTCAGAAGTGGAGAAGCCGGGACTCAAACTAGCACTCATACCGGATGCCAGCACTGCAGACTGTGGCTTAACCCACTGCACTGCCCCTCCAATCACTGGCTGGTTTGTCGTCTTGGGCAATCAGAGACATTACACCCCAGGTTTTTTCTGGGTGATTTCAGGGACATTTCACATTCTCTGGGTTTCAATCTGAGCATTAACTTGCGATGTTCTTTCCAGATCTTCTTGGATGCTAGTGGTACAGCTTATGGCATCATTGTAAGCATTGTCTCTACATAAACCTTAGAGATGTGGATAAATACACCTAGAGACGTGTTTGTAGACTAAATTTCCCTTTAATATTCTATTTCAGGCCCACAGTCTCAAAACTTTAAAGAGCAAAACCTAAACACACATTCAAGTTAACGCTGAAGTCATTTGACAGCAAAGCAGCTGGCTGTAATTCAGTTCCTGGAAGACTGTCTCCTCCTGAGTGCCAGTTCCATTTGTTTTTCCATCGTCTTGACCACTGTTTTTGGTCATATTCTCCCATCCACCATTCACATTTTCCATTCTTAGTGAAAAGCTTTTTGTGTATGGTCTTTTGTTTTTCCCATCAGTCTTTTGGACAAAAACACCCAAAAGGCAAGAGCATCAATCATTTTTTGGAGGTCCCTGGGAGATTATTATTTGTCAGTGGTGAATCTATTCCATCTTTTAAAGGGCAGAATCGTTAGATTAGGAACATGGATAGGAAAACATAGTAGTCATTAACCTTATCACTTTCCCAGAGAAGAAAGACTGTGCAACAACTAGCCCAAGCTAGTGACAATTCAAGAGCACAAAAGACCAAAACAGAGCCAATCATAGGGCAAAACAAGACGACCTCAGGGTCTTGGCACAGACTTAAAATAATTTTCTGCAAACCATTGTCTTTGAAAAGTAGAAGTCAGTAATAATATTGAATACATGGCTAGAGAATTCTAAATCTTATAATATATTCTTGTGGATTTTTTATAACAAAGATTTTATTTGCTTTAGAAATCTCATTACTTGTTTATTTCTTTCAGTCTAATTTGCTTATTTTTACTGGTATCATTTCCCTTGGTCACTAAGAGTGAAATAAAACCAACAGATTTTATTTGTTAAGCCATTAAAATTACATTACGGTTTCTCAGAAGGCAAGGCTCTGCATAGATCATTAACAATAAATATTTCTCAAAAAACTCCATCCCAAGAAGAAAAACAGGGCCTGTTGGGAAAGAGTGAAAAAAGAGCCAGGGAGTGAGCAAGTCTAGGAGTGAAGCAGAGGTGTGGGAAGTGAGTGCAGGCAGAGGACCTAAGCTAAGATGCTCAACTAGCCCTGTCCGCCCATTGAGCAGAGTGGCCCTCCTGCACTGTGGAGGTCGAAGCCTGCAGCAGAAAATGGGAGCGCTTCTTTTGTTCTTGCGTGCATTGTAGTTCATCTTCAATTTTTAAAAACATTTTTAAAAAGCCCTAATAGGAACACAGTGCTAGAGATTTTCTGGTGGTGTAGAAAGAGCCTCTCCAGGCAGGATTAGCTGGTTGAAATACTGTTACAGATTTAACCTCCATATTGTGGATACGGAAGTTTTATTTTCACATTACGTTTTATGTAATGTGACTATCAGATTAACCTCATGCCTTGGTTTCCTGGCTTGTGCACGTGGACAAAGTGTATGTAGTTTATCCCTGTTTTGAGAGTGAACCATAATATTGCTTGCCAAGAGCACTCAGTAAATGTTATCATTCTCAGTCAACAAGCATGTGAATTTAATAGACACTTAATGGAGTCCAGAATTAGTTTATTCTCCTTTTGGAATCCTCTGTTTATGTTACCAAACTAACTAGAAAGCTGTACTAATTTTCAGAGGATTCTTTTATGAGGTAAAATAGAAAAAGCAAAGGATCTGAGTGTGTGCTTATAATAGATGTTGTATTTGGGTTCTGGAGAATCTGATAAACCACTTATCACCCTGCTCCCACATGCCATCACAGAGCAGTCCCAAGATGTCCCGTACACAGTCAGGGGAGCTATCTTTGTTCTTTGCTTCTCTCTGCCTGTGAGAGTCTGTCTGTCTCTCTCCCTCCCCCCTCTCACTCTCTCAGTAAACAATGTTACATTTTTGAGCTATATGTGTTGTTTGCTAGAATTCAAGGTGGTAATCTTCCTCCTATTGCTCCCTTTTAAATTCCATATATGCTTTCATTTTACAGTTTTTATTAAATGTCATAGAGAATATGTTCTTACCATTTTTAGCTGGTGAGTCTTGTTACTCAAGGGTATTCCTGAAACAGTTACTGTTTACTAAACTAGCCTGAAACAGTGTTTGATGTTATCTGGGAGCCTAGGTCGTGCAATCTGCAGTAGATGGAGGTTTCCAGCGTTGGGGACCGAGAGCCTTGTCTAGGTTTCCTGCTCTTGCAGGCCTTGGCTGGGCTACTCTAATTAGCACTGTACCTTCCTCACCACAAGACAATGAGAGAGCACAGCTTTTCCCAAGAACATCATCTCGGAAAAATCTTTAAATTATTGAAATATTCTAAGCTTTAACATGAGTGATTATTAAGTTAAATTTCTTACCCTACATATTAGCCACTGGGGGCCCATGGTGAGGGAAAGATCAACTATAAACAAAGCTAGCACTTTCGAAAGTTCTCTGGATATTAATTGTAGTATAAAATAAATCTTGTTCTTTTTACATAAAAGAAGTGGAATGTAAGGTTAAAAGGGCTCTAAGGAATCTTAGGAGAGAGGCAAGGTCAGTGCGACCTAACTGGAAGGAAGGAAAGGCAGGCTGGAATGGCCCAAGGCTCGGGTGGTGGCCTGGCCACAGCTCACAGAGCCTTTAGGCTATGGAAAGATTTCTCACTTTATCCAGCGTGCAGTTAAAAGTCAATAAAAGACATTTAAGCATGGAGGTGTAAACCCAGTTTTTAATTTTAAAAATCACTGTGGGTCCTGTTTAAGGAAGAGACTCAAGAAGACAGAGTTAGCTGTGGTCATGCAGAGCGTGGAATTATTGCAACAGGGATGGAGCCAGAAGATATGGACAAATCAATCCGTTTCAAGAAAGCTCTGGAGGTGTTTGCCATTCATTCTTTCATGCATGCATATGTATTTTTACATATAGACATGTATATTTGTGTAGAGAATATGCATTTGTTTATGGACATTATTTTTAAAAATATTTATTTACCCTAAAAGTAAAGGGACGGAGAGAGAGACTGACAGAGAGACTGGGGCTGAACCAAGCCAAAGCTAGGAGCCAGGTACTTGGGCCGTCGTGTGTTGCCTCCCAACCACATGAACGCAAACAGGATTAGAAACCTGGAGTAGCCAGAAGTCAAACCAGGTACTCTGAAAACGGATGCAGGCATCCTAATTTGTGGCTTAACCTGCTATGCCACACTGCCTGCCCCTGAGTATGGACATTGTAAGAAAAAAAAAGAAAAGCAAAATGTATGCCAATATATTTACAGTGGTTATATGCCAGATTACTTACAGTGACTATATTCAAAATAATTATATTTAGGACAATTTTTGTTACCTTCTATACATTCTTCTATACATTATACAAATTCATATAAAAACATGAATTTATATAACTAAATAAATATGAGACATAGAAATTAACATAAATATGGCTAGTACCAAAGTCATAACCAATTCAAACTTCATTAAAAAAAAATTCTCTGGGGGCTGGCGCAGTGGCTCGCTTGGTTAATCCTCCACCTGCAGCACTGGCATCCCATATGGGCACTGGGTTCTAGTCCCAACTGCTCCTCTTCCAGTCCAGCTCTCTGCTGTGGCCTGGGAGGGCAGTGGAGGATGGCCCAGGTGCTTGGGCCCTGCACCCCATGGGAGACCAGGAGGAGGCTCCTGGCTCCTGGCTCCTGGCTCCTGGCTTCGGATCGGTGCAGCGCCGGCCCGTGGCGGCCATTTGGGGAGTGAACCAACGGAAGGAAGACCTTTCTCTCTGTTTCTCTCTCTCACTGTCTATAATTCTACCTGTCAAATAAAAAATGTCTGCACTATTCTAATATGATAAAGCACTTTAAACACAAAAAAGCCTTTTAAGGCAGTTTCTTAGGTCACAGGCTCTCTCAATTTGTCCATGAACTACACATAACTCTTAAAAAATAAGGTGCCAATTAATAATGTGGTAAATTTAATTAAATCCTCTTGCCATTGAATGATACTAGAATTCAATAATATAACTGTTTAAAAATTAAATTAATATCAGTGACCTGCAAATGAAATGTGATATCTCCTTATCTTTGAACTGTTTTTGAAAATGGAAACCTTTCTCTTCACTTATGGAATTTTATTTTTAAATCATAATGTTAAGAGGGATTATCTCAAGCCGGCGCCGTGGCTCAATAGGCTAATCCTCCACCTTGCGGCGCCGGCACACCGGGTTCTAGTCCCGGTCGGGGCGCCGGATTCTGTCCCGGTTGCCCCTCTTCCAGGCCAGCTCTCTGCTATGGCCAGGGAGTGCAGTGGAGGATGGCCCAGGTGCTTGGGCCCTGCACCCCATGGGAGACCAGGAAAAGCACCTGGCTCCTGGCTCCTGCCAGGATCAGCGCGGTGCGCCGGCTGCAGCGGCGGCCATTGGAGGGTGAACCAACGGCAAAGGAAGACCTTTCTCTCTCTGTCTCTCTCTCTCACTGTCCACTCTGCCTGTCAAAAAAAAAAAAAAAAAAGAGGGATTATCTCTAGAATGTTAGATCATAATCAATTAAGAGTTCTAAATTAAATTTTTAAATTTACAACTAAAAAGATTTTAAAAATTAGCACAAGTCCCCCCCTTCCCAGTCAGATTATCTGTCTTCATAAAAATGTAGGGCATCCTAGGACATTCTTCTTGCTACAAGGTAGATATTGCATAGCGTTAGCCAGTCCTAAGTAGAAACAAGCCATGTGTTTCCGTACCTTTATTACTTTACATCATCAATCTTATTAGAAAGGCTGAACATACATACAGCAGCCTTTGACAGAAATGTTGATTCTTCTCTTAAATGATATCTGTCATGATAAATATAAAATATTCTAGTGACAGGAGATATGTTTTTCTTTTAGGTCATGTACATATACATTCTTACTGAAATAATACCGTAACAATAGAGATGGAGAGGCATCATGAAATAACTCAATTTTGTAGACCACCTGAAAATTTATATGCATGAAAATTTATGTGGCAAAAAGAAAGTTATTTTGCTTTTTTATAATCTTGTTTGGGGTTCAGCTCCCTGCACCTATTTATCTGACATCATTCTGCTGCAGGGATAACTATCATTGCAGTTTAGTGTTATGTTAGTGTCTTTGAGGGAAACTGCACAAAATTCAGGGAAAATGAAATCAAGTTTCACAAAAGAGTTTAAAGTTTGTGCACATGAACAGTCCTCAAAAAGTTCATGAAAAATGTATATTCTGAAAAAAATATGCACAGTTTTAAATTTTTTCCTGCCAAATATTATCCTTTAATAGTATTTTTCCATAAACTTTCTGAAGTACCTTCATATTATCTCTTATATGACTATGAACAACTTTTTGCAAATAGTGCAAAATCATGAAAAAACTAGTATTACAATGTTATAAGAAGCTAATGAACCAGAAATTTCTTTGAAAGCACTTTTCCTTTAGTTTTAGAAGAATAAAGAATCGTAATGGACATGTAAGGTAAATAATTTAAAGTGTGAAATACTCATATGCCCAATGAAAGCACAGCACATCAAATATCTCTTCTCTGGCTGGCTGTCTTGTCTGCAAGAGGGACTCTCAACAATGCACACAATGCAATAGACATTTGCAGTTTCCTTCTAATTAGCCTGCTTGTTGCAAAGAGAAATGTGACCGTAAAGTGCAAAAGCGTGACTGACTAATCACGCCATGTACTCCTTGACTTCTCAGAATGGCTGTAAGTGGTATTCTCATCAAATATGCAAAGCCGTCACGGAGCTGCTGTTGAGGATCTAAAACCCGCCCTGTTCTGTCTGGCGCCCAGTCATTGATTAGGCTGCTTATCCTGGCGGGGGAGAGCTGGTCCCCTTCCAGAAGTAGAGGATCCCGATCACATCGTCTTAGCTGAGGAAAAGTTGAAAGAGGCAGACCAGGCTTTAAAGTGTGGCAATGATCACATATGATAAGGCAGTTTCTCAGAGAAGGTCTCATATTAAAAATATGGAATAAGAAAGCTTTAGATAAGGAAAATTTCTATATTAGGTTAAAAAGCTTCATATATAAAAGGTCTTCAAAAAGTTTTTGGAAGATCTGTATTATGAAAAAATTATGCACAGATTTCAAAATTTTACATACCAAATTACTCTTATGTCTTAATTTCATTTCCATGAACTTTTTGAAATACCTTCATATTATCATCCAGATAGTTTGATCAAAAAAATAGATTCTTAGTGTACACCTAGGGTGGAAACTCTCCTCCTTACCCCAGGTGACTTTTCTTCACACACACACACACACACACACACATATATATATATAACTCTTTCATGGAATTATACTTGTATTCCAAACACTCTTTCCCCCTCCATATAGCCTTGATTCTTTAATAGTCAATCTGCCAATCACATTGGCTCTATAGCTAATTGATTTTGCGTGTGCTCATTTGTTCCTATGGTCACCTATTTTAGAACGTGACTTTCATCAATGTCCAGTATATTTGTTTCATTGCAATGTATTAGGAAAAGTTCTAAAACCCTCCCAGCTAAGCATGTCCTGCCCTGCTTCCCATAACCCGTGTGTATGCAAAGATGTCATATTATACAATCTTACCATATTATTATGGCAAAACTGGCTCACATATTGTCCAGATTAGCCTCATGAAACACAAGACTATTTAAAAGCAAGGAACTTTTTCATGCTGATGGCAGGGGAGGATGTCGCAGAGACTTGAAAGGTGAGAGGAACTTGACCTACCACTTACTACTTGAAGAGAGAGAGGGCCAGGTGGGAATGGATGTGCAGAGCCTTGAGCAACAGAAAGGGGCCCAATATCAAACAACAGAAAAAGTCATGCTCAGTGCTGCAGTCATGTACAGCCCAGTTTCTCCAGTAATTCCTCAATGAGCATGAAAGTAGCTAATTTTTCCTCTATTTCCTTCATGTAAGAACATAATACATGGGCTGGCGCTGTGACATAGCAGATTAAGCCTCCACCTGTGGCTCTGGCATCTCATATGGGTGATGGTTCATGTCATGGCTGCTCCTCTTCCCATCAGCTCTTTTCTAATGGCTGGGAAGGGGGGTAGTGGAAGGTAGTCTAAGTACTTGGGCCTCTGCACCTATGTGGGAGACTTGGAAGAAGCTCCTGGCTTTGGATCAGCCCAGCTCTGGCCATTGTGGTCATTGGGGGAATGAACCAGCAGATGGAAGAGCTCTCTCTGTCTCTCCCTCTCTCTGTCTGAACTCTGCCTCTCAAAAAAAATAAATTAAAAAAAAAAAAAGAACCCAGTATAACTAATATTGATTTTGGCCTGTGAGTTCCTAAGCAGAGAATCAGAACAGCTTACATGGACTTGTGATCTACAGAAACAATGAAATAATAAATTTATGTGTTTGTTTTTAATTTTGCATGTTTAATTTTGTCTACTGACTTTAAAAAAATTTTCATTGTGTTTTAATGGAAAAGAGACAAAGATATTCCAACCGTTGGTTCATTTCTCAAACACCTGCAACAGCCAGGGCTAGACCAGATCAAAGCAAGGAGCCAGGAACTCAGTCGGGGTCCCCCCCAAGAGTGACAGAGACCCAACTATGTAAGCCACCACCTGCCGCCTCCCAGAGTGTGCAGCAGCAGGAAGTTACGTGAGGCTCTCTGAAATGGGTCGTCGGTGTCCCAAGTGTGTCTTAACCACGGCTCTACACACTTCTGCAACTGTGGTGTTTTAGACTACTGCGTTTATTTTTTATTTTTATTTTTTTTGACAGGCAGAGTGGACAGTGAGAGAGAGAGACAGAGAGAAAGGTCTTCCTTTGCCGTTGGTTCACCCTCCAATGGCTGCCGTGGCCGGCGCACCGCGCTGATCTGACGGCAGGAGCCAGGTGCTTCCCCTGGTCTCCCATGGGGTGCAGGGCCCAAGCACTTGGGCCATCCTCCACTGCACTCCCTGGCCACAGCAGAGAGCTGGCCTGGAAGAGGGGCAACCGGGACAGAATCCGGCACCCCAACCGGGACTAGAACCCGGTTGTAACTGGTTCCACAGCAGTGACTGACCCGTATTCATCACACCAGGCCTTTATTAGACTCCTTTCCTGTGTTAAAATCAACAAGCCTTCCCAGTGCTTTCATCCCAATTCAACATCTCCCGAACTCCTCCTACAATGATTTGTACTATTCTTTAATCAGAATATTCTCAGAACACTTTGCTGACCTTGACCTCCCAATTCCCATGCATGTTTGCTGTTCTGTGTATTCACCTGCCACTCCTTTCGCTGGACACTGATTCCATGAAAATAGGAGTGGCATTTCCAGGCCCTTTATGTTCTCTGTACCTAGCGTATCACTCAGCACCAGCAGGTCTACAAGCTCGCCCTCAGATGAACCCTAACTCCACATTGAATCTACACCTGATTCTTCCTGTCCTTTGTCAAGGTCATCTCACTCCTTGTCTTTTGCCTTTGCTACTGCACCTCCCTCAGCTGAGCTCTCCAAGTCGTCAGTCTGCAAGTCCTTCACAGAGGTAAACAGCTATTCCAGAAAAATGCTGCCTTATGACATTGCAGATCCATCTTTGGCTTAGTGGCTAAGACGCCTGCATCTCAGAACAGAGTGCCTGGGTTCAAATCCTGATTCTGTTCCCAATTCCAGCTTCCTGCTAATGGTACCCTGGGAAGCAGCTGCCATCTGCCACTGTATGGGAAACCTGTTTTCCAGTTCTGGCTCCCAGCTATGGTCCGGCCCCGCCCTGGCTATTGTGGGCATTTGTGAAACAAACCAGCAAACCAGAGCTTATTCTGTCTGTCTCTCAAATAAATAAGTCAATAAATAAATAGATAAGTATTTTGAATATTAAAAATAATAGATCTCAGCAAAGGCACTAGCTGGGAGTCAGTTTCCTTAACAACAAGAAGAGTTCTTCAAAAAGTTTTTTTTTTAGCATAACTAGGAATGAATTCAGTAGAAGAGTAGTATTTTCACTTCTCTGATACCTCTAGTAAAATCTTGTTGACATAGAATATATGCTTAAGGAACCAAATTAGTAACAAAGTTCCACATGTTTCAGAGAATACAGCGACTATAGCAACTGTCATCCTGCTCATGTCATCTCTACTTTTTTTTATTCAAACACCCTACCAGTTTTGACCCACCATGATAAAGCTAGAAATGAGAAATAGTAGAAGTAACAACACAGCCAAGGCCCAGAGAAAATTATCTTACTCAAGGTCAACGTGGCTGGAATAGAGTGAGTCCAGTATTAGAACAGCAGGTTGTATCTGAGCTGATCATCTCTCTACCACCCTCTTACCCAACCACACTCAGTGCCTGCTCCCTAACAGCCTAGTATCATCAGTATCCTTCGTATTCTGAGAGGGGGTTCTATGGTTTGGATATTTGTCCCCTCCCAAACTCATACTGAAGTTTATTTGCCATTTTTACAGTACCAAGAGATGGGCTTATAAGAGGTGAGTGGGTCATGGGGGTCTCACTCTCGTGGGTGAGATTGTGCCATCTTCAGAAGGCGAAACCTAAGCCTTCTCGCCTTCTCTTGCCATTCCACATTCAAACATGGGATGGTACAACAAGAATACCCATGCCAAATCTTAGATTTTCCAGCCTCCAGCACTGTGAATTAGAAAATTTCTGTTAGTTAAAGATTGTCCAGTCTCAGGTATTCTGTCACAGAAGCAAGATGGACTAAGACAGTGGTCAAATTAAGGGATGCAAAAGATGGAATGACATGAAATGTGAGATAAACTTTTTTTAAAAAATATTTATTTTATTTATTTGAATGAGTTACAGAGAAAGGTAGAGACAGAAAGAGAGGTCTTCCATCCGCTGGTTCACTCCCCAGATGGCCACAATGGCCAGAGCTGCACCAATCTGAAGCCAGGAGCCAAGAGCTTCAGTAAGTTAAGCCACTGCTTGAGAGGCCTGCGACCCGTATTGCCATGCCATTTTAAGGCCTGGCTCCTCGCCTCTTATCCAGCTTCCTGTTAATCTGCGTGGAATGCAGTGCATGATGGTTTAAGAGTTTGGGTACCTGTTACCCATTTGGGAGCCCTGCATGGAATATGGGCTCCTGGCTTTGGCCTGGTTAGCCTTGACTATTATGGGTATTAATGGAGTAGACATTCTGCCTCTCTGTTGTTCTGCCTTTCAAGTAAATGAAAAATAAGCAAATAAACATGAGAAGAAAGTACAATGAAGATCCTTTATTGTATTTCATATAAAAACTTGAAGAGCAAAGTAGGATTGTTTTTGTTTCGAGTTCTTTGAAAAATGTATTCTTTCCACATATTTGTTGTAGGAAAGTAGAAATTCATGTTAATTTATGAAACAGAAAACTGACATACATCACAATCTCTTATTTGTTTTCTAAGAGAACTGATAACACCTGACTAAAATAATATATTTTAAAAAATTCTGTAAGACAAAGCATCTGCGCTTGGATCAGACATATAACTTTATGCCAAGAAAGGAGTCTTGTATTTAAGTATATTCTTTCACTTAAGTTAATTCAATGAGATTTCCTATTGACATATGCTAAGCCCTCACTCTTTAATCTGACCTTAATTTACATTTCTTAAAAATATTTACCTATACCATACATTTCTAATTCAAACATAGGCTAAATTTTCATTGATTTTTTTGGTGTTTTCTAATCTGAGATTTTGTTGATTTTGCAATACTATGTCTAGTCTAAATCAACTATGTGTTCAGCCAGGGCTATGCTCTTGTTTATAAATTGTAAATATTCACACAAGTCTTTTCTGTTTCCTGGTGAATTACATAGTGTTTTGTGATTATCATTATTTTATTTCCTAGCCACAATATAGAAGTATCTGTATTCAGTATATAATGATTTTGCTCCTTCAAAACACAATCTATCAGTATTGTTGAGAGTTTCCCAGCAAGACCGTGAATACTCAGTGTGTGTTCTCTAATTCTGAAAGTACAGCAAAACTTGGCTTTAGAATCTAAGCGGCATAGGTGCTGTCTCAGAAGGGGTGCGCTGGATGGCTCCTAGACTGAACACCAGAATGTCTAAAAGAAGGCTTCTTCTGAAGCCCTTAACCTTCAAGGCGCCGTAGCCTTTCTTTCCTGACATGAGTACAGTGAATAGGATTTTAATAAAAGTCCTGCAGCACCGACGCCTGAAAGGTCAGGGCTCACGATAAAGCTGCCAACGCTGCAACTTTAAGAAAACAGATCCTGACGACCTTCACTAACGCTGGGGCCGCCTGTGCTCCAGGCAGAGGATCTGTAGTTTAAAATTCCATTTGAGACCCGACTCCCTCATTTGACAGGATCATGGTCTCTAATCTTATTTTTGGTGTGCGCAAGGTGACTGTATGCCGGTAGAAACTGGCATTTTTGTATGGTTCTGAGGACCTCAGGAAATAATTTTCTCCAGTGATAGATACGCTTCCCTGTCCCCAACTTTGACTTTCTGATCACCTATTCCATTAATACTAAGTGCCCTGTATCGAAAAGTAAAAGAAATTTGATACTGAAGTAGACTTGATTCACCAAAGCTTCCATTCCATTTATTTTCATTTTTGTCCCTAAATCTCTCTTCAACATTTTATGGATTGAATAACCCTGAAATTGGGAGCTGGTGATATACAACAACAATTTCTACAATTTCTGTGTGTCCACTAGTAGAACAAAAACCCAATTATCACTATAAAACTAGTTGGCAAGTGTTACAAGTTCCATTTACTGGTAAGTAAATAAAGTTTTAAAACTTAAATGTTCAAGGTTACATAAATGATAAGAAGCAGTGGCAGAATTCACTTTCTTAAGACTATCCAGTTTACAAGCAGTATGCCATCTCCAAGTCTAAAATACTTGTCTACATTTCTTACCTTAGCATCTCATTTTAAATCAATTCAAGTTAATAAACATGCCTTTGACATGACGGCTATAAAAGAAAATCTTTATTTAAACTATTCTAGGTCATGATTATAAAAGAAGATTTCAAAGTCATTTTATGAAGTAATTTCAAAATGACAAATCTCACAGAAAATTTATCAAGCCAAACAACAAAAACTCAGACCAGTCTCACCAAGAGTGTTAATGTAAGTCTTAAATAGTGATACTAACGAAACTCAATAGCACATTATAAATAACATCATGAACAATTCTTCTAGAAAAACAAAGCAGTTGAATATTAAGACACTATATGGCCGGCGCCGCGGCTCAATAGGCTAATCCTCCACCTGCGGCGCCGGCACATGGGATTCTAGTCCCGGTTGGGGCGCCGGATTCTGTCCCGGTTGCCCCTCTTCCAGGCCAGCTCTCTGCTGTGGCTAGGGAGTGCAGTGGAGGATGGCCCAAGTGCTTGGGCCCTGCACCCCATGGGAGACCAGGAGAAGCACCTGGCTCCTGCCTTGGGATCAGCGTGATGCGCCGGCCGCAGCGTGCTGGCCGCGGCGGCCAATGGAGGGTGAACCAACGGCAAAAGAAAGACCTTTCTCTCTGTCTCTCTCTCTCTCACTATCCACTCTGCCTGTCCAAAAAAAAAAAGACTGTATGATATACCTTATTAATAGAGCTGATGGAAAAAATATAATTCTCTTTAGAGATGACAAAAAGGCATTTAACAATTTCAATATAAGTTCCCCCAAAATACCAAAAAATATCGTATTAATTAGGAACTCATGAATATTTCTTCAATATGAATATATATATCTATTTCTACTTATATGTTATCCAAACTTCATCATTTATTCAGTGTCTTTCTTAAGACAAACACTAGAGAAATTCCCACTGGAACAAGATAGTTGTATACTATTGTTACTGTGATTTAATGATATGTTAGTGATATATGACAAAGCAATTAAAGGAATATGACTTAGAAAAAGATGGACCACCTCTGTTTGCAGTTGATATGGTTAGTTTTATGAAAAAACTGAGGAAAATCAATTAAACTGCTACTAGATATAAAGAAATAATTTAATAAAATAGCAAGGCATAATTTTGACTTACAGAAATCAATAGATACACATAATTACACACTAATAATGAAGGTATCTAGAAAGTTTTTTTCCTGAATTTCAAATGATAGTTATTTTCATAAATATTTTTGCATTTGGGGAATGGAAGCAAGTGTAATGTGCACATAGAACAATGAGATTTTATGTCTTAGAACAACAAGAAGAGAGTAGAGGAGAAAACTCATTGGAAGACTTTGGATGGTGAATAGTAAAGTTGGTTACTATAAGGACTGGAGGCAGAATCTAACTTTTACTTTTGGAAACTTATGCACAGGAAAAAATACAGCTAAGCTATGAGCACATAAGCAGTGAAGGGTCAGGGACAGGAAGGGACAGTGAGTGGAAGGGCCAGGGCCAGGTAGGGGCCCTTTCAAATGATAAATCATACAATTGACTGAAATCAAACATGGTGGAAAGCAGTGAATTCACTGAGCCAGGAAGAGAACATTGACCTTGGTCTGTAGAATCTGAGGATGAGGGTGGAGACACCGGTTAAAGTAGTGCTGAGGAGATTGTGGTCAACGATTATCCCCACAACAATTCCCTATCCATTTTTCCCTCCTGCCCCACATTAGGGAATGGTCAAGGCTGTGTTATAAAATCAGAATGAACTGGACCAGTACTTTTCCCTCTTTGGCATTACTTTCCTTTGTTCTCACACTTCTATCCCAAACACCGACTCTAACTCTCTCTCATTTCACTGTATCATGTTGAAAAGGTGAGATAAAAAGAGGGAGAACAAAGGAGAAGGATAGTGTTGAAAGTTATGAGTTCTCTACGCTTGTTCCAACCACTTACCAGTCAGAGGAATGAAGCTGAGGCTCACCAGACCCTATCATTCATTCTCTTTCAACAAGCTCATTCCCCTCTCTGAGCCTTTTGCAGTTAGAATTCTCATTCTCAGTCACTGGTCCTTTCCCTTTTCCTTCAGGCCTGACCATCTAATCAAATACCAGAACAACAGAAAAGTTGTGTTCCCTGGACCTGGGTTTATTTTTCACAACATTTATCTAGCTTTTTACCATTTGTTTTCTTCTCTGTGATATGCGTGATGTGTTTTCTGTTTTCTTTGTTTTCCCTTTACTATTGCATTCTGAGAGCTTAAAGCTGTACCTGGCACAGAAGAGGCATCTTCTAAATATTGGTTGAATAAATGAATGAACAAATGAATGAGAAGTTCTAGTAATAGTACAAGTGTACTTGTACTTGCAGCTGTATCTTATTTTATCATCAAGACAATTTTGAGAAAGCAGAAAAAAATTCTTTGAGAAATTTCTCCTTAAAAATAACAAACATTATGCTATATAGATGTTTTTGAAAAAAGAAAAAAATATTCTGGCCATTCTCTAGTTCTTGAAGGTCACTGATTTTTCAAAAAGGAGGTAATGATTAGTTTTCTGGCACCATATATTCTCCAGCCCTTTCTCCTTGGACTCAGATATTTCTTCATTGTTTAGAAACATTTAGACTTGCATTTATGAAACCTCAAAGCATTCCATGACCTTTGGTTGTAAGTTTTTGTCGCTCTAAAGGAGAGATAATCTCTTCTTTAGATTTTAATAATGGTGATAATGGTTAATAGCTGATATACTACTTTCACAAAAACTATCAGAAATAACAATTTGCAAGTTACTGCATGAAACATAATTTCTATTTTTTTCAAATCCGGCTTAATATCATAAATTGAATATATTGAGATTTATTTATGCACCTGCATAGTGTTGAACAGTGAATTTAATTCTGTTTTTTATGTTATAAATAAGCAGATGTTTTTCAGCATTTGTTCATATTTCCAATTTCATTCCAAACCTGTTAATAAATTGCAGCCTCTTGATACCCAGGCTCACAAGTAGAAGCTGATGCCTACTTATTGAGATGCTGTCTTGAAAACATGATAGAGTTTCTGTGACTTCGTACTTTATGAACTTGATCTTGTTTCACCAGTGAAGGGGAAAACAAAGAACCATTTTTTGAGAAGGTTCTCCTATTACAAACATGCTAGGGCCTTGACATCAGTCTTGCCAAGAAGGACCACTCTAGATATGAGCAGAGGGGTGAAAACAGCTCTTGGTGTGGCGGCACTTGCAAAGTACTTACTGCTCCCCAACATCACCAATTTCAAGAGAATCAGCTTATAATATTCTGGGATATGTGCCGCTTCAGCAACAGGAATCTCATTCATTCTGGAATGCAGTTTTCCTGGTTTCAATGTGCCTTAACTTTTTCTTAAAATGAAGTTCATTTTAGGAACATGAATTTTTCCCCAAAACAAATTTAAACAGAAAAAAATGGAGCTGGTACATTTTGTGAGCTGAATATAAACACTTTTATTTCATTTCTCATACATACTTTATATGCATGAAATAAAGAAAGGAATTATAGTGGAGTACAGTTAGGAGATAGATTTTGTTCCCACTGTGCCACTGTATTATGGTTTGTCTTTCTTAGAATATCCCTCTAAGTAGTTCTCACGGAACTTTCATCCATGATGGCGATACTGCATCCTTGTATGTGCACTAATATGTGGTCCCTAGCCACATGTGGTTGTTGAGTACTTGAAATATGGCTAATGCAGCAAAACTGACAAACTTCAAGTTTGTTTCAGCTTACTTAAACTTCAATATTTACAACTGGTAGCCGGCACCGCGGCTCACTAGGCTAATCCTCCGCCTAGCGGCACCGGCACACCGGGTTCTAGTCCCGGTCGGGGCGCCGGATTCTGTCCCAGTTGCCCCTCTTCCAGGCCAGCTCTCTGTTGTGGCCAGGGAGTGCAGTTGAGGATGGCCCAAGTGCATGGGCCCTGCACCCCATGGGAGACCAGGAAAAGCACCTGGCTCCTGGCTCCTGCCATTGGATCAGCGCGGTGCACCGGCCGCGGCGGCCATTGGAGGGTGAACCAACAGCAAAAGGAAGACCTTTCTCTCTGTCTCTCTCTCTCACTGTCCACTCTGCCTGTCAAAAAAAAAAAAAATATTTACTACTGGGTGATGGCTGTTACACTGGATAAAATAGTTCTGAGGCACATCAAATCCCTTTCTGCATTTCTTCTACATGCTACCTGAAAACCAATGAAGCTACCTAGCTCTTCCGATTCCAGAATCTCCTCCTTAACAGTATAGAAAAGGAACCCTCTATATTTGGTAGAATGATTCTTCCCACCCAAATGCCTATTCCCCAATATCTGTGAATACATTACATGACAAAAAGTACCTTGAAAATAAGAATATGCCATGGATTCTGAGTTAGAGAGTTTCGCTTGATTATCTGGGTGGGCTTGATCACATGTGTTTACTAAAGGGAGGTGTAAGAGTTAAAGATGGAGAGAAGGTGTAAGGAGTACAAGGAGGAACCAGGGCAGAAAAGAGAAAGGTACCATGTTGCTGGCTTTGAAGATGGGGGAAATGGACCACTAGAAGCCATTGTGCTGTCGCTCCCTCTCAAACTTGAGAAGGCAAGGCAAGGCAAGGATTTCTCTCCTATGGCTTTGCAAAGGATCTTCGATGACACTGTGTACACATTGTAGGCTTCTAGCCACCAGAACTGTAAGATCATAAATCTGTGTTGCTTTAAGCAATTACACTTGCCATAATTTGTTTCAGTAACATTAGGAAACTGTCATACTGCTCTAGAAAATGTCTTGCATCCAGGATGCCGATCTGTTGTAAAATAGGTGCGTCTGGGATCATGCTCCACAGCGTGTAGTTGGGATTCAGTTGTCTATGCCAAATGAAAATGCACAAGCAGGTCCCAGTCACTGAGCCACTGATGCAAACTCAGCAGCCTCCCAGGTAAGCCCCCTTGTTCCCTCAAGTTCTCTTCCCACTCCCCTGCCACCCACCTGACCACCACAGAGCTTCAACAGGCTGTTTCCACCAAGGAAGCTGTGTCATATTGTACATCAGCTATCCGGAACTTTTAGTCTCCTGAATGCTTTGCTGATACAAGTAACGGTGATGACCTGCTTGTATGGATAGATCCTCAGTGCTAACATGAGAATTCAATAGAATAATGGCAGGAATACAATCACTACTGTACAAGGCATCACTGGTGATTATGATAGAAACTAGTGGAGGTATATAAACCTGTCTGTGATGGTATTGTAACCAAGCATTCAGAATATGGGGAAGGGCGGCCAGCACAATATGCCAGTTCCTCATAGAGACTGCACTAAGGACTATCAGTTGAAGGGTTATGAGTTTTAAGTGCTGGTGGCTCACAGAAAAGTGAAGATTTCTTTACCATAAATAGAATTGCCCTTCTGTCCTTTGTCACAGTTTAAAAACCTCACAGTTTATATCATGTAATCATTTGGGGTCTACTTTTCACTCAGACTAGTGTAGCACCTTCATGCAGCAAAGTAAAAAAGGCCCTGCTGTCTAGTCTTGATGTCCCTCAGTTAAACAGAAATTGAAAGTTGCCTCATGCCTCAGACCTCAACAGGTGGGCAGACCTTAAATGGAGTTAAAGAGACCAGGTTCCCTCCAGTGATGTGGCCAACATAGCTGGCCAAGGGATGTGCAAACACCAGTGTGAGGCCAGCCTTCTATCAGTTAAATTTTTGAGAAGAGAACAAAGTTCCAAACCCACGTCATCAGTTCGAGCTAGCTATGGAGTTTGCAGCTTACTAGCCCCAGCTGCCCAATGCCACATGGAGGAGCAAGCTGGTTTTTGTTTTGATCCTCAGTTTTAAGGTTATGTAATGTGTTTCAATTCTTATTTAAATCAAACTTGTTTTCGGAAACAAACTGGAAAATGTGCAAGCGGACTTATTTCATACCTCCATTGTCCACAAAATATCTGAGATCCTAAGAACATATGCTCAGAAGCGGTAGTGCACCTGTGGGTAAATTATCCCTGCTACTTTACTAAACTATTGAAACATGTGTTGTTATCTACCAATACAAGTGTGGTAGAGCACATGGACCACAGCTCTTCGCTGAGACTGGGCAGAGCTGCTGCCTTCCACCCTACCCCTACTGAAACTTAGGACTCCATAAGATGAAGATATAAAGAAGTGCTGCTTTGATCTTGTTTTGTTTTACAATTTGATTTAATTTTTCCCTGTGCCAAATTTAATTGTTAAGCTAATAATTTTGGAATTGGGTTTTCAATGTAACTAGGTCAGAGAGCCTCGTCAGAGAGGAGTCTATTCTTGATTTTTTTTTTTTTTGTTCTTGTTTTTGTTTGTGTAGTGTCATTCTCTCTGAGAGCTTTACCATAGAGAAAATTGCTTATTTGGAAGGCTTTCATTAGCATTAACTGTTACAGGCTTCGGGATCCATCTGTCAGTGTAAAAGGATGTATGTGGGTCAGTGAAATTGAATTTTGACTTCAGTGTTCTTTGATTAAGGAAGGTAGGCAGACCTTCTTATCAAGTTTTTTGGCTGAATATGTGAGAATTGACATTATTTGAAACAGAATTTTTGGTGTTTTGGGTGGCTGAGGTGTTTTGTGGCTGTATATTCTGAGTTAACCTTAATCAGGACAAACCAGAATGAATTCCTAGATGCACACACCACGGAAATGCTACAGAGTTGCACTTGCTTTTTAATATATATGTAGAGCCGGCGCCGTGGCTCAATAGGCTAATCCTCCACCTTGCGGCGCCGGCACACCGGGTTCGAGTCCCGGTTGGGGCGCCGGATTCTGTCCCGGTTGCCCCTCTTCCAGGCCAGCTCTCTGCTATGGCCAGGGAGTGCAGTGGAGGATGGCCCAGGTGCTTGGGCCCTGCACCCCATGGGAGACCAGGAAAAGCACCTGGCTCCTGGCTCCTGCCAGGATCAGCGCGGTGCGCCGGCTGCAGCGGCGGCCATTGGAGGGTGAACCAGCGGCAAAAGGAAGACCTTTCTCTCTCTGTCTCTCTCTCTCACTGTCCACTCTGCCTGTCAAAAAAAATAAAAAAAAAAAAAAAAAAAAAAAAAAAAAAAAAAAATAATATATATGTATGCAACGGAAGACTGCCACTCCCCTTAAAGAAATATTTGTGAGACCTGTTTTTTAGTAGCCAAAACAAAAAGATACTAAAAAAATTGAAAAATAAAATATTCAGCAACACATTCTAGTCTGATCTTGGGTAGTTATAGTTGGGGATCATTTTTGTTACTGAGGCACAAGTCCCTACAATCCAATTTAGTAACTTCCAGAAATGTAAAGCAAGACACAACTGTCTCAGCACAAATACTATTGCTGTTGTAACTGGGTAAGAACAAGATCCTCTAACCAGAAGCAAATTATAGCCTATTCTTTTTTCTATAGGGCACTTGGACCAGTTTTATGTAAGATAATAAATCTGCAGAAATGGACTGTTTGTAATTAAAATTAAACATGCCAAATCATTTCATGATCATTTATAAAGTCAAGTGCCTGTTAATAACACAGTTAGATTTTCATTGTTATTACTTTCTTTAAAATTATTTCCAATTGAGAAGAATTATTTCCTTGAAAGTGGTCCAGTTTGAGGAGGTGCTGAAATTTAATTATTCTGGACTTCAGAAAACCTATCTTTTGGATTGCTTTTTTTATATATTTCTGAAGAATTGAAGATTAAGTGCATGAGCTTGTATTAGCAACTTTATAATGTGCACGTCTATCATAGAATAGTGACCACTGTGTAATTCTGCTATCAAATCACTGGGGCAGCCTGTTTTCTTAGCTTAAAGCTAGAATTAGAGATAGAGACCCTAATTACAAAGCAGCAGCATTTAAATACATGGAAAGTTTGCTTAAAGAGACATGAGGAACATAACATCTAACATTGGATGCCATTATTACTCAATGAAAATTATTAAAATTTCTACTACTTCTACCAGCTTTACTCTAAAGTTATAGCAAGAATGGCATTCTGACTTGCACAGTTCAATATTAAAAGCCTTTGTACCTGTTCTTGCCTGTGCTGTTCTCATGACTCAGTTACAGTCTCAACTTTATGCCTCCTGTAAATTCAGCATGAGCACCTTGAACAAAGAGCTTCCGTGAAGGTTACCACCCCACCCCCACAATGAGCATAACCAACCTGTGTGTCCCCGGAATGTACTGTACATGCCTGTACAATAATACCACATTGTATTGATTTTACCAAATTGCCTTAGAATATCTACTGCTTCCTATACTGTGTGACACATAAAATAGTACTCAATAAATATTTTCCCCTTTATAAACAAGATGCAAGGTGTTTACTTCGCATCAATATTTTCTTCAGTAGACTTTAAAGACATTTTCTTTGGAAAGTATTTCATTTACCAACACCTAAAAAGTTTAGTCCATATCCTTATACTGATAATTTAATTTTTTGTATAAATGTAAGTTCTCAGTTTAAAAAAATCAGTACATTCAATTTCATACAAAGACAAATAGGACAATCTTTAGCAGTTTTGTTGGGACATATTCAAATTAATGAGACATTTGTTGTATACCATACTGATCAGGAGTTCTATAAATAAGCTAAAACCCCAAAGGATAGTAAATTTGAAATGACTCCCATAAATTCTTGCCTATTTGAACATGAGCATGAACAGCATAAACAGTGGGCTATCAACTGAACACTATCTTCTATAAATGTATCGAAAGAAGTAACAATTGTGAACATGCTTATTTGGAAAGTGCTATGAATATAAAAAACCTAAGACAATCTTACTTGAATTAACATGTTAATGAACAGGCTATGTTCAGTCTTGACTAAAGCTAACCATTAGAAGTATGATGAAGGAAATAGTGTGAAATTGCCAGTTCTACCTCCCATAATTTATTGACATTTATAAGATCAGTTATCTTCCTTTAACAGAAAAAGAAACAAGTGTGGAGAATGCTAGAAGTCAAGGATTAAGGACGTCAATCGTGGAAATTCTCCTCTAGGAATGACAAGCTGTGAGACCTTTGGGAAGCTATTTAGTATGTTTGGCCATAATTGTGTACATCTCAGAAGAAAGTGTTAAGAACAGATGCTCTTTAAAAAATTTTGTACAACCTTTATGTGTTTTTGACTATTTTTGTGCAGGGATATCTAATAGGTAAGAAGTTCCTTAAACTGCTTTCTTCAATTTAGGAATTAATCAATGTGCATTTATTATCTACTATGTCTAGTGCACAGAACAAGGTCTTATAGATATAACTCTCATAAAGCAATTTAGAATGCAGCTGTAGGAACAGTAAATATTTACATAATAAAATAAAACCCTGCGTCATGGGACTGGTGGTCCATATCCTTTGATCTCCTAAAAGGATCTTAAACTTTAATTCCCTACCTTTCCTGAAATATTTTCAAATCTTCCATATCCAGTAGAATAGTTTTCTTTTCTTTACTCCTTAGATCACAAAAATCTGCAGGCTTTTTGCAAACATCTTTCACAAACTGCCTTTGATAAAGAGATTTCTAACCAGATCAATTTTCAAAAACATTGACTTTTAAGACATTATCATGGTTTTCCAGCAAAAAAATCATAAGTTAAACAATGAGGACATTAGCAAAACAGTAGCAAATTGTTTAAATAGTTCATATACTGTTTGTTTTAAATCAGTTGTAAAATAATGTCAGAATTATTCATTTCAATTTCTTTACTGTCCAAATACTAAAAATCTATGTAAACACAGTACACCTATTTTGACTAGGTGTTAGGAAAAAAAAAAAGATAAGGCCAGACATTGGAGAGAATGTGTCCACCCAAGAGTCATTTAAATTGTTTCAAAGCTATAAATATATATTTTGTTTGCTTACTAAATACTAAAAGTTACTTATCTGTGTGTGTTTTCCAAGACCCCAAATTTGAGACTTTGACTTTCCATTGTAACATATGTCAATTTTGTTCTATTTAAAAGTATCAGGGAGTAGATTTTTGGGACAATGGTTAAAATGCTGTTTGGGATGACTGCATCACTTATTGAAGTGTCTAGGCTCAACTCCCTGCTCTGCACTCTATTCTAGCTTCCTGTTAATTCATAGCCTAGGAGGCACCAGGGGATAGCTCAAGTATTTGAGTGTCTGCCATCCAAGTGGGAGATCACATGGAGTTCCTAGATCCTGTCTGTCTCCCAGCCCAGTCCTGGCTACTGTACACATTTCGGGATTGCATCAGCAGATGGGAGATCTTTATGTTGGCTGTCTGGCTTTCTGCCTTTCAAGTAGAAAAATGTTTTTTAAGTACAGATATAGGTGAGCATCTAACCCAGTGATTAAGATACTGGTTAAGACACCGTATCACACTGTACTTGGGTTTGATTCTCAACTCTAGTTTGGGATGCCATTGTCCAGCTGGTGGGAAGTGGTAAGGAATCAAGTAATTGAATTCCTGCAACCCATGTGGGAGACCTGGATTGAGTTCCAGCTCTGTTTCCACTCCCTGCCCAGCCCCAGCATTTGAAGGCATCTGGGGTGTGAACCAGCAATTGGGAACTCTGTTTCTGTCTCTCAGCCTCTTAAATAAATAAATACAATTTTCGAAAGTACTAGACAAGCATCTATACTCAATTCCTAAGTGTGTCACTAATGGGACCTTAAGTGTACTCAATTTCATTGAATTTCTGTAGTTTTTAGTTTCTTCATCTGTATACTAGAAGTATTAAAGAACTCTGTAATTCTTCCTTACTCTAAACTTTACCATTTTGCTTCCCATGGTTTGAATTTTCTTTTAACCCAGGAAAACTGAACAGATGCAAAGTATAGAATTAAAAAGAAAATTGCCAATAACAGTAAAGCACACACACATGCATAGTAGATAATTTCATGTCAGCATGATCTGAACAGGCTATTCACTTAGGTCTGAAACAAAAATAAAAGATTGTCAACAATTTTAGTTGAAGTGACTGGAACATTACATATCTAACACTGTGTAAACAATCTGCATGGCCAAGAGGCTCAATTATTATAATCAGTTCCTAATAGGTATTTCATTTGAGATTTTCTGCTGTCTACAGCTCTGGGAAATAATGATAGTGTCGGTAGTCTCTCCAAAAGATTGTATATACAAGAATGGTTTATTGTAGTAGGGAGGTTTGAGTTTATATCTAGACTGCTAACGTTTTGAATCTTATAGAACATTTTACATGGTACTCAATTATATAGCAATACATTTATTAACAATGTTTAAGCAGACTCCAATCCTTTTTTCTGTGTAATTTAAAAAAATGATTGACTCCTGTTTGCTGGTAGTCAGTTCCACTTTTTAAAGCTTGTGTCAAATGTCTCCATGTCTTAGGAAAACATTGAGCTTCCTGTATTCCAAAGTGAAGGGAGATAGAATGTAGCAAATCACATAATAGTGGAATCTCTACTTTGGTTCAGTTCTTCACTGGCTATTGTCCTCGTTTTGACTTTTTGGGAGTTGGGGGCAAACCTCATTGCATCTAATAAATACAAGGTCAATATCTAACCTATGGTGCCAGTAGTGACACAGCAGGTAAAGCTGACACCTGTGACCCCAGCATCTAATATGGGCACTGGTGTGAGTTCTGGTTGTTCTGCTTCTGATGCAGCTCTTTGCTAACAGCCCAGGGAAAGCAACAGAAGATGGCCCAAGTGCTTGGACCCCTGCCACCCAAGTAGGAGACCTACAAAAATCTCTTGCCTTTGGTCTGGCCCAGCCCTGGCTATTGCAGCCATCTGGGGAGTAAACCAGCAGATGAATGATCTCAAACTCTCTCTCACACTCTCACTCTCGCTCTCACTCTCTGACTTTCATGTAAATAAATAAATAAGGATCTATTGATACATATTTTTGTTGTGGGACAATATCTTCTCTTTAATGTAAGGTATGTAATCTAGACTTGTAGAAGCCATTAGTATTTCTTTTTCACAGTACTGGTTACAGAATGTTTTATACTTTTCAAACAATTCTGACTCAAATAAGACATTTTAACTGTTCATTAGCAAATATTTGGGAAATCAAAATTCGGTGATTCCTGTTTAAGGAGATGTTTCCATTTGATTTCAGATTTTAAGAAATGGAGAACAAATTAATAGACATTCTACTTCAAGTAGTATAATTTTTTGCAAATATTCCAATATATTAAACTAAGGTAAAGAGTGCATTGGAAAAAATAAAACGTGTGCAAAGGAACTATGGGAAGAGCCTGGGATACCTGGTAGTTAAATGAGTATAGATGTCTCTATAACATCATGAGCATGCGTGAGGGCAGTGGAGAGCAGGCAGCAATCCACGTCAAAGTGTACAAGAGCTCACCCTTTTCCTGTGTGAAATGACAAAGTGTAAAATGTCTGTAAGCAGTAGAGTGACAAGTTATCAGGGCTTGTTCTGGCGTTTTATGCAGAATGAATTAGAGCAAAGCAATAAAAAGAGAATATATGCAGGAAGGAAAAATTCAATCCAGAGGAAAGGGGAAAGTGGACCCAGCTGGGGGGATGGATACACAGAAAACTGGACAAATCTGAGACATGTTTCCAAAGTTTTATTCACAAAGCTTTTTAAGCAATTGATGCAGAAGTGAAGTGAAGAGGGAGGCAAAGAATGACTTCTGATTTCTGGATTGAGTGATTGTTTAGATGGTGTTACCATTACTGAGCTGAAGATCAATAACAGAGTAGTAACAAAATCAGCAAGTAAGATCCAAAGGTACATTTGACTGTGTTTGTGATGCCTCCGATATATCTGAGTGCATTAAGTATCATGGATCTGGTTGAGTGTTCAAGTCTAGAACTCTCAAAGGAAGACTAAACTAGAGAGAAGTTTGAGGCCTTCTGAGAGTCAGGGACTGTGTCCCGAGGACTCCCAATTCTTTGGGCAATTAATGAGAGTACAGGAAAGAGCAAGGGTCAATGTAGACCAATACTGTAAGTTCAAACACATTCCTAGATGGAGAAAACTGGTGCTGACCTTGTCTTTTTTTTTTTTTCCAAAGATTTATTTATTTATTTGAAAGCCAGAGTTACACAGAGAAGGAGAGGCAGAGAGAGAGAGGTGTTCCATCTACTGGTACATTCTCCGATTGGCTGCAAGGGCCAGAGCTGCACTGATCCAAAGCCAGGAGACAGGAGCTTCATCTGGGTCTTCCCATGTGGGTGCAGGGGCCCAAGGACTTGGGCCATCTTCTACTGCTTTCCCAGGCCATAGCAGAGAGCTGGATCAGAAGTGGAGCAGCTGGGACTTGAACCAGAGCCCATATGGGATGCTGGCACTACAGGTGGCTACTTTACTCGCTAAACTACAGTGCCAGCCCCTGACTTGTCTTTGACAGAAGTTCTTGTGGGTGGATGATAGTAGATTTCAGACTTGAGTTGACAGAAGTGGAAAAAGCTTGCTTAATGAAATCTTTCAAGAATTTTGGCTGTGAAAAGAATCACAGAAATTGGTCAGAAACTGGAGTAGTATATGGGCTCCAAAAGGCAGGTTTTGTTACTTGTTTTAGATGAAGTGAAAGACTGCATATGGAGGGGAATAATTGGTGAGGAAGTAGGCTGAGTGGGTTTTGTCCATGAAAAGCCAGAGGCAACAGGATGCAAAGCACAAGCTTCCGCAGTCTCCTTTTTGATCCTGGCAGGAGCCTGGAAAGTTCCCCGGACTTAGGTCTGTTGGTGTGGGTGGCGCAATAACTTTCTTTATTTTTTTAAATTAAGTAATCTGTTTTAACTCAGAAAATGAGTGCCTATAGCTTTCTTTTTAATACTAATACAAAAGGAAATATGGTGAAATATAACTTTTCCCCAACTCCAGGACCTCTCACTGTTATAGTAACTACCAGCGTTTTTCATAAATTGTCTGTTCCCATGCAGCAGTGCTTATGTTAATTAGATAGATATAGACATGAATATGGATGTAGATACAGGTAGATGGACTCCATTCCTCTTATATCAATCAGAATCCCAAGAGGAAAGAACTTACCCACTTGAATTCAGGTAACTTAAAGAAGATTTATTTAAAAATTAGTTAATTACAAGGGATATAGGTAACTAAAAGTCTATTGCAGGAACCCAGAGATAGCACAACAGAACACCACCCCAGGCACAAAGGGATGAGGGGAGGAGAGATGAGAGACCTCAAAAGTATAGTGTAGTACATTTAAAAAAAAAAAAGTGTCGTCGAGGTAATGAAGAAAGCTGAACATGAAATAGTGCAGTATAGCGCAGAGTGACCCTGAGGAAGTGACTTTCTCAGAAGGACACAGGCAGACTGAGACAGCCTTCAAGGAGAGAACAAGAAATGTACTTACCTACAGCGCCTGCTCACTCCAATCTCCTGCCAACGTTTCCCACTGGCTGAACCCTCCTGGGATGAAAGAGTAGAGAAAGATGAGGAATGATTCTTGAAGGGGCAGATGGAGTATTTCTGATCTCCATGCATTCTGACAGTTCACCATTCACACAGCCACTGGAGTTATCATCATTTAAAACAAATGGAAGTATATTATAAACGCTGTTCTATACAACTTGCTTCCAGTCCCCGACATTGGATCTTAGACAATGCATCTCATTAGTGCACCTAGATCTGCCTTGATTTCTTAGTGACTGTCAGGGTTTTCTTGTAAGCACAGTTGTCATTTACTCCTATATTCCTAGCCAAGAAATATTTACCCCAGTTTTTGGCTGATACATACCATGCTATAATCAACATGTATACAATGCTGTTTTTTGTGAATGTGTGCTAATAGTCCTGTAGGATAAATCCATTGACATGAAATGTCTGGATCATAACACACGCACCCTAGAAATTCATAGACCTTACTAAAAACTCCCTCCAGACAGTTTACACTGATCAAGAGTGGGTAGATATCCCTTACTGTTAACCATGAGAGGAATTATAAGTGATACCACATTGAAATTTAATTCATGCCTCTTCGATTATGAGTAATGTTCAATAATTCATATATTTAAAAGTCTTCTGTATTTCTTTTTGTGGGCTGTCCTACCCAGCCCTTTTGCCCATATTTCAGTGGAATTATTTATTATTAAGTGTTATTTATTACATAAACAAATTGGTCCCTTGACATATTAGAAAATTCTTCACTGGTGCCGTGGCTCAACAGGCTAATCCTCTGCCTAGTGGCACCGGCACACTGGGTTCTAGTCCCGGTCAGGGCGCCAGATTCTGTCCCGGTTGCCCCTCTTCCAGGCCAGCTCTCTGCTGTGGCCAGGGAGTGCAGTGGAGGATGGCCCAAGTCCTTGGGCCCTGCACCCACATGGGAGACCAGGAGTAGCACCTGGCTCCTGGCTTCGGATCAGCGCGGTGCACCAGCCGCAGCATGCCGGCCGCGGCGGCCATTCGAGGGTGAACCAACGGCAAAGGAAGAACTTTCTGTCTTTCTCTCTCACTGTCTACTCTGCCTGTCAATAAAAAAAAAAAAAAAAAAAAAAAAAAAGAGAGAGAGAGAGAGAGAAAAGAAAATGCTTCACAACTTTTTACTAGTCATTGGATTTTAGTTATGTTTGACCACACAAGATTTTTTTTAAAGATTTGTTTCCTTATTTACTTACTCATTTGAAAGGCAGAGTGACAGGGAAAAAGTGAAAATGGAAGAGGGATAAAGAAAAGAGTGCTTCTAGCTATTGGTTCACTCACCAAAGACCTGGGCCAAGGTGCAACCAGGAGCCAGGAATTCCACTGGGCTATCCCATGTGGATGTCAGGAACCCAAATACTTGAACCATTATCTGCTGCATCCAAGGCACATCAGCAGGGAGCTGGACCATCAGTAAAGCAGCCTGGATTGCACTGGCCCTCTGATACGGGATGTGGGCATCAGAAGGGGTGGCTAACCACTACGCCACAATGCCTGTCAATGAGCATACAAGACTTTTACAAAATTTTAGGTAGTCAAATTTGTTACTATTTATCTTAAGAGACTTGGATTTTGTGTCTTCATTAGAACTATCTTCTGTATTAATAGATTACAAAAATATTATACCATTTTTTTCTTTTTGTGTTTAAATGTTTTCTATCCGGTAACATGCTTAATTTGTATATGTCTTCTTATTTAATTCTAGATAGTCAATTATATCCCTTGGCTCTGTCTTTGTCTTAATGAGCCAATGTTACTTTAGATTTCCTACAGGTCTATTAGGTGTTTCATTATCAACTATGATCAATCAAGTTTTTTATTATTAATTAAGGATGATCTTACCTTGTTATGCTCCAATTTCAGAATATTCCAGTCTTCTATGTTTATTTTTCCATATATATATATATATTCATTAGTAATGCTTATGGTTGCATTCTTTCAGCAAGATATAGATACCTTGAATCTCTTTCTCTCTTCCTCATTCTGTTTCCCTCCTCCTTCCTACCTATATTTCTCTATAGAATTCTCTCTCTCTCTCTCCTTGTTGTGTCTTCATGTGAATTTCAGAACATTTATGTCTTGGACACACTATGTCTTGCACCTCTTTTTTGTTGTCATCATCCACCCCAACTCTATTAAAGGAGGATGACATTGAGGTAAATTTTAATAATCTTTTTGTAAGAGTATGGTTTATAGCTATTTTAAATTTAGATCACTCTGCAGAAAAAGCAAACAATAAGTTTAAATTTAAGTTAGTTTCCTTAAAGTTTTAATGGAGTTTTACATTTCCTTTTGTATGAGAAAAGTTATTGCTTCAAATTGAAAATGTTACTGGCCATCAGTGATTCCTAAACACAGAACACCTCAGGCATCTTAAGTTAATTTACCTTCAAACAAACAATTAACATTATTACTTCTTTGCAGTCTCTTCTTGCTTCTTTTAGCAACATTAAAATAGCTGTTTCCTCGATCTTGCCTTTAGATCTCCCTTTCTTCTCTGTCTTGCACCTTTGTATCAGTCAACGTTTTGTTTCTCTAAGTAATCTATCCCAGAAAAGCTGCTTGGGAACGAAGAGGTTTGTTTCAGTTTGTGATTTTGAGGTTCCCAGTGCATAATCAGAAGTCCCATTATTCTCCCATCTGGTGGAGGATGACCATGGAGGAGTGGGTGTGAAGGATGATCATGTGATGAGCCAGGACGTAGAGGAGGGGTGGGAGGTACTAAGCTGAAGCTCATTTTAAATAACCAACCTTTTTACAAGAACTAGCTTCTAATAAGACTTTTATCTCTGATGTTATATTAGATCAATCTCCACCCTTCATCTATCAGTTCTTAACACATCCATGAATTTGGGAAGCCAAGTTCTTTCAATCCATATAAAACTTAATATCTCAAAATCCAGCATTTATTAAGTAAATTTGCTATTTAAGGCTCTGCAATGTCTCCTCATGGCTAGAAGAGAAAAGTATTGCACATCTCAATGTCATTTAGAGCCATCCCACTAGGGGTCAAGGTAACAAAGTTCCATCATGCATTCCCCTCAAGGTCTGGTTTTCTTTTGCCTATGGATCAAGTTCCAGATCTTCTGAGGAGTGGATGGACTACACATCATCTCCCAAGCCCTCAGAAGTATCATTTCTTGCAATCAAATTTGAGGAAAGCTTAATCAAATGGTATGGTTCTCTACATAGTGGGGATTCAATAAATATATGTCACATGAATAAACACAGCTACTTTCCCTAGGAAAATCCCTGAGGTAATATTGATGCATTCCACAGACTGAATTCAACATATGTTCATCGAGTAAATATCAGTTCAGATTTTTCAGTTGCTATTAATATGACAACACGGCCGGCGCCACGGCTCACTAGGCTAATCCTCTGCCTGCGGCACCAGCACCCCAGGTTCTAGTCCCGGTTGGGGCACCGGATTCTGTCCCGGTTGCTCCTCTTCCAGTCCAGCTCTCTGCTGTGGCCCGGGAGTGCAGTGGAGGATGACCCAGGTCCTTGGGCCCCACACCCACATGGGAGACCAGGAGGAAGCACCTGGCTCCTGGCTTCGGATCGGCACAGCACGCCGGCTGCAACACACCAGCCGTAGCGGCCATTTGGGGGGGTAAACCAACGGAAAAAAGAAGACCTTTCTCTCTGTCTCTCTCTCTCTCACTGTCTAACTCTGCCTGTCCCCCCCCCCCAAAAAAAAATAGATGACAACACATAGTGACTGGAACACTAGTGGCCACCAAGTTTATTATGTCACAGTAAAAAGGCAAGAATTAAGTCAACATCTGGGTAACCACGATTTGCTTGGCTAGAATGATTTGTTGTTGTTAACACAGATGCAAAATATCATGGTTTCAGTCTTATAGAAGTTTACTTCTGTCATACAAACATTTGGGTAGGTGGCCAGGGTCTGGTACGTTATTCAGATCCCACACTCCTTACATAGTTTCCTTTGCTATCCTCTCTCGTGTTCTGCTTTAGATCTCACCATCACAGGTTCATTTCTGGAAACAGGTTGGGAGGACAATAAAGTAAGAATGGTGCACGCTCTGTTGAAACTCTTAAAGGCTTGTTCCAAACAATTAAGGGCTCATCTAGACATAATATATCTGTTGCCTTGAACTTAGACACAGGATACCCTAACTTAAAGAGAACCTGGAAAAGGCTGTTTTTGCTGTCAGTTCTACATCAAGACTTAAATCCCATCACTATGGAGGAGGAGTATAGATTCAAGGGAACAATGTGCATCAGCTTTAATGGCTTTGTTTAAAAAAGAGCCTGGTTCTTTCCTTTTTGTCCCTTGGAGACTAGCAAGTCTCCACTTCCAAAAGATAAGTGACTTCATGAAAGAGCTTTATATTTGATCCAGGTTAGGGTGATTAAGGAAGAAAGGGAATAATGACCATTGGGTAGGCGTCCATACATCTCCAGTCTCACCTCGTTCCTGAGTGCAAGCTCTCTGCTCTAGATAAACTTAGCAGTTCATTACTCTATAGCCTGATTTTGTACTTGCCCAAAATTGGGCAGGCCCCTGCATTCTCTTTAAGTAGATAGGTGTTTCTGTTTCTTTTGGGCTTCACAAATCCAAACTTTCAGCAGTTAACTTTTTCATACAACCTGAGCACACTCGTAAAACAATGGTCTGTGATCTTAATTCCATATTAATTAATAATTCCATATTTCTAATGTCAAGCATATATATAGACTTGACTTGCTAATTACATTATCACTCATGAATGTCTTGGAGAAGAAATGTCCTTCATTTTTTGCTTCTTCAGAATTTGTTTTAGAGTGTATTGTCTGGACCAGGAAACTGATTAAAAATAACTTACTATTACTAGGTTCAATATACAGTTAAACCTGGTGACAGGTGAAGGGTCTGTGAATCTTGTGTGTTTTCCTGTGAGCTACAATCTCTTAAATGATGTTTTATTCATAAAACAGTAGGGGATGCATTATAAAAGTATAATTCTAAGTAAATTAACAAAATATGATAAAGTTAACTGTTTTTATTATAATGAAAATGATTTGTAAACCAAGTAAAAGTGCTTATATTTTAAAACTAAATTACATCAGTATAAAAATGTACAGTTGGATAGATGCAGACCAAAGATGCTTGATTATTTTTAATGGGACATTTGAGCAAAATGTAGGAAGCACAGAAAATATTTCTACATTTATGTGTTTCCATACATAAGTGTTTATTGAATGATCACTGTCAATATAATATTAGCACTTATGCCTGTACTATAATACTGTCATATAGTAATGAAAATTAGTTACTCGAATTATGATTACCTCTATATAATTTCCATTTGAACAAAATAAATATAAGGCAGTAGTTTGTACTTGATAGAGAATATCCCTTCAATGAAAATTGAAATGTAGTTAGTTTGAGTGTAGAAATACTAAAATATTGTTGAAATCAATGTAGAAGATAATGCAGAAGAAAGCCCCACCATGTTTGTAGAATTCTGAGAGCCAAGACCATGAGCACTGGTATTCAAGGAGACAAACGTCAGGGACAGGTATCCTGACACAGTTAAGCCTCCACTTGGGACAGCCACATCCAATATTAGAGTGCCTAGGATCAAGTCCCATCTCTGCTTCCAAACCACCTTCCTGCTAATGCAGCCTGGGAAGCAGCAGTTGGTGGTTTAAGTACTTAAGTTCCTGCCATCCACATAAGAGATCTGAGTGGAGGTCCTGGCTCCTGGCTTTGGCCTGATGCAGCTCCAGCTGCTGCAGACATCTGGAACGTGAACCAGTGCCTGAAAGATAGTCTCCTCCCCCCCTTCCCTCCTCTCCTCCCCTCTCCCTTCTCTCCTCCCTCTCCCCCCTCCTCTCTCTGTCTCACACTCTTGCTCTCACTCTTCTTTTCAAATAAATAAACTTAAAAAAAAAAAACCTCCAAACATTCTAAACGAATTTCTCCTTTCAATAGGCAAAAATTAAACTTGGTGCTGAGGTGAAGGGAAAACTCATAAATCTAGTAGGTAATTTATACTGGGATAAAGTTATAGATTTGTTATATTGGGATGAAGGTACAGGCTCATTTAAGCAATTTTCCAATAGTTTACCAAATAACCCTTTCAGTCACCTAGAAGCACTGTTTCCCTTTCTAAGGTTTAGAATAAGGCATCTTTAACATCCAGGTATAGAATTTGCATTAATATAATAGCAAATTAGGTATTTCACCGTTGATATCTGTATGAAAACTAGGCAGAGCAGACATCATGGCTAACTAGGAGCCCGAGAATGCTGAATTTGATTTTCAGGTGAAACAAAACAGTATACACAGTGATCACTTTCTATTAACATGAAGTCTACAGCCAACTTCTGAAATGATTAAGCTTATTAAAATGAGATTAGCAGGTTATGTCATTTTGAATGGATCATGGAAAAATAGCAGGAGAGCCTTTGCATGCAAAGTAATCTTAGGAAAGATGACTGAACAGGTCAGATTTTTCCTTGCTACATTCTTTCCGCCCACTCCCCCTACTTGGGCTTGCTCCCCTGGGCTGTTTCTCTTGGCATTCCGTGTCTTCATCTCGTTGAGACCCACTGCAGAGTCCCACAGCTGTGCCCCAGAGCCTTGTTATTCCAAGTGTGGTCCTCCGACCAGGCACAGGAACATCGCCGGGGAGCTTGTTAGCATTGCAGAGTCTCAGACTCCACCCACACCTCAAGAATTAGAATCTTCTGCTAACAGTATTTTTCAAGAGACTTCTAGGCACGTAAAAGTATAAAAAATACTGTTTTTGATTACTAGGGGCTCAATAGATAAGTGGCAGGAAGCTTCTCAGATTAACACTCCACTGTTAATTGCTAGCTGATGCCATGTGTACAAGTTTCCATGTGGTTTTCTGGACCCAAGCCGCTGACAATCTATGTATTGAATTCCAAAAAACAAAACAAAACAAAACAAAAAAAAACCCACACTTTTAAAGGAAACACAAAAATGTGATTTGAATTTGATTTTCAGATATCTATTTTACCTTTTAAACACTGTAGGAGGAAAAGATACTTTCCAAATGCCCTGACAATTACCTTGTATACAGTTAAGATTTGAAATAAAATTTCCTCTTCTTTCCCTGTTTAAAAAGTATCCGTAAAGTACAAAGTGATCTAATATAAGCAGATAAATCTGGTACCATTTGTGATTTCTTATATCTGTGAGTCTCCATTTTCTCAATGCTTTGCAATTAAAATCAAATACAGAAATAAAATAGATGCTATGGATAAAATAAAACTGCAGTGTCTTCTGTAACTGCGGATTCAATTGTTGCATCCAACCAGCCTCCATGTTTATGCTGATTCATTTTATGTGAAGTAAGGGTTATACATTCAAGCTTTCAAAATAGCTTTTGTTTGTGCTATGTATTAGGGTGCAAGCAAATTTCATTTGGAAAAAATGCATGCATTTGGAAAACCATGACAGAAGAATGATTCTAGCTGAAGGATTCTCAGCTGCCCAGACTCACTGCAGCCAAAGTTAATTGGATGCATCATTTCTTCTGGATCCGTTGATCATAGCAAATTGACACCTGCCAACTATTCCCTTGTGTGATCCAAATCTGGTCAAGTCTGTCTCGAGTGGAAGCTGTCAAGTCATTTTGATTCATTTTTTATGTGAATTAAACTTTCAAGCTAGGACGTGCATGATACAAATTATGTATTCCCCATGCCCTACAAAAGAATTAGTTTATTAGAGCAAAAGTCTGGATTTAAGGCTAAAATCAGATAAAATTGATCTATATTTCTTATCATGCGAAAGATACTTGCTCTGAATTACTTCAGTGGTTGGCAGCCTCACTTTCCAGCATTCCATTCATACAGTCCTTCAGTCTTTCTGTCAGTGGGTGTTTACGGAGTGTGTGCTGGGCTCATAGCTATGCAAAGAATCCTAAGATAAAAATTACTGCTTTCAGGGTTCAGGAGTCTCAGTTTAGAAGAGACAGATTCCTCAATAAATGATTACTGAACATTGTGATAGCATAATGGACATATGCAAATGGTTCTGTGATAACACAGGAGAATAAATAATCATAAAGGGTTAGCCAGGTTAATTTGTATTTTGCTTGGTAACTGGTTCTAAACTTTAAAACAACATGGTGATAAGATATTAAAGTTTAAAATTATATTTGAATTAATTCAATATGGAATATGTCCCACCATTAAGAATTAGAAGACCAATAATCTGCCTAAGGAGGCTTTCAGGTTTGTGTTTTTTTGTTTTTTTTTTTTTTTTTTTTTTTTTTTGACAGAGTGGACAGTGTGAGAGAGAGACAGAGAGAAAGGTTTTCCTTTGCTGTTGGTTCACCCTCCAATGGCCGCCACTGCTGGCGCGCTGCGGCCAGCGCACTGCGCTGATCCAAAGGCAGGAGCCAGGTGCTTCTCCTGGTCTCCCATGGGGTGCAGGGCCCAAGCACTTGGGCCATCCTCCACTGCACTCCCTGGCCACAGCAGAGAGCTGGCCTGGAAGAGGGGCAACCGGGACAGAATCTGGAGCCCTGACAGGGACTAGAACCTGGTGTGCCGGCGCCGCAAGGTGGAGGATTAACCTATTGAGCCACGGCACCGGCCGGCTTTCAGTTTTAAAAATATAAATGATAAGAAACAAACATTAAAAATGAAATATTCCAATCTCATTTAAAGAAAAAAAGTCACTACTAAAGAAATTCTAAATACGGAATTTCAGAAGTGTTCCATTGTTCTTGCTGGATGGTTACACACTGCTCATGTGTGTGTGAGTTCATGGTAATCTTTATATAACAGAGATGTGGACTTACTGTTTTGTGCATTATTTAGAGCACATTTAGATTCCAACCTGGTTTTCCTTTGCTACTTGGTACACTTTTGTACTACTCCCCCTGAATTAATTGATATAATGAGCTGATGTAAATTACTTTCACTATTTGGCTGAGCCACTATTAAGCCATAATAATTTAGAAAGTAAATATACCACACAAAGCATATACCTACTGAATTCCAAAATTTAGCATCGAGGATGTTTCAGTTGATGTGATTTCAGCTTCTCCAGCCCATTATTTCCTACCGTGATCTGCAGAATCAGACCTGCTTGGTATAAATTCCTTCTGCTATGGCCCTTCCCTGCAGTCTGGCTATTGGAATCAACTCTAAGACCCCTGGACCATCTCTGCTCACTCTTCTGCCTCCTTGTCCCTGCCTTCTTCATTGGCTGTCCTAGAAAGTTCCATCAGAGTTTGCAACAGGAAACTATCAGGGATTACGATAAAGGAGTTCCCTTCAGTGTGGCTCTCTGTCATGCCATTGCTTTGACTTGCTATTATGTATTCAGCTGTTTAATCTGAGACTGTAAAAACTGCCTCTTTTAAGGCCCAGGTGAAGTGTTATCAACTTTATTAAGTGCTATATGCTCTTCCCATAGCTACTCCGTTACTCAAGTGTCTGTAGCATTTCTTTCCTTTTTCATGACTCATCAAATTCTTCCTTACACTGCATGTTGCATGGTTCTCATTTCCCAACCCTGACTCCACATGGTTTATAAAGTATTTGGAGAACTATATTTGTAGCCTTGATAATACCAATTTTAAATTCTATGAAATATAAATGGCATTTAAATGTAGAGAGAATATCTCACCCCCGTGATAAATCCAAGATCATGCTTGTGTTAATATTGTAATTTCTCCCAATAGTGCTCTTTCTCTCATTTTCTTCTCTTATAAACCAATCTGTTCACTGACACTCAGTGGAGATGTTTTTATTAGGGCTCAGAATCCATACACCCTTCCCGTGAAACTCTGTGTTAATTTTTCCTTGCATTGTACCATCTTTCATTCCCACCTTCCCTTGTGGTTCTGAACTCAGTGAGAGATCCACTCTGATATACTACACATTGTTCAAAGGCTGTGAATATGATCTTATTCATCTTCCATTTTCCATCATGCTTTTTATGTAGCACATTCTCAATAAAAATTGAGCAAGTGTTGACTCGAGTTTTCTAAAGACTTGTGGAAAAACAAAAAACGTGCATGGAACCATCAGACCCACACTAAACTCAGCTGTACTTTACTACAAGTGGTTGTAGGCATGGCCAAGAGCAAATAAAAACAGGCTGGAGAAAACTATCTCTGTGGCCAGTTCTATCAGATGTTGGAACAAGATACTACCAGGAAATTATGATTAAGGAGGTCATTCAGTGTGGCTCTCTGTAATGCCTTAGCCTCTGGCTCACGTAAGTATTTAGCTGTTTGAGAGGACTTTATTATTTTGGCATATTTCCTATTAAAATCCAGACACCCTCAGTTAATGCTAACAGGTAACTGTATCTTTGTAATCTGTGAACATCTTAACAAAGCTTAGAAAGAATCAGATTATAAGGATGTTGGAGAGCAGAAATTATGGGTGGGGTCAAGAGATGGGAGCAGGAGAAAGGAAAGAAAATGAGCCATAGAACTGGAGTGTTCGAGAACACATTTATCTTCACTATTGCAGCATGCAGTCAGGCTACGAATTGTGCCCTGACGTTGGGGCTCAGATCTCTCAGTTCCCACGCATCAGGCCTATTTTCTGCCTCTTAAATATCTGCTTCAAGAACATTATCTCCAACCTTTGAAACTATTTGCAACAAAGGTGTAATGATATAAATGATCTCATTTTTCAAATGAGAAAATTGAAGTTCAGAAAGTCTGAATTGAGTAGTCACAGTTGGCTGTCTAATAAGCAGAAAGACATGGATTTGACCACAATCTTCCTATTTCTTTGTCTATATTATGTTTTCTACTTCTTTAAATAGGCAATTGTAATTATCCAGCTGGGTATAGGGCAGAGGTGTTTGAAAGCTTAAAAATCCTTTTTATTTTTAATCAGATTAGTGTATTTTCATTGCTACTGTCATGACATCATTTCAAAAACACTTAAATTGTTGTGAAAAACTCACTGCTAGCACTCTAGCTGGATACTGGCCTTGATAAAGCATATAATACAACAGGGAACAAGAAGGTTTTCCTCCATCTCTCAACTAGAAATAATTTAGCAAGTGTCTTTGTCTTTGGGTAAAAGAAAACAAAATGAACCTATGATATGCAAATGAATCCTTCAACTGTTTGTTACTGTCTACTGTTTACTCAAAAATGGAAAGCACCAGGCCTGCGATACATCATCTTTTGTGTGCTTGGCACCTTCCATCATGAATCATATTAATCTGCTTAAACTAACAAGGATTAATTGCCTTGGTAAGGAAACCTGGCATTGAAATGATATATTGCCCAACAGCTTGGAATTTGGCCACTCATAAATCTCATTTGTTTGTTGGTTTATTTCTGTTTGTCTCTTTCTCTGACAGATGTGTGCCCAATCACTGTGAGCATGGTGGCAAGTGCTCGCAAACGTGGGACAGCTTCAAATGCACTTGTGATGAGACAGGGTACAGCGGGGCCACCTGCCACAACTGTGAGTGCCGATTTATCTCACTTTAATCTTGTAATTGCATGAGAATCCCAGGTCTTCCGCTATGCTTTTAAGCTCAGTAACCTGAGTCGTCTCTTAGTATATCACCTGGTTCTGATGAACACAGATTCCATTGTCATGTCTACAAAAAATTGCACTCTGGTTGTCAAAATATATTCTCTCATGCCTAATGGCTCAAAATGAAGGACTAACATGTCCAGCATTTCCTAAGTGTGTAGTTGGGATTGGAACATGGAGCTTGGACCCTGCCTCCCTGTTTAAGCCTTGTCTGTCTGGATAGATTGTTTGGGGAATTGCATTAGTGTGTTGTTTCAGACTAGTTCCTCATTTATCAATTCATCAAAGAGAGAGAGGGAGACTATAATTTGATCATTTAGTTTCTGGACAGTGGCTGCATCATGCTTTTGCCCAACTATTTGGCAAAAATTTTTTAGACCAGTAAAATGAGTCAGAAAGTAGATGAAGTCTACTAAAGTTGTATATCTAAAGTGAAAACATAAGAAGACAAAGCTTTAAAAATATTTAAGTTAAATCTAACATGCAGAAATGACTAGGAAAACACAGATGTACCTTGATTTATGCACTAGCTTTATCACACAAGGTTTAATTAAAAATTACTTTTTTAATTCTAATTTTTCTAATTTTTCTAATTCTAATTTTTTAAGTGAATGCTAACACTAGAGTTGTGATACTAATTTTTCTGTAGTGCATTGCCATTTACAAGGCATTTTTGAAAATGCATTTGCCACAAAACACATAGGAGAGGTGAGAGGTTCATCTACTGTGTAGTGTGTATGCATGTGTGTGGGGGAAAACAGGGAGGAAAAGGGAGAGAAAAGGAGACAGGTTAAACCTGCTCTTACCATGCTAAAAATCTGAAACTAATACACAAGCCCTCTAGTTGTGCAGATTTATTTTCTTCAATTTGCTTTCTGGAATCAATGAGAAGCAAACTATTCTCAGAGTAGAATAGCAAAGATGAAGATTACAAAAATGCAGTGTAGTTCTCTGTATTTCTTGCATGGCCGTATGTAATACATACAATTAGAAATCATTTTTAGAATATACTGTAAGACTTTGAGTAAGAAAAAAATTTAGCTTATTGCACTTTTAATTCATTTACGAAGATATTTTAGAACAAGAGGAAAAGGAACTCTGGTAAAACTAATGTGACTGGGAAGACAGTCAAAGCAGACACTTAATAGATCCATTATCTGTAAAATCTTTGCATATAGAAGCATATTTTAATGAATGAAGGACAAAAATGATTGATAATGAAATTAATTTAAAAAAAAGATGACTAAAATTGCTCTTTGCCAATCATGCTAAAAGACTAACTTTCAGCACATTATATTCATTATAAAAATATGTTCAAATTAAATAACTGATAAAACTAGGCAGCTTCATTCCACAGTATAATTTATATCATGTGCTATAAATACTGTGTATAATTACAAAGGCTATTGTTTCTGAAATACAGAAAAACGACTAAAGGTACAGCACCAACAAATTGGTGGTGGTAAAAAGGTTCTCCTAATTCAGTGGATATTTTGATAATGAATTGAAAAGTAATTCCTTTTGGTATCTACTTCCGTCATTAAATGCATAGCAAAGAGATGTATAGAGTTTGAAGATACATGCTACCGGTTGAATGGCTGAGTTTTTGTTTGTTTGTTTTTCCCAAGAGTAACGACTTCTAGTGTTAGAACAGTCCTAAATGTGCTTAAGTGTGGCTCTAGTGGCCAGCTGTAAATGTAAAAGAGAAAAATTATCTCTTACCTGGTGCTTCTTCCTACATATTACTTGTTCTACTTCTACATCTATAAAAGAAGCATCAGTATTTTTAACAATGAAAGCCTGATCACTTGTTGTCTTCTGCATATGAAGCCAAAATCCTGCATATCAAGTGTGTGTATAAATAGAGGGTAAAAGAATGCATTGCATAATTCAAGAATGGGTTGATTAGACACTATTTTGTTTTGCGAACTGTACCTTTTAGCTTCTTGAAGTGCATTTGCTTCCTAACACCCTAAAAGATTTGATATATCTCTTAATGCTCCCATGGATTAATTAACATTGGGAGGATCTAGTACAACATAAAGCATAGTGTAAGGGATATAATGCAAAGGTACTTTAAAAACCTTCTAGAAACATAATTAAAAGGAATTTATTAATACAAAGACTTTCCCTTTACACCTCACCTCATCTGCCCTATTAGCATATCATATTAGTATCTTTGTTACAATTAGTGGTGCCCCCACAATTTGAAATCCATAGTAGTTTTTTTAGTAATATGCATTCCATGAACTTTGGAGAAACTCCTTGTATGTGCTGTGGAGTTAAACACAGATTGAACACTCTTGACTGCATTTGTGGCAGGAGCAGGCCAGGACAAAGCCTCTGGCTTCTGATACTGGCTGAGAACATCACACTGTGTGTCTGGAGTCACTCTGCTGGCTGTTGAAGTCCCTGGGGTTCTACCAGCCAATGTATTGAGATTTGCATTTGCTTATTCAGGGTTTCGTGGTTTTGAACCCTGTCTGTATTACCACATGTTTTACCTCATGATTTCCCAAAGACGACTAAGTACTTGTTTAGAAAAGAAATTATGCTAATTTTAAATAATGCTATTTTAAAAATTAAGAGCTAACTGAAATGTAAAGTTAATGTAACTTGGAGATATGCTAGCATAACTAGGCATTCAGCGTCTATCCTACAGACTTACTTCCATCCTATATTAGAGTGCCTGGTTTGGGTCCCGGCTCTGGTTCCCGCTTCCAGCTTCCTGCTAATGTGGATTCTGGGAGGCAGTGGTGATGACTCAAGGGATGGGGTTCCTGCCAGCCACCTGGGACACTGGAATGTGTTTTTGACTCTCAGCTTCAACCCAACCTAGGTTTGGCCATTGCAGGCATTTGGGGGTGAACCAGTAGATGAGAGATCTCTCTCTCCCTCAACCCCTCTCTTCCACTTAAATTAAAAGAAAGATAATGAAGTCTAGTGTAAATATACATTTGACAGAGCTCCAAACATCACAGTAAGACTATAGTGTATGTTAACACGTTTTCTGTATTGCTTCAAGCTTCATTAGGATGAAATAGCAATTCCACAAGTGATTGAGATCCACCAGGAGACACCCTTTAGTTCAGAACAGGACACAAGCTAGATTACACTGCCTAGCTTTGAACTTGATTCTACCCCTTACTTACTTGTACCCTTGGACATGTAAACTCCTTGAGCTTCAATTTTTTCCTGTGTGAAAAGGATATAAGATACTCATCTCATAAACCATTATTAGATAAACAGGTAAATGAAATGATGAGAGGAGCTTTAATAAATGTAGGACTCAATACATTTTTGCATTGCATCCCTTTCAGAACAATTGTCTCTTAACTCAGAACTTCTATACCAATAATTATCTGCATCCCAGTTTGTCAGTTAATGTCATACCTCCACACATTGTTTGCTGTCATTTGCATGGCAGATTTGAGGTTGAAGTAAATGATTGGTGTCTATAAAATTTCTTCTAAGAATTGAAGGAGCCAGCACTGTGGCTTAGCAGGTAAAGCCATCGCCTGCAGTACTGACATCCCATATGGGCACTGGTTCGAATCCCAGCTGCTCCACTTCCTATCCAGCTTCCTGGTATGGCCTGGGAAAGCAGTAAAAGATGGCCCAAGGGCTTCAGCCACTGTACTCACCATGGGAGACCTTGAAGAAGCTCCTGGATTCTTATCAGCCAAGTTCCAGCCATTGCAGCCATCTGGAAAGTGAACCAGTAGATGAAAGACATATTCATTCATTCTCCCTCTCTCCCTCTCTCTGCCTTTCTCCCTCTCTCTGCCTCTGCAACACTGCCTTTACATAAATAGATAGATCTTCAGAAAAGAAAAGAATTGAAGAGCAATACAAATAACCCTGTCTCTTAAAGCTGCTCCTATTAGATTGTGAGTTTATAATTGGGGCCTTACTTTAAAATAACTTGCCCAGGGCTAGAGGATTGTCATCTAGAAACTCCTCTGCTAAGGACCAGGATGTTCTCCTTCGGGCGAGGAAATCCTTTAAGGATAGCAGGAGGACAGATATGGTTACAACTCAGGAAGGGGATAGGCAGTTTTGGTTGCCCAAAACAAGAGTGACAAATTTGAAGCAAAATGCAAATACATTATATTGTTGCAGTTTTATACTTTAAAAAAAAAAAAACATTTTATTTATTTGAGAAGTAGAGTTCCAGAGAAAGGGAGAGCCAGAGATCCTACATCTACTGCTTCATTCCCCAAATGACCACAACAGCCAGAGCTGGTCCCATCCGAAGCCAGGAACCAGGAATGCAGGTGCAGGGGCCCCAGCACTTGGACCTCTTCTACTGCTTTCCCAGGCCATAGTGGAGAGCTGGATTGGAAGTGGAGCAGCCAGGACACAAACTGGGACCCATATGGGTTGCAGATACTGAGGGCAGGGGCTTAGCTTATTAAGCCATGGTGCTGGCCCCAGTTTTATGCTTCTTAAATTTCCCCATGCAGGTAATCCATTCTCAATGAATGTCTAAGAACTTAATAGTAACCTTATGTGAAGGTCAGATCATGACAAAGCGACTAAAAAGTTCATGTGGAATAGTGTGTGCGTTTGGTACACTGACTTAACCAGCTTTGCATTCCCAAGAGTGTAGGATGGACCCCTGTTGTAAGCAAAGCTTCGTATTCTACCTGCAGTCTTTCCTACCAGTGCTACGTAGATACTTTTCAGTTGGTCTCCAAGCATATTTTCAAATATTTGAAATGCTCTTTAAGATCAAATTATCAATTTTTTACATGTTTTCATTTGAATTTACAATTACAACTTTATAAAATTATAAATGTATCCCTTACCTTAGGGCTTAGATATTTTTTTTTTCTGAAAAGATATGTTTATTTACTTGAAAGACATAGTGACAAAGTGAAGGGGAGAGACAGACAAGGATCTTCCATCTGCTAAATGACTTCCCAAATAGCTACAACAGCCAAGTCTGGGCCAGGCCAAAGACAAGAGGCAGGAATTTCATCTGAGTCTTCCACCTGAGTGGCGGATGCCCAAGTCATCAGACCATTTTCTGTTGCCTTCCCAGTCGCATAAGCAGGGAGATGGATCAGAAAGTTGGGACTCGACCAGGCGTGGGACACAGGCATCGCTTGCAGCTCAGCCGGTTTCACCACAATGCACGCTCCAATATTTTTTGTTCTGAATATGTTGATGCATCTTTGCTTAGGCTTTAGTCATTCTTAGGCTATTATTAGTGCTTTATGGGAAACTGCCCAACATTCTCTACAGTCTCAAAAACAGGAAAATTCTAGCTATTTAAATGGTCAAGGAGGATAATGAACATGTTTTGTGAAAAAGATGTGCAAAATTTGGCATGTAAATTTCTAAGAATGATTAAATGTCAAGACTGCACTCTGAGGAAAAAATTTTTCCAGTTATCTTTATATGAAAGCAGAGATCCTCATCTTACCCTAGACATTGTTTTAAGCAGTAATAACAGGAGAAAAATTATATTATTTTTACAAATCTCTTCCAATTTTAAAATTGTAACAAGGAACAGATCCTGATTCTGTCATACAAAGTCAAAGTAAAAATTTTGTTAGCCAGCACTAGAGGAAGTTTACAATCTGAAAGGTAACTGTTGTACATGTTGCTGTCTGGAGCTGTTGCTCTGAGCCTGTAACCATGTGAAAAATTATGCCACAGTTTATTTTTTTACTGCACATGCAAAAAGTGCAGTGGGTGTCCGTAGCCTACATTGTGTTACTTATAATCCATTATGCTCCAAGTCATTTACTTCAAAAGATACTTCTAAAAAGAAAGTAATCCAACCTGTTAGAGTCGCACGAACCTAGAGCATAAATGCATAGATCTATTGACACTAAAACTCTGTGCCTCCATCCATTTGGAATTACCACAATTTACTCATCTTTGATGAAGATTTAGAGGTTGAGATTTGTGGCTGGTGCCACGGCTCAATAGGCTAATCCTCCACCTTGTGGCACAGGCACACCGGGATCTAGTCCCGGTCAGGGCGCTGGATTCTGTCCTGGTTGCCCCTCTTCCAGGCCAGCTCTCTGCTATGGCCCAGGAGTGCAGTGGAGGATGGCCCAAGTGCTTGGGCCCTGCACCCCATGGGAGACCAGGGGAAGCACCTGGCTCCTGCCATCAGATCAGCGCAGTGCGCCGGCCGCAGCGGCCATTGGAGGGTGAACCAACGGCAAAAGGAAGACCTTTCTCTCTGTCTCCCTCTCTCTCACTATCCACTCTGCCTGTCAAAATAAAAAAAATAAATAAAATAGAGTTTGAGCTTTGCAACAAAGACTAGAAGAGATTGGATGGAATATTACTGTATATCTACAATAAAGTTTAGGTATTTATTCTTAGGGTGAAAGTTCAATCAGCTAGCAAAGTCCTACCTGGCCTGATAATGCCTTTACACTTGTTTTCCACCATCTCCCTTTCTCCCTTCCAGTCCCATAGGCATCCTTTCAGGTTTGATGTGTTTCCAGTGCCCCAGCACCATTCCCTCTCCCACACCAAGCCCCGAGCTTGTAAACAATCCTCCCTTTCCACCTTGCCTACTTCCCTTTCAGATCTCAGCTCAGCAAACTTCTGTTCACAGAAATGTTCTGTGACTCTGCAATGAGGTCACATGCTGTCATTCTAAGATGTGTGAATACATCTCTCTTGTAGCATTAGTGACAGTTATGATTTTGCATGGATTAATTCAGATTCTTTACTAAAGTGTCTACTGGGCTGTAAGCTATTGGAGAAGCCAATGGGCAGATGGTTCACCATCATGGGACATGTCTCAGTGAACATGCACTGGATCAAAAAGATGCATGCATATCCCAATATGTGCCGAGAGGTGTTTTTGAAACACAAGCCATTTGTACGAATTTATGAAGACAGTGAAACTTTAGAGACAGTATACTAAAGAGAAAATAGGAAAGAAGACAAAGAGTATATATGGATTAATGGAAGGCAGAGAGGGTGCTGACAGCAAGAACAAGCACAAGATGAGGTAAATCATTGTAAGAAAATGTCTTTTGGAAAGATTCAGGGTGTTGGCCAACAAACCTACACATTTTAAATAATCTTTGAAGGAAATGCTCTTTGTTGCCAAGGTATCGTTCATTCAAGTAACTTGTGGGAATATACAGGAATTCTTAAAAAATGTTGTGGAAAATGGTATTAAATTTATTTTGGTGCAAAAAAAAGTTTGTAGTTCATGCATAGTTCAGGTTTTTACATACTATGCATTTCTATGAACTCTATGGAGACTCATCACAGAGTAACAGTAGCAAGGTACGTTGCGACAAAAATGGTGTCACTGGGTGCAGCTCATTAATGTGCTGGGAGACTGAGCCACTCTAAAATATTTATAGATGTATTTATGTTTAGACTAGTGAATAACAAAAATGCTTACTTAAACTTTGTGCAAAATTTAAGGAAGACAAATACAGCAATCCTTTGGATTACCATGTAATATTCTATGTGTATTCTTGCAATAGGGAAATTTTGGGGAGGAAAAGATAATCAGGGTTTGAAACCAGATGTTCTGATATCGAAGATCTTTACATTCAATTGACAGCCTTATTTTCTAATCAGCTGGACTTCCATGGTTCTAAGACAATGACTGCTCCCCATAACTTACAAAAAGTGTTTCTCCAGGCACTCCTGGCACATTAGTTAAAGTGGATCTTGCTCATCAGCGCTTCCAGTACATGGCAATGTAATGAGCCTTTTATTTAATTATTTTTTTTCTCTTCCTCCCTTCTTCTTTTCTTCCACCCTGTGTTGTCTTGGCCTATGTGTTTTTGGAAAATCACTTAACCTCTCTAAATTTAAGTATCTTCTTGGGTTTTCAATGAGATATGATCTGTTAAAGTATTTTATAAGTCTCAAAGAGTGAGCCAATTTTTTTTTCTGATTACAATCACAAAAGCTTGCAGAGTACCAACAGAGTCTTCTTTCAGTACATGGACCATATTTTCCTATCAAATGGTTCTCAGAAGTTCATAGTGTATCTCGTATTTAAACCAATGTTGACTGAAAAAGTACAAGATTTTATTAGCAAACATAATGGCACACTGGATGACTTATATGCCTATGGTAAATTTACTCATTCTAATGTGGACAAGGCATTAAGTAGCCACAATATCCATCTTTATTAAACTTACCAGATTATTTCAATTCTGCCTCCCTTTCCATTCTAACACCTGGACCTGCTGCAAACTCTTAGTGTGTCCCTGTTGTTCAGGAGTGGCTATGGGACAGAGCTGAGCCCCACACTCTGAGGGTCTACGTTTTTACCATCACTTACTTATTTTTACTCATTCATGATTATGAGAACTGACTCCATTCTATATAAGAAATAGATGCTCAGGTGTGGAATATAGAAGGAGGGCAGGAATGCTAGGGTGCAGTAGTAAATAGATCGCTCCATAAAATATATACTTCCATTAAAATAAAAGTCTTTGTAATCTCATTTCCTTATCTATGGTTCATTAGGATTATGAACTATGGATACATTGTGCTTATTGCTTACCTTTTAAAGTCTAACATAATTTTTCACATTTACAAATGATGGATAAATATTAATGGGAGAAAAACAAAATTAATGTTTAGTCACAACCTTGCAATCGAAAAGTTTGTTATGATCTGAAATGCTGAGAGAAACAGACAGAAATGGAGAGAAAGAGCTTCCAGAGAACTGCACCACTCTCCAAATGCCTGCACCAGCCTAGCTGGTCCGGGGCCGAAGCCAGGAGCTGGAAACACAGTGTCTCCCATGTGGGTAGCAGGAACTGGATTAGCTGAACCCTCATCTCTGCCTCCCAGAGTCTACATGAGCATGAGCTGGAGATGGGAGCTAGAGCTGGGTATAGAACCCAGGTACTCTGATAGAGAATGCAGATGTCTTAACCACTTAGCGAGATACCCATCCTTCTTTGCAACTTTAAGCAACTGCTTCATCTTTTCAGATTATATTTTCTAATTCTTTGCTTTATTTCTGTTTTGCGGGGTTTTTTTTTTCTTCCTTACCAGGCAGGGAGAAATCATGGTGAGGAAGAGGCAAATTCATATGATGATGGGTAGAGATTCCAACTTTCCACAGAATTTGCACAGTTAAAATATTATGAGCCTTGCTTGGTTTTATGTCTTCTCTAGACAAGAAGCTTGCTTTTTGATGAGAGCTGTAGCACTGGGGAAAGGGAAGCAATGACAAGTGGTGTCATTCTTGAAATCACACTTATTATTATAAGAAACAATCATGCTAGCAGCTCCTTTGGCCACATTTTCACCTGGCATCTGCAGATAAAGTAAGATGGAAAGAAATGGAAAAGTGCTAGCTGTGTGAAAATGTTGGAAGGAGATTTAAAGGCCATTCTATCTTTCAGCTACAACCAAATAAATTACAATGGATTAAAATAGTGCAGGTCATTTGGAAAACAGAGCCCAAGGACCTTGACATTTCTAAGTCAGACAAAATTTGAAATTAATCCCTTCTTTCAAGCCTTGCTTTGGAATGATGGTGAAGATTAAACATAGAAAGAAAGGGTTTAATTTCAGTGTTACAAAGACTCTTTCATTAGTTTCAAAAATATGTCTTTCTCTTTGAGCCTTTGCAAAAAAAATTAACAATTGGTGTGCAAATGCATATTTAAAAGCAGTGTGCCATCGAGATAGGCTGTGATCTTTGAACAGCTCAGGGGCTTTAGCGTGCTAGGGCTAGGTCTTGGGGGAATTGGCATTATTCATCAAACTGCCCTGTAGTTTGAATCCCAGTCAATGTCTTATCCCAGGTTCAGAGTGAAGAGCAAAAGGAATAGAAAACACCTGTCTCTATCCAATTGTCGAGTTGGGTTATGGGAAAAAAGGATAGAGGGGAAATGTTCAGTTTAATTTGAAGATAAGAAAAGGAACATCAGGGAGATTTGTATTTAACCAAAAAACAGTAAAGGAGAATTAGAGCTTAAAATAGTAAATGCCCCTTATTTCATCCTTTCACTGTCTCTCAAATCACACTAAATTTTGCTTTCATAGTGGTTGTAGTCACTAAGTTCTTATAACAAGTCTTTAGCTTTTACAAATGTGGTATATAGGATTTTCTCTAATTCATGAAGCTTCAATTCATTCAACATTGTATGTCTTTTTTGTGTACTGCACACTATGTGTATACAGAAGTATAGAGAGTAACCCTTTTCTTTGAGAGGTACACAAATCAGTTTGAAAAAGAATACAAATTAAAAAGGAAACAATGTATCAGTAGAAGGTAACCAATATTTATGTGTCAAACTGGTATAAGGCCAGAATGTGTGGTCTGAGAGGAAGCACAATATAAAGCAAGATTGCTAGGGAGAGGAGCCCGTAGAAAGTGACCTATGAGCTAGGTTGTTTTCAGATCTCTTCAGAGAAGCAGAGACAATTGTTAAATATTCAGAAATTTTTGTAAGCTAGTTATTTAACCTTTGTAAACTCTCGTAGCTTGAATGGGCCATTGTAAGATCATTTATACCATGAAAAAATGGCAAACACTGCAAATTAAAGTATTTTGGGGAGGGCTGAAGCAGCCCTGTTCATTATTAATAAAGCAAGAAGAACAATCTGCTCCTGCCAATATTGTTGTGAAATGTGTAGCACAGGGTCTACATCGTGGCTGATTCTTGGTAGATGACATCTATGGTTGTCAAGGCAACACTATGTAGAGGTTGGTCCAGTCAAGGAGGTGGGGCAGAGCTGAGCCAGTGGGCTGAGCTACTGAGGGATGCTGGTCTTTCAACAACTCCACATCACCATGACACTTCAGGTGCTGAGTCCTCTCATTCTTAGTACCATAAAATGCTTTACATCCTTTTGAAGGAAGAAAGATCATAAATGCTAACATTTGCCCATAATGAGCTTTTGGCTCTCAATTATTCCTGAAATCAAGAAGACTAATAAGGCTACCAAAAAATGTTTAGAGAGCACTTTTGAAAAATCATCTGGCTTACTTGATGTCCTTGATTCAATGGCCAACACTTTTGTTTTCTTTTACTGAAAGCAATTGACTTTTTTTTTTCTTTTACTGAAATGTTCCTTAAATATTTAGACCCAAATCTCAGGCACCAATACTAATTTTAGGATGATTCTGTGAGTGTTAACATGAATTAGACAGAATGGGAAACGTCCACCCTTGAGCACTTCTTCCCACTGGGATCCACTGGTGTCAGATTTATTCCTCTGAAATCAAGACACCTGTGTTTGTTTGCCAAGTGCGCTCTGTGAAGAAACTCCTGGGTAATGAGTCTCATGATTTTTCACTATTTACATGAATCCATTCTAAAGAATGAATTATTGGCTCTTGGGGTTTTTCTGTTGTTGCTGCTGCTGTTTTATTTTTCACAGTATCACAGTGAACAAAAACTCTCTTCATTCATTTCATTGCTGATATTACTGCATTTTGCTTTTTTTTTCACCTCCTTTCCACTCCTGCTGGCAAACGAAGGCTGAGTATAGTTCAGATTACTGGAAACTGGAATAAAATTGTTCATCCACCTACATAAACTCCTGCTGCAATATTTGATAAGGTGACTACTGCCATTAAGGAGAAAAAGTTACCCACAGAAAATATAGCAGTTTCCAAGGGGAAAAAAAAACCTGTTTGCAAGAAGGACTATGGGGGTAGGGTGGGGGGAGTGGGAGAGAGAGAGAGGGGAAGTAGGGGAGGGGTCCATCCATTGATTGAGTCTACAAAAGGCCATAGCCAGGGACAGGAACTCTATCCTTCCTGGTCTCCCACATTGATTGGAAGCAGCAGCCACAACTCAAAACCAGTGCTCTGATATGGGGTGCCAGTGTCGCAAGCAGCAGGTTCACACACCGAGGAAAGCTGGCTGCTTCTAGAAAAATTTGATGGTTAATATTTTGGGCAATCTTGTGTGTGTTTTTTTTTTTTTTTTCAGGCAGAGTGGACAGTGAGAGAGAGACAGAGAGAAAGGTCTTCCTTTGCCGTTGGTTCACCCTCCAATGGCCGCCGTGGCCGGTGCACCGTGCTGATCCAAAGGCAGGAGCCAGGTACTTATCCTGGTCTCCATGGGGTGCAGGGCCCAAGCACTTGGGCCATCCTCCACTGCACTCCCTGGCCATAGCAGAGAGCTGGCCTGGAAGAGGGGCAACTGGGACAGAATCCGGCGCCCCGACTGGCACTAGAGCCTGGTGTGCCAGCGCTGCTAGGTGGAGGATTAGCCTATTGAGCCACGGTGCTGGCTAGGCAATCTTATATCTGACTGTTTTTCAAATTTTTTGAGATATCTGATTTGAAAATCTTTTAATTAAAAGTGACATACTATATGTGGATATAAGTTTGACTAAAGAATATCAGTTATTTTCAAGTAAACCAATAAAATGATGCCTGCTTTGCAGTCCCTGGGCATCATCGTATAATTTTTTCCCAAAGCTTCCAGGTAGATCCTTTGCAAAGTATGTCTACCGTACTCTTGGAAGACCTTTCGTGCCATCACAGATGCCAGCACCAAATGCTAGAGAATGTTGGCAAGTGTGAAAATGCTGTCGTTATTCATTAGCAGATATCAACATATCCTAACAATACTCTCTGTCACTAGCCAAGTCTGTTGAAATGTCAATTAAACATATCTTGGCTGCGAAGTCATGGAGTAACCTTCTCTATACTGGAAAGGATCAAGTGAGGCCATCCAGTTGAACTGCATAAAGAAACACGCCTCCAAGAGATTGTCTGTGGAGTGGAAATTCTTTCCATCCATATTATAATGGAATTCAGAACTCTAGAAAAACGCGTACATGCTTTCTGCTATAAGTATGTCTGTGGCAGAGCTACCACACTTATAGAACATTCAAGCATCGGCATGAAAACCATATCCCTACTCAGAAAATGCTAGCACGTTAAGGCTCCTCTATGGGCTGCATGATGTATACAGACTTCTTGAATTAATAATGTCCGAATCTCAGCAAATCAGACTGATTGCCATAAAAGTTATTTTTTGATATTTATTTACTTATTTGAGCAGCACAGTGAGTGAATGAGACAGAGAACCTTCCACCACTGGTTTACCCCCTAAAGCCCACAACTCAAGTATTGGAGCCATCATCCCTTATGCTCCCAGTGCATCAGCAGGGAGCTACACTGGAAACAGAGCCATTGGGACTTGAACTAGCACTCTGAAACGAGGTACAAGCATCCCAGGTGATGGCTTGCCCTGCTATGACACATGCCTACCCCACCCTGCAAGTTCTTAAACTACCCAAAATGAGCACAAACTTTGTTAATTTATGTCCCAGAGGACTATTTTTTCCTTCATATATTTATTAAACTATGTGAGAGAGAAAAAGTCTCTTGAACATGCTCAGGGAAGGTTCTCAATATCAGGACTCTCTTGACTCCTCAGAGCACAGCAGTTCTGGTACAGACGTGAATATGGGGTTTACACATTTGTTAGACACCCCTGAGTGAAGCAGGTAGAAAACTCCAGCCAGAAATTCTGGCTGCAAGGTTGTCAGTGGGGCACCTGCTCCTGTGATCATGGCACCGGATGAGAAAATCAGAGCTACTATAGAGAATGCCTCTTATTTCAGCTGACTACGTGGCCAATTAGTCACAGGGTTGGACATTCCAAAGGGTGCTGAAGATGAGCAGGGACTGAGAGGGAAAGCTGCATGAGTGACAAGCAAGTTATTGCAGGACAAATTTTCTATAGTCATTGCTGCTACATCAATGTTGTGACATCTCTTATGGTTTTTATTAAAATAAATTGCAGCATTAGCCCTGCATTGCAGCTTGTATTTGACCTCTGTGTCACTGCCACAGCCCTCCTGAATATGATCATTTTTACCAAGTTCTGTGTCTACAGCCTAAACTAGCTTTCTGAGTGAACTGAGATTGTAGGAATAAAAATAATGATACACATGGATTCATAAGGCAGAAATATGGAAGTGAAATTTGTTGAGCATTTGAATTGCTGTTTGCAATCAAACAAGAATGTTTACCAATAGAAAATTGAAAATAGAAATGTTTATCAATAGAAAATCTACCCCCACTCCTTATGCATATAGATTAGATATTGAAAGGCCTTGAACATAGTAAAAGAAAATGTTTGTTTAGGGCTCAAGTAATTTACTAAAAATTTTTAAGCAACAATGAATTAAGATTTCAGTTTTCATTCAAAAGGCACTTCTTTTTCTTACTTGCCACCTCTACTTCCTTCCTTCCATGTATTACCTATATCAAGAAGGAATAAATGAATGCCCAGCCTTGAATTCTACCAAATGTTGTTACTTATTCAAGAGATGGGTTCACTTTGACACTTAATTAACACCAATTCCACATGTAGTAATAACAAAAACTCAATCTGCACAAACTAATTTTCATACTGGGATCATTTAGATTGCAGTAGTCTTTCTATTGAGAAGCCTAAGAACACTGTGTTCTCAATTCTCCTTTTTAAGTGAAGAAGCCAAGAGGAAAATTGTACATGAATCACAAAAAATCCTTTGCTTTTTAACAGTACAATAAGTAGCACTTTGAGAATTAGAAAGATGAGCTTATTGTCCATAAACTTAAAAACATTACAGATTTTAAGAAGGGGTATCTTAGTAGGTATTTTGAAATACTTATGGATGTACTGATGTATTTAGATTGAAGATTATGCTGAGAAGGATAAATGGATGCCCTAAAGTACAGCCTTCCTACAGGCTTCTTTCTAGGTCATTGGTGATAACCCCAAGTTCCTGACTTTGCCTCTGGTTCTTTTCCCAAGTATGTGGGTACCTACTACCTTTAACTAAAGAGAGGAAACTTAAAACACATGTGAGGAGAAGGAAGAGAATTTTTAAAAAGATTTATCTATTTAGTTAATTGGAGAGGGAGAGGGAGTGGGGGAGAGAGAGAGAGAGAGAAAGTCTTTCATCCACTGGTTCAGTCCCCAATTGGCTGCAACAGCCCGAGCTGTGCCAATTGAAAGCCAGGAGCCAGGAACTTCTTCTGGGTCTTCCCGTGTGGGTGCAGGGTCCCAAAGACTTGGGCCATCTTCTACTGCTTTCCCAGGTTGTAGCAGAGAGCTGCATTGGAAACTGAGCTGCCAGGTACCCATATGGTACCCATATGGGATGCTGGCACAGCAGGCAGCAGCTTTACCTACTATGCTAGAGAGCCGGACCAACGAACAAAATTTTGACAATTGCATTGCAAGGCTAAGTGCTCTGGTGTGTCTTACCACAGAGTGACTTGTAGATAGAGTGTTTGTATATTCAAGTAGTTCTAAAGATTATGTAAATACAACTTAGAACAAATTGTAATTTATTTTTAAAGTTTATTTATTTACTTCTGTATACGTAAATAATATACTTAGGGCCAAAATGTTCTCTTTTTAAAGTCAAGAGAATAATACTTTTTTTTATTGGCAAACGTAGAGTAATATTTTTAAAATGTGTTCTTTGAGAACAGTTTATAGAGATTGGGGTATGAATTAAAGACTATAATCAATGACACTATCATTTTCTCCTATATGAAGAAAGACATTCCATTCATAAGTAGCAATGAGAAAGATAATATATGTTATTAAAACATATCAAGGAGAAAGTCATAGATATTTTAAAATTGAAAATATCAGAGGGAAATAGACCATCCAGATCTCTTATACATCAACACTCTTACACTAGACAGATAAACAAATCAACAACTCTTAGACTAGACAGAACTCAAATGAAAAATCAAATAATAGGCACTTATTGAGCTATAACTTCTATAAGCCTCTATCTATGTTGTCAGCAACCTCGATACATTGAAATAATCTCTCTCACTCTCCATTGTAGGGCACTGACCATGTCTTTTTTTCATCTGTAAACATAACTGCCTAGCTTGTTGGTCAGCACCTGGTAAGTGTGAAATGAACTTTTGAGAGGGAGCTATAATTCTTACTTTATGTATCAACACACAGGAGCATAGATACATCTTCCATTCCTATCAAACAACTATAAACATAGGTTTTTCAGACTCTGAACTTGTGAAGTCTTTGCTGTGTGATGTAGCGTCTCCCTGTAGGGTACCACATCTTAAAATCCCTTTTGCTTCTCAAAAAATACTTTCCCTTAACTTGATAGTGTTCTTGACATTCGTTCCATGATATATTTTGTTTATGATAATTTTTTTCTGTATATAAGATATCATTACACTTCAAAACTCACTTTATATCTTAGTCCACCACTACACTGATACCAAAGCCAAACAAGGACACTGTAGGAAAAAAATTAGAGGTCATTATCCTTGATGAGGATGGAAAAATCCAGAATAAAATCTTGGCACACCAAATTCAACAGCACAATAAAAACAGCATTCATCATGATCAAGTGGGGTTTATCCTTGGGATGCAAAGATTAGTCAACACAAGCCAATAAACATGATATAGCATATTAATAGAATAAAGGAAAAAATCATACTGCATCATATGCAGAAAAATTGCCTGACAAAACTCAATATATTTTTGGTGATGAAGTTCAACAAATTATGTGTATAAGAAATGTGCCTCAGCATAATAAAAATCATATAAGCCAACTACTAATATGATACTCAACAGTGAAAAGTAGAAAGCTTTTCCTACAAGATCAGAACAAGAGAAGGATGCTCACAATTTCCTTTTTAGATTTATTTATGTATGTATTTGAAAGGCAGAGTTACAGAGAGAGAGGGACAGACAGAGAGGTCTTGCATCTGCTGGTTCACTCCTGGCTGTTGATGGCCAGGGCTGAGCAAAGCTGAAGAGCCAGAAACACGGGGCTGGCACTGTGGCATAGCGAGCAAAGCCACCACCTGCAGTGCCAGCATCCCATATGGGTGCCAGTTCTATCTGGGCTGCTCCACTTCTGATCCAGCTCTCTGCTATGGCCTGGGAAAGCAATAGAAAATGGCCCAAGTCTTTGGGCCCCTGCACCTGTGTGGGAGACCTGGAAAAAACTCCTGACTCCGAATCAGCACAGCTTCAGCTGTTGTGGCCATCTGGGAGTAAACCAGTGGATGGAGGACCCCTCTCTCTCTCTCTCTCACTCTAACTCTGCCTTCAAATAAATAATTTTCAAAAAAAAAAAAAAAAAAAAGAGCCAGGAACTCCATCCATGTCTCCCTCCTGAGTGACAGAGGCCCAAGCACTTGTTTCATCTTCGATTGTCTTCCCAGGTTCATTAGCAAGGAGCTGAAATGGAAGCTTAGCAACTGGGAATTGAACCATCTCTCTGCTAGCCAGTGTTGTAGACAGGGGCTTAACCTGCTATGCCACAATGCTGGCTGGACAGCCCCCAGGCACTCTTTTTTTTTTTTTGACAGGCAGAGTGGATAGTGAGAGAGAGACAGAGAGAAAGGTCTTCCTGTTTACCGTTGGTTCACCCTCCAATGGCCGCTGGGGCCGGTGTGCTGCAGCCAGTGCACCACGCTGATCAGGAGCCAGGAGCCAGGTACTTCTCCTGGTCTCCCATGGGGTGCAGGGCCCGAGCACTTGGGCCATCCTCCACTGCACTCCCTGGCCACAGTAGAGAGCTGGACTGGAAGAGGAGCAACTGGGACAGAATCCGGTGCCCCGACCAGGACTAGAACCTGGTGTGCTGGTGCCGCAGGTAGAGGATTAGCCTATTGAGCCACAGAGCCAGCCCCCTGGCACTCTTACCACTTCTATTGAATGTAATCCTGGAAGTACTAGCATGAACCATAGATGAGAAAAGGAATACAAAGAATCCAAATCAAAAAAGAATAAATTAAATTGTCTGCAGATGACAGGATTTCGTATATAGAAAACCCTGAAGATTCCATGAAAAACTGTTAGAACAAGCAAGTTGAATAGAGTATACAAAATCAACATAGAAAAATCAGTTGTGCTTTAATACACTAACAGCAAACAATTTGAGATAGATATTAAGAAAGCAATTCCATTTAGAATAGCATCAAAAAGAATATATTCAAGGAGATGAAAGAGCTGTATACTGAAAACTGTAAAATTTTTATGAAAGAAACTGTGTACACAAATCAGTGTAAATATATTCCATTTTGTCCCTATGGAAGAATTAAATCTGTTAAAATATCTATACTACCATAGTTGAACTACAGATACAGTGCAATCCCTGTCAAAAACCCCAATGACTGCTTTTTGTGGAAATACTCATTAAAATCCTAAAATTCTTATAGAATCAGAAAAGATCCTGAATGGCCAAAACAATTTTGAGGAACTAGAACAAGGCCAGAGGCATCATATTACCTAATATAAAAATGTATTACAAGTTTATTGTAATCAAAAGACCAGGGTGCTGGCATAAAACCAGACACACCAATAGAGCAGATAGAGAGCTCAAAAATAAACCCATACATACACAGTCAACTCTTTTTTCTTTTTTTTTTTTTTTTTTTACAGGCAGAGTTAGAGAGAAACAGAGAGAAAGGTCTTTCTTGTGTTGGTTCACTCCCCAAATGGCCGCTATGGCCGGTGCACGCCGATCCAAAGCCAGGAGTCAGGTGTTTCTTCCTGGTCTCCCAAACAGGTGCAGGGCCCAAACACTTGGGCCATCCTCCACTGCCTTCCTGGGCCACAGCAGAGAGCTGGACTGGAAGAGGGGCAACTGGGACAGAATCCGGTGCCCCAACTGGGACTAAAACCCATGGTGCCAGCGCCGAAGGTGGAGGATTAGCCTAGTGAGCTGTGGCACCAGACTCAGCCAACTAATCTTTAATCAAGGCACCAGTAATACCCTATAGAGAAAAAGGTACCCTCTTCAATAAACGGTGCTGGAAAATGAGATATCCACATGCAAAAAAAAAAAAATTTGAACCCTATCTTATGTCACTTTAATCCATTTTGAGTTAATTATTTTAAGTCTTAAAACCTGAAGCTGTAAAAATCCTAAAAGAAAACATGCTGTAAAAATTCCTTGACCTTGAGTTGACAGTGATTTTTGGGTAAGATCCTAAAAGCATGGGTAACAAACAGAAAAACAAATAAGCAGGACTACATTGGATTGCACATCTTCTGCACAAAAAGGAAACATTTTAAAAAATTAAAAATGTATAGATGGGAGAAAATATTTTAAGCCATATATCTAATAAGGGCTTGATAGCTAATAAATATTACGAAAAACAGTATAAAATGCCTCAAAAATACAACTATCATACAGGTGTTATTCAGAAATCCCACTTCTGAGTGTTTATCCTAAGAAAGTGAAATCAGTATGTCTAAGAGGTATTTGCATTTCCATGTCCATTGCAACATTATTCACATTAGGCAAGATATAGAAACAAGCTGTGAATTCACAGAAGAATGAATAAAATAGGTTAAATACAATGGAATATTATTGAGCCATTTTTTTTAAAGAAAATTCTGCTATTTACAGCAACATGTTTGAACCTGGTAGGCATTAGACTAAGTGAAATAAGGTAGACAAAGATAAAATCTGTATGGTCTCATTAACATGGGAAATTGTTGTTACTGTTATTGCTATTATTGTCACTGTTGAGAGACAGAGACAGGGCTCCTACGTACTTGTTGACTCCCTAAATGCCCTCCATCTGGTTCTAAGCCAAAAGCTGGAAACCCTACATCTCCTGCATGGGTGGTATGAACAGCTGCATGAACCATCGCCACTGTTTCCCGGGGTCCACAATAGCAGGAAGCTGGAACCGGGGTCTGGAGTAGAGTCTCAAACTCAAGCACTCTGCTGTATGATACAGGTGTCTTAACTGGCATTTAATTAACTGCTAGGTCAGTTTCCTGCTCAACATAAAAGGAATCTTAAAAAAAAGAGTTATAGAAACTGAGTGAAATAATGGTGGTTGTAAGGAGCTGTGGGCGGGTGAAATGGAATGTTGATCAAAGGGTGCAGATTTTCATTATAATATGAGTAAGTTCTGAGTTTCAAATGTACAGCATGGTGACTGTGGTTAATAATGTAATGAATACTTGAAACTTGCTAGAAGAGTAGATCCTAAGTGTTCTTACACAAAGAGGTAATTATGTGAAGTGATGGATGTGTTAATTAACTTGATTGTGGTAATCATTTTACAATATATATGTATATCAAATCATGTTGTGCACTTTAAATATATACATATATATATAATTTTACTGGTAAATTATACCACAGTGATGCTGAACAAAACAAAGAACAGCATGAAAAGTTGGCTTTGATGTCAACATAGTTGACTTTTGGGAACTAGAAGGCAAGGACTCTACTTATGATCCAAAAAGTATAGGAAAGCAGTAGTTAAGGGAGAAATCCCGCTGGCTTTTCCTTAATGTTTCTCAGAGACAGGTTGGTAAGAGTCTGAGTGGCCATAATCTTGCTAGCTAAAACTATAGAGATTTCAAAAGTCCAAATTAAGGTGCTGACAGGGCTTTGATAGCTTTCAAGTTTCTAAGAGGCATCTGTCATTGCCTCTTTTAGTTTTTGGTGGACACCAGTAATTTGGGGGCACTCCTTGACTTTGGCATCATTCCAGTCTTTGCCTTCTTCATGTGGACTTATTCCCTGTGCATTTCAGTGTCGCAGTGTTGGGATCACTTCCTGCTTGCTCTTAAGAAGGCACCAGTAATTGGATTGAGGGCCACACATCTTGGATAAACTCATCCTAACAAGTTACATATTCAGAGAACCTATTTCAAAATATCCCATTGTGAAGGTGTGGGTGGAGGAGAGTTGTTACAGGATGCTATTTAGCATACTCACGTTCCTGTGTGTCCCTCGTGCCTTCCCACCACCTGCCTTTGCTAATCTCATTGTCCAGATGCCATTCCAGTATGCAGTCTCTTTCTATTTTACAAAATAGAAGCAAATTTTCTCCACGAAAACTCCATAGAAATTAGTATCTAGATGATTTCTCTGGTATTTACTTGCTAAAATTTTATTCATTTATTTTATTTCAGAGGCATAGAGCTAGAGGGAAGCAGACAAATTGGCAGAAAGGCTTTGATTATTCTGTTGGCTCTTTAAATGTCAGGCAATAGCCAGAACTGGGCTGGAGCCAAAGTCAAGAGCCAGGAACACAATCCAAGTGTCTCACATGTAAGGCAAGGACCCAACTACTTGAGTTGTAACTTGCTGCTTCCCTGGGTGTACATTAGCAGGAAGCTAAAATCAGAAGCAGGGCTGAGAACTGAACACAGGCATTCTGATACGGAGAGTGCCGACATCCCAGGTGTTATTTTAATCAATACACCAAACACCTGCTCTTCTCTGGTATCTGTGTTTATTTTTTCAAAATGTTTTGCTCACAGTGCTCCCTTTCAGAAGGTAAATTATATAGGTCTATGTCAAGTATTCTCATATTTTACAAAAACTAGCCATCAGTCTTGGTGGGTTGAATTTTTGATTTTAAATACCCACTGGGGGTTAAAAGAACGTTCAGGAGAAGAGGGGAGTATGCTGACTACTGAACTTTATATTTTTCAAATTTTCGTGTAAGAAAGTTGTTATTATTTATTCTATTTCACTAATTAAAAAAAGAAATTCTATGATTCGAAGTAGAAGCAGAGCCAAGATTTCAAAATACCCACTCTGTACCTTGTGCTCTGCTGGCTGGCACAGCTGTGCTCTCAGAGCAGGGAGGACTCCGAGGGCCTGAAGACTGGGGAGGTGCTCTCGACAAGCTGGAGCAGATGCCGGCGGCTCTAGGAGGGGAGTCGTACCCCGCAGCTCTCCAAGCAGTCCTGACTGGTGTGCGTCAGCCTGACAGCTGCTGCTGTGGGTGCAGGTCTAGGAAACCTGTGAGAAAAACACAGGGACCTTTGCTGACAGGTATACATGGAAGCACAGGGCTCCAAGGATGGCTGCAGTAGCTCGCCCCAATCACCCTGTTACAGACTCAATTTAAATCATTAAAGATTTGAAACCTCAAAGACTGCAAGTAAATTATATGAAAATGCATTGTTTATAATTATATCCTACATTAATAAAAATGTGTGTGATACACTACGTGCACACATACGCATATTTTCTTTTCCTTAATAAGACAGCCTCTTACCTTGTGAGTCAGAAATGTTTTCTTTCCAGATTTTTGTTGCTTCATAGGACTATGTCCTTAGCTATAGGCCTGACCATTGGATCGGACTAAATACACATACTCATGCACACACACATGTATGCACGCATGACGTAAGCTTCTGCAAATGACCAGAGGCTGGGTTTTTACAGGCTACCTTTTGTTCTTAATTGCTCTTTCCTAAAATCCATCCCTACACAGACTTCGGTACTTTCTGTAAAGAATGGAGACCCAAAATGTTACCAAGTTCACTGTGGGCTCCTGGCTCAGAAATACTTCCCTCAGCACTGTCCTGACATTATTAATGGCCCTGATGTACAAACCCAGAATATAATAGAATTAAAATCCAAAGTTAATTTCAAGCTCCATTAGAAATTAAAGGTGTTGGGAAAGAAATCAATATTTGCCCAGTGCAAAATGACTAAATTCAAAGCAATTAATTCTATTATTTTGTAGCTTCTCAAGAACTATAAAGGACCTTCAAACTATAAAATGTTGCCATGTTCACACATATACACAATGTGTGACTAAAATAATGAGAGTGGTTTCCAAAAGCAACATACAAAATCTATTGTATTACTTTAGAGCCACACCATGTAGTACACACATTAAAGTATGTCTTTAAATAGAGCCAATTATTCTATGAAATTCGTGGCTATTTCCAGCAATTATAACACTCAGTTGTAAATCTGGGAGGATTTAAGTGCTAGGAACAATGCAAAAGGGCAAAGAGATTTATTTAAATGGAAAAAGTGTATCCACGTTCTTAATTTTACTTTCTCTCTTTCCAACTTCTTTTAATGGAATGCTGTAGATTACCAAACAAATGATCTGAAAACACTGTAGTTTCAGCTAGTGGAAAGTATTTTGCAACCTGCAGAGTTGTAGGTCATAAAAGACATAAAACTAAGGCTCAGTAAAAGCTTTTTCATGTCAGAATCAGTGCCACTTCCTCCCTGTAGTGTCTTCTGGGGGAAAGTCTGAGTTAACAAATGGATCTTTTGCAGGTCCAGAAAGATCAGAGTCAAAGGGGTCAGGATCAGACCTTATAATGGGAATGTGTCACTCGTTCCCTCCCCCTGTCAAGAAGGAGCCCCCTGAGACCTGCCTCAAGCATCACTTACCATTTCAGCAGACTGGGGCGAGCAATTGGAAAAGATAATGCAGGGCCTTAGTTCAGGAGAAGTCATGAACTTGTGCTGAAACGCTCCTCTCCCTCTGATAAAAGCAGTTAACACGATTAGGGACTGGGAGCAGCAGCCCAAGACATACTAGGCACTGGAAACATTGTATGACCCTTCAGTAGGAGAGCACAGAGCGATCAGCATCACACTCTTGTTCTTGTTTCTAAATTTTGAGGCATGCTTCCCACATCTAGTGGTCAGCGCTTTCATCTTTTTAAAATGATCTGTTTTAAAATTCTGTGAGCTATGCTTGAAGGTTCGACTTGTCTAACCTAATGATATAAAACTGTGTCGTGGGGAAGGAGCAGCTGGTACCTGTTGTGTGCCTTCTCCAGCAGGTGCCACAGACCCTGATTTGAGACTGTCTTCTCAGTATAGAAATAGTGGGGTCTGAAGAATTGCAAAGCCTAAGTAAGCTTTACTGCAGAGGAAGCAAACGGGCTGCCTATAGGGAGGAGGGGCCCCAGAGCTGGGAGTCTGTGATCCGGCGGGTAAGCCAGGTACTGGCCTGGCCCACTCTTGTCCTCCTGAGTGACTTCCCTGGGGCACATGGGGATTTTTGCACCAGGCTTGCTTTTGACACCTTGGTTCACACTCTGGGCAGTGCTGTCTGATTGGGCCCCCAACTGGGTCCCTGAGGATGGAAGCCTTTTTGATGAGCCCCTGTTGCGATGGCTGTAGCTGCTGGGCGGAGGGCCCATGCTCAGGGTTGCAAATAAGGGGGACTTTTTGATGGAGGTGCTTGTGGGTAAGCAAGTGAGACTCAGTGTTGAGTGCCACGTTCTGTTTCAGCAACCGGAACCTGCAGGCGAGAGGCTGTGAGGTAGAGTAACTTTGATCAGAGGGAGGTTAAGTTTCAAATGGGGCCTGTCTGGTCCCGTAGCACTGTTGTCTGCCCTCCCGAACATGGAAGCCACCCTTCTAATCCACCCAAATGGAGGAGGATCCTGACCCCACAGTCCCCCAGCCTGCCTCTACCATCTTGATTGTTCCAGAGTGGTTACCACAGAGTTCAGTGTAACTCAAAGTCCCACACAGCATGAGTTTAAATGGATTGTTAGCTCTTTCTTTTATTTTTTATTTTATTTATTTATTTATTTTGACAGGCAGAGTTAGACAGTGAGAGAGAGACAGAGAGAAAGGTCTTCCTTTTTCCGTTGGTTCATCTCCCAAGTGGCCGCTACCTACAGCTGGCGCCACAGGTGGAGGATTAGCTTAGTGAGCCTCGGCGCCAGCCTATCTCTTTCAACTTTCCAAAATCGTTCAACATTTCCTTGCTTCTTGGGATAGTTTAAATGGAGGATGGATGCAGGAGTCAGTTGTGACTTCATTACTTACAATGCATGTGATACAAGCATTGAGGATTGGGACCCTTGATCCTCTCTTCCCTCTCTGTATGTTGGAAAAGATAGTACCAGTTGTTTGGGGTTTATTGGTAAACCCTTAAAAATATGTGTGAAGTGAATACTCATTACCAGATATATACTAGGTCCTGAAAATTAGTAGCCATGGGTGTTATCACGATGTCAGTTTCCTGGGTTTCCTAGGGCTGACATACCCTCCTTCCTTTTTAATCATATCTACTCCCAGGAAAGCACCTTCTCTTTAACAGTTATGTTTCCAGGTACACATAAGTCAAATGAGCAAAGCTGGCATTACAAAATACCAAGTTGGAAGGCTGGAGTGTGGAGGCAGAGAGAAAATGGGAGTAGAATGTTTAAAAATTGTCAATCTTTCCCCAAAGATTTCTCAGGAGCACAGCCAAGCAGTCCAAAGACGTGGTCCCTCTTCACTCACTCATTCCTGTGCCATCAGCTCTTCAATATGGCTTCCTCCATCTTCCCCCACTGAGTCTGTTCTCATCTGTCTCCCCATGTTGGCACATTGACAAAAATTTATGTAAAACAGGCATCTGTATGTTAATATTGGCAACTTTCTCTTTCTAGAAGTGGTTTTTGTTTGCTATCAATAGCTTTTCAATAGCTATCAATAGCTGTTCTGTGTAAGTCTTTGCTTCTCTGTTCACCTGACTTTCTGGGCTCACTCTCATAGTGACTCTCCCTAGTATTTTCTTCCCACTGTGTACACTTCCCTTCACTGCCCCTACCTGTGGCTTCAATGGCTATTTATAGGATGAAGACTTTTTTCATCTCTATTGTTAGTCAAGAGCATTTGGTTGGATCTGTTAAACTTTCTAATGAAGAGCAACCAGCACACAGGAGAAATGTAATACATATTTGCTGCATTAATGAATATGTCCATATCCTATATGGCATATCCCCATACCAAGCCTGGCAATCTGAAAATCATTATGCACTTTTCCCTGTTCAACTCAGCCTTGCTTTTCCTCCTGTATTTCCTATACAGGGGGATTCCATTCTCAACTCAGCCCCTGAAGCCAGAAATCTAGTGACACCCACCCAAGTCTAATCCATCACCAAGGTCAACAGGTTCTGCCCCTGGTTCAGCCTTGCTCTCCAGAACTCTTTCACGCAGGCTTACCCCATTGCTGAGTAATTCTTGGAATCTTCTAATGCCTGATTTGAGAGCCTTCAGGTTATCCTTTCACACATCTGCTAGTGAGAATTTGATGCCATCAGCCTAATAAATCCTTGATTTTGTAAATATAAACTTTGAATAAGCTAATGTGATGAACGAGTGCCTAGTCTAGTTCCTGATGCTCTTACTGGAGTCTCAGGCCTCTTTGCTAGAGGCATTCTGAGATTGTTAGAATGTTTTACACCAACGTTTGCTGAATACAATTGCTTCTCTTTTTTTTTCTAGTTAATTAACTTTGAGCTGTTCTTCATTATTCAACTCCAGTTTCCTTTTTTGCTGGAAACTATCACCCCAAATCTGACTTAGGACACCACTCTTCATTCTCCTACAACACACTGTACAGACTCTGTCAAGGAACAGTATAAAGTTACTCAATATTTTCTTTTTGATGTCAAAAAAATAAGTTCATGGACTTCTCTTACAAATTCACAGGACAAGACTGAGGGACTGAGCAGTCACAGAGGCTTGCTGTATAATGAATGAGAATCCCATGCATAGCCAGGCAGCTACCCACCAAACTGCTAATTAGTATGATTCTTGGGGAAAAAAAAGCAAGTGAAGTTGGGCTGAACTCTTGACTTTTGTCCCTTACTTTCATTGTGCTTATGCTTTCCAATGTATCAAATGATGGTGTGTGATGTCAGGCACAGATTTGGAAATTCTTTGGTATGAGTGGAATTCAGTCTCTCTCAATGTTTCTATCAGATACACTGTAAGCTGGCTTATATCTGGCTGCAAAATGAAAGGCTGGATTCACAGTTAAAGTTTCAGGAGGAAGAAAACCTCATTTCTTGTTTTATTGCTTGTAAAGGTAGCCTTTCATGTAAGGTTTAATCCTGCTATGCTGCCTGGAATGTGTTCAGAGATTGCTGTGACGATTGTTTCATTGGGCAGTTAATTCCTGGGCACTTCTGGGAACTGAAGGGAAAGGCTGTTGAACGTTAGTTACCGAACTTGGATGCCCCAGTTGGGTTTTCCTGGTTTGTGTTGTGGTGTTTTCTCTAAAACCGTGATTCTTACATCATGACTTGTTTCTGAATCACTTGAGCAGATTCCTGGGCCTCTATCTGGATCTGACAGGAGGTCTGTAATAGGGCGAGGGGGTGTGACTCCTGCGAGCATGGTCCAGATCCTCTGGCAGTTGACTCCTACCCCTTGGAGGAGGCCGCAGACTTCCCCTGCTGTCTTCTTGTGATCAGAAAATGGAGCCCAGGAAGGACTCTGCTTACCACGGTTCTCTCCCTTCCTGGGCTTCAGCATCAGGAGACTCTGAGGGCTGGAACCATCAGTTAGGGTCCTTCTAAAGACCAAAGACCCTACCTGTCTGGCGTGAGCTCTGCATGCAGTGATATTTTAGCCATGCAGACTGCTACCTTCTACCTAGGGATCAAGGCTTTCAGACCCCCCCACCTCTCCAGGGTGCAAGGTAGGGCCAAGAAATAGGTCCCTGTGGTGCCAGAGGGCATCAGTAGGAAAGGGAGTCTCTGGAGGTCCTCACACCCCTCAAGGGGCTGCAGACAGGTGAAATCCAGGAAGATTTATGTTCTCAGTCAGTCCAGTGTCCTTGGGGTTCACAGTGAACATGTGTGATTACTACAAATGATGTCAAAGAAAAGTTTTCCCCAAATCAAATTACAACTGATGCCACACAGAAAAGTTTCCAAATGTGTTTACATTGACATTATATATATATATATATTATATTATATATAATGTCAGCTATATATATATATCAATTATATATATATAATATATATATATTATATATATTAATAGATATAATAATTATATATATATAAGAGACTGAATATATATATATCAATTATATATAATATATAATATATATATAATGTCAGTATTGACAGTTTATAAGTAATTCAGAATTATTATTAATTTAAAATTCCAAAACAATATAGCAACCATTATGCATTTTACATTGATTAATGGGTGACATGTCTGTAATATGCTCACAACTTTAAAAAATAATAATAGAATAGTGTTGCTTCCCGTTGGCCTAAAGCCAGACCAAATGGAAGGTGGCTGGTTCTGTGGGTGGATACAGATGATTCCAGTCCTTTTCAGTTTTTCACCCCTCAGGCTACCATTTTTATGTTAGTGACAAAGCTGGTACATTTAGCACATCAAGAATACCAACCTGTCACTTCTTTGAACCCTACCTAGCTCTTTTTCCGGTTGTTCTGATCTTCACATGCTATTTAAGACTTCTACCAGCACTGAGAATTCATAGAGTAATGATTTCACTATTTAATTCCACATTTCTTCAAGAAAAGGATTCTTTCTCCCTTAAGCTCATTTCTTTCTTTAATGAAAAAGCTAATTATCCTTTAAAACAACATTTTTTTTGCATTTTGTAATAAAACTAGGGAGTAATTTAGTAACTTTCTAATAGTAAGTTAATGAGTTTTATCCAAAAGCTAGTATCATGTGGTGCATATTTTTTATGTGTACATAATGTTTCTAAACTAAGCCCAGTTGATTTAAAAAAAAAAAAAAACTTATCAGCAAGAAAGAAAAGCTAAAAACAGGCTCACAGCTCCCCAAAGTGCTTAATAGGACCATTGAACAGCATCCAATCATACTTAGTCAATGTGCATATGGAAAGCTTTTTGCAACAAAATGACAAGGATCTGAGACAAATCACCATAGTAGGTACCAGAAGATCTTTTATTTTGTGTGTTTATACTGCACTGGTTTTCCCTGGGTAAAACTCAGCCTTTTTTTTTTTTTTTGACATTGTAGGATCAAAGGAAAGTATCTATAAATGCTTTGTGTTTTGAGAGGTACAGGTACCAATTAATTGAAATAAAATCATTTGTTTTAAATCATATTCAGTTGCCTGACTATGTATATAATTACATTGATCAAAGAATTGTAACAGAATGATACTTTGGAGGAAGCCTTAGTAAGACACATACAAATTGGGAAAATGTTTTAGAGAGAATAAATAATATGCGTTAAATGAGAAAACGTATTGCTTAGGATTCTATTTCATGTGCATTGTATCTGAAAACCTGAAACATACCTGCTATACTCTCTTGCCGTATCTGTGCCCACAGATCTCATATGTGTGTGCATTCACATATAAGTTATCCTGTGGCATCTAAATCTTTATATTCCATTCCTAGACGTGTTCTTTAGAGAGACATGAAACCTTCATGGAATACTTTTCTTGAAAATCTCAAATTTTGCACATCAAAATTTTTAGTATCAAATAGTCACGTTGGTAACATGAAAAAACATATACTTAAAGATCAAATGTCCAAACAATAGTGCAAATGTTATCATTCTGGCTTTTACTTTTAACAAGAAAATTTTAGACAAGGACTATTGTATGCCTTTCAACTGAGCATAGTTCTGAAAGATGAAAAATTAGGAAAAGTTTAATATCATTGATATCAATAAGCATATGAAAAAATAGATGATCGAATACAATACCAAGAAACCATTAGTCAGGAAGCAGAGCTATGTCCAGTGACAGGAAGTATTATAATTCCACTCAATGCCCTTCTTCATGGTGGATACCTAGTAAACGTATTATAAGTAAGTGCATTCTTGGTTGTGTTGCTGAGGCTCATTTTTCTCATCTACAGAATAAACATATGGCTCTCTACTCACCTCAATGGGGATTTCTGTAGGGCTAGAATGACATGATACATACTGAGTATAGCACATCCCAGGCATGTTAAAGAGCATTATTTTTAACCAGTGTTTATACTTGCAGTAATCAGTGAAGCAAGTGTTGAATTCCCACCACCAGGCGTGGCTCAGGGCGAAACTGTGAAGCAAGCAGGAAAAACAAGCTGCTCATCTGTGCCTGCTCCTCACTTGCGGGACGCCTGCCTCCCTCAGGTTCCCTGTATCATTCTGCACTGTCTCCAGCTTTCATAGAATTTTTTTTTTTATTTTATGCCTGTAAAAAACAAGGCCTCATATTTCCATGTACACCCAATGGATATACGTTTTCACCAGCAATAAGAGCTCGTCAGCCAGGACAAGAATCAGCCATAGGTCTTACCATCCTAGTGGATACCCTGAAATCCCACCACATTTGCTTGCCTGTTTCTGAAAGCCAACCACCGGCTGCCTTCAGCAGCTGCCGAGACCTTGGACAGGATCCTAACACTGATCTCTAAATCCTAAATCTCTAAATCAGGCAAATCTCACCCCTTTTAAAGAAAACACATTATTAACACTTATTCTTGTATTATTTGAAAAAATAAAGTGACAGTAGATTTTGGTAGTATAAACCTATGACCATAATCATGTTTTAGGCACTTAAATAAATTAAAAATATGTTATCACAAAAGTTAAAGAAAAAGAAAAATGAAGGAGGAGGGAGGTTGGGAGGGAGAGGGAGATACAATTCTCAGAATTTTATGTATGTACTTCTTGAAATGTATTCTCTTTATATGGTTAAAAAATTAATTTTGGGGCCAGTGGTGTGGTGGGTTAAGCCAACACCTGCAATACCAGCATCCCATTTGGGCACTGGTTCAAGTCCTACTGTTCCACTTCTGATCCAGCCCCCTGAAAAAGTGCCTGGGAAGAGCAGTGGAAAATGACCCAAGTGCTTGGGCCCATGCACCTGTGTGAGAGTCTCAGAAGAAACTCCTGGCTCCTGATTTCCGTCTGGCCCAACCCTGGACATTGGGATTATTTGGGGAATGAACTAGTAGCAGATGAAAAATTTGTGTGTGTGTGTGTGTGTGTGTTTGTAACTCTGCCTTTCACATTAAATACATAAATACTTTAAAATTTTTTTTGAAAGGCAGAGTTAGGGAGGGAAAGATAAACACAGAATGAGATATCTTCATTGTGCTGGTTCACTCCCCAAATGACCACAATGGCTGTAGATGGGCTGGTCTGAAGGCAGGAAGCAGGAGCTTCTTCCTGGTCTCACGTGTGGGTGCAGGGCCTCAAGCATTTGGGTTGTCCTCTTCTGCTTTCCCAAGCACATTAGCAGGGAGCTGGATTGAAAGTGGAGCAGCCAGGACTACAACTGGCATGGTTATAGGACGCCTGCACCTCAGAAGGCAGCTTTACCTGCTATACCACAGTGCCAACTCCTAAAATAAATCTTAAAAAATAATTTAGGGGCTGGTGATGTGGCATAGCAGGAAAAATCACTGCCTGCAGTGCCGGCATCCCACATGGGCACCGGTTCGAGTCCTACCTGCTCTACTTCTGATCAAGATCTCTGCTATAGCTTGGGAAGACAGTGGAGGATGACCTGGGTCTTTGGGCCCCTGTACCTGCATGGGGGACTCAGAGGATGCTCCTGGATCTTGGCTTTGGATGAGGCCAGCTCCAGCCTTTGTGGTCATTTGGGGAGAGAATCAGCGGATAAAAGACTTTTCTCTCTCTCTCTCTCTCTCTCTCCCTCTCTCCCTCTCTATAACTCTGCTTTTCAAATAAATATAAATAAATAAATAAAAATTTAAATCGAAAACAAAAATAATTTTGTCAATATAAATAGTACTAAATATAAAAATACAAATATAGGCAATTATCATATAAAATAGCTTAAAATTGGGCCAGCAGTTAGGCAGTTCCCAGTATCAATTTGAGGACCAATTGGTAGAACTGTGTATTTAAAATGAAAATAAAGCAATGTCCTTTTTCTACTGATTTACTTTCTGTTCTTTCAAAATTTCTAAAGCTCTAACATTAAATTCTCCTAAAACTTTTAATGTTTTTTAAAAAAAAGACAATACAAAACAATTGTATTTCTTTATTCAACCCTTTAAGTAATTGCAAAATTTTGGATAGGTGAAGATACACACATATATTAGTTATAGATACAAATATGGATAGATATAGAGATATAGGTATATTTTAATTTCATATTTTATTATATTTTATGGATGTAATACATCTTTAGGGAGTTTTTAGCACAGTTCAATTTTTTCATTGTAAAAATTACAATGTACTTTAATACATAATATATACTTTTCAAGTTTTCTAATGTATATATATATATACACACATACACACATAAGAGTATTTCAAAAGTTTGTCAAAAATGCAATTAAAGGATAAATTTATATTGGTGCAAAAATGTGAAATCCATGCAGTTTTATCACAATACATATTCCCCATGAAACTTTGAAGACCTATTGTAAGTAGAAATCTGGAAAACTGTCTTAATCAGGACAAAGCCACGTAATAAACCTAGCCACATACCCCAGGAAATGGAGTTCAATGAAGTGTTGAAAACAGCATGAGTTTAATTAGGTTAAATTCTTAGAAAGTGAGATTTGAACTAAAAGCATCTCATAATATCCCATAAATATGTACAACTTTATGTTTCAGTTAAAATATGAAAGAAATAGTTTGTTGTGCTGATAGAAATGAGAATATCTTACAATGCACACAGAGTGCAGAGAAGGGAACTGGCACATCCTTCAATCTTTCAGGTCGAAACTGATCTCTGCTTTCTCTTAGCACACTCTGTGTGTCCAGTCGTTCCATAGCTAATGCCGCCCTCACTGCCTCCTTCAATACCAGCCTGGCTCAAACAGCATCATTTGTTGCCTGTTTTTGCACCTGTTTTTGCAGTAACTTCCTGCCTGGTCTACCTAATTCCACCCTCGCCATACCTAAATTTATTCTCATTGCTTCCAGAGTGATCTATGCCCTGGGGGGGGGGGGGGACTTAGCCATGTATCATTCTTTATGTAGATTGTGATTTCTTTATCCACATCCCAGGGCTGGGCATTTATCTTAGCAGTTAAAACACTGATTGAGATGCCCACGTCCCATATTGGAGAGCCTGGGCTCAATATTCAATGCCAGCTCCTGACAACAGGCCCTCCTAAAGCTCACTGGAGTCCCTATCAACCACATGAGAAACCTGGATTGAGTTTCTGGCCCCTGGCTTTAGCCTGGCCCAGCGTTGGCCTTTGTGGGCAATTTGAGAGTGAACTAGCTAATAAACACTCTATCGGGTGTGTGTTTGTTGTCTCTCTCCCTCTGCCCCCCCCCCCAACAATCTCTCTATTTCTATGACTCTCACATAAAAGTTGTTAAAGATTTATTTAGCTACTTGAAAGGCAGAATGACTGCAAGGGAAACGGGGTCAGGGGCAGGCGTGGAAAGAGCGAGAATGACAGGTTCTCTCCCCAGATGGCCACACAAGCCAGCCAGGACTGGTTCAGGCCAAAATAAGCCAGGAACTCCATCCTGGTCTCCTGTGTGGGAGGCAGGTGTCTAAGAACTTTGGCCATCACCCAGTGCCTTCGCAAGTACATTAGCAGGGTGCTGGATCCACCAGAAGTGAAGCAGCAGTCAGGACTCAAACAGCACTCCACTGTGGAATGACCCAACCCACTATACCGCAAAGCTGGCCCCTCAAATAATTATGTTAAAAAGTGTACATTCCAGACCTATCTCAAAGACAATAGCTTTCAAGATCCTGAACTCCCCCTCTCATCTTGGTATCTATTAGCCTTCCCATTGCTCTCAAACAGTAAACTTTAACACACTGGATTCTTTTTTAGCTGTTACCTGGACACATCAGGCAGGTATTTGCTTCCTGGGGCCATTGAATTTTCTCTTCGTCCAACATACTAAGCTTCCTGGAAAATTTCATCAGCTCCATCAAGTCACTGCTTAAATGATGACTTCTCACTAAGACCGCCCTGGACAACCATGTTTAAAACTGTAGTCATTTCGCCCCCTGTCCTTCTTATCATTCTTATCTGCTCCATTATTCCTCATTGCACATATCATTTTCTAATATACCATAAAATTTACCTATTTTTCTGGTTTTTTACCTTTCTCCTGCAGTTAGGCTACATGAGTTATTTTTGCAGGTTCCATTCATTATTGTCTCTCTGGCATATAAAATAGTGCCCAGCACATTATTAGGTGCCTGATAAATAAAAATTTCAGATTAAATAAATTCATTTGGTTTTGCTGAGAATAGCAAGGGAACTAGCCTGGAGAGAAAAGGCTGAAATTAGTCCTACAAATGACTAATTCAGGAAATTTCTAGCTGAAATATATGGAGGGTTTGTGTTAAGATGATAGTTATGGAATGATACATTGATAATGAAATGAGAGGAGAAACCAATAATAAAATTTAAGTATAGATCCTACAACAAATAGCGTCAAATCATTTCTTCCTAGAAAATCAGAGTTGAGCTCCATTGCCGCTGTTACAGCAGGGAATTTATAAAACCCACATGAGTTAACAGAAGCTTGGAAATTGACATGGTGGAGAAAACAGAATAAAGTCCTCATAATGTTATTGCAAACACACACAGAAACAAATATTTCTAGGAGCTGATAGAAATTATATACTGCTAATTACATGTTTTGTACCTTTTTTAAAAGCTACTCATGTGTAGAACAAAAATAGACAAAATTAATCATGGAGTCAGAATGATTCACTATGTACAGTTTACAAATTAATTAGCTTTCTCTTAATCTTTTCAATTAAAAAAGCGTTATAGCGTTAGTTTATTGCTTACTTCAGTGTTAAAATGCTGGTTAATTGCAAAACATTATTAGGGACCAATATTAAAATCCGACTTACAAGTGTCAGGAAAGCACAATGCATTTAAAGTTGATTTGCAAATCCAGCTCTCCTAAGGAGGCGTAGGTTAAAGAAATACTGCTGAAGCACCCAGCCACATTCTGATGATATGTGTGTGTCTCTTTGGCTTACATATGTAAGTGTATTCTAATATGTGCGTGTGTGCATGTGAATGTATGTGTGTGAAAGTGCAGTTAGTCACACCATCATAAAGCAGACAGAACAATCCACAATAATGTGAGCCTTTAATTTCAGATTTTTTCTTCTATGTCAATAATAGAGATATATTCAGTCCATAAGCATCCTTTATTCAGAAAACCTCATGAGGTGATGAATTTGATTAAAGTTTGGAATCAGCCCTGCTGAGATAGTCAGGAAAACAAATTATGAAATAGCATCTAAAAATATTCACCAGGAGTTTTTAATACTTCAGAGGCAACCTTGACTGCTAAGGTGGATTTCAACAAGGGGAGTAATAAACCCGCCCACTCTTATCTAGCAAGTGTGAAGAACTTCTTTGTCCCGTTTTTTGCTGAGTGCTGAATGGGCTGTGAGTCCTGGGGAAAAGGCATCCAAATGCACTGTTAGGGACATACGGTGAATGTGAGCAGCTGTGGCAGAGGAGAGCAGGGAGCTGACAATTCACTGATGTCTAAAAAGTTATTTCCCAAAATGCACAATCAGCTTGTAGCACTGTAGTGACCAAACAAGTATAAGTGGAACTAGAAAAAGTAACTATAAGTAAGAAATTGAACTCAGATTTAAAAACCTGAGCTCACTAGTCCCAGTTGGGGCACTGGTTCTGTCCTGGTTGCTCCTCTTCTGGTCCAGCTTTCTGCTGTGGCGCAGGAAGGCAGTGGAGGGTGGCCCAAGTCCTTGGGCCCTGCACCTGCATGGGAGACCAGGATGAAGCACCTGGCTCCTGGCTTCGGATGGGTGCAGTGCGCCAGCCTTCGCGGCCATTTAGGGGGTGAACCAATGGAAGGAAGACCTTTCTCTCTGTCTCTTTCTAACTCTGCCTGTCAAAGAAAAAAAAAAAAAAAACCTGAGCTAAGTTTTGCCTGGATACATGTCAGTAGGAGTCTGCAACTAAATAAGGGACCCAATTTCAGCATTATTTATCTTTTTCTAACATTTTATTTATTTATTTGAGAGGTAGAGTTACAGAGGGAGAGACAGACAAAGAAATCTTCCATCTGCTGGTTCACTCCCCAAATGGCTGCAACAGCAGAGCTCTGTCGATCAAAGCCAGGAGTCAGGAGCTTCTTCCAGATCTCCCATGTGGCTGCAGGGGCCCAAGCACTTGGGCCGCCATCCACTGCTATCCCCGGTCATAGCAGAGAGCTAGATAGGAAGAGCAATAGCCAGGAAACGAACAACGCCCATATGGGATGCTGGTGGCCGCAGATGGAGGCTTAGCCTACTATGCCACAGCACCAGACCCAGCATAATTTATCTTCAGTTGTCACTGTTTAAAATGGTATAAATTTCTGGTACATGTATAAGATTTCAAGTCCTTAAAATGGTCTCAGAAAAAGTTTTAAATAATTGGTTGGAATTAGCAGTCATTTTTTGCCTTATCCTCAGTTACTTTGTTTAAAAATAGATATTAAAAAAGCTAATATCTGGGCAGCCATTTGTCTCAACAGTTTAGATGGCACTTGGGATGCCTACGTCCCATACCAGAGTGCCTGGCTTGCATCTTGGTTCCTTCCCTTCCAATCCGGCTTCCTCCTCATGCATTCCCTGGGAGGGAGCAGATGATAGTAGCTAAAGTTGTTGAGTTCCTGCCACCCAAATGGGAGAGCTAGATTGAGTTCCCAACTCTTGGATTTAGCCTGGTCCAACCCAGCCATGGTTATTGTGGACATCTGGGGAGTGTACCAACAGTCGGAAGATATGTCTGTCTGCCTGTCTCTCTCTCTCTCTCTCTCTCTCACCCCTCCACCTTCCCTCTCTCCCCTTCAATTAAATGAAAAAAATTAAACATTTACTAGGAAAACAAAAAAATGCTGTCTTTTTTAGAAAGAAATACTTTTTGAAGATGAAATTTCAGATGTAAAAAAAGTGATCCAATTAAAAAATGAGAAAGAATCATCCATTCCATCAGTCTCTAGACATAACCCTTGTTGCTTCGACACTTTTCCTCTGTATTTTAAAGTGCATGCACTTCTGAACCACAGAGCCACCAACAGTAATTGACCAAAGCAGTGCCACATGGTTACTTGGTTAAGGGATATTAATTTTTTGCCACTGTTTGCCAAGCATTATGCTGGTCATTAGTGCTAGAAACGATATCCCTGCAGAAGGAGATAACCAGAAATGTGAAGTTTCCTTCCTCCTCCAGCATATTCCTGTTTCACCATAGCTAAATGTGAGCACACATGTTTGGACCATACGAGGAAATCACCTTTGCATCTCATTCACACAGTGGACAAGTTATGCAGCTGGTGCCATGAAGAGAGGAGACCTTGGAGATGGCACTGCTGTAGTGTTACTGTGTCCTTCAGCGAGTGGTGTTTCAGTGGCAGAAAAGGTCAGCAAAATTACTCTTCTGAGAAAAGATCTATAACGTAGGAATGATCTCTTGCTTTATTTGAATTGATTTTGTACAAAGAGCTAGAAAACAACAACTATTCCTGTACATTCTCTATTTTAAATCTGCAATTAAGTTTGCTTTGGAATCCTTGATCTGTAATATTATAGAAATACATTATCATTCTAAATGCATCCTCAGCCTCCACACTGGCTGCAACATTCACTGTGTTTTCATACTCAGACTTCTCAGCTTTCTGTTTTGCCCAATAGTCACCGGAATCTTTGGAGTAAAAAGAAAATATTTAAAATTTAAAAATCTCTATCTGCTAAAGTATCATTGAGAAAGCTTTAGACATGGAGGAGAGGCTTCCTGTACTGGGAAAAATGTTGACGTATGGGTCCTTCGAAAGATTTTATGATTCGTGGCTTGTCATAGGCTTTGCAGTCACTGTATGTGTAAAATAGTGGGGTGAGCACTTTATTTGATGAGTTTATTTTTTTAAATGCAGATCACAACTTCATGTTTGTTGTAGGCAGAATGATGGTTCCCCAAAGAGATCCACGTGCTAATGACCAGAACCTGTGAATGTATTACTTCCCAGGACAAAAGGGATTTTATAGTTGTGATTGCACTTAGATTTAGAGGTGGAAGTGTATTTTGGATTATCTGATTGTGCCCAATTTAACAAAGTCCTTATAAGAAAAAGAAGGAGGGGTTATAAGAAAAAGAAGATGCTGTTCTTTTAAGATTTGATTTATTTATTTGAAAGGCAGAGCTACAGAGAACTAGAGGTAGAGAGAGAGAGGTCTGCCATCCATTGGTTCACTCCCCAGATGGCTGGAGTGGCTGGAACTATGCCTATTTGGAGCCAGGAGCTCCTTCCAGGTCTCCCACATTGGTGCAGGGCCCAAGCACTTGGGCCATCTTCTACTGCTTTCCCAGGCCACAGTAGAGAGCTGGATCGGAAGCGGAGCAGCCGGGACTCAAACTGGCGCCCATATGGAACATCGGCCCTGCAGTCAGTGGCTTCACCCACTATGTCACAGCACCAGCCCCTAAGATGCTGTTCTGACACTAGCATCCAATATGAGTGCAGGCTTGAGTCCCATCTGTTCCTCTTCTGATCCAGCTCCCTGCTATTGTGCCTGGGACAGCAGCAACAGATTGCCCAAGTAACTGGGCCCCTGCCAACAACATGGGAGATCTGAATGGAGTTTCAGACTCCTGGCTTTGGCCTGGTCCAGCCCCTGCCATTGTAGCCTTGTGGGACATGGACCAGCAAGTGGATGCACTTTCGCTCTTGCTCTCCCCTCTTCCTTCTCTAACTCTGCCTTTAAAAATAAATATATTTTTTAAAGGTTTATTTATTTGAAAGTCAGAGTTACACAGAGAGAGGAGAGGCAGAGAGAGAGAGAGGTCTTCCATCCTGATGGTTCACTCCCCAGTTGGCTGCAACGGCTGGAGCTGTAGGATCAGATCACTAGTTGCAGTCGTGCTCAGAGGGAGGACGTTATCTAAGTAAGGAGGCAAGGCCAGAAGCCAAGAGTCATGTGCAATCATTTCAGGGGCTGCCCACCTCCTCCTCTTCCCTTCCTTGTCTGGATGACTCCTAGTTGTCTTTGCAGAGACATCTGCAGAATCTGCTATTCCAGAAAGCTGTCTCTACTACTCCCGATGCAGTTGAGTGCTCTGTTGTTTGTGTCCACACCTTCCTGGGTTTCTCCCTGTCAGGACTTTCTGTGCATTGCAATTACCTGTCCTTATGGGTATCTCCCCATCTGATTCGTATTCTCATGCCTAGCTCACAGTGTAAACCATGAGCTCCCTCGTATTTCTTTTTATGGAATCATAAGTTGTAGTTGAAAAGAAAGGATGTTTACTCAGGTTACCTATAGGAAGCACATATTGCAACAGAATCACTGACTTGTTTGTAACATTCCTCTGCAAAATTTCTGGTTGATATTTAATAAAACATGTTATCAGTCACCTGTAATTGCTTACAACAGCTACAGTTACAAAAATGACTTTTGAAATGTATGAAATGCTCATGATGATTCTCCACTGATGTACTTTTGGGTCAGACTCTCACACAACCCTGCTGATGGTATCCTCGCTGCCTGGGCAATATGTCTATTACTTAGATTATTACAAATACTTGAGTTTTCTTTAAATACCCCCTTGCTACCAGTAAACATATATCACAGCACCACTGTGCTCCGGCACTGTGCCTATCTCCAGCATTCATGGCAGATTGAAACGTGTTTTCTCTGTTGAGAGAAAAAGAGGTTTTGAAGGGACAACTCTTGAGCTAGATTGTGCACATGGGACAGGACCTTACATGGAGGAGCATGACTTATAGTGTAGGAACTATAGAAAGATCTGTGTAAGAAGGTTCAAGTCTGCACACCAATGAACAGGGACACTCTTTGCTGAAGACAGACCTAAAACCCCAACTGAGGGACTTAGCTACAGAACAGCCTCAACACTGCTCCTAGGTCAGTATAGTAAAGGGGATCTGATTCCATACCACTCTCCAGATTGAGTTCTCAAGAAAGGAGAGACTGGAGCATGAACAGAGAGAAACCAGTTTTAGTGGCCCCAGTGGCACCAAAAAGAGTGTTAGGAGCTTGAGTCATATAGTCATTTCTACTAATTCAAGTTCTACTGAATTGCTTCCAAATTAAAACAAATAAAACAAAAAACCCCAGCCACTTAGACATCAGTAAAGCTAAGGAAGTGATACAACTGCTTTTAGGCTTTGTTAATAGGCAAATAAAAGATCATGAAGCTTGGCGTTGGAATTCTGACCACAGGGACCACTGGGTATTGGCAGTTACAATTGGTGACCCATTTGATTGGCATTGCTGTGAGGCCTAGTAGCAAGAAACAGGACAGAATATACCAACGGACAATCCTCATTCTTAACTGTGACATACCATTTATATATAATATATATATAACATTCTTATATGCCTTTATTAAAAATCAGGAACATATCTTTGATAGTCATATACATAGCACTGTGCTGTCCTAGGCATTCTAAATGGCAGATGATGGTGATGGTGACGATGATGTGTGTGAGTGTATAACATAGGGAAGGTGAGAGAGAGAGAGAGAGAGAGAGAATACAAGCCAATACTGAAGGCCCCTGAAACATTCTAAATGAATAAAACAGCACCTGTGAAAGGAAAAGTGAGGTATCAGACCTGGGGGACAGCTAGGGATGGTTGGATATGTCTGGAGCATATGCATGACTCACAGGGCATGCAGTGGGGTAGGCAGGTGGAAGCTGGAGATAAAATGATGGATAGCTTCAAGTTAAGAGCTTGAACTTTATCCTGGGAGCTTCTGATTTAATAGGGTTGCACTTCTTAACACAACAAGAAAAGATTATGTTAATAAATTGTACATAGAAAAGAAATTCTCTGTGACCAAATACTTCAGTAAAAATATTTTTTTAGCTACATTAATTTCAGGCACCTTTAATATTCAATGCAAGTACATGCTTTGGTTTGTAAATTTATTTTAAAGCAGAAACTTTTTCTTGGGGAAAAAAGGGGTTGCAGGATCTTAAGGGACCAGTACTCCACCGCGTGTGCTTTAGAAATAATGTTGAAAAGCATTGCAGAGACGCACATATCCGTAGCAGGTGTCTTCATCTAATCCACAGCGTGATTTTGGGAACATAACTTCCTTTCTTTGGGCTTACTCTCTTTCCTGGTTAACTAAGGAGGCAGGAGAAAATTAAATAGTCTCTGTGATCCTTTCTAACTCTAATATGCTGTCAGTCTTTGGAAAATATGCTGTAATCAGCCTGTCTGGAATGTTAGATGTGGAGCTTGAGGTAAAGTTTCACTCATGAGAATTAAGTCAGTGACAAGTGGCATATTTAAGAAAAAATATGTAATCAACTTGAACACTCTAATAATGGTTTAGTGCCCATTGCTTGAAGGAGTGATTTTTTAAAGAAAGTCATGATCTTAATGGCTAATGTCCGTTTTTGCCTCAACCATAAGTAAGAACTAGAATCTGGGATATATGGGTCAATACATTCCAAGATGTATTTCAGTCTGTGCCCGTCAAATCAATTAGACTTTTTAAATGAAATTGGAAACCTCTCTGAATTCAGGTATAGCAGATAAAATTAGCCAATCTGGCAAAGATGACAGAATCACATACTTGCGATTAATGTTCTCCTACCAGTGTGTCAAAGCATAAAGAAATTGACTGAACGCATTTCCAAAGAGTCTGATCTCTTTTAGACTTTTGCTTGATCTGCACTTGTATGTGCTACCTTCAAATATAAGTCCTGAATTAAGCTTCCCCTATCACCTAGGTGCCAACAATTATACAAGCAATAGAACGCTGCTTACTTTTTACTTCCATTAACTATACAAGTCACATATATTCCTTTTCATGTTTTATAATTCAGGAAATCAGAGTTCTGAAACCTTAGAACTCTTACTCAAGGTCCTAAAAGGCAAAAAAAAAAAAAAAAAAAAAGACAAAAATGGATATTCAAGTTAAGTCCTCTTAGTAAATCCTCCATTCCAGCACATTTTCTACAACATAGCCAGATAGGTAGCATTTCTGAAAAAATACTGTATAATCTTCCCCAAACAAACTCTCATTTAATTTTTAAAATACACACTTAAGAGTCTTTTTTTTTTTTTTGACAGGCAGCGTGGATAGTGAGAGAGAGACAGACAGACAGACAGAAAGGTCTTCCTTTTGCCATTGGTTCACCCTCCAATGGCCGCCGCGGCCAGCGCGCCGTGGCCAGCGCACCGTGCTGATCTGAAGCCAGGAGCCAGGTGCTTCTCCTGGTCTACCATGGGGTGCAGGGCCCAAGCACTTGGGCCATCCTCCACTGCACTCCCGGGCCACAGCAGAGAGCTGGCCTGGAAGAGGGGCAACTGGGACAGAATCCGGCGCCCCGACCGGGACTAGAACCTGGTGTGCCGGCGCCACAAGGCAGAGGATTAGCCTAGTGAGCCACGGCGCCGGCCAAGAGTCTTACTACAGTTCGCTTCCACAGAGTAGCATTGGGAGTCTAGATCCCCAGCAGAAGTTAACTTGCAGTGGCTTGAATCTTCTTACAGTTTTGCCATCTGTAGGAAGGCCCACGAATGAGGAAGAAGGGTCAACCGTGAAAATATCAAGTCCCTTTTGAAGCCTCTTTCACAACAGACAAGTCGCCTTTTGTCGTAGTTTTGATTCTCCTCAAAACAAATCGTGAGACTGGAACTTAGGTGGAGGTAGTTTATTTAGAAAGTCATCCTGAGAAGTCCAAATGAAGGAGTAGAGATAAGCATATAGGGATGGGAGAAAAACAGTACAATATGTATCTATAGGTGAGTGATGATGGACATCAGCTGGGCTCAATCCCACACAAGTCTCTGAGGATCCCTTTGGCACGTGAGGATGCCATAGCATTCAGGCACTGACCTCTCTCTGTGACTGTCTCCAGGTGGACTCAGGATACCTCTCACGTAGTTCCTGGTTACACTTGGAGCAGATTGAACAGGCTACCTTTGAACCTAAAAAATTTCTTTGAAGGAAGCAGGTGATTGAAGTGGGAAGCTGTCACAGTGCTTACAGGCGTCAGCACACATTGCAGCTGAAATCAGTGGTGTGTTGAAGATACAAACAAACAACAATAAAGTTGGGCTTCCACACATGTAGGCATCATGGTCAGAGGACAAACTGCATTAGTCCGGACAGTTCTGGCCGCCAGTAATGTACCATTCCTTGTGCTAAGTGAGGTCACTGTGATTGCCTTTCTGAAGATGCAAGTGTATCTCCTAGCATGTAAGGGCAGGGAAGGGCCCAGCAAGAACCTGGAACTCTAACAGGCTGTCATTCTGTCCCTAATATAGCTTGTCTCTCCCTCCTTTACACCACACACACACACACACACACACATGCACACGTGTGCCACAAGACACACGTGTTCTCACATACACTAACAAACTTCATCTGTTTTCCTTGTGAGTCTTACAGGTTCCTGGTCTAACCATGGCAAAACAAATCTCTTTTCTAGTTGAAATTCTATGTTCCTGGCCTAGGGACCCAAGTTAACCTGCATGAATGGGAGTAGCAGAAGCAGGACATAACACTTGTGCTAATACTTACACAAATTAGAGCAGGGCAGAGCTGAAGTTTTAATTTTCTATGTATATCCACGATAATGTCCACCAGAATAGATCAGTGGTCTACAGAATAACCAAAAGCAAAGATAAGTACAAATATATTCTTTGGGCTTTTTTTTTAAGTGGCAAAACATTGGATGAGCCCAAAACATAACAGAAGAACTGAGTCAGGTCATGGGTGTGAAATTGTCATTTCCGATAGGAAGCAGAATCATGTATGAGAAAGTCATGCTAATGAAGAAAATAGAGATAACTGTGCCTATTTTAGAACCAAACAGCAGGAAAATGGAATGAGTATATCAGCATCATTTATCCACATTACACTTTTGAGATCTTGTAGATTTCATCAATGTGATACCATACCGTGACAAGTGGTATTAGGGGATGAGGATGTTTTTCATACACACAGTTCTCAGTGGAAAATTTAGCTATTTACCAATGTAATACATAAACAATAAATAGTAATACATAAACAAAAATAGCAAATATAGTTGACTATCTTGTAAATATGTTTTGATCCATTTTGGCATTTCAAGGTGAATGCTAGCTTACCAAGACAGCACCCAGACACTGCTCCTCCCTTCCCTCCCATCAGTCAGTCATTCGTGTTGCTACATTACAGGCACTGTGCCCACACGCTGCACAATCAGCTGACACCAAAAACAAGGCGTTTTCCCCCTTGGGTAAAATCACGAGGCTGCAAGAGTACTGTGGCTTTTTCAGAGAGCTATTCCCACCCCAGCCCATTTCTGAGCAAACTGTTTTTTTGCTTTTGTTTATGTTTTTGAAAATAGAAATATTATGGTGATGTAACCAACTTCTCCCAAAGCAGAGGCCAAGGAATCAAGAGAGTTGATGTTTAATAAATATAAAAGGAAAGCATATTTTTTCATGTGTTAGTGCTATGGGTTTTCATAAAATAGAATTTAATGCCCAGGCAATTTCATTGTTAGAGATGAGGGCATAAGTTTATTTGATATCAACAAGGCAGAAAACTATATATGCTGAATAAAAAAAGATTTTTTTCTGTGTTCATCATGTACTGGTATGTTTCTAGATGTGGAAAAAATATTCTAATTGCTAGGAAATTGTAGGACTCTCCAGGAGTGATAAGGTTCCTCTCTGATGAGAGTTTAATTATCTCTCTGCCTAGCAGTGTCAACCTCTATATTTGACCAAGGTCCAAAATGCAACTCAGAATATTCACATTATTCATAATAATGTTGATGGTAACTGTAGGTGTGATGACAAAAGCAATCAGTTGTTTTTGTATTAAATACTAGGATCCCTGAAACAGCACAGCATGGTAGCGTAACTTCTCAAGTAGTATCTCCTTTGCTTCTCCTATGTTATGGATGAGAAGACAAGCTGAACAAGTTGAAGAGCTGTGTTGAAGATCGGGTAGATGAGAATGGCAGGCTGTGGCTAGACTAGTGTTTAGTCATGTTGTGTTGTTTTATTTTGATCTTAATTAGAATGAAATCTCATCTAAAAAACTTTCCTTCTCATTGTAAGCTCAAAGGTAACTACGTTTGTTCATACCTAGGCCTGAAAGTCTATTAATCAAATGTTACAGAAATACATGATTTTTTTTCTGATGCTCATATGTGTGAATCCTTTGGAGTAAACTTTCCCTGAATTAATTTCCATAAATTTAGTAATTAGGAAAGAAGAGTGAGCTAAATGGTCAGGAAATCATTTTACACATTCTTTAGTGGTGAAGAAATAAAAGTAACATATTTATAAAAGTTAATGAAACCTTTTTAAAGTAGGCTGGTGGGTGAAAATGGAGAAAACACTTTCAAGTTTCATGCTTAATGAAATAAGCTTTTTTTATTTTTTAAACACTCTTTCCCTATTCCTCAGGGGTTCCACACCAACAAGGCACTAAAAACTGGTAGGAGTAGTTGTAATAATTAAATTATACAGGCCTCAGTTATACTAGTAGATAAGTTAACAATGCAGACACATCAAGCATGCAATAAGCAGTAACTACTTTTCCTAATTCTAAGTACTATTTATTTCTCGAAAGCATTTACTATAAGGGAAAGAAATTATCTTTTAAAAACACTTTTTGACTTTCCACATTTCCTTTCCAATGTTTTTATTAAAGTAGAGTGATTACAGTTTACATGCAATACAGGTAAATTCAAACGTAGCCGAAGTTTCCATCGGCGAGTAGGTCACACACTTGTGGCGACAAGCTTGGTTCACACCCTGGAAATGAGCTCATCACGTGCTCCTTCAGACTTGCCCAGCATCTTCTCTGAACCTTTGCCCCTAGCAGATATGGAATTAGGTCAGCAGTTGCTCAACTAGCATTCTGAACCTGGACTTCTTTGTCCTCGTAAATTCTTAACAAATACATAGCTGAAGTTTTCAACTTTATTAAGGTGTCTGAACTGACAGTCTTGACAATGTACTGATTCCTCTGGCTGGCTCTGGAGTCAGGCTGAGTTCCACTCTCAGCTCAGGAACTAATTGTGTGACTTTAAGCAAGCCTTCTCATCTCTTTAGCCCTCAATTTTCTCGTCTCTAAACTGAATATTAGTAATAACGTTGTGAGGATTTAGTGCATGTCAACTGCTCAGTGAACTTCTCAGTATATATGGTTCATGTTGGCTGCTACAATATTGCAGTCATCATTATTTCAACATTAATATTAACTTCAAAAGTGAGTGATTCAAAGAATGGGAGTGCAGAAAATTGAAAAGGCATGCAAAATTATAAATAAATGTCAAAATGCAGTAAAAATGAGAGAAATACAAATTAAACACTGATAATTTTTACCAATAAAACTGGAACAAATTATTAAAAATGAGAATCTTCTCTTTGGGCAAAAATAGAGTTAAACAGGTGGGTGCTGTCAGACCTAAGAATAAATCTAAGTTGGCATAGCCTTTTAGCAATTCAATTCAGTATGAATCAAGGTTTTTAAAATATTTCACTGTTGTTGACCTTACAACTGGACATGTCCTTTTTAAAATTGGTTTTAGTTTTGTTTTAATTTTACATTATACAAGTTTCATGTATTTTGTATATACAGATTTAGAAACATAGTGATACTTCCTACCCTACCCTCCTTCCCACGCTCCAACCGTTCTTCCTCATCCTCTCTCATTCCCACTATTAATTTTTACAAAGATCTACTTTCAGTTTACTTAATGATCATAAAGTTAACCCTACACGAAATAAAAGAGCTCAACAAATAGTATGAAAAAGAAAAACACTGTTCCTCAACAGAAGAGACAAAGGCTGTAAACAATGGATCTCAAAATGTCCATTTCATTAACTGTTAATATTCGTTCCACTGAAGCCATTATAACTAGCATTAGACCATTTCACATTTGAAGAATCAGCAGCTCAGGGGGCTTCGTAACACAGCTGTTAAGTTAACCAGCTATTTCTTAGAGAAGTCAGTGTTCCATCCTCCATTCTGACATACAATTACACAGTTCTCTGGCACATGGAGGCTGCACCTGAGTTGTAGGCAGTGTGCAAGCCTGGTTCTTCAACCATGGTGCCTTGACCCCCACGAGACATTTGTCAAGGTCTGCAGATATTAGTTGATGGCTGCATTTGGGAGCTGGAGGATGAAGCTTAGCTACTAGCATCCAGTAGATAGAGGATAAACACCCTATAAAGCATAGCAGCCCCACAACAGAGAATTTTCCAACCCAAAATGTCAGTGGTGCTAAGGTTGAGAAACTCTGGAGTAGAACTCAAAAGCTGAATAGTAATGCCAATTTTTATTTAAATCAGTTGGTAAGGTACCACCTGAAATTGTGTTTGTTGAGAAGACAGAGCTCAATTTCTTCTAACCCAAGGCCTCCTTAGGGTACTGAAGGATGAGCCTGTGGCGTCCTTTCAAAGAACAAAGACAGGGCAATCACACTGTGCCGAACGCCACCGGGACTTTCAGGTAGATGATTCTGTAAAGTGACACATTTGACAGCTCCCAAGAAAATCACGAACACCGGAGACTTCAGCAAGTATGCAAAACCTATGGATTTCTTAAGAATTTACTTTTATTTCAAAGAGAGGACTTTTAAAGTACAGGCAAGCTGCTTCCAAGTGATAATTTCCTCTGCCAGTCCCAACCAAGGTGAAATGTGTTTGTGGGACAAGTTCAGCCCTGCTAGCCTCATCTTGCGTTGAGTTCCTTTCTTTGACTGCTCTTCTTTATGCTAACATGGATTCCTGAATATTCTAGCACACAAACTGCAGACAACGATTTTTCCTCACTCACATGAACTAGAGTGGCATCAACAGTTTGATGGGAGAAGTCCCCGTGGGTACAGGGAAGCCAGACTCTGGTGCTAGACTCTTTCCTCACCCATACCCCATCCTTTTGAAAATATCCAGAGGTTTGTTAAATCCTGAACTACAGTTTGATAAAGATCTGATGACAACAGGTGGCCAGTGGGTTTGTCAAAATTGACTAATTAAAAAGTGGCAATTAAAAATCATAGTAGAAAACTGGTGAAAGTTGGAAAATTGAGTTGGAATCTAATTTTATTTGAATTTTCATCCTGAGTGATTGGGTGATCTGTATTCTACCTACCACTGCCATTTTGGATTGTTTTCTTTCCCTACCAGTAAGATGAGGAGCTGGAGAGGAAAATTGTAACTAAGATTAAGATTTGTTCTTATATTGAAATCCTACCATTTCCAAAGGAAGCAAGAAATAACTTCCTAAAATTCAAGATGACTGCTATTAAGGCATTATTCAATTTCGTCAGCATTCTGGTGTGTAGGTGAATAAAGGTTTTATTTTCCACCTACAGTTGTAATCTTATCAAAGTGCCACGGAGGTGGGCTTTTTGGAATATTTTAATGTCCTTGGTTCCATGTGTCTCTGTGTAGGATTTTCTTCCCAACTAATACAAAGCATCCATCTGCAGGTAAAGAGGGGGGAGAGGGCAGAACTGAGAAAGTTACAATAAGAATGCGAATAGTAAGCACAGGCTAAAATTCACCCTCTGTCAGCAAAAATACAATTTTCTCAGTGTGCAGCAATATCCTGTAACAGGCTTGAAGACAGGCCATGCCAAGAAAGGATTTTCTAAATTCCTTTATCTTCCCATTTAATATATTAGGAGGCAGTTCTGATGCTCTTGATAGCATTTCACATAAAGACTCTAAAGCCAGACAGGAAGAAGAAAATCCAAGCCCACATATGCCCACCCTAGTACCGGAAGGGACAGGTCTGCAAAAAGCAACTGAGCCATCTAAAATGCCTTTGTAATTTGTTATTTCTTACGAAAAATGACCAGATTAGACTAAAATTCCATAGTTATTTCTCAGAGTTCTCAGTTTTTTCTTGAAATTTATCCACAATTTACTCTTCATCTATATAAACACAAGGATATTTCCATTCATTCATTCAAATACTTAGTGAGCCTCCATTAACAAACAGGTGTCAGGAATGCATCTGTGAAGGAGACGAACAGGGCACTTGCCCTCGTGGACCTTACTCTCCTGGAGAGAAGCAGACTGAAGAAATGAATATAACTCCAGCTTTGATACTTGTGTAAGGAAGAAGAACAAGGCACCACATACACGTCCTGCACGCTCTGTTCCAGCAGCACCGTGTTCTCTCACTGCTGACCATCTCTAGTTCATCTCCTTACTTGCTGCTGCTTCAAAGGTCCCGAATACCTGCTGAATCCCTTCACTCCCTCTTCAAGAGCTAAAAACAGCCCAGGCTGCTCCACTGCTCCTTCCCAGGCCTTCAAAATGTCCACTAGATTTACGTCTTCCTGGACATAAAGCCCTCCTTCCTACCATGTCTTCTTAAAGTCTTACTTCCATGCCAGGGTGCTCTCCACATTTCCCAGAATGTACACTCTCCACTCTTCTCTTCCCTCCCATTCTAAGTCCAACTCTTCTTCATTAATATCCAGACAGTTCCATGCATGCTTTGTCCCAAGCTGAACTGATAATTCTTTTGTCTGATCTGTTACTACACATGTTTAACACTTTAGGTCAAAGTTGAGCGAAAAAAAAAAAAAAAACAAAAAAACACACACACTGGCCTTCTAGTCCAGCATTGAAACCATTTGAGAAAAATAGTTGCAAACTTCCCAATAGGTAGCCATCACTCTCACTTCTACTGTTATTTTTTAAATGAATATATTTTAAGTGATGAATTATTTTGATTTTTCTATTCCTTAAGTCATTCACAAGAATAAATCTAAGAATAAATATGTTTACAGTTCTTACATAATCATAAAACAGACTTAAAAATTGAATACAAACTCAATGACACAATTCATTCCAATTGATAAAAAAAATTTTATGTGGCATATGACGGTTTGTTAAAACTAAGTCTTGAAGCCAATGCTGTGGTGTAGGTTAAGCCTCTACCTGCAGTGCCAGCATCCCATATGGGTGCTGGTTTATGTCCCAGCTGCTCCTCTTCTGATCCAACTCCCTGCTATGCCCTGGGAAAGCAGTAAAAGATGGTCCAAATGGTTGGGGCCCTGCAGCATGTGGGAGACCCAGAAGAAACTCCTCATTCTGGCTTTGGATCGTTCCAGCTCTGGCCATTGTGGCCATTTGGGGAGTAAACCAGTGGATGGAAGACCTTTCTCTTTGTCTCTCCCTCTCTCTGTCTGCAACTCTACCTCACAAATAAAATGTTAAAAAAAACTCTTTATTTTCAGCATAAACCTGGTACTATTAGCAAACAGTTTTCCTCAGTGTACCATAATATGGTTCTCTTCCCTATTAAGGGCACTTACATTATTCTTTAAGGAACCTTTAACAGTCACTGTAGCTTTACACTAAAAGTATCTGTAGTGTACCCGCTCTGTAGGCACTACTTAACTCTTGAGTAGCATCTAGGTCATGTGGGTTTTCATTCAATTAAAAATAAGAATTAGGGGTAGGCGTTGTGGTACAGTGGGTTAAGCTGTTCTTGGGGTGTTGGCATCCCATATCAGAATGCCTGGGATGGAGTCACAGCTCCCCTCCTTAGTCAGCTTCCTACCAGCATGTACTTTGGGAGGCATCACATGATGGCCAAAGAACTTGGGTTCCTGTCACCCACGTGGGACCTGGATGAGTTCCTGCTTAGGCCTTGCTCAGCCCTGGCTGTTTTCTCTCTTTCTCTTTCTGCCTTTAACTTCAAAATAAATAAATAAATAAAGCTTAACAACGTTAAATGCTTTAAACATTGTCACAGAAACATGCACACATTTTATGTGTGCATTTTTCCCAGAGTGCAGAAATCCATGAGGAGTAGGTTGTCTTCCTCATGGTACCTAAAACTGTGCCTAGCACAATGTCAGATGCTAACAAAGGGCCCTCTGAATATATTACTACTTTTTCTTTTCCTACTTCTGTGCATTTCAAGAAGTTATGTGCAGGCATTTCTGAAAATCTCCTAGGAAAGTGGCTTAGTGATTATTTTGATTCTAAATTTCTGGAGAAATGTTTACACATAACCCCATAAAACCTTTCAATAAACAATTTCTCAAAATGGTGAAAGTCATATGTAATACAGAAGGGACCAAACCATAAGAAGTAAAAAAAAAAAAAAAAAAAAGATCATAATCAAGATGCCCTAAATGTCAGACGATGGTTTAAATGTGTTGAATAAAATGTGGTCCTTGACCAGTGAAAACTTCTTTGCTGCAGATAATTATTGAAAGGGCATAGCTTTTTCAGAATATTTCCAACTTTCTCCTGTTGTGATAGTGACTGTGTGCAAAAAAAAAAACTCAATGAAAAAGAAACTGCCTGCCTATCTTTGAAATTTTCATAGAGAAATTTGTAGTTTGGATGCTTCGGGCAGTAGGAAGTAAAAACAAATTCAGTCATTCTTAACTGAAAGTCCTGATATGTTTACACCAGCTTTTTTCCTGGATGTTTTCATCTTATTTTTTTTTAACCTGCTTGGTTCCATCAACCAAAGACTTTACAATTAAGAGAGGTAATGTATTTTTTTCCATCTGTTTTAATTGGTCTCCATAAACATGTCTTCCTTGTAATTGGTGATAATAGACTACAATGAAAGGAGATGGTTCATGAATGTGTTTTCTTCTGTGTAGAAAACAATCCTGTGCCTAAGCTTTCTTCACTGTCTTACAGCTTTCTGTCTACAATGGGTCATAAAAGAATAACATATAGGCTCTTGTGGGGTGTGTTAGTGAGCATTGTGGGTGGCTGGGAAACCATTCACTCCTAAATATTCCCCTTCATCAGATGCCAGGATGCCTGAAATTTCTTTGGTAGCAAACAATGGTACTTTGCCTTTCAAACTCACACTTTTACAAGCTGCCCAGGGAGAGCTGTCTGCAACCAGTCACATCATGATGAGAATTGGCTCAGCAAGTCTTTGCTCTCTGCTGCAAATACTAAAGAACTAAATAAAGAGCTAATTAGAGATTCATTGGAAGTTAAGATGTTAATGTGGGAAGAATTAAAGGATTGTTTTGGAGGAAAATATACCAACTGTGGAAGCGTACCCTAGAATAACATTATGGGTTAACGGGAGGTAATTGAGAAATACTTTGTTGGTTTATTTGCTATTAGTCCTGCTATCAGTACCTGATATTCAAAGCTTTTAAAAGCTTCTTATATTTTAAGCTAATAGCAAAGAGTCATAAAATTAAGTTTAAACACAGGGACAGGCATTTTGTGCAGCTTGCATCGCCCACACACCAGGTCAGAGGGCCTGGGTTAGAATCCTGGCTCCTCTCTTGTCCATCTTCTGTGAAACAGCTGTGTAGCTGCATACTTGCTGCCCATGAAAGATACCTGGACAGTTTCCACTCCCGTTTTGGGCCTGGCCCACCATTGGCTGTTGTGGGTATTTGAAGAGCAAATTAGTTGATGAATACTTTCTCTCCATCTGTCTCTCTGTCTTTCAAAATAAATAATTAATTAAAATAAGACATATGATGAAAAAGGGGTGTTTGCCTTTTTCTACATAATCCAAGAGGAGAATTAGGAGATCCTGCACTATGTTACAGGGAGTCAAATATCAGCTCAATTTAAAAGAAAACTCTCGAGCAAGTAGAGCTGTTTGACATTTTGTTTCCTCCACAATAATAAGCTCTCTCTCAATAGATCTGCTTATAAAGAGGCTAAATGATGGAGCAATATGTAAAATCAACATTAGATAATGATTTAAGTTTACCTAGGATGTTTCTTCTGATTTAAGAATGTTTATAAATTAGGTCTTAATTGATAAGCTAATACATTCTTTAATTATTTCAAAGAAACATAATTATAAATATCGTTTAAAAAATATAAGCTAAGTTCCCAATCATCTACAGTACTCTGCTTATCTTTCCTGCTTCCAGCATAGTGGTCCTTAGGAAGGTAATAGCTGACATAATAATCATTGGTACCTATGCAGTACTCAATAAGCACAAGACTCTGTTAGTGTTCATTCCTCACAAAACTCTCCAAGACAGGATGTGACTGCTGTCATTCTGCAGTTGACAGAGCAGAAGGAAAGTAAAGCACTCAAGCTTGCCAGGCACAGAAATTTCAGTCAAATGTCAGATTGGCCTGGGTCAGAGTCCAGGCACTTGTCAATGACACTAGCCTCTCACTAGTTAGTACCTCTTGAGAAGCCACTAGGATGATCTCAGAATACTGAACTACTAGACTTGTTGAGATTCTGGAATTCTGAATTGCATTATGTTTCACCCCTGTCGTCATAAATCTTTACCTTTGTACAAACCAGGAAAATAAATCAAAGGCAGAACAACCTTAAAAACCTTAAAAGCCAACAGTGATTGCATGGTGACTCCACTGTAGTGACAGCATCAACTTCCAGTTGTAATCAGGTAGAGACTTTGATCACGGAGTACAGTCAAATACTTTGACTTTTTGCATAGCATGGATCATGACTTCATGAGTAACCACAGCAAAAAGAATCACAGGTTTATAGTTTTAGAGACGGAAGAGGTGTTAAGAATTGTCTACTCTTACCTTTTCACTATGGAGATGAGGATATTGATTTCTACTGAGAGGATCCTGTTTCTAAACCATTCAATGGCTGATAACTGCTTTCTCTGACTCTTATTAGCTCGTACATGCCCACTCTCATATCATAGTCAAGGGAGACTTTTAATGAAATTGGATTACCTCCTTCTACATCTTTAAACTCATTTAGAGGTTCCTCTTTACTACCAGACTCAATCAAGTCTTGAAACAGAAGTACAAGTTTTTTGATGACCTATTCCCTAATTGTCTTTTGTCTCATCTCTTGCTCACTCATTTTGAAGTTTGGGCTCCAGTGACTGTAGATATCCTCAGATCCCCAGAGCTTTGTACTCTGACCTCTGAACCTAGGCACATCCTGCACCCTCTGTTGTACAGCATTTTTCCTGGCCTCACCTGGCTACCTCCAGCCTTAATCCTTCACATTATAGCTTAAAAGCATCAAAGCAAGCCAACTCTATCCTCGAAGTTGGATTTTCTTAGTTTTCTTTTTCAAACACCCAATTTAAATACATTTGCCTGTATTTTTCTCAAACCTGTGTCAGATAGAAGGATAATTTCTATTTCTGGGTGTCAAAATACAAGAAGTGGGATCAGAATTTGCACAATAGCAACATAATATCCCATGTAACAATATAGCAAGGATTCACTACCTATAAAAGCAAGTCAACAAAACAACATTTCTGGGATCATTTGTGAGGATATCATGTTGGTATAGCATTAGCCAGTGATTGATGTAGATAATTATGAAACCTGAGTCATCAAGAAATGGCAATTACATTTAATGTACTATGATTAAGGAGGCAGAAAACTATATTAACTTTTTAATGATTTTTACAAAAAATGCTTAAAATGAAACGAGTTTTAGTGCTTACAGCAAGGAAAACAGTTCATTTGTGATTCTATGAGAGTCTCTTTGCTGTTGGGGAATGTGATAGCGGACAGTCAGGAGACCTGAGTTCTGTCTGATAATTGACACTGAACAAGTGAGTGATTTGGGTGAGTAAGCCATATGACATCTATCACTCAGTATAAAATAGAGGCTAAGAACAGAGGCTATGAACTCAAACCTAATTCTGTCCCATTACTTTAAAGCTATGTAGACTTCTTTAATCTCTTTAAGGCTTACTTTCCCTCTTTGTAAAATAGAAACAGTAATACCCACCTCATAGGATTACTATGAGAAACAGATGGCATAACACCAGCAAAACACTCAGCATGGAACGTGACACATAGTAAGAGCTTACACATCTGTTGTTGTTGTAATTATTTGCAATGAGGGAGATAGATGATCTCCAAAGTCTTCTCAGGCTCTAATATTTTATGGTTCTGCGAACAACATATTCCCAAATGATGTCGGATAAATGAGGTCTCACTCTGCACTGGGCAAGAAATCAATATGGGCAACTTTCAGTTGTACTCAGTAAGGTAAGGTGAATGGAGTGTGAATCATTAAAACTTCAGCTACACTCAATATATTCAAATTTGTCTTAGAATACAGAGAACTTTTAAAAATAATACTTCCTGTCCTTCTCACATTGTGTTTAGTGATTAATATAAGTATGCCATTTCTATGTTCACCAAGAGAAAAGAAAAATGCAGTGCTAGGTACTATCACCAGCAACAGATATGAAATCAACCAACAACTGATTATGATAGCGGAGAAGTCGAGCAGAATAATACAGTGTTGGCACAGGACATGGCCACGCCTGTGGTCAGAAGCCAGCAGCACATCTCACGAAGCTTTTGCAGAGTTCAGGGTAGATCAGGTCCATGCATGTGTTGAAATTCTAAGAGTCAGAAGATGACCATTGAGTTTTTTCTACTGATACCTAAATTTTCAAAACAGAAGCCAGGTATAATTAGAATTACCTGGTACAATGACTACTATAGCTACCATCCAGCATTATGATGTTCGAATCACCTACTCTGTCATTCAGGTGTGCTTCCCCACCTTGCACACAGTTCATCATTTATAGTAGTACCCTTTTCTTTTTTTTTTTTCTTCCTCCTCGTCTTTCTTCTCCTTTCCTCCTCCTCCTCCCCTTCACTCCCTCTTCTTTTGAGTGAAGAATTCGATCAGAGATATTTGCATCTCTCAAAGGAAAGTAACACCACAAAAAGCAGAAAGCATAGTAGGAGCTTAAGCTTTGATATCTGAGTAATATTATTCTCTAATTTGTGTAAATCACCAAAGAACCACAATGAACTCTAGAAGTCCATAGGATCCAGTTTTTGAGTTCACAATTCAGCTAAATTCTCTTTTTATAATAGGAAAAAGCACCACAGAGGCTATGTGCACTCCTCTTTCCAATTCTATGTTCAGTTCCCCATAACTGTTTCCCCCAGATTTACAACACTAGTAGTAAAGAAATGGTTGTTATTATGATTAATTTATAATTTTAGATATAAAGCTACTTATTTTAAACAAAATAATTTCCAAATATCCCTTATGTCAGAGAATGTTTATTTTAAATGGACTAAAGACTTAAATTACATATCTCCCAAAAGAGATTTAAAATACCATGTACTTAAATGAGGCTTTGGGGTGGCATCTTACACAAAGCAGACAGTGAACAATAAGTGAAAACGCAACACCCATGTGTTGCCAGTGTACCATAAATGACATCCTTGTACAAATAGTAAATCACCAACTAAAGTTTACAATGGTTATGGCAGATAACAAACTATGCTTAGCAGTATGTGATCAGTAAGCTTATAGAAAAAGTTTCAACTTCCCCAGCCTGAGAGAAATTTAGAATAAGTAATAGTTCACTACCAATGTACATCCTTCAGAGTGACAAAAAAATAGATGATAATACCTACTCTTGTTGGGGATGGATTAAAAGAATCTTTATCCATTTCTTCCAAAAATTGTAATTTTATAGGCTTTTGGAAAGCACTCTTCAACTATATATTCAAATAAAAATGCAAGCCCTCTTTCCAGGATTATATAGAACTTTTGCCTTTGTTTTTTTTTCTATTAAAAATTTCATAATAATATGTATATATGTATAATACATATTTGAAATACATTTGATAATTGTATTGGTGTCATGATGAACATGATTCCAACTGGATTCCTTATTATAATATTCATTTTTTTTCTGCTAATTTTAAGAGAAATCAAGGTTGAGACATTTCCTAGGCCCTAAATGTCGCTTAAGCCCTGGACACTTGACTTTGTGTGCTTGATGACGGCAGTCCTGACTCAAGACTCAAAAATCTCTGCCATAAATAAGAACTTCAGCAAAATTTCCTGTAGTGCGGTAGTAGTAGCAAAAACTGGACACAAAGACTTTCAGTAGATAAGAGTTGAACAAATTAAGTTGTTCATACTATGATCCCATTTTAGTAAAAGAAAAACAGGATTGTCCACAGATGGCAGCCAAATAAGGGGCTCTGGCAACCATATCCCTGCAGAGATATGAACATGAACAGTTATTCACACACCCAGGTACCTTCCAAAGACCTGTGGAACCCAGGTGAGGTACCACAGTTATAAGAAAAGTCATACTGAGGCCAGCGCCGCAGCTCAATAGGCAAATCCTCCACCTTGCGGTGCCAGCACACCAGGTTCTAGTCCCAGCCAGGGCAACGGATTCTGTCCTAGTTGCCCCTCTTCCAGGCCAGCTCTCTGCTGTGGCCCGGGAGTGCAGTGGAGGATGGCCCAAGTCTTTGGGCCCTGCACCCCATGGGAGACCAGAGGAAGCACCTGGCTCCTGCCATCGGATCAGCGTGGTGCGCCGGCCGCAGCGCGGCGGCCGCAGCGCACCGGCCGCGGCGGCCATTGGAGGGTGAACCAACGGCAAAGGAAGACCTTTCTCTCTGTCTCTCTCTCACTGTCCACTCTGCCTGTCAAAAAGAAAGAAAAAGAAAAGCAAAAAAAAAAAAAAGAAAGAAAGAAAAGTCATACTGAAGAAGAAAGAAGGAAACAACGGCCTACATCACCCCTCCCCCAGCTCCGAGGAATGGGCATGGACAGATACCTCCTACTTGGGAGGAGGAGAGGAAGAAGGAAGCGAATCCCAGTGCTGGGCCCACTGTGAAAAAACTGAGTCGGACTGATCACCCCTTGTGCCAGCCCCCAGACCCACAACTGTGAAGTGAATATTTGGAGCTCTCACAACCAGGCCATCTAGACGACTCCTCTCCAACCAGCAGAAAGTGAAACTCCAGCCACATAAGAGGCCAGGAGAGGGAACTTAGGACTTGACCTTTAAGCTCAGATCCAGGCCAGCCACACTGAGACCCGAGCACTGCGGAAGCGCAGAGGCGTCTGTCCCTTGGCCACTGCTCGTGGATTGAGCTTTGAGACCTGCTTAGCAATAGGCAGAAACCCGTGTTCTGAGTGGTTGATGTGTATCACTTGTATCTCCAGTGGGCTTGGAGGACACCTCTGGGATTTTGTAGGGACCTATGACCAGAAATCAAAAGTGACAGGTCTGGGGCCAGTCCTGAGGGCTCCCTTTATTGCTCACTCTCCCAAATTCGGCCAGTCCACAGGGGCCAACAGACTGTCTTGGGCCATAAAACTGGTTTGGTAAATCCTGATGCTGGGTGGATTCTAACAGTTTCATTCTAAGACAAACACCTGTGGATGGGTCTCTGGTCTTGCCCCAGTATCAGGAAGCAACCTGCAGACTGCTGAGTCAGATTTGATTTGGTGTATGTCTCCTCCAGCCCCCTGCAAGCATTGGGTGCATCTTCAATATTGCATAGGACCTGGTGACTGTGACACCGAGATGTGACCCACCAAGGGCCTGCCTCAGGAGCTGGGGAGTTGCCTCTGTCACCCTTCCTACAGTACTGAGGGCTGACAGCAAGGGATTATAGGATTGTTCTGGGACTCAGTGCCAACTTGAAAAAACCCAGCATCCAGTGATTCTAACAGTTCTTGTCCCCCGGCCAGTGCCTGCAGACCTAACCTCTGGACCTAGTTCAGTTCACAGCAGACTTCTGTGGTCCCAGTTGGGCAGTATTACACCCAACCCACATCTCCCCTAGCTGACAGGAGTGGCATCAGGCAATGAGCCCACCTCTGTAGAGACAGACCATAGCAGGGTAAACTCTAGTCCTATTCCCAGGCATCGCAGGTCTTGGGCTCCAGATGTGATCCAGCAGTGTTGCATTGGTAGACAAAGGCTGAGCCTAACAGGCCCAGGAAGAGACTTCTAGGAATGGACTACCTTTATTTAGGTTTTCTCCAGTTCATACCTAACAGTACTGTTTGGTACTGAAATGGACAAACTATCCATAGGAAAATATACATATTGCTTAGAATTTCTAGACAGCCACAAATGAAGTCAGATTTGTAGAACTAAACTTTCCATGTACAGATGGCATTGTAAACCAACAATCATCAAGAACTTCCAGAGAACTATGACCTATGACCTCGCTAAAGAGCAAGATAAGATGCCACATACTACCCATCTAGGAATTAAAATTTCCAAAGGCTTGAATAAAGCTATTAAAATAGCTGTCATAAGGAAACTCAACAAAATTCTTGAGAACACCAAGAAATTATTTAATATCCTAACACAGAAGTTTTATAGAGAGATGGAACTAAATTAAGTAGAAATTCTTGCACTAAAAAACACACTAAGTGAAATTAAACATACAATAAAAAGGGGCCAGTGCTGTGGTGTAGCAGGTAAAGCGATTGCCTGAGGTGCCGGCATCCCATATTGGTGCCAGTTCCAGTCCTGGCTGCTCCACTTCTGATCCAGCTCTCTGCAATGGCCTGGAAAGCAGTGGAAGATGGCCCAAATCCTTGGGCCCCTGCACCCACATGGGATACCAGAAGAAACTCCTGGCTCCTGACTGTGCATCAGCACAGCTCCAGCCATTGCAGCCACCCGAGAAGTGAACCAGCTGATGGAAGACCTCTCTCTCTCTCTCTCTCTCTGGCTCGCTCACTCTCTGCCTCTGCCTTTCAAATAAATAAATCTTTTAAAAATACAATAAAAGGCATCAATAGCAGAATGGATCAGAGGAAAAAATCAGTGAACTCAAAGACAGGCTGTTTAAAAATACACAGTTGTAAGGGAAAAAGAAATGAAGAAAGATTACAAGAAATATGGGATAGCATGAAAAGAGCAAATATTCCGATTGTTGGAATTCATGAGGGACTTGAAAATGCCAAAAGAGTAGAAAGCGAATTCCAAGAGATAATTACAGAAAGCTTCCCAAACCTAGAGAAAGATACAACTATCCAGGCAGAGGAAGGTCACCAGCCAGATTCAACCCAGCCAAGCGACCCCAAGACATATTATAGTCCAGCTGTCCAAGGTTAAAGATAAAGAGAGGATTCTGAAACCTATGAGAGAAAAGAGTCGAAAAACACATCAAGGGCCCTGAGTTTCCTTGACTGGCGATATCTCCACAGAAATCTCACAGGCCAGAAGGAGTAGAATGAGACTTTTCAGCACTGAAGGAAAAACTTGCCAGCCAAGAATAAACTCTCCAGAAACACTGTCCTTCAGATAGGAGGGAGAAAAAAGACGTTTTTTCAGCCTAACAAAAGCTGAGAGAATTTATCATTACCAGACTTGTGTTACAACAGATTCTAAAGGGAGTTCTTCAAACTGAAAAAGAGATGCTAACAAGTAAGACAAAAATATCAGAAAGTAAAAAAACTCACTAATAATAGTAACTATGCAAGCAAACTCAGAATGCCCTAATATTGTAAATCTGGTGTATATGCCATCTATATCTTTAATATGAAGACTAAAAACTTATAATCACTGTAATTTGGTACTATTTGTTAAGGATTTTTTTATTTATGTTTTTTAATATTCATTGATAGCTTTTTTGTTGTTGTTGTTGTATCTTTGGTTTTGTTATCAAGACAATGCTGTACTCATAGAATCAGGTAATGTAATATTTTTGGTATCTCTTAGAAACTCTTTTGCTAGTCTCATCTGGGCTAATTTCTGCAACTGCAGTCAATTGACAGCTTGACTGAGCTGTGCGGTCTATGATGACCATACACATGAGTGAAAAGTGATATGTATCCAGAACAAGCTAACCCAGGGTTCTTCATGAGGAGCAGAAATGTTCTTAAGAGTCACAGAAGATAAGCCCCAATATTTCAAACCTGACATTACATCATGTCTGCTAACGTATTTTTACCCAAGACCAATTACAGGATCAGACCCAGAATCAATGTAGGAGGAACCACACATGAGAGTAGATTCAGGGAGTGTGATTCATTGGAACACATTACTGTAAAATTCTACCACTGGGTGTAACTGCATACTTCTGGTACTGAAGAAAATCAGCAATGAGAGGGGAAAACAGAACTAATTTCAGTTGGAATTACGTTGCATACATCTTGATATTGTTCATTCACTAATAACCATCATCACGTCCCTACCCTCTTGTCTGCCATATGCTGAGTGTGGTACACATGAAAGCCAATTTTCTGGTAAGATGACATTGATGGACAAGTCTGTAATGAACACTGCGTATTTAAGTGTTGTAACAACATCTTTGGGGTTTATGCATTATAACGCCTTAGTCTAGATTATCCTGGAGGCAAAGCTTGAGCCAAAGGCTTTCTTAGAGTGAAATCATTTGTAAATATAAATCTCTGGTGCTTGGGTGAAGCCAGGTTACTGGGAAAGAGGGAAACCCCATACAAAAATGCATTATCAAGTTTGCAGTGGCTGTGTGAGGCTGGTATTCATCACCATGGGAATTTTGAGGAACCCTATGGAGCACACTGCCGATCCTTATGCCAGTGATATACGTGAATGAAATTGGCTCTCATCCACCTCTGGTGCCAAGAGCCTTGACGTTTGCGCATTTCTGGAATACGCATGTAAGAGGCCAAGTAGGTTTCTGAGCATGCTGCAGCTCTGTGGCATCAGTGAACTCTCATGGCAAGAAGCCGGGGAACGTAACACATGTATTATCCTGAATCTGTGATCAAACACAGGGAGAAATTTGTCAACACAACAGCGGCTCTCGTAAGAGGTGGGGCCAAAAGGATGTAAAGTGATACACCCACATTGTCTGATGAACTCTGTCCTTGCCAAACTGTCACAGGTTCATGCCTTGCATTAAGTTCACTGTAAGCTATGTCCATGGTGCTTGCTAGCAATCTCTGCAAAGTTTTGAGAAGTTTTGTGGAATAAACTACAACCTCTGTTGTTCCAGCAGAATCCAAGTAATACTTGGTATTACGCATCCACTCCTCTGGTCACCCTCGGTCGGTATTTTGACTGCTTGCTTGTCTCGAGCAGTGGCCCAGACGTTTCTCTCTAAGGTCCAGGCCCTTTACCTTACCCCTGACCAGCTATCGATGCTGCGATTGCTCTTTGACCATCATGCTGAGCACCGAAGCACCGACAGAGTCTGTGTTCAATCCCACTGGGATTCAGGCATGCTTCTCTCACCCCTTAGAAGGAGTAGCAGCTCGAACTTCTCATTATAATCCAGATCCACAATCTCTGACAGTATATTAGTTGCTCTGTTTTTTTGGAGGAAGCCAAAGTGACCAGGATATAAGCATCATTTCAAATACAGGGGAACCCTATACCTGAGGTGCATGGTAGGACCAGTATTTTCCATGGTTAACACCCGTATGGTGCCCCTGCTGAAGTCTGCGAAAGTTAGTTATCTCAGCAATGGCTGGAATAAGGGAGGATACACAGAGATATGAAGGTGCAGGCAAGATGTATCAGATATAAGATACGTACGCCACATATAAGAATTGTCCATACCACTTCTTTCTTTTCTTTCATAATTTCTTACCAAATGCACATTAGAATTAAAGTTGTTCATGTATAAAATACATGCATTATATTTGAATTGTTTGTATATGTTATAAAACATAAATACACCTAGTGTATTTATCATCATCAAATTATGAATTTTTCTTTATGGAACTTTCCCCTGTGAAATAAAATTTTTGGAAGGATTTAGTAATTTTACTATATAAGAAATGGGTATCACAGGTCCTTAGCAGATATAGCTCATCCTGCTGTTAACAAAATAAGTGCTTTGTAAAAATGACCCATAATGTTCACAGATTGAAGTTCTGATAGACTATTACTTAGCTTTTGTTAATTATTTTCTCATTGTCCTTTTTGAAAGATTGAGTGTGGGGAAAAGAATCTTAAGAGAAAGAAGTTGCTGTGGGGAACAGCACAGGCTCCACAGCAATGCCTGTGAGCCCCTGGGGACACACATTTGACAACTCTCCTGTTTCCCAGACAGCCATCGCAGATGTTAGATGGTAATCAGGGGCGGAGAATGTTCCGCTCAGGGCTGGATGAGACCACGAAATCATCCGGTCTGGTGCTGCCGAGTCAACTGTAGGCGGCATTCAAAATTCAATAAATCTGTATAAAGCTAATTTTTTTAAAGAGTTGAGAGAGTTACAGACAGAGGGAGAGACAGAGATAGACGTCTTCCATCTGCCAGTTCACTCCCCAAATGTCCACAATGGCTGAGGCTGGGCCAATGCAGAGCCAGGAGCCAGCAGCTTCGTCTGGGTCTCCCCCATGAGTGCAGGGACCCAAGCACTTAGGCCATCATCTGCTGCTTTCCTAGGCCATAGCAGAGGGGTAGATCAGAGGTGGAACAGCTGGGACATGAACTGGCACCCATATGGGATGCCGGCACCATGGGCAGATGCTGAACCTACTATACCACAGTGCTGGCCCCCAAATTAATTTTCAAATTGATAATCTGGCCCATGAGGGATGTTATACATATTCAAATTGCCATTGGCAGAAAAAAAGACTCCCTACCCCTGTAGTAGATGAACTAACAAGTAAAGGCAGAAGTAAAACGATTGTTCTTATGTGTACTTATAATATGTACTTATATCAAACAACATTGGTATAAGAAACCATTATTTTATTTGGAAACACTGGATAATGCGATATTTTTTATAATAATTTCCACAGAAATTAAATATTCTGTGACCTTTTAAACTATTTCATGCCATCAGATACCATGCTGCTAGGGAAGAAAACATAGTAAACAGTGGGGTTGGCACCATGGCACAGAGGGTTGAGGCCCTAGCCTGCAGCGCCGGCATCCCATATGGGTGCTGTTTCAAGACCTGGCTGCTCCACTTCTGATCCAGCTCTCTGCTATGGCCTGGGAAAGCAGCAGAGGATAACCCCAGTCCTTGGGCCCCTGTACCCACGTGGGAGACCCAGAAGAAGCTTCTGGGTGCTGGCTTCTAATGGGCTCAGCTCCAGCCATTGTGGGCACTTGGGGAGTGGACCAGTGGATAGATCTCTTTTACTAGCTCTCTCTTGCTCTCTTTCCCTCTCTACCTTTCTCTTAACTTTGCCTTTCAAATAAATAAAGTCTTTTTAAAAAAGTATATCATGGTTCTTCCATACATAAAATGAACATTGTCCAAACATGTATAGGTTTCCCTGTCTTTCTGAATGAGAACATAAGCATAACATAGCTTTCTCCTAATGGCCTAGTCTGTCATTATCATGACAAACTATTCTGCAAGGCAGAAATGCACATTTTTCCTCTTCCCCTCTGCTGTAAATAGGATAGGTGAGGTCAAAGTAACGGGAGAAAAGCTTCTCTTACAGTGAGTAATTCAATGTACAAGTTGCAATGTGCCTCAATATTTTAAAGCATTATTACCTCCCTGGTTCATGCCTGGGTAAAGAATGGTGAAGGTTGGGGCTGGCGCTGTGGCCTAGCAGGTTAACACCCTGTCCTGAAGCGCCGGTATCCCATATGTGTGCTGGTTCTAGTCCTGGCTACTCCACTTCCCATCCAGCTCTGTGCTATGGCCTGGGAAAGCAGTAGAAGATGGCCCAAGTCCTTGGGCCCCTGCACCCATGTGGGAGACCCAGAAGAAGCTCCTCCTGGCTTCGGATTGGCACAGCTTCGGCCGTTGCAGCCAATTGGGGAGCGAACCATCGAATGTAAGACCTCTCTCTGCCTCTCCTCTCTCTGTGTAACTCTTTCAATTAAATAAATAAATCTTAAAAAAAAAGAATGGTAAAAATGTTGATCCCTTAATCTCTACTCAAGTGGCTTATTTTGAAGATGGGCAAATTCTGTTATTTGTTTCTGACTAGGACCTCATGCAGCAGGAAGTGCTGTAAATCACATTTAACAATAGTAAAATTCTCATGTTTTGAAACATGTCATTATAAAACAAGCCTACCTTTTTATAATCTTCCCACTGTCAGGGAATTCTTGTATCCTAAATCTAAAGTAAATGCTAACATCCTGAAGAACTCTGAAATCACCCATAATATCTTCACCACTACACTGATGCTTAAATAATAGGGCAAGGGATAATAAAGTGTTAGCAAAGATAATTCATTTTTATGGCCTTTGAAATGTGAACCATCAGCTTAAAACATTATGGAGTGATTGACCTAAGAGAATGTGAATACTCTCCCATCAAATTGCTCATTCCATAGACAAAAATTCATACTCAGAAAAGTGAAGTGGCAAACAATTGAAGCCTATGGACTTACTAAACCCAAACACAAGAAAGGAATTTTGACTTATTAACCCAGGGATCTTCGCATTGTGTTAGTCTTCTTTATGACCTTCTGCTACGGTAAACAGTCTGTTTCTCTTTTTAAAAAAAACATTTATTTTTATATATATTTTTTAGTTTTAATTTTTGATTTGTATTTAACAGATTCAATGTAATTTGTAGATATAATTCAAAGAACCTAATGATATTCCCTTCCTCCCTCCCTTCCACACTCTTTCCTTCTCCCTTTCTTTTTTTTTTTACTTTTTGAGATAACATATTTTAAAATTACCTTGCAGTAAAAAGACTTAATATTTCACCAAAAAACTTAACAAGTAAAAAGGCAAAAAAAATCCCTAGTTTAGTGGGAATATAGCTAATGGCTATAAATAGTAACTGAATAAAAAATGACCTGTTTCCTTTTCAAGTTTTAAGGCTCACAATTTTTTATGATGCATCTTTCCATTAAATTTAAAAGGTTTTATTTGACACTTAAAATCAGTCCTATTTCCTCATTCATTATGTCCAATATATTAAAGTAAAATATTTTTAAGATGTATTTATTTATTTGAAAATTAGAGTTACACAGAGAGGGAAGGAGAGGTGCAGAGAGAGAGGTCTTCCATCCACTGGTTCACTCCCATATTGGCTGCAATGGCTTGAGCTGCACAGATGCGAAGCCAGGAGCCAGGAGCTTCCTCCAGGTCTCCCCATGCAGGTGCAGGGGCCCAAGGACTTGGACCATCTCCTGCTTTCCCAGGCCACGGCAGAAAGCTGGATTGGAAGTGGAGCAGCAGGGTCTCAAAATGGCACCCATATGGGATGCCGGCACTGCAGGCGGGCCTCTACCCACTAGGCCCCAGTGCTAACCCCAAAGTAAAACACTTTAAAGGTGTAAATTAGTATAAAATATAATTATCTTTTTATTATTTAAGTCACTAGGATGACTTTACTCAAAATGACTGCAGTTTGCATTTGGAGTTAGCACTCTCTCATCAGAAACACATTTGGTTTCCTTAATAAATTTTGTTCAGGTAAAAACTATGGGACAATTTTCCCACTTCTTTTTCCCTTCCTTGATGCACACACACAAGTTATAAACAAGAACAATCTGTTCTGTTTTAGGTGTTTTTTTTAGCAAAACACAACTTAACACCCATTTCCATGCTATCTTCAGGAAAGGAGAATGCAATACACCTTCATCAAGGAGATCAGTGTAGAAAACTTAGCCTGATATTTAAGTCAGGGACCATGAAGGCAGAATTCCTTCATAGCCTGGCTCTGCCTTTTCCTAAGTGCATAGTCTTGTACAATTTAAATAGCTGTCCTGAGCAGATGGCAGTGACACAGCCTCCATGACAAGAGGAGCCCTCAGAGAATAGCTCCTTTTCCAAGCCAGGAGAAGAAAAACAGGTAGGGGACAGGATCATGTGATTGAAGGGCAAGAGAAAATGCAGACAAGTGTCAGGGCGCAGAAGCTAAGAACACATTTCAACGAGGGGACAGCCAACAATTACAGTGTCTATACCCTCACAGAGAACAAGACTTCATGGAAGTCATGGTAGACGTCCATGGTGCTCCAAAAAGTGAAGCAGCAGTGATATCATTGTGACCTGCAGACTTAAGGGGCAAGTGGTAGAGAAACCCCAGTTTGCCTACATTGGGTGAAGAACAGGACTGGGACAATATGGACATTTCTTCCTCCACCTTCCTTACCCACCAAGATAAGGGAGACCAGGATAGATGTACAGAGAATACAGAGCAAGTAGAAAAAGAGGGAGAAGAATCAAGAAAGCACTCTTAAATTAACTGAGCACAGGTGGAGTAACATGGCATTAGGAAGATGGAGTCCCTCTTCCTGCTTCTTTGCAAACTCCTTTTTATCCTTTAAGAATCAGTTTCAACTGACGTCACAAATGAAGGCTTCCTGAACTATCCTAAACTGAGTTATCCAATCCTTTATCTAAGTTCTCAAAGTCCTTTATTTCTATCTCTTTTATACCATTTAATAGGTCATACAATATTTTATCTGTTAACATGCCTGTCCCATATATTATTAGATAGTGAATCCTCTAGAGCCAGAATCTATGATTAATTTGATTTTTATTCTTTGTAGAAAGCATAGTACTAAATACTGGCACCATATTAGTACATACCACCAATTTAGTTAATCAGCAATAGAGAAGGTAAAAGGGGGGGCCTGGTGTTGTGGCACGGTGAGTTAAACTGCCACCTGCAGCACGAGCACCCCATGAGTGCTGGTTTGAGTCCCAGCTGTTCCACTTTTCACACAGCTCCCTGCTAATGTTCCTGGGAAGGCAAAAGATGATGATACAAGTACTTGGGCCCCTGTCGCCCATGTAGGAGACAGGATAGAATTCAAGGTTCTTGGCTGCCGCAAAGTCCAGGCCTGGTCTTTGTGTCCATTTGGTTAGTGAACCTGAAGATAGAAGATCTGTCTATTTCTGTGTCTGTCTCTCCCTCTCTTCATATAATTCTGCCTTTCAGATAAACAAATCTTTAAAAAAAAAAAAAGGAGGGGGAGAAGGACCTGCTGAATATTCTCAGAGTTATAGTGAAGGAGGTAGATATGGATGCTGACACATTTTAAGTAAATCTTTTTAGTCTTATTATTTGGACAGTGAAAATGAGAGTGAGAAGGTTCAAAATGGGAATGAGAAATTAAGTAGATGGAGCAAAAAGATGGTACAGCAATCCCTACAGGATCTGAGCAAGTGATAATCAGGACTGGTGAGCTTTATTGTGGAGATTAAAGTGAGACAGCATGAGTTTTTAATATGCCCATTTGGTTTTTGGAGACTTCCCTTCTCCATACCTCCTCTTAGAGTTTTCTATTATTTAAAAGTAAAAATGAATGAAATACAGGTAGTACTGTCCAGATTGAGTCATGAAATACCGGACCATTTGCTATCCTGTAGAGTAGAGGTCAGAGAATACCAAGAATGGATATTAACATTGCCAAGAAACTTGATAGCCATAATCATACAAAGGCAAAGCCTTCTAGTTTTGTGAGTAACGTTGCAAATGTATGGACTTTGTTTTCTTTAAAGCAGTGTCTTGAAATCAATGCAAATAATAGTAGGATTTGGGAAGAATGAAACAAAAAACAGAAATGGGATGGGTGTGGGGAAGGGAGAGAGTGGAAATAATAAAAAGCAAATGTTGCTCCGGTTTCAAAAACAACAACAACAACAACTTGTTGAGTAAGAGAACTACAAGTTGTTTTTTTCTTTTAAAAAGAAACCAAAACTTTTCTTCATTTTCTCCTAAATTACTGTCTCTCCCTTGAGATTTGGACAGGTGAAAGAACCCATTAGAGGGCTGTAATGAATAACACCTTCTACAGACACTGTATTCATGGGGAGATCATAACACAAAATTGGCATGCGGAATATCTGTTTTTAAACCCATACTCTCCCTACTGTCATTGTTTGCTGTGTGACAGTAATGAGACAGTTGTTCCTATGGGAAATAATGTAATTTACTCGGGGCATTCACTCAGTCTTAACAGAAAAATCCAAAGAGACGGAGAACATATGAGGTTAATATTCAAGTGTTAATGAGGACATAGCTATTGTGAAGCTACCATTGTACTAATTAAAAATAATTGCATGGTCCTAGAATTAGGGAGCTTTCAGTGAGGCAGGTCCCAAGGTCATTGTCACCTCTCTGGATTTTCAGCTTGGTTGTGCACAAACCTCAGGAGTCGCCTTAACAGGAATAATTAGGTTCTAGGAAAACCAATTTCTTCAAACAAATTCAGTAGAACCCGACTGAAACCAGAAAGCCAATTAGTTTCCTAGTTTCAAATGAGAGACATCTCTTTACAATAAAGAAATCTATTTTTGAAGCCAGATAAAGATAATAAAGTGGCTTCATGGTTGAAGAGGAATCAGAGTAGAGGAGACCCAAGAAACCATCCTAGCCTGAACATGGCCAACTAAAGTAGGTGCCATATAAAACATTTCTGTTGCACTCATGTTTTAGATTAAATGTCAGGGCTGGATTCCAGGAAGCCAATGTCTCTTTGAAGTATCTTGTGACTTAGTCCCTACCATGGTGAGTAGAAATGGGGGCTAAGCAACAATGTCTTCCAAAACGAAGCTGGAAGGTGAGAATGCTTGTAAAAATTGATTCTCAAATGTCATGCTATAACATTCAGTCTCAAATACAGTATGAAATTATCTTATGTTTTTCCCAGTTTTAGTTTTTGTTAGAAGTAAACTCTGTCCATCTTATGTGCCATCAGGGAGACTGAAGATGATGTTCTGAGTACAAATTTTGTGTTTCTGTGCATTTTTGACTTCTGATTTTTTTGATACAGGTGATTTTTAGTCACTTCTAGCATTACAAATGCTTTTCCAGGTAATGACAGGAAGGATGCATGCCCCATGCTTATTGGCCTTTTTCATGATACAAAACCTAGAAAGACGTGGTGAGAGCCTCCCTGAACGCAGTAGCATCAGCAGAGCCCAGGTATTCTTGGAATTAGCTGGTCTTTTGTGTTTCTCCTCTTCCCCATTCTTTATAGGATGGTTTATTTCCTAGTGCATTAGGTCTGTTGTACATCTGTGAAACTTTTTCTCTTCTCTCTGCCAGTGATTAGGCAATCGTAAGAAGCTTGCTTTGACAGTGTTTCTCCCCTCCTGGCCTTGACTAGGTCTAGGTGAGCGGAGGAAGCACATGTGCAGTGTTCTACTGATGCTGTAACCTTCAGGACCATTTGGACCTTTAACCTTCGCTACAAAAGTTTGACTTCCTTCTTTTGTCTTCATTTATTTTTCAGCTGAATACTGCTTTTATTATTCAATGACGCTAGAATACATTAGCTCCTCAATAGTGGCTGCACTTTAAATAGAGCATTTATAATATATTCATATAGGTATACAGAGAGACTTCATTTTCAATTTTTTAAAGTCAGAGACAAAGTGAGAGACAGAGACCTTCCATCTGCTGATTCACTCCCTAAATGCCCACAACACCAAGACTAGGCCAAACCAAAGCCAGGATCCTGAAACTTAATTCAGTTCTCCCACATGGGTGGCAGGAACCTAAATACTTAAGCCATCAACTTGCCTCCCAGGATGTGCATTAGCAAGAAGTTGGAATTGGAAGCAGAGCCTGGACAAGAACCCAGGCACTCCAATATGGGATACAGGTGCCCTAACCGATGTCTTAACCACTGTTCAAAATACCCACTCATATTTTCATATTTTACAAAGATAAAGTCCTCGGGGCTGGCATGGGTGCATGGCAGGTAAAGCCGCCACCTACACTGCCGGCATCCCATATGGGCACCAGTTCAAGTCCCAGCTGCTCCTCTTCCAGTCCAGCTCTGTCCTATGGCCTGGGAAAGCACTACAAGAAGGCCCAAGTCCTTGGGCCACTGCACCCACATGGGAGACCCAGAAGAAGCTCCTGGCTTTGGGTCAGCACAGTTCCAGCCACTGTGGCCAACCGGGAATTGAACAAGCAGATGGAAGACCTCTCTCTCTCTCTGCCTCTCCTTCTTTCTCTCTGACTTTCAAGTAAAATAAATAAATCTTAAAAAATAATAAAGTCCCCTACCCCCTAAAATACGCCAATGGCATAATCTACAGAACAAGTGAATATGTAAACTTGTATGGCAGATACCATGTGATTAAATCAAGGTCATTTGCTTGAGATTATCCTGGATTATCTGAATGGACCTAATGTAAATACAGGGCCTTTAAAAATTCTCAGAGAAGAGAATGACAATGACAATGAAAGCATAGATTCAGAGCAGTGTAGCCTGGGAAAAATTCCACCAGCCACTGCTGACTGTGCAGATGGAAGAATGAGACAGCCAAGGAATGCATTCAGCCTCTAGAACCTGGAAAAGGCAATAAATGAAGTCTTCCCTAGAGTTTTCAGCCGAACTGACCCCTTAAATTTAACACAGTAAACCCTGCTTTCATATTCTGACTAGAACCTTACAATCATAACTGTGTCCATATTTCCAGAACTGTAAGATGATAATTTGTGTTAAGTCTCTAAGTGTCAGGTCACTTGGTAGAGCAGCAATTAAAAACTCATAGTATCCTTTACGATCTTCCATTGTATGCCACATGGTGTTATGTGGGGAGCAACTGGGAGCAACTTGGACTAGACTGTTACTGGAATTAAGACTTATTCTATGCATCTGCTCTCCCACAATATGGCACTGGGAGAGGAGGAAACAGCTTCTACACAGCTGCCTCCAGTTCAACCAATAAGCAGCAGGACCTGCTCCTGATTGGAGGAGAGCAGCGTACTCGGCATGTGGGTAGCAGAGTTGGGATTGGTGGAAGAGGACTATAAAGGAGGAGAGAGACAACATGCACCAGGAACATCTAAGGGGAACATCTATCTGAAGGAACACCTGTGCAGCCCCCGAGAGAGCCGGCCGGTGGTGTGCCGCTCCCCCGCGGAAGTGGGGAAAGTGGCTAGGGGGAACCGCCCTTCCACGGAGGTGGAAGGGTCGGTAGCCAACCCGGAAAGAACCAGCAGCACACCCAGGGAGGGCCGAGCAGACAAAAGAACAGCGCAGGGTCCTGTGTCGTTCCTCCACGAAGACGGGGAGCGACAGTGTTAGACAGTATTGTTTAATAAATATGAGCAAGATACTTAACACTTGTCTGTTCTGAGTTTTGGCATGCTATGAAATTCAGTCTGATGTGTTCAAGTAGTGCCATTTCTGAATAACTGAGATTTGCTAATGAATTAATAGAACAATATGAGACTTCTTATTTGGGACTTAGAGTTCCAACAGAGAAACTTTACCAATAGATCGAAGGTCTTCATGCATCTATTTACTTTGCCATCAGCCCCATTACCTCACTTGTCTGTGAGCAAACCCCAGTTACTGATGATGGTCCCAGGTGGGTTCTCCCTTTGCCTTGTGCTCTGTCATCTGCTAAGTCTTGATGTGCAAAGATCATGCAACTCTGCTAGCATTCCACTGGTAAAGAGTAATTTGTTGAGGTGGGCAGGGTCAGTTCTTTCATTAGCTCACTTTGCATAATATTTAAATATATATAAGCAATACTCTAGTTTACAAAGTATGTGATTTCATTTAATTCTCACAATAATTTGATAAAGGGGTTATCATTGCCTTCATTTTACAGTCGAGAAAGCAAAAGGTTAGGGAGAGTTTACAGGTAGTAAATGAAGGAAGGGAGATTTGAACTAAAATTTCCTTATTCAGATTATAAAAGTAATGCAATTTTACTAAATGACAACTGCCCTTGTCATTTACCCCCGTACTCTATATATGATATATCTTATAGTGTATTCTTAGTGAGAAAATAATATAAACTGTACACATTACAAAGTGATGTTGCAAATACCGAAAAGTATGAAAAGCTTTAAGTCACCCATAAACTGTTTAAGATACCCACTGTTATTGTCTTCACATATTTCTTTCCAAGTATTTTTTGTACATTCATAAATATACACATTTTTAGGATTTATTATTATTTTTGACAAAGAGACAGAGGCAGAGTCCTGCCATCTATCATTTCAATCCCAAAATGCCTGCAACAGCCAGGCTGAGATAGGCAGAAGCCAGGAGGCAGGGAGTTAATCCAGGTCTCCCACATGGTGGCAGGGACATGACTATTGCCCACCGCCTCCAAGTGTGCACAACGGCAGGAAGCTGGAATCAAGAATGGAGCCAGGACTGCAATACAGGAATTGCAGTGTGGAATGCAGATCATCCCAGCGGAGGGAACTGCTCCCCATACAACGACCCCTACCAATATTGTGCTTTTATCTAGAATTTTAAATCTCATTCCATTTTAATATTCCGAGGGAGGTTAAGTGGCATTTCAACCTTATTACATTTAGGATTTTACTGTATTGCTTAAAACACCCACATCCCATGTCAGGTGCCTGGGGTCAAATTCCAGCTCCAGCTCTTGACTCCAGCTTCCTGCTGATGTGGACCCTGAAAGGTAGCACTGATGGCCCAAGTGTTTGGGCCCCCATGTGCGAGACATGTATTGAGTTCCAGTCTCCTGGTTTTTATTCTAGTTCAGCCCCAGTTATTGTGGGTATTTGGGGAGTGACTAAAGGGATGAAATATCTCTGACTCTCCAACAAATAAATAAAAATAAAAATTTACTACCTTTAGTGATCTAATTTTCTTAGATATTTAAGTATAAAGATTAATCCATGCTTTTTAAAATCTAATATTTTTATTTATTTTCATCTATTTGAAAGGCAGAGGAACTGTCAGTGAGATCTTTGTTTGCCAGTTAGGCCAAGCCAAAGCTAGGAGCCTGGAACTCAATCCATGTCTCTCATGTAGGTGGTAGAGGCCCAACACTTGAACCATTATCCACTGCATCCCAGAATGCAATACCAGGAAGCTGAATCAGAAGAGGGGGAGCTAGGACTCAAACTGCCATTCTAATATGGGATATGGGCGTGTCAGACGGTGGCTCAACCTGCCACACCGCAATGCCTGCCCCTGGTCCATCCTTCTTGAGCTAACTTCCTTTTCCGGACTACACCCACATTACTCAAAATGCAGTCTGAGTAGCAGCTGCACCAGCAGTAGTTGGGAGCTTGTTAAGCCACAAGTTCTCCACCAAGTCAGACTCTAGGGTGAAGCCAGGAATCTGTTTTAATAAGCTCTGCAGGTGATGCTCACACATGCACAAGCTGGGACTGAAGTCCCTAGTTTTCCATTAGTTGGATGAGGCAAATGCAAGTAGTGGGTTTGTCATGGGTTAAAGACAAGGAGAATAATTGTCACACTTGGAAGAAAAAGAGAAGCAGTCTTGTTTACCAACATTTCCTACATTCCTCTGCCTTCAACATCTACTATTAGCAAATTATTGAGAAGTGGTCATAGCCCTTGTTTAAGTCTTGTATACTTGCCAAGAAATACAGTAGTCTCCTAAACTTATTCAATCATGTTTTAAGATACATATGCCTCTACCAAAATCAGAATAGCATGAAGCATAGGTAAATTTTAAATTCAACTCTGGTAACTTTTTCTAAAATATCTACTGTATTAGGTTGAAGTAAAAAAGAAAAACACGTTTTACAGACCCTGCCCTTATGACAATTCACAGTCCTATTAGGAAATAGGATTTTCATACATGAAATTCAGTTAATAACAGTCAATCAAGTTCTAACTACACTCCAGTAATACAGTACATGCAAAAAGCAGTAAGTGCCCTGGATTCTACAGAAAGACATACTGACTACTGAGAGTTTCCTTAAGAAGGAGATATGTTAGTGGTACCTAGACAGTAAGTATCATGTTAATAATAAAATGCCAAAAATGCCACCTGTTAAATGTTTATCATGGATAACACACTGTGTAAAGCAATTGGTGGGGATTATCTCTTCCAATCCTCATGATGTCCTTTCATATACCTGTTATTCTCCAGATAAGGCTAAGTGGAGTTAGGAAACTTTGCCAGAGTTATAGAAGTAGTCCTTTGTGGAGTCAGCATTTGAACTTAAATGTTTACTTACAGAGGTGTGCTTCTTACCCCTTCTGCCTTAATTGCTAGCTCTGATTAAGAGGTTCTGTGGATTGAGAAAGAAGGTTGTGGCATATTGCAGACAAAAGAAACCCCAGAAAGAGTAAACATGAGTTAAACACGCTCCTGGAGCACATTTTCCAGACCAGCGTGCGAGGTTGACATTAGCAAAATATTGCAAACAAAGAACTAGGTTTGAAAAGTTCTTCTATGTGTGCATGAGGGTCTGTGATATAGTATCACAGATATTAGAGAAACATTCTACATTTTTAACATAGTGAAAGTGATGGTTTATGACTAGACTAACATTAATTAATGGGCCTAATTGGTGACAAATGAAGAGGTATTTTAATAGAACAATCCCCTTAAGAGTGAATGTTATAAACCAGATACTGATAGATAAGAACAATGACAGGAATTTTGGCAGAAGGGAAAGAGAATGAGTGTTAATAAATAATAGAAAATAACATTTTTTCAACATTTTCTCTCTATACTTTTTACTTAAGAGGCAGAGGGACAGACACACAGGGAGAAAGAGGAGATCCCATTTGCTGCTTCACTCCCAAATGCCTACAGTAGCCTCCCATGTGAGTGACAGGAATGTGATCAGTTGCGCTCTCATTTCTGCCTCCCAGAGTCTGCTTTGTCAGGAAGCTACAATCAGAAGCAGAGCCGAGGATCCAACCAGTCCCTCCACCAACATCTTACCCTCCAGGCCAAATGCCCAACCTGGTGAAAGATTCCAGTGCCATATGGCCACAGGGACTAAGGGGAAGACCTTGTAATCTGAGCCTGACATCATAGATTATATTGAGCTATACCAAAAATGTGGAGAGGTGGAGTCAAAAATTATTAGGGCAGTTTATTTTCAGATTGTGAGCTTGGCTCATTCTTAGCTCCCATTTATTCCTCGCCTCCATGCCCTGCTGGCCTCCATGCCCTGCTGATCTTAAAAAAATGTCAGTCCAAGTACTTTTCGTTTGTTGTGTGCCGGGCATCTTCCAACTGCTGTATGGCAAAAAGGGCCTTTTAAAAGCTCTCTTTATCTTTGCATCTCTTCCTATTGCTTTGCTACACAGAGTTTTCTTTTCTTTTCTTTTTTTTTTATTGACAGGCAGAGTGGACAGTGAGAGAGAGAGAAGCAGAGAGAGAGAGACAGAAAGTTCTTCCTTTTCCGTTGGTTCACCCCCCAATGGCCGCCACAGATGGCGCGCTGCGGCCTGCGCACCGCGCTGATCCAAAGCCTGGAGCCAGGTGCTGCTCCTGGTCTCCCATGGGGTGCAGGCCCCAAGCACTTGGGCCATCCTCCATTGCACTCCCTGGCCACAACAGAGAGCTGGCCTGGAAGAGGGGCAACCTGGACAGAATCCGGCGCCGTGACCGGGACTAGAACCCGGTGTGCCGGCGCCGCAAGGCGGAGGATTAGCCTAGTGAGCCCCGGTGCCGGCCCAGAGTTTTCTTTCTAAAACCTACATTTAAGTATGGAATCTTCGTGCTTAAAAATTAAAAATACCTTTTCCATGCTTTTTATTGCAATATGTACTTGATGTGACATTTCAGATAGGGCATCGGTACAGTGTATTACCTAAGTAAGATTCTAAAGAGATGGAAGATGGGCAAATGAATAATTACAGTGGGACAAAAGGTGGCTGGGATCTGCTTGCTTCTCGAACTACACTTTCTTCCCGCAGCACTGACTGCACCGGGAAACCAGAACAATTGGTAAACAAGCTCTGCTCTCTGCTCAAAGGGCTCTACTTGTATTGTTTGCAGCTGTGTTTGCAGTGCCTGGCCCACTGCCCAACACACAGGCACTCAACTGTTTGCAGAAAGACAGAAATGAGAGAAAGAAGAAGGGTAAACCAAAGAATTTTAGAAATGTTTCAGAGGAGTGTGCTATTGTTGTTGAAATAAAGGGACGTTATTGGGGGGAAGCCATTGTAATCCATAAGCTGTACTTTGGAAATTTATATTCATTAAATAAAAGTTAAAAAAAAAGAAATAAAATAAATTGAAAGTTTGCCATCCTCAGGAAGCCATAGGAAGCCAAAGGAAGGCACAGAGGATTTGGTAAAGGAACATAACAAAGTGAGGTCCCAGAGTCAATACTCTTATTTCATATTTAACATACAACAGGTCCTGGGAGTATGACAGGAGTGCACTTTACCAAAAATCTCCACTACTTGTGTGTCAGGTCGGCAGCTTTTTACTGGAAACACTTCTTAGTTTTGTGAAGCAATCATTCACATTATTGATAAATGCCAGGGTGGAGCTGTTAAAAAGAAGTTTTCTCAATAGCATCTTAGATGTTCTCACAACACTGGAAATATGTAAATGTCCATTTTGTACTTCTGAAAACAGGTGCAATATCTGTGAGAAAAAGAAAATTGTCACAAGCACAAAAACAAAAAGGAAAATAATGAAAGAAACCTGTAATTTAATTTACATGAATGTCAACTTTCTGCACAAACTAGATTTGATGTAATTAAAGCACCTGTAACAAATAAAATGAGTCAGAAAAATCTCTCATTTTTTCCTGAGATAAAACAAGATCAAAAATCACATACAATTTGTGGGAAAGTTAAACTATGCAAAAAAAAAGTATGTGTGTGAATGAGTACAAAAAGGAATTTTCTTTCCTCTCTTAGTTGTTAGCCCAAGAAGGCAAACAATATTTGTGACATTACAAAATAAGGTCCCTTATAATATGTAGATGATATCTACAAATAACTGTCAGTTAAAGTGATCATGAGTGTCCATGAAACAAACATTACGTATGTTTAACAATTTATTTATTTTTGTTTTACAATTTGATTGTTATCGTCCTTTCCCAACTATAAAGTCATTGGAGGAATTCACTGTCTATGTTTGTTAACTAGAGAAAACACCAAGTTCTTCATTCACATTTAGAGACAAAGACCGCTTGCTCTTGTTGTCCCTGCTGCACAGGGGTTTGCCAGCCCTGGCGGTGATACTGGGGCAGTGCCTGGGGAGCCTTTTCTCTTCGTGTGTTCACGTAGGCTGTTTCATTGCAGCTATCTACGAACCTTCCTGCGAAGCCTACAAGCACCTGGGCCAGACGTCAAATTACTACTGGATAGACCCTGATGGCAGTGGACCCCTGGGGCCTCTCAAGGTGTACTGCAACATGACAGGTAACTGTGTCATAGTCATGTTTTATAAAGATGGCTTCTCCATGGGCTGAGGATCAACAAGTCCATGGATGCCCTGTTTCTTCAGTGCTGAATTCTTAGCACCACATTTAAGGAGCTAAATATTGCTGGCTTTGTTACGTAGAACGTGAGATGCATCTCTAAAGCAGTAACCTGACACTGTGTATTTTGAAAATTCTGCCTTTGACTTAAACAATTACTGGTTTGCATTGCAACACATCAGTATGTAGGGGAAAAACCCAAGTGGGTTAACAGAAAAATCTAGTTCTTGAAGCAGCCTCCATGAGTAATGGAGACCAGGACAGTTTCTTGTCATTGCTCAAACTCCTCACTTCCCCAACAGTGGATACTTAGACACTGTGCCAGACCTGCCTCCATTCCCCACAGTGGAAGAACCTTTGTGGGTATTGCAGTGCAGTTCTAGCAGTGGCAAAGATTACCAGAAGGTTTCCTGAGATTTATTTGGAGCTTTCTACTAGGAAACATAACCTGGTTTTTCTTTACTTCCACATCAAATGTCAGAGTCATGATATTAGATTGTGGATTCTTGTAAACTGCCACAGTAGTGTGTGGAATAAAAGCAGATCTTTCCATCAGGCACTTGGAATCCTCCCCCAAATAAGGAAAAGGGCATGAAACTTTCAGTATTTACTGACTTCATGAGACAATCAGTATTTGGTGTGTGTACCATCGTCAGATGGTAGAATTAGTGAAATTATGATGCTACTAACAATGATTGCCACATATGACTCTATGCCATGCAACATAAAAATGGGATTAAATGTATTTGTTTTGGTGCAAAAAAATTTGAATCTATATATATATATTAGGAATATTCACATAGTTATTGGAAAATGTTATTGGAAAATGGATTTAAAAACAACTTGGCATCGAAATAATCTTTTAATTCCATTTTTTCCCAGAAACTTCTTAAAATCCCTAGATTTTCATTAAGATCTCTTTAATATTCAGGACTAGAGTTTAGCCCATTAATCCAGATGTTGTCCCAGAGGAAGGAATATGGTATAACTTTCTGTAGTTAAAACATTCTTTAATTCATTCAAAATAGTTATGAACATGTGTATGTCCCAAACCACTTGAAGAATTTTGTCTTACAGGCCAAGAGGCACTTTTTAGCCCTTTGTCACTCATCAATCATTTCATCTTCTGGAAAGGACACAAAGTGAGCCGCGGCTCACTAGGCTAATCCTCCGCCTTGTGGCGCCGGCACACCGCGTTCTAGTCCCGGTTGGGGTGCCGGATTCTGTCTCAGTCGCACCTCTTCCAGGCCAGCTCTCTGCTGTGGCCAGGGAGTGCAGTGGAGGATGGCCCAAGTGCTAGGGCCCTGCACCCCATGGGAGACCAGGATAAGTACCTGGCTCCTGCCTTCGGATCAGCGCGGTGAGCCTGCCTGAGCGCGCCAGCCGTGGCGGCCATTGGAGGGTGAACCAACGGCAAAGGAAGACCTTTCTCTCTGTCTCTCTCTCTCACTATCCACTCTGCCTGTCAAAAAAATTTTAATTTTTTTTTAACTTTTATTTAATGAATATAAATTTCCAAAGTACGACTTATGGATTACAATGGCTTCCCCCCCATACCGTCCCTCCCACCCACAACCCTCCCCTTTCTCACTCCCTCTCCCCTTCCATTCACATCAAGATTCATTTTCGATTATCTTAATATACAGAAGATCAGCTTAGTATACATTAAGTATGGATTTCAACAGTTTGCTCCCATACAGAAACATAAAGTGAAAAATAATAGATGATTTTTTTTAAATGATGAAATCAGAGCAGACTTATTGTCATGTTTAATCCCAGTGAGAGTCAAGTTGGGAATTGATAATTTCTTTTTTTTTTTTTTTTTTTTTTTTTTACAGAGGATCAGTTTAGTATGCATTAAGTAAGGATTTCAACAGTTTGCACCCCCATAGAAACACAAAGTGAAATATATTGTTTGAGTACTCATTATAGCATTAAATCTCCATGTACAGCACATTAAGGATAGAGATCCTACATGAGGAGTAAGTGCACAGTGACTCCTGTTGTTGACTTTACAAATTGACACTCCTGTCTATGGCATCAGTAATCTCCCTATGCTCCAGTCATGAGTTTCCAAGGCTATGGAAGCCCTCTGAGTTCTCCGACTCTTATCTTGTTTAGACAAGGTCATAGTAAAAGTGGAGGTTCTCTCCTCCCTTCAGAGAAAGGTACCTCCTTCTTTGATGACCTGTTCTTTCCACTGGGATCTCACTCACAGAGATCTTTTGCCAGAGTGTCTTGGCTTTCCATGCCTGAAATACTCTCATGGGCTTTTCAGCCAGATCCGAATGCCTTTAGGGCTGATTCTGAGGCCAGAGTGCTATTTAGGACATCTGCCATTCTATGAGTCTGCTGAGTATCTCACTTCCCATGTTGGATCACTCTCCCCTTTATTTACTCCATCGGTTAGCGTTAGCAGGTACTAGACTTGTCTATGTGCTCCCTTTGACTCCCAGTCCCTCCACCATGACCAACTGTGAACTGAAATTGATCACCTGGAACAGTGAGATGGCATTGGTACATGCCACCTCGATGGGATTGAATTGGAAAAATTTTAAAGAATGGCATATCACGAAACTTGGCTTGGGCTACTGCATTCCCAAGAGATACATGTTCAAGAAAAACGAGAACAGCACAATATATTTTTTAACATCTTGATGTTTCACTTTAATGTATATGTGCCCCAAAACCTAAAGTATAGAAGCCGTCAAAGCACTCAAAAAGGTGAGGAAAAGAAATGAGCCTCACAAATGAATGTCCCAATGCATAAAAATGTCAGGTTTATTCCAAAGAACTGACATCCCAGTACCTGCAGCACAGTGAGCCCCAGAAAGGAGTTCAAAATGATGTGGGATGATAGGCAAGGGCCAGAGCAAACCAGCAGTGAGAACTGTAATGGAGAAAGACTTTGGTTTTAATTATTCTTCAATGGGTGGAATTCATAAAGATGAGAGATTTGAATCAGGAAGACAGGAAGATCTTGATTGCAGTTAAAAACCACCTCGTGGGGTGCCATGGGAGACCAAGTGAAAACAGCAAGTCCGTAGCTGTTATGAAAAGCCAAAGAAGAGATGAGACTCCCTTGGACTAAAACGGGGCCAGTGATGAAAAAGCAATAGATTTTAGATATATTTTAAAGGTAGTAGTTAGGGACTAGATAAAAAGGTAATAGTAGTTATGAATAACAACTCTTAAGTATCACGGTGCCATTTAAGAATGTGGAAACGTAAGGGAAGAACAGATTTAGAAGACTCAAGAATTCAGTTGTGACCTAGTTAAATATAAAGTGCTATATGCTAACTAAATTGAGATGCAAATATTGCAGTTGAATAAACCCCAAAATCCTGTTTGGGTTAAAGATAGAGATGTGCTAATTGTTAACATATGAATATATGGGATTTGATAACATCACTTAGAGGATGATGTTAACAGAATAGAGGCATTTTAGGAATTGCCTATTCAAAATTTAGTAGGTAGAGGTCTGGTATCTTGTGACAAAATAGTCAAAAATTCTGTAGGAATGAGCACACACACACACACACACACAAAGGAAAATGCTGGTTGTTAATGGATCATCCCTGTGGATGTTGAAATGACTGTTTGGGTCCTAAAAAGTGTTAAGATGTTTCAGTGTGGACAGTGACTTTGAAAAATTCAAAAGTGTATCAAAGATGCAGTGGAGGGGGCCAGGGGTGTGCCATAGTAGATTAAGTTTCCACCTGGGGTGTTGGCATCCCATATGAGTACAGGTTCAAGTCCTGGCTGCTCCACTTCCTATCCAGCTCGCTGCTAATGGCCTGGGAAGGCAGTGGATGATGGCCCAAATAAATAAATACATCCTTTAAAAAAAAAAAAAAGATGCAGCGGTATACCAGAAGTATGGCAAATTATAGCAACGAGGATCCAGGGAATGCAGTATGGCCAAAAGTGATGAAACTTCTTTCAAGCCTGTATGGACAGCTTGGATGGGGGAACCATGGATTGAGCTACATCTCTTGGAAATTAGGGGGTGCCTTCAATGCTCAGCTTTTCAAGTGCTGCACAGTTGACATTGAAGAGAGGATATATTCACTTGGTGGAAGAATTCATCACTCTATAAAAGTGAAACCTGGTCTTGTTTTAAATCTTACAGAATGCTGTAAATATGGTCATGGTTATCCTTGTCTTCTTTTTCAATTTTTATCTTCTCTCTATTATAAATTTTATGAATGTATAACATCAAATTTTTAGTATTTACCTCTCTTGGTTGTACATTTGTTGTGATATTTTAACTTCTTATTTTCTTCAGTTATTTAACAACATTCTGTCCCTAAAAATCTTGACCTTTCATATTTAGAGTTTTTATTTAGTTCTTTGTGACCAATGATTAATAATAATAATAGTAATAATAAAAATAATGCTAGATCCAGCCATTGTCCTTGGAAGGGTACAGCCTATTCTTATATCAGAAAACACTGTTTTTCATAATATTCTATCCTTTAATTCATTTTCTCTATAGCTCTTTTTGAATTCATATTTAATTTTTAAAAAATTTAAGTAAGCATCTGTGCTCCAGTGTGTGAAGTTGAAAGTGCAAATAAAAAACACCTCTTACATTTTTCCTAGCACTGGGTTTGTAGTTTTATCAGAAAGCCATTAAGGTTGTTTACATAATTTGTGCTGTATAAAGCCCTGGGATTTAGCTGATCAGATTCTATTATCCTCTAGAATGGTAAAACCTGTTCATGTCTTTTTAATCTAATATTTATAGAGAGATTGTTACTCAAGTTTTTAAGCACTTGTACTGGGTAATATTGTTTTATTTATTATTATACTTCTCACAAATTTCAATAATGCAGTGTGGGTAGGCAGAGAGGGGAAAATGGACCTCCATGTTAGTTATCTTGGGCTCTGGGGCAAGCATCATAAAGCTAGCCATTCCTCGTCCCCCACCTCTCCAAAGCCACGTGGGTCCTTCCACACAGGGCAGGTGTCTGGCACAGGTGAGCTGTTTGCCTGCTCGGTATGGCCAGGCTGAGATCAAGACGTCAGCCAGAGTTATGATTCCATCAAAGACTTCTGATCCTCAGGGAACTTCCATAAAGTTGTTGATAGATTCAGTAGCTTGTGATTTTAAGACTGAGGTCCTGTTTTCTTTTTCTTTTCTTAAAACAAGATGTATTGTTTGAAAGGCAAAGGAAGAGAGGAAAGAGAGACAGAGATAGAGAGATATTCCTTCTACTGTTCCACTCCCCTAATGGTTACAACAGCAGGTCTGGGCCTGGCCAAAACCAGGAGCCAGGAAATCCATCCTGGTTTCTCACATGGATGGCAGGGACCCAAGTCCTTGAGCCATCTTTTGTTGTATTTGCAGGTACATTAGCCCAGAGCTGGATGGGAAGTGGAATACTGGTACTCTTGTATGGGATCCTAGCAAATACTGGGACCCTTGTGTGGGATCCTAGCAATGTAAGCATAGTTGAACCTTCTGCACAATAATGCTGTCCACTGAGGTCCTATTTTCTTACTCATTGCTGACCATGGGTTACCCTTAGCTCCTAGGAACTGCTCCAGTCCTACCCAGATGGCTCTGCATGTACATGGGTGTCTCTCTGACCTCTAGAGACCTTCTTTGTATAGCTCACCTGGTTAGATTACCCGTACCCAGGATAATTTCTCACTTGATGGACTCAAAGTCATCGAGTTAGAGACCTTAATTATATCTGCAAATTCTCTTTGCCTTTGCCATGTAAAGTAAGTCCAATCCCAGGAGTGGTATGAAATCCTGTCAACTGGCCCCACTCACATTGGAGGAATGGAGACTACGCACGTGTGTCCACCAGGTGGCAGGAATCTTCGAATTCTGTTTATCACATCTCTCGAGCCTCTGAATGTGACTTATAACCCTGTAAACTTTTATTCCTATATTTTGAGGAACAGCATATATAGTTTATAAAATATTAATATTTCTATCAGTCTTATAGTTTTGCATATAGTTCAATAAAATTTTGACAATATAGATATAAACAAATTTTTTTTTAAATCCCAGCTAGAAGTGAGAAATACCAACATGTTAGGAAATGTATGATAAAGATTTTCTATTTTACACTCGGAATTATATATAGATATCTCATTGAAGGCAAACTATTTGCAGGCACATTCTAAGTGCAGGATACACGTCAACTCATTCAATAAACAAATAATAACCCTACTAGGTAGATAATATTATTGTGATTCCCATATTTTTGAGTGATGAAAATAAAGCTCATTAGGCTACACATCTATTACATACTGAAGGCAGACATTAGCCAGACTTGTGTAGCTCAGAGCCAGTTTGTAGTTACAGGATGTGTGAGCATGTGTGTTTTGGGGGAAGATGTGTGTGTCTGTAGCCTCACATTTGTATACAGGTCTGCCTTGTTCTGGATGCTGTAGTATCATTTTTCATATGGTTTCTGAAATTAGCAATTTTTGTTCACATCACTTCGTTGTCATCAGAATTCTCCTACATGCCTCTAACTTACTGTATATGGTTTAGATAGCATTTTTTAAAGACTTATTTTATTTATTTGAAAGACAGAGTTACAGAGAGCCAGAGCCAGAGCTAGTGAGAGAGAAAGGAATCTTCCATCTGTTGGTTCACTCCCCAAATGGCTGCAATGGGCAGAGCTGAGCCGATCTGAAGCCAGGAACCAGGAGCTTCCTCCTGGTCTTCCATGTGGGTGCAAGGGCCCAAGGACCCGAGCCATCTTCTACTGCTTTCCCAGGCCTGGCAGAGAGCTTGATCAGAAGTGGAGCAGCTGGGACTCAAACTGGCACCCAAATGGGATGCTGGCGCTGCAGGCTGAAGCTTTAACCTGCTGTAATTTTCTCGTTCTGTATTAGGGATTATTAACATCCAAAGCATGGGTACTACTGAGCTTCCAAACCCTCCATGAACCTGTATATCAAGAACGACTCTGATGGCCTAAAATATGCCTCAAAACAATGTCTTCTTCCATTTAATTCCTGACATTCATTTTTATTTTTTCTCAGAGCCATTTCCTCCCCTTTTTCTATCTCCTGGCCTAGTTTACATCCTCTGTAGTTAACCTACACGCAGAATAGCTCTCCTCTGTCTTCCGGCAGTCACATCTTCTCCTCTTTGTCGACCTCTCACAAGCTGTCTTTGTCCCAAACCTTTGTAATCACTCAGCAACTCCTGCTTCATGCGTTCAGCTATTTCAGTTCCTCACAATCAGTATAAATCTTTGAATTCAATTCTGTTCATACAGCTTCAGTTGAAAATCTAGAAACCAGCTCACTGATCAAACACAGCCCATAAAAGAACTCTTCCCCATAACTGATTACCCACTCACCAAAGACTCCCTTTCTCTGGATTCACGCTTATTCCATAGATGGCTTCTACCTGCCAGGCTTTCTTTGAAATCTTTCCCCATTGTATGTCAGTCAGAGGGATAGGTTAATATTGCAAAAGTTCTCAAATAGTTTTTGAACTTTAAATCGAGGGAAGAAAAGGAAAATTTGAAGAGACTGGGGAGGTGGCCCACACCACAGACAGGACCTAGGAAGCAGTGGATGAGGCTGGTTAAATAGAGATGAAGTGGGGTTTAGGTCTGTAATGGGCAACTCAATTGATTCTGGAACCTCCAAAATGGCGCCTGATATACAAATATACTTGCCTTCAAGTATATCACATAACCTGAAAAACACGGTTTTAAATACAGTTTCTTTCGTGTCCTTGAATTCTCCTGCATGGGAGCTCAAGCCCCCATGTCTCTGCTGGGCGGTTTTACATCAAAATATAATAATGTCTTCACGTTGTCTGTGGCTGGGGAATTCCGTTGGATTGCTTCCAGCATTGCAGGTCTGAAACTCTTCACAGCCCACAATAATCAAGACTTCAAACAGGATGAAAAAAATAACAGGAAACACTAATTAAGACCAGTGATCAGAAGCCAAAAGCTACAGGAGTAATCTCATTCTTTGTCACTGGGAATTCCTCTCTTCTGTGAAAACTTAAAGCTAGTGATGATAGTATTTCTGCAAACACTGGGTTTTTCAGTTTTGTGCCAGTTTGCATTACTTTTGAGTAGATCAACTTCATATCAGAATATTCCTAGAAATTTGAGGGATAGAGTTTCATATAAGGGCTTATCTCTGTTTTTATCTTGTGTCCTTGATTAATTACTGCAACCAACAAACTTAAAACAATCAACTGAACCAATATTATATGTTGCCAAAATTGGCGAGGATTTAAAGTTATATTTCCTGGAAATGACTTAAACTAGAAGCCCTAAAGCTCATCAGTGGCTCACATAAAATGCTTTCTGCGTGGGAGTCATTGTCTTATTAATGAAGAGTGAGAAAATAAATTTGGGAAATAATATTCCTATGACTGAAGTTGCAAAAAATCTCTCTCATGCATTTGCAGATGATTTTATCAAGGCTGACCTGTCTTCACATAATCATTAATCTCACATTTTTATTCACATATTTGAACAAAAATAATCAATGTTTGATAAGAATTTGCTATATCATCATCCTTATTGTCATTACTATTATTCATATTTCACTATTCTATTTGTGTTCTATCTTTCCTGTTTGCCTTTCTGCATCTAAGTTCACATTATTTATCTCTAGGATTCAAGATTAAGACAAGGAAGCAAGCCGGCACCGTGGCTCAATAGGCTAATCTTCTGCCTTGCGGCGCCGGCACACCGGGTTCTAGTCCTGGTCAGGGCACTGGATTCTGTCCCAGTTGCCCCTCTTCCAGGCCAGCTCTCTGCTATGGCCCGGGAGTGCAGTGGAGGATGGCCCAAGTCCTTGGGCCCTGCACCCCATGGGAGACCAGGAGAAGCACCTGGCTCCTGCCTTCAGATCAGCGCGCTGCCGCGGTGGTCATTGGAGGGTGAACCAATGGCAAAAGGAAGACCTTTCTCTCTGTCTCTCTCTCTCTCACTGTCCACTCTGCCTGTAAAAAAAAAAAAAAAAAAAAAAACAAGGAAGCATGATTTTGTAGGTGAGATGAATGCCCTTGCTATTCTAGGCAACAGAACATGAAGATCAGAGCAGGAAGCTTATTGAAACATGGCCAAGACAAACCAAGTACAGAGTAGAATTGATATACCCTGTTACCAAGTTATAAAAGACCATGATATAACGGTGGGCATTTTATTGATATTTCCCTTTGTTCCAACCTGGATTGTTTGTCTTCTGGGATATACCATCATCATGGAATTTCTCTTCACTCTGTGTTTATTCATCCAAAAATTTCCCAGTTGAAACTCATGCCTCCTGTTGCCCCGTATTCTTCATTCCAGTTTAGATCCAGCTCATCCTCGGTTACTTTCTTAATTCTTCAGGATGACCTCCCTCTCCCTGAAAATTAGAACAATCCTCTTTTTTTGTTCCAGATATTCTGAAATTTCACATGAAATTATAGTATTTATTAATATGCTATGGTTATATGTTGTTATATATTATTTATATGCCTTGGAGTATGTATAATCTTATACATTTGCTTGGCTTTCCCTTTAACACTGGTAACTTACGTATTTCATTTGTTCATGATTTTATCTCTCAGAGCTTCTCTGTTTTCTCTTTGTAGAATTTCTTTTCACTGTGGTTTTTAATCAAAGAAGCTTTTTTATTCTTTATAAGTTCCTTTTACTAGCATTCTATTATGGTTTTATGAATATATAATTAGTTCTTCCATCCTGAGGAAAATAAACATCTTTTTTCTTTTCCCTTAAGTTACTTTATTCTGTTTATTTTTTTTTCTTTGCTATCCTTCACGGTACTCTCAGGTTCCTCATCATTGTTAGCTACATTCTTGTGAAGAGTGAGAAGATCCTACTGACTTTGAACTTTAGCCTTGGTTGGAGAGAACACATACCCTGCTGTGCCCAGCATGGTCCCATATTGTTCTTGTTACCCTGGTACAGTTCTTAGCAGTTCTGCCTTTTCTCTCAGTGGTGTCCTTGTTTGTATGCTGAATCATTTGATCATCTCACTGCAGAGCTGTGAAGTGGCCCTGCTTTTAGACTCCCTTGCACTTGTCCTCAGCATGTTTAAGTCTTCTCTTTACATTGGTCAGGTTCTCTGGAGATCAGTTTCTAAACTCTTGTCTACATATTGCTGATCTGGTTACCAGCAATATTGGAACTATTTGAAGGAAGAGGTCTGGGAGCTTAACATTCAGCATTTGACTTCAACATAGTTAGTCCATGGGCTGGCTGTAGCACAGTAGGTTAAGCCACCACCTACAACCTAGTATCCCATGTGAGATCCAGTTTATGTCCTGGCTGCTCCATTTCAGATCCAGCTACCTGCTGATGCACCTGGGAAAGCAGCTGAAGTTGGTCCAAGTGCTTCGGCCCCTGCCACCCATATCAGACACCTAGGTGGAGTTGAGGTTCCTGGTTTTAGTGTGGCTCAGCCCTGGCCTTTGCAGCCATTTAAAGAGTGAACCAGCACATGGAAGTCTCTCTCTCTGACTCTGTCTCATCTCTGTAACTCTGCCTCTAAAATAAATAAAAGCAAATCTTTACAAAAACAAACAAGCAGGCAAACACAGACAGTCCCCATTTTCTGTGTGGCTTCCATGCCCTTTACTATGCCTGGTATTTCTCAGGCTTCTTCTGAAGAATGAATCTCCAGTTCTCTACCATAACGAGGGAGGATGAATCGATCAGCCATAATGCAGAGAGGGGGGCCTGTGAATCTGCTGTCAAGCAGCCTTTATATAGTTCATTTTACTTTATTTATTACTGGACCTTTTAAGGATGCTTCTGGTCTTCTGAGATTATCAGATTTTCTCTCTACATTCCTATATCTATGGAATCTCTAAGCACATGTCCATTTGCTTTCTGTCCTTGAAAACTGATCTTCTGCCATAGATTTCTGTTCTCCTGCTCACTGGTGAGATGGTATTCCAGCTTTAGTGAAGATTTTAGGAAGGAAATAAAATTAGATGCCAGATCACTCACCATCCTATCCCCTTACTCATTTTTTTAAAGATTTATTTATTTATTTGAAAGTCAGAGTTAACACCTACAGAGAGAAGGAGAGGCAGAGAGAGAGAGAGGTCTTTCATCCACTGGTTCACTTCCCAGTTGGCCTCAATGGCTGGAGCTGCACCGATCTGAAGCCAGGAGCAGGAGCTTCCTTCGGGTCTCTCACACGGGTGAAGGGGCCCAAGGACTTGGGGCATCTTCTACTGCTTCCCAGGCCAGAGCAGAGAGCTGCATTGGAAGTGGAGCAGCCGGGATTGGAACCAGCGCCCATTTGGGATGCTGGCACTGCAGCCAGCATCTTTACCTGCTATGCCACAGTGCTGCACCCCCCCTTACTCAGTTTTAATCTTGTAATCTAATACCATGGATGAAAATCATTTTTCAAAATACGTATTTCAGAATTCAATGTTATCAACAAATAATGTTCCTTTTGGATTAAAGAATATCATGTTTAAATGCTTATTATTGACTGTAAGATATGCTTTCAAATGTAGCATTCCATTTATTCCTCACAGTCACCCCGAAAGGTATTAGTGTGCCAGTTTTGGAGATATGAAAACTGAAACACAGACGGATATTAATATTTTCCGAACAGCTTATGAATGTTTAAATATATTATCATTTGTGAGTTCATTTATGACACAATCTACCAGAGACTGTTTACACAAAGATTATAGGTTTGAACGAGATGATTCCATATCTTTCAGTAGCATGCATTTATCTTTTTACTTTTTAATAGTTTGAAACATTAAAAGAAACCACAATTCTTATAATACAATTAATTACTATTAAGATGATGTAAAATTTCTCTTCCCTTATCTCTGCTTTCTGGCTGACTGGAATCATGTCTATCTCGTTCATTATTAAACCCAGAAATTTTTGGCATATACACATACACATTATCTTCTGTGAAAAAAATTGACTGTTTTAGCTCTTTGAATGGACGTAAGTACCCACCATCAATCTTAGTGCTCAATAAGAAAGCAGTGTTGGGGACAGTGTTTGCCTCACTTATAATTAGAAGACAATTGTTTAATAGCACTATGATTAAATTTTTCCCATACAGCTTGTGCTGTAACATTGAACTTGTATGCTATGAAAAAAATGCATGGATCTCAAAAAATTTTGCACCAAAATAAACATCTTTGACTTCAGTTTTTCTGTGAACTTTTTCAAGTACCCTCATACTTCTGAGTGGCTGCTAATTACTAATTGCAATCTCAGATTAGCTTGGGCAGCAATTTTCTTATATTTTGTTTTACAACTTTCTTCTTGTAAGTATCCTCATTTCTACAGCCTTCCCCTATGTTTTCCATTATATCAGATATGAGAGAATTGATATGACCTTAAAAGATTAATGTCATGTCTTCTCTCAGTGGTACTTCCATTTGAAAGAGAATAACAAAAAGAGAAATAAAAACATGAAATATTTTCAGAATATCTTATTCTCTAAATTATTCCTTGTTCTATCCCCAGCTCCTATGTATATAAAATAATAGCCTAAATGAGTTTTTTAAACTTTTTTACTAAAGGAAATGCAAAGAGACACAGAAAGTTCTCATCTGCTAGATTACTCCCTCGTTCCCACAAAGTATTGGGAGCCAGAAACATGAACCAGGTCTCTCAGGTGGGTGGCAGGAAACCGCCTACTGGAGCCTTCATCGCTGTGTCCCAGGCTCCACATTACCAGTACAGTAGAATCAGAATCTGGCGATGATAATGGAACACAGGTACTCTAATGTTAGATGTTAGATCCTATCCTATCTCAGCTACAAGGCCAAATCCTGGCCTCACCCGTTTGATTTTTTTAAGGTTTTATTTATTTATTTATTTACTTGAAAATCAGTGTTATGGAGACAGAGAGAGAGACAGAGGTCTTACATCTAGTAGCTCACTCCCTAGATGGTCACAATGGTCAGGGTTGGGCCAGGCTGAAGCCAGAAGCCAGGAGCTTCTTCAAGGTCTCCCATGTGGGCAGCACCCATATGAGATACCAGCATTACAGGCAGCAGCTTTACCTGCTAAGCCACAATACCAGCACCCCAAACATTGGATTTTTTTTTTAAAAAAGATTTATTTATTTTATTTGAAAGTCAGAGATACAATGAGAGAGAAATAGAGAGTTCTATCTACTGGTTCACTGCCAAATGACCACACCAGCTGGATCTGGGATGATCCAAAGCCTGGAGCTTGTTTTGGGTCTCCCATGTGGGTGCAGGGGCCTAAGCACTTGGGCTATTTTCCACTGCTTTCCCAGGCCTTTACTTAGGCACTGAATCAGAAGTGGAGCAGTTGGGACTTGAACTGGTGCCTATATGAGATGCCAGCATTGCAGGCAATGACTACCTGATAAGCCATAATTCCAACACCCAAATATTTGATTTTTTTTAAAAGGATTTATTTATTTTATTTGAAAGGCAGAGTTAGAGAGAGAACAAGATATCTTCCATCCACTGGTTCACTCCCCAACTGGCTTCAATGGCCTGAGCTAGGCCAGGCTGAAGCCAGGAGCTTCTATGTCTCCCATGTGGATGCAGGGGCCCAAGCACTTGGACCATCTTCCGTTGCTTTCCCACAACATTAACAAGAAGCTGGGAAAGAAGTGGAGCAGCTAGGAATTTTAATCAGTGTCCATATGGGTCTTTTTATTTTCTGTCTATCTCCCTAGCAATCTCACTATATACATAATAACTAGGGAGCAAATGACATCAAAGAACAAATTTGAATTAAATATTTTACAGAAATAAAATAGGAAGGGACACAAAACGCAAGGGAGGTTTATTGCCTCTGCAGAGAATTTTCTGTTACATTGTTCCTACCAGCTCTAGCTTCCTTCGGAAAGTTCTGATGCTGTTTCTTAAAACATTCACTATCCCCATAGACAGTACTGATTTTTAAAATGTTTGAAATTCTAATATCTACATTCCTATGAATATCTGAAAATAAAATGCTTTCCTTTCCTACATAGCACTTGGATATTTTCTCCATTATGTAAACTTCAGGGTATGTCTGTGTATAATTTGGGTTAAGCAAGAACCACGTTCATTCAGAAGCTGCTTTAGATTCTGTGACTTACCGCTTCATTTCCTGTCTGCAGGATAATACTTTCTTGTAACTGATTCTGATGTTTAGAAAATTTTGGATCATACAGGAGAGTAGAGGGAGGCAATAGTTTAGCTTCTTCCAAGAGGTGATTAGGAAGAAGTTATATTTTCAGATTTTTTTTTTTTTTTGACAGGCAGAGTGGATAGTGAGAGAGAGAGACAGAGAGAAAGCGGATTTGTTTTTAACACCACTGATGTTGGGGCCAGCACTGTGACATAGAAGGCTAAGTCTCTGCCTGCAGTGCCGGCATCCTATATTGGCACTGGTTTAAGTCCTGGCTGCTCCACTTCTGATCCAGCTCCCTGTTAATGTGCCTGGGAAAGCAACAGAAGATGGCCCAAGTGCTTGGGACCCTGCGCTCATGTAGGAGAGCTGGAAGAAGTCCCTGCTTCTGGTTCAGCATAGCCCAGCTGGTTGCAGCCATTTGGGGAGTGAATCAGTAGGTGGAAGATAACCACCCCCCGCCACCCTGTGTCTTTGCCTTTCAAATAAATAAATATTTTTTAAGAAGACCACTGATATTCTTCTTCTCCCATTTCAAGTCTTGATCAGAAGCCTTCTGGAACATTTGGATGGACTAATCATAGCCCCAATCACTAATACAGTGTCATGAAGGTGCAGTTTGAGTTCTCATGCAGTTTGCTATTAACTCTGTAGATAATGCTTACTCATGTTGGCCGCTGTCCTTGTAATGGTGCTGTACTAAAGGAACAAAACAATGGTCAAAAGCAGATTGCCCCGCTAAGGCTCTGTTTCTCATTGTTCCTATATCATCATGTTTTAAAAGGGTCTGTGTCCTAAAGCTGTTTCTGAATCATAAATTCTTAGTTTAGGCCGGCACCACGGCTCACTAGGCTAATTCTCCACCTGCGGCGCCGGCACCCCAGGTTCTAGTCCCTGTTGGGGCGCCGGTTCTGTCCCGGTTGCTCCTCTTCCAGTCCAGCTCTCTGCTGTGGCCCGGGAGTGCAGTGGAGGATGGCCCAAGTGCTTGGGCCCTGCACCCACATGGGAGACCAGGAGAAGCACCTGGCTCCTGGCTTCGGATCGGCGCGGCGGCCGCAGCGCACGGGCCGTAGCAGCCATTTGCAGGGTAAACCAACAGAAGGAAGACCTTTCTCTCTGTCTCTCTCTCACTGTCTAACTCTGCCTGTCAAAAAAAAAAAAAAAAAAAAAATTCTTGGTTTAAAAATGATGCCAATTTTCTGAGTCATAGTAGGGAAGCATTTAGTGTATAAATTATTTCTGACTTAAAAAAATTATAGAAGTTAAATAAACATGCCAATCTCAACTTTCATTTAACAAAATTACAAAAGAAACACTCATTTCAATATTGAAATTCCGTATATCACAAAATTATGGTTTTCAACCAGATGCTGAACGTTGCTCCATCATTTGCTTTTGCAAGCTTAGAAAATTCACAAAAATTTTAACCTTTACATAAAAATGAACTTCAGTTTCTTAGTTTCTCACTAATGCTGTTTAGGGACGCTGAATATCTCTTAACAAATAAGAGGAAAAAATTAATTGAAAATTCTTGTAAGTCACTTTCAGTGTTATCTCGCAGTCACTGCTCGCACTCCGCAGGCACTTCGGTTGATCCTTAATTGACGGGGTTGTGCATCTCGTCCCAATTCTGGTCATTGTGTTCTTTCCTTAATTTAAGGGACTACGTAGTTTGATTAGCAGGAAGTGTAACAGCACGTACAACGTACCTAAGCTCCTGTCAGACAGCAGAGGGATAGAGTGGGAGTCATTATTTCACAGACTGACAAAACATCTCTGCTTATCATTTTCTGTTATCCTTGGTAAACTGTTAGAATTTCCATGTGTTTTATGTAGATTGTAGTTTATTCTCTTAACTAATGTTTATGAGTACATATCGTGTGACAGACTTAGGCACATAGTGACACACATTAGATGTAACATCTGCTTGTATGGAGTTTATAATGATGTAAATATGGATATAATTATTTCAAATAAGTTAACACAACATTCTACCAGTGACCCAGTTGTTGCTATTGGAGACATTAAAGTAAGAAAAATTTACAGTTATTAATGTGCTATTTTTAACAAATTTATGATAGAAAATTCATTATTTTAAGTCAGAAATTTCCAAACATTAAGTGATTTGCATTCCATCTGCATGAGTTCTGCTGAGTCTCCAGGCCACCATTTGATTATTTAGTAAATATAGTTTTCTTTGTATTGACTCAATTTTCTAGAACTTGTTCTCATCCTAAGCAATTATGTCCATGAAATTTTGTGAATAATATACTTGACATTCTTTTCCAATGTGCTGTTAAACATCATAGTATACAACAGAATGCATTTTAATATGAAATAATATTTCTCAAAGCACCAGTAATACATAAAGTTTGGGAAATTCTAACAACTAAACCCTTGAAAACAATCTAATATCTGTTTGTCAAGCTATTAACTTGCATGGCCTTAAACCAAGATTTTTAACTAGTCCACCTCACACATTTTCAAAATGGAATATGTTATCTGAGCTCAAGGAATGTTTCAGCATGAGAACTCCTTTTTAAAATATCCGTGCTATAATTTGCTAGTGCATTATTATCGACTGGCCCCTAATCAGGTACTTGCTAGCAATCCATGAATGCTGGTCTAAGCATCGGTCATCCCCATATCACTCCTTCATTCTCCTTCATATGGCCTGCCAACTGTAGCTCTTACTTAATGGTGAGCATAAAATGACTATGTCCTGGATCTTTTCCCTGAGAGAAAGAATACAGGCCGCTCCAGACATGTTCACAGGAACCCCAGACCCATGAGTGCCGCATGAAGTTCCACCCTCTCTGGACTCCGCATTGCCTTACTCCTTAGGAAACACACAGGTCCATGGACCAGGTGATGGTTATTGTACCCACAGGATTTGGAGCTAAAAAGAATTTTAATAACCAAGTCACCTCCATTTTACAGATGAAAAATTGAGACCTGTGTTTCACAGTCCTAATTAAAATGCTGGAATACATTTAAATTGAGTTGGGCATATTCATAAATATGCCACAACCACAATACTTTTAATACTTCCTCAAAACACTTTATATTGGATCTATTTTAACCAGCTTGCAAAATGATTTTGATTAGGTTGCTTAAGCTGTTTATTTATCTGATATCTTACCATCCACACTTTGAGCATAATAACAACATTAACAATAATACACTGCTACAGTTTGACCAACATGGTATTCTGGCATTGTGTTTTATGTTAACAATTTCATGTGAGGAAGGTGGAATTATTATTCCCTTTTAAGTGTGGGGCGATTAGTCGTAGGTAGATAACTGGCCTATAACCCAAAATTGTTAGGATAAGGAGTGGAAGCAAAGCATGTATGACTCTGAGGCCCACCCTCCTTGTCACTTTCTTCTAACACCACTGAACTCCATATAGCCAGGCTAAAGTTTTAAGATGCTGTGTAAATGTGTAATACACAATTCATACTTTGAATAGATCTTTAACCTAGTTCAAAAGAAGGAGAATATCAGTGGTCTTCTTAAAAATATTTATTTATTTGAACCTAGTTCAATGCATTTATTCACCAGAATTAGATCCGAGTAAATTTTGGCTATTGTCGAAACTCAAAGCCACCTTTATAGAAATAAGATTCATGCTCATTGACATATGTGCTGTGTAGGCAATTCCTTTCAAAGCATTCCACATTACTTTGGGCAGTGACGTAATCACTGGAATAAATACATAGGCATGGCAAAAATGAGCTTTATATTGTTTTCCCTCCTAGAAATAAGGCCAACCAAGAGCTCTTGGTCAACCAAAAGAAAAGTCCCTAAAAGTGGGTTCCAGTGCTCAGTTTAAGTACATAGAATTTTCCTGGCTAAAGTACTATGACACATCACCCAGTGAGTTTCCCTTCTCCTGTTCGAATCTGATGAATAGTTTTTAGCTCTAACTTTATAGCAACTTGAGAGTAACAGCACGTGCTCAACCTCTCTATCTGAAATAAAACAGCAAAAAATGTTTCTAGTGGTATATGTGCTATGAAAGTATGTATTATGTACACAGTAGGAGCTCGTTAAATAAGGATCCCTGAAGGATCACAGAAAAGGCAATACTAAAACACCACTACTTAGTCATACAAGTAACATGTGTTGCAAAATTGGATGTCACTATGCAATTCTTTCCCTTGTGATGTAAAAAAGAATGAAGAGATTTCAGAAGAAAAAATAATTATATAGCTTTTTTAAAAGCTTAGAGACATTGAAATTTTTTATGAAGAGAGATGGTGCTCATATGAGTTTTTGTAATGGCTTAAGTTCCACACAAGTGAATGTCTGTAATTGACAGCTGACTCTAGTAAAGAGAGTTGTGGTGCTGTAAATTAGCTTTGTAGCCTCAATTCTTCATCTGGGACTGGTGGACACTGGCACTTGCAGATTGCATGTTCTTATTGCAGGTGACATGGAGAGATTACATTAAGTTGGTTATTGATCATACTGTATATGGGTTCACTTTACTAAAATATGCTCTCTGCTTCAGTAATCTAAATCTGACCAAGTATGCCATTTTCTTACCTATAGATTCAGCAAAAAGTTATAATAGAGGTTGGAGGCCCCAGTCTCCGGACATTCTAAATTAAACACAAAAGGGTTAAATGAAATGGTATATGTGAAAAATTTTCCATATATCAATATGTACATAGGAAACTATGGTGTTTTGGAAAGTCTGAAACACATTTCATTAAATAACCACTATCTACAAAACATTCTGGAAGTATTTCAAATAATAAAGCAATTTCCACCCTGGATTTAGGAGTAAAGGAAATCTCCATGGCAATTGTGGTTTGTAGGTTCTAATTTTCATCATAGAAGGAAAACAAAATCATTAGCATGTTTTCTTTTAAAAATATTTATCTGAAAGTCAGTACGGAGGGGGTGAGGCAGAGGTAGAAAGGGAGAGTGGGGTCTTCCATCTGCTGGTTCACTCTTCAAATGGCCACAACAGCCAGGGTTAGGCCAGCTGAAGCCAGGAGCCAGGATCTTCATCTGGGTCTCCCATGTGGGTGCAGGTTCCCAAGGACTTGGGCCATCTTCTGCTGCCTTCCCAGGTGCATTAACAGGGATCGTAAGTGGAGCAGCCGGGACTCAAACCAGCGCCCATATGGGACGCCGGCACAGCAGGTGAAGGCTTTACCCAATACTTTTTTTTTTTATTATTATTTTTAGCTTCCTTAATTAGTTGAGTCAGCTTCTTTTCATGTTTTCCTACATAGCATATAAGTCCACATGATACCATTCTTTCTGAGCTAACCCTATCCTATCCTAAGTCCATCAGACATACAAAAATGACCACAGCTAGAACTAATATTAATTTTGACATCTCCATGCAAGACAATTTTCACATCCACAATGTACGAACTCTAGTCCCCATCACCTATGTACACATGATTGCATTTTTTTCTTTTTTACTTCAAAGATTTGGCATGCAAGGAGAAAAATGCTTTTCTGTGTTCCTGAGTAATGCTGAAGAAGTCCCACAAGGTGTTAGTCATGACACTGGTGATGTAATTCTTGACCAGAGACCTGTTGAAAGCTCACAGGTGGTGAAACCCTGAGAATGACCTAATAACACAAACTCAGTAGATTGGTGCATAATACTAGAAAAGCCAACTAAGTTATGAGAAATAATTACCCAGAATCCACATAGCTATCAAATTCTTTCCCCACTGCTGTCCTACATTATAAAATCAATTTGGGGTCTTGGAATCACTGCAAAAGGTATTACATAAATCACATGAATCAATGATATCAGCCACAACCTATTTGTTGCACTATTTCACTACAGCATCAATGATTTCTGCTTCTACAATGTTTATTTTTCCCAAGCTTCAGAGCTTGAACAAATTATTCTGGGGAAAGGCATTCTGTATAATGCTTAAGGCACCACTTGAGATGTCCACATCCTACGTCTAGGCTCCAGTTGTAATACCAGCTTCCTGCTGATATGCACTCATGGAAACAGCAGGTGATGATTCATAACTTTGTATCCCTGCCACTTATGTGGGAGACCCAGAAGGAGCTCCAGGAGTTTGGCTTTGGTCTGGCCCAGGCCTGGATGTTGAGGGCATTTGGGAAAATGAACCAGCAGATAGGAGATTTCTTTCTTTGTGTGTATCTGTCTCTCATTTTGTTTCTCTGTATTTATGCCTTTCAAATAAATAAATATACTCTTTAAAAAGTCACCATTCTGGGATTGGTGTTGTGGCATAGCAGGTTAATCCACTGCCTGCAAAGCCAGCATCTTATAGGACCATTTCCCATCCAGCTCCCTGCTAAAGTTGCTGGGAAAACAGTGGAAGATGGCCCAAGTGCTTAGGAGCCTGCCACCCACATGGAATATGTAGACAGCATTTCAGGATCCTGACTTGGGCCTGGCCTAGCACTGGCCATTTCAGCTATTTGGGGAATGAACCAGCAGGTGGAAGATTCTCTGTCCCTCTCTGTCTCTCTGTCTCTGTCTCTCTCTCTCTCTCTCTCTCTCACACACACACACACACACACACTTAAACTTTGCCTTTCAGATAAATTAGTCTTTAAAACCTACCATTCTGATCATTTCTTTCTTCGTGTATAAATGATGTCAAACAACAAACAGATTAAACTTTATTCTTTCAGGCCTGCAAGTCAATCTACCTCTTAAAAGGTAGTTTCCTGTTTTATTCTGCCCCTCTTGTCAATTTTAAAGCTTAACTCTGTGGAAAGTATTCTGTTCCTCATTTATCTACAGTCTGGGGGCTCTCTTCAGGGAAGAGTTCACAGCGTGTTCTTTAAATTTCGATACCTTGTAAGTCAACATTAGAAAACATGGACAATTATGTCAGTGTCTTAGAAAAAAACAAAGTTCATTCATTGTCAGACACACATTGTTTTTACAGTTTTAACGTCTCTGAACTCACAGTGTATCTTACTATTGATAGTGTCTTACGAACGCTATTGGCCAAGCAGCAGTTGTGACACAGTTGTCTTTGCCTATGGGCAATTGACAAAACTTGAGTATACTTCTCAGTGGCTCAAGAGAAAGTTCCAGAGTTAGTTGAGGAGCAGTCTTTAACAATTTATCTCTCACCAGTGCTTTAATAATAATAATAATAATATATTATATTTATTATATATATAATATATGATATAATATATATGATATATTATTATATAATAATATATATTAATATTATATATAATATAATAATAATATAATAATAATTCTGTGTAGATACCAATAGTTTGTGTTTGAGGAGCCTTGGTCTATAAATGAGAAGAAATTTGGGGGATGCCTTAACCAGTTCATCTTACTGATGCTTTCCTTTGCAAGTATGCACAAGGGTGATATGATTGAATAAAACTAAAAAGAGCTTTTCTGAGATTTTCTTTCCTTTATTAGTAGTACATAAAATAGTATTGTATTACAGTCCCAGACCTCCTAAATTATAAACTATAGTAATGTATATTCTAATGTTAATATTAAATGTATATACATACATTGGCCATTTTAGAAATGTCTTCGGATAGGAGTCAACACCTTTTTGGGGTAGGTCAACTCACCTGTGAGGGAGGGTTGTAGGGGGTCATCCTCTATTGTGGAAGATGTAGTGGGCACATTGAAGTGATATTTTCAAGTTTTGCCTAAATAGCAAATGGAAAAATGAAAGTCCTTCAAGCACAAAGTGTGATGAAGAAACTACGCCATTATCGTGTGATCAATCTCCTTACACAGTTTGCATGTGAGGGAGAGGGTGGAGAAATATAACTGTGCACATGAGCTAGGGGAATGGCGTATCGTGTTTAAATCTGTACATAGAATTTCCTCGAAGGGTATCACTACTTACATGAAAAATTCTGGGCTGTGTGCCCCTTGCTCTCTGCTGCAACAGATGCATCTGGGGAAGCAATGACCGGGCTCTGAAGAGGCTGCAGCGAGCCCACAGCTTCAGGCTCCCTGGCCTCTGCCGAGCTGGCCTCTGGCGGGAAGCCTCGCAGACGCGCCCTCTAGAGGGCAGCCCCAGCTCAGAGGCTCAGGAAGGCTTCTGCCCCTGAAGTCTCGCGGCGTTCCGGAGGCAAGGCAGGCAGTCAGGAGAGACGTTGACTGACAGGACCCTCTCTCAGACTCCGAGGAACCACTGCTGGGGCCTCTTGGGTCTCCTAGGGCACATCAGTGTCTTTGAGGCTCTGCCTGGCCCTCAGCCTCCTGTCTCACTATCAGGTTTGATGGACACAATGACATAAGGTCAAAAGCATTTTCTATACAAGAAATAGAAATAGGTGATAGAAATATATATATATTTTTTTTTCTAAGAAATAGGTGACAGAAATACACTGTTCCCATCCCAGCAACATGGAATGTAAGATTACGCCCATAGAAATTCAAGCTTTTGTGCTAGCCATTACCCTCCCAGCTTCTGTCTTTGAAAATCAGTGACAATGAACTGCAAGGGCTTTCAAATGCTGCTGCTTTGGTGACTGAACAGGTACTGGCAGTATATGAAACCAAAGGGGTTTGGACAGAGGAACCCCAGGGAAAGCAGGAAGGGGCACCACGGGGCTCAAAGACAGCATAGCTCCCTCCTTGAAGCCACCTGAGGATCCTGAGTCCCTGCATCAAAGCTACCTTTCCTTAAATATTGCTTTTCATTTCACTGATGGCGTGCAGAACCAACACTTGTGAATTAGCACCAAGAGTGTGACAGCCAGAAAACCTTCTCAGCTCAGAAGCGCTATTGCAACTAGTTGAGAGCTCATTTATGCCAGATAAATTCTCCACCTGTATTTTCATAGCATAGTGTTGGTAAGCCTTCCTCTGTGAGAAACCTGGTACCGCAGGCAACTCATTGATGGAAATAGGAGAACCCCAGGCTTCCTCTTTGCTTGAAATATTAGGCCTCCATTTCAGCCCACCTTTAGTTTCTCAGCTTTGATTTTTAACTTGATGTAGTTTGGACTTGGTGTCACCCTAAACATTACCTAAATCAGGGTAATGTTAGACTGCTAATGAAAGCCACATGGAGAGAGTTGGAAGTGCCCTATTGAAGAATCATTTATTTAAAGCAACAGCAAAGATTATAGATACCTCGCCAAGTCCTGCCAGTCCATTCTTCACTGTCCACCTCTCCCCTACAGATAAGCCATCCTTTTATAGACAAATAAGACTCACAGAAGTATTTCACTTGGAACCTCCTGACAGCCAACTCGATATATGTAAATACCCGGGCATTTGTTTTCAAATATTTAACACTTATTTCTGGGTTTATTCCTTATTATAGTATAGATTGAAGATAAATCAACATTATTTTAAAGTGTACTACATTACAAGCAGGAAGTCTTAAACTCCTTTTTTTTTTTTTTGCTTTCTGAGCAACTGCAAATCTATGGACACATTAGATTTTCCTCCTGGGCCTTTGTTTTATTTCTTTTTAAAAAGATTATTATTATTATTTTTAAACTTTTATTTAATGAATATAAATTTCCAAAGTACAGCTTATGGATTACAATGGCTTCCCCCCCATAACGTCCCTCCCACCCGCAACCCTCCCCTTTTTTTTATTTCTTTGAAACATAGGTTTAGAGAGAGAGAGAGAGAAAATGAGAATCTTCCATCCACTGGTTCACACTGCAAATGGCTGCAATGGCCAGAGCTGGGCCACTATGAGCCCAGGAACTAGGAGCTGCTTCTGGGTCTCCCACATCGGTGCAGGCACCCAAGCACTTAAGCCATCTTCTGCTTTTCCCACGTGCATTATCTGGAAGCTGCATCAGAAGTGGAGCAACCAAGACCCAAACTGGTGTCCATATGGGATATTGGTGACACAGGTAACAGCTTTACTCACTAGGCCCCTGTTTTCTGATTTATAAATTGAGACAACTGAACAAGGTGAAATTTAAGATCATATAAATGTTTCATAATGCCAAAGGAAAATATGTTATAGTTAAGTCTGAGACAGAAAATAGTGAGATATTTTATAAATGGTAGAATTACTTGTACATTCTCAGATTTTTCTTTATTTGAACGATTAAATATGAAGAGAAGAATTATAGTTAGACCATTCTTTATTTGAACGATTGAATATGAAGAGAAGAATTAGATAGAGTTAGACCATCCTTAGCATTAAGAAATGAATCAAATTGTCTAAAGGAAAAAGTAGATTGTTTTGTAAGAACTCCAGGGTATTTGCAGGGGACAAAAACTGGAACAGACTCAGATTTCAGATTTAGAAAGCTCAGTACTCATAATGGGTGTTGGGCACAACAATAAAGTCACCACTTGGGACATCCACATTCCATACCGGAGTGTCTGATATCAGTCCTGTCTTCATTCCTTATCCAGCTTCCTGCTAATGTACACCCTGTGAAGCAGCAGATAATGGTTCAAGTGTTTGGGTCCCCACCTCCCACAGGGCAGATCTGGACTGAGTTCTGAGCTACTGGCTTCAGCTTGGTCCATCTCTGTTTATGTGGGCATTTGAGGAATTAACCAACAGATGAAAGATCTCTTTATCTCTCTCATCTGCCCACCACTATCTCTCTCTCTCTCCCCCCCTTCCCTCTCTCCACCTCCCTCCCTCTCTCCCTCTTTCTCTGTATGTTTGCCTGTATGTCTGCCTTTCAAACAAAATAAAGATAAGTTTAAAAAAAAGAAAGAAAATGAATAGCTCTATTTAAAAAGAAAATATAAGCACTTAGCAGAGCAGCAGTGCTTCCAAAATCCATTTCCAAATTTTGAGGGAACACCATCAACTTGACAAAATTTGGGTCAGTATTCTCATGCCAGGAAGTGACAATAAGCTATACATCAGGTATAATCACATCACTGGGATAGCCTAGAATGAACGTCTCAAAGTAGATTCACCACTTTATGAGGGAATGTTTATCCAGTGAGAGGCTTAGATGTGGACAGATGTACTGCAACCTACCAATTATAAGCACCCATTCCTCATCCCTTCAAGCTGCAGTAACCCCCAAATTTGAATATTTTAATGCAAATGGTTAAATGTTGCCCAAGGTCTTAATCCTTGACTATCGAAGAAAATCAGCCTGTAATTTGCTTTCTTTTCTGTATCCATGCAATAATTAAAGCCAAGCTAATTGGATGTGCCATCACATTTTCCCCTTTGCATCAAAGCACTAGACTATAATGGATGGACAGCTGGGCGGGTCTGGTTCCACAGCAGAGACATACTGAGCCTCTTCAGACAACTGACATTTAAGGGAGCTATGGTATGGCATCAATAATTCACCTAACCTCACACCAAGTGCTGGCAAGCAGCTGGTCTATAGACAGAGGCTTCATCACTTATTCATTTTGAGGCATTTATTACTCTCATGTTGTCTTATTTTAAAGCTTCTTTAATTATAGGGTAACAAAAAGGATGCAGCAACATGCAATTAAATCATTAGTACCGCTCTGCTTTCCAAGGGGGTAAGTTGGTTGTATCACGGGGACAGCAATTGGTTTCTGAAGCCCAAAGTGAATGACCACCAAAATACAATATTTTGTTTTATTTATTTTTTTGAAAGGCATAAAGCCAGAGAGAGAGAGAGAGAGACAAACACACAGAGAGCTTCCATCTACTGATTCACTTGCCAAATACCCATAATAACCAGGGCTGAGCTGGGATGAAGCCAGGAACTCAATCCAGTGTCTCATGTAGGTGGCAGAGACCCGAGGACTAAAGAGATTACCTGCTGCCTCCCAGGGTGTATATTATCAGGAAGCTGGAATCGGATGCACCAGGACCTGGAATCCAGAAACTCTAAACAGGCACTCTGATGTGGGACATAAGTATCCAGAGTAGCATTTTTACTGCCGTCCCAAATGCCTGCCCCTAATGCTATATTTAAAATGATGCACTAATTTGTTTCACATTTCCTTGAAGTGTGAATTAAAGAAAAACGTTTACTTCTACCTTGTTTTATAGACCCATAGCCATTTAGAATTGAACATTTTCATAGACATGATTAAGCACTAAGTCCTTATTTTATTTAAAAACAAAGCCATATTGAACTAAAGCCAATTTCCAAAACACCTGGTTAGTAGAATACAAGAATCCATGCTTGGTGGAATTTTTTCCCCTTAACTTGACTTCACACAAACAGATAGACAAACCATAATTCTTGCTGTGTGTCCTAACATTCACAATAATTAACCAACTCTTATGTAACAGTAAAATAGTAGTAAAGGTTGATGAACCAATCATCCCACAAAAGAGCTGGAACTGTGGCAGTAATATACTAAACAAATTATCTTTCCAACCCATGAGTGACCAGCAACTTGAATACTGTTTTCTTGGTGTACTTTTTATAGTTTTATGACATGAAAATGTATTCATTAAAAAGTGTATATCTTTAATAATATTTTTAAAGATTTATTTTATTTGAAAGAGTTATAGAGAGTGGGGGAAACAGAAAGAGCAGTCTTCCATCTGCTGGTTCACTTCCCAAATGGCTGCAGTGACCACTGGAGCTGGGCCAGACCAAAGCCAGGAGCCAGGAGCATCTTCCGTGTGTGTCTCCCACGTGGGTGCAGGGACCCAAGGACTTGGGCCATCCTCTGCTGCTTTCCCAGGCATACTAGCAGGGAGCTGGATTGGAAGCTGAGTAGCTGAGACTTGAACCAGTGCCTATATAGGATGCCAGCATCGCAGGCAGTGGTTCTACCCACTATGCCACAGTGTCAACTCCTCTCTATAGTAATTTAAGTTTATAAAAACTGTACCCTGTGGCCGGCGCTGCAGCTCAATAGGCTAATCCTCCGCCTTACAGCGCCGGCACACCGGGTTCTAGTCCTGGTCGTGGCGCTGGATTCTGTCCCGGTTGCCCCTCTTTCAGGCCAGCTCCCTGCTGTGGCCAGGGAGTGCAGTGGAGGATGGCCCAAGTGCTTGGGCCCTGCACCCCATGGGAGACCAGGAGAAGCGCCTGGCTCTTGGCTTTGGATCAGCGCGGTGCGCTGGCTGCAGCGCGCCGGCCACAGAGGCCATTGGAGGGTGAACCAAAGGCAAAGGAAGACCTTTCTCTCTGTCTCTATCTCACTGTCCACTCTGCCTGTCAAAAAAAAAAAAAAAAAAAAAACTGTACCCTGATATATGTAAAACAGTATTATAAAGCTAAGATTTATCTATATTGTGTATGCCTATACTATAGTCTATACTATAATTATTTTCTTCTGTCTCATAATTAGTCTTTTGGATTATCTTTAAATTTTTTATTTAACTTTGTAAAAGGCAATTCTATTAACCCATGACTCAAATCAAAACCCATCAAATTTTTGCCTCATTTTTTATCTTTTACCTGAAGCATCTATTTCATCAATTGTATTTTTATTTTTATTTCCTTATCTATTCTAGTTTGTTTTGGCTGCCATACCAAAATACTAGCAACTGGGTCCTTAAACAACAGAAATCTGTTTTCTTACCTTCTGCTGGCTAGAAGTCCAAGATCAAGGTTTGAGTAGGTTCGTTTTCTTATCAGAGCACCCTCAGCTGCTGATAATCACTTTCTCCATATATATTCCGATGATCTTTCCTTTGTACACATGCTCCTGATATTTTTCTGTGTGTCCTGATGTCCACTTCTTATAGAGACACCAGTCAGAATGGCGTACGGTCCATTCCAAGAGCCTCCTTTTAGTGTAATCACCTATTTAAATGCCCTATCTGCAACTACAGTGATATTCAGGGGTACCAGGGTTAAGGTTTCAGCATCTGAATTTTGAAGGGACACAACTCAGTGCATAACAGTACCTTTGAATTTAATCATGCCACCTGTTTTCATGCAATTATTTAATAAAAACCTTTCTCTTTTCATTTATGTTTATTGGTATCCTGATTTTGGTTTAAATTTTTATGATCAGTTTTTCCTACAGCTATATAGAATAAGCATGCAGAAATGAAAGTTGGATCATGTTTTATTCTGCTTGAAACATCCATTGGGTCCACGGTTAGTGTCGGGATAATACCCGTGAGCATATCGTGTGCTCCAAGAGCTTCACCTTTCTTCATCCCAGTCTTGTCTCTCACTAGGTAAACTCCACTTTGTCAACTTCAGTCGTAATAAGCTACTCGTAGGCCAGAGCCTTTGCAAGTTGCCTTTGCCTGAAATCCCATCTCCTCCCTACTGCAGTCTCTTTAAGTGACTGAATAACATACTCTTCCTAAAAACACAGCCCAGTATCTTCTATGGAAAACATTACTAGGCCGCCACTCTCACCATTGTTTAAGTTAGCTATGCACTCTATGTCTCCAACACCAGAATATTTTTTTCACACTGCTAACATAAGTACTTATGCCTTGAGCTGAATGCCCTGGAGTAGGGACTCATTTAATCTTGTATCTGTAGTGCCCAGCAAAGCACCTACTTAGTAAACATTCAGTACGTATGTGAATGGACAGAGGTGAAAGAATGGGTATATGATTGAATAAAATGAACAAAAAGAGTATTTTTGTATACTATTTCTATACTCAATGCCATTATTCTAAGGATAACAATAGCTTAAAAATGAGCAATTCAGTTTCACCAAGAAAAAAGCCAGTTATAAAATGGCATACTCAGTAATGTTATGACAGTATATGGATCTTCAAAATGCTCATGGAAATTACATATTTTGAAAAAACTGTCCGTGGATTTCAAAAAAATTTTCCACCAAAATAAATGTATCTTTTCATCCCATTTTTCCAACTTTTTTGAAAATTCCTCACATGTATAGGTATGTATAAGTTAAAATATGCATTGTAAAAGGCACCAAAAATTAATATATCAGTAATATTGATTAGTTTTCTTTATAAATGATGAGAATGTACATAATTTTCTTTTTTTTCATTTCCTATGTTTCAAATTACCTGGGTTTTATAAAATATCCTATCACTTTAGTGGTGTTAACAAGTTTACCAACTTTTTCTCAATCTTATCTAATTGTCTCCCCTACATCTCACCATTTTGAATGTAAGGAAATGGTAGCTGCAGAAAATTTCCTTCAACCACAATGTGTATTTTTTGTGGGAACCAAAAAATGCATAATGAGGCTCAGGGGATAAATTTCTCACAGCCCCCTATGAAATTCCCATTAAGCCCTTCATGACTTCTTCAGGTCTTGGCCCTAAGGACAAAAGAAGAGTCTAATCTTTGATCAAGGATTTCTTCAAGCTAAAATTATCTACCGTTAGATAGAAAGTCTTCCACATGGTCGCAATCCTGCTGCTATAAAGGTGAGACTCATCTCCGCAGCTCACATACTACATAGCTGCAGGATTCAAGGCAGATCTAGGGGAAAAAAAGGATTAAACAGTGCTAAAAACATTATTTCTATTAAAATTACATCATGCAGAGTATTATTACCTAAATGTTTCTTTTTCTATGGTTTAACAAAATAAACATTGCCCTTGGGCAAAGTTGTAGAATGACTTTCATTTACAAGAAATGCAAAAAAGGAACAGACATTATAATTTTAAGCAAAGAGTAAAACAATAATGGTGTAGTTTCTAGGAGCCTTCTCTTTCATTTCTCCACGTGCTTATTACCTCCATGGCTAGGTAACAGAACTGCAAAGTTTGACAGATGGAAGGAACCTTATAGATCACCCAGTACATATGAATATAACTCATTTACAGTTTGGGAAATTAAAGCCCACAGAAGCCAAAGAACTTGGTAAAGAGATTGATTGTCCTTCCTCTGGGAGACCTGGAAAGTAAATTTCATGGTAAGTAACATATATGCCTTATAATTAATTTCAGCCATTTAGTATTCTACAGGCTCAGTGGTCAGACTTGGGTTCCATACTCCTTTCATAGCTTCCCAGCTGTTTGACCTTGAGTGAGTTATTTAGTCTTTCAAAAGCTCCATGTTCTTAATTGTGCCATACGGATTTCCAAAGCTGCTGTTTTATAAAGTTGTGTTAGGATGAAATGAAAAACTAGTGAGTAGAGTGCTTGGGTTCGTGAAGAATACCAGTGTTAGCTATTAAGTGAGTGTTTATCCCACTACAATGAGAGAAGGCATTTGAAGAAGGGAAATTTGTCACATTTGCTTCATCCTACTTCATACGTGTGTAGCTTTAATAACCCTCTGCCTCTTAGGAATTGTAAGGATTTCCAAGGGAAGAAGAAGGCATAATTGCAAAATTGTTGACTCTAGGGGGTGCTTGGCATAACACAGGCTCTGTCCTAAGTGCTTTTCACATCTTAACCCATTTATTCCTCAACAACAACTTCACGAGGTAGGCAGGGATTGTTGTCATCATTTAGACAGACACAGAGGATTTTTTAACTTAAACATATAAAAGTGCACGTTTTACCACCTCCTTTCTCACTCCTGACACCCGAGCAGTGCCAAGACATGAGAGCCGATCTTCAGCTTGGACTGTGGCTTCAGAAGCACACAGAGGGCCTGGTGGCAGGAAAGGTTCCCACCCGCCCTCCAGCTCTCATCTCATACATCTCTTTTATCTCATTATACTGCAGTGAGAAATGTTTTAACCAACAAAGGACAGCCTTGAATAAGGGACTTGAATTCCTAGAGTTAAATGATGAAATTAAAGGGGCCAGCAGTGTGGCATAGTTGGTAAAACTGCCACCTGTGATGATGACATTCCATGTGGGCATTGGTGTTCCACTTCTGATGCAGCTCCCTGTTAATGGCCTGAGAAAAGCAGCAGAAGATAGCCCAAGTGTTTGGGCCCCTGTCACCCTAATGGGAAACTTGGATGAAGCTCCTGGCTTCTGGCTTCCTCCTGGCTCAGCCCTAGCTGGTGTGGCCATGAAGTGAACCTATGGTTGAAAGATTCTCCCTCTTTCTCCCTCTCTCTCTCCATCTCTATAATTCTGACATTCAACAAATACAAATCTTTTTCCATGGATGATGAAATTACAATATATCTAACCTTGTAGATCTTAATTGCCTTTATTGCAGTTCCTGAATCACGCAGGAGTACAAACCAGAAATGGCTCAGAACATCCTGCTCTACCATGTGGGCAGGTTGTATTTATAGCCAGGGAACAGGAAGAGATCTGCAGAAAAGAGAGGGCTAGAGAGACAGCCTGACTGGTTAGTTACAGCTCCCGTCTGTATAATCTCACCATGGTTTGAATAGCCATTTGTGAATTAGTTAGCCATTTGTGATTGGCTGAGACTCAGCTATTGCTTCAAAAGTAGGTTACACTCAGGCCGGTGCCACAGCTCACTAGGCTAATCCTCCGCCTTGCGGTACCGGCACACCGGTTCTAGTCCCAGTCGAGGCACCAGATTCTGTCCCGGTTGCCCCTCTTCCGGGCCAGCTCTCTGCTGTGGCCAGGGAGTGCAGTGGAGGATGGCCCAAGTGCTTGGGCCCTGCACCCCATGGGAGACCAGGAGAAGCGCCTGGCTCCTGCCATCGGATCAGCGCGGTGCGCTGGTCGCAGCACGCCAACCGCAGCGGCCATTGGAGGGTGAACCAACGGCAAAGGAAGACCTTTCTCTCTCTCTCTCTCTCTCTCTCTCTCTCTCACTATCCACTCTGCCTGTCAAAAAAAAAAAAAGTGCTGAAAAGGTAACATGATAAAAATAAATGTGATTAATTGATATCAGAATTTGACCCCTTAAAAATATATCGGAATGTGGCTCCTTGAAGTTCCCCGTAAGTCCCATCTGGGGTGCCACAGATGTTACTGGAATTTGGGGTGCCATACGATATCACCATATGCTTATTAGTGAATCCCCAATATTAATACGCCCAAGTGGATTCTTGCCTAATATTTAGAGAATAATTCTAAATACTGGCATAAGTAAACAAGGCAGCATGGTACATTTTAAGCTTTTATTTAGTGCGAAAGATGCATCGGAGAGTGAGAACTTTATCTGTAGGAGAGAGGTAGATCTGGGTTCATACTGAGTACCACGAACCAGCCACATGGAAGAGTATCTAGCATAAGGCAGGTGGCCCAAAGGCCACATGCCCTGGAGGCACAGGGCTACAGCCAGCCCCCTCCTGGCAAGAGAAATGGAGGAAGGGCTGGACACACCCTGTTCCAGGCTTTTAATCCACTCTCAAAGGGGAGTGGTTAATTAACCTGATTGGCTGGTGGGCACCTAGGTGTGGCCAGGTAGGGCATGAGGTCATACAGTGGCATGGCGAAGGCATGGTCTTCCAGCTCACAAACCTAATCAATTTTAACCTGTGTGCCTGCCTACTTCATGTCTAGATTTAGTAACTCTGATATATATTTACCATCTCTTAACCTTAGCAATAAAATGACTCACCAATTTATGCATGCAATTGCTTTGCTACGCCTTATTTTTACAGTCTCCAAGGAAGTATCATTTCAGAAATATTATGCAGATCTGGATATAAATGTTACTCCATCCAATATGTGACTCATACTTATGAATTGAAAAAGTTTCAAGATTTTTATAGGGGCATTTTAAAATGATAGGTGGCTTGAAATGTTCCCTAATGTTGCACATTGTCTCATTTGAAATGATCTGTTCGATGGAAGCAAATGAGCTCTTGAAGATTATTCTTCATCTTGCTTTTCATAATCATTCATAGCCTTATCTCATTTCTCAAAATGCTTTTCCAATTTCCCCCAGCACTTGATCTTTCCAGCACATAACACTGCCTAAACAATTCCTGCAGGGCTTGTACCTGCCTACCTCGTTACCTGCCCTGAGATCCTGCTCAGACATTCTTGTTGCTGAAGATGGAAAGATAATGAGGCTACTAGGGATAACTCATCTCTAACTCTCAGACTCCTAAACAGTTTCCTCAACCGGAGATGCACTTTGTGACTTCAGAAAGTTGCAGTTCCTCAGACCTCACCCTAGTCTTTCTGCTTTGTTTCTTTTTTAACTTTTCCTTCTGTGGGTTCATTCATTTCCGTGACACTAAGTACAATCTCTACGCTGCAACACCAGCATTCCTCCAGTTCTCTCTCTTGTGTCTCAGATGTTTACATCTAATTGTTGATTTAGAATTAACATCTCTGGCTGTTACAGAGGGAGCTTTGGGAACAGGCAGGTAGCCTAGAATTAAGATTCCCATGTCACACATTGGACTACCTGGATTCAATTCCTGGCTCTGGGCTCCCAACGCTAATCCTGATTCCAGTTTCCTGCTAATGCAGACTCTGGGAGGCAGAAGTGACTGGGTCCCTGCCAACCACACAGAAATCTGATTATCATTCCCACTTTTAGCTCTGAGCTGGCTCAGTCCTGGCCTTTTCAACAACTTTTGATCCTTGCACCATTTCCATTTATTCATTTGTTCAAACCATAAAGCTAGCAGTTATCCAACACCACTCTCTTTTTTTTTCTTTTTTTTTTAACTTTTATTTAATGAATATAAATTTCCAAAGTACAGAATATGGATTACAATGGCTTCCCCCCCATAACGTCCCTCCCACCCGCAACCCTCCCCTTATCCACTCCCTCTCCCCTTCCATTCACATCAAGATTCATTTTCGATTCTCTTTATATACAGAAGATCAGTTTAGCATACATTAAGTAAAGATTTCAACAGTTTGCTCCCACACAGAAACATAAAGTGAAAAATACTGTTTGAGTACTAGTTATAGCATTAAATCTCAATGTACAGCACACTAAGGACAAAGATCCTACATGAGGAGTAAGTGCACAGGGACTCCTGTTGTTAACTTAACAAATTGACACTCTTGTTTATGGCCTCAGTAATCACCCTAGGCTCTTGTCATGAGCTGCCAAGGCTATGGAAGCCCCCTGAGTTCACTGACTCTGATGATATTTAGACAAGGCCATGGTCAAAGTGGAAGTTCTCTCCTCCCTTCAGAGAAAGGTACCTCCTTCTTTGATGACCCATTCTTTCCACTGGGATCTCACTCGTGGAGATCTTTCATTTAGGTTTTTTTTTTTTTTCCCCAGAGTGTCTTGGCTTTCCATGCCTGAAATACTCTCATGGGCTTTTCAGCTGGATCCGCATGCCTTAAGGGCTGATTCTGAGGCCAGAGTGCTGTTTAGGACATCTGCCATTCTATGAGTCTGCTGTGTATCTCACTTCCCATGTTGGATCATTCTCTCCCTTTTTGATTCTATCAGCTAGTATTTGCAGACACTATTCTTGTTTCTGTGATCCCTTTGGTTCTTAGTCCTATCATTACGATCAATTGTGAACAGAAATTGATCACTGGGACTAGTGAGATGGCATTGGTACATGCCACCTCAATGGGATTGAATTCGAATCCCCTGGTATGTTTCTAAGTCTACCATTAGAGGTAAGTCAGCTTGAGCATGTCCCGAATTGCATATCTCTTCCCTCTCTTATTCCCACTCTTATATTTAACAGTGATCACTTTTCAGTTAAGTTTCAGCACTTAAGAAGAATTGTGTATTGGTTACAGTATTCAAACAAAAGTATTAAAAAGAACAAACAAAAAAGATACTAAGAGGGATAACATATTAAGCTGCTCATCAACAGTCAGGGTGAGGGCTGATCAAGTCACCGTTTCTCATAGTGTTCATTTCACTTTAACAGGTTTCCTTTTTGGTGCTTAGTTGTCGCCTATCAAGGAGAACAAGTGGTATTTGTCCCTTTGGGATTGGCTTATTTCACTCAACATAATGTTTTCCAAATTCCTAACAGGGATCACTTTTCAGTTAAAATTTAAACACCTAAGAATAATTGTCCAACACCACTCTCTGTCTTGCTCACTTGCCCCACTACCCTGAGTATCCAACATATTGATAATTTAATTTTTACCCATCAAAATACTTCAAACTTATAATCTTTATTTCTACTGCCATCACCCTAAATTGCCTCTATTCCAAGTTTGTTTTTTGAACCCTTATCCCAGCCAATCTATTCTCCATACAACAGCCAAAGTGATATTTTATAAACATTAAAGTTTTTCCAACTGTTAAGCGTTTCTGATCATACTTTGCATTGTATATCCATACTCATTTTCAGGGTTTCAACTGTGTGGAATGGTTTCCTCTGAACCTCAACCTGAGCCCTGTTTTTCTGGAATCCACCAAGTTCTTTCTCATCTTTGTACCACCTTTGCCCTCTGCCTGAAACATTACCTTGTCTCACCCACTCTCCTCCATCCTCTGTCACTTGCTTTTTCAGCTCTTAGGACCAATTTCAGTATCTGTGGCTCTGTGACTGCCCATGTTCACCCTAAGGGGTTTACTTCCTGTTACTGTTTCCCACTGTAGTCTATTCGTTTCTTGCAAGTCAACCATCTTATTAAATTCTTATGTATTTTTTCTACTTCATCTCTATTATATTCCCCTGAAGGTCAAGACCATGGCTATTTTATTCATCCTTAACAAGCCTATTGCTTAGGGCTGATAGTAACCAAGACACACTTACTAAATGGATGAGTGAGCTTATCATGGTACCTACCATTTTGAGATAAATAGGAAGTATCTCAGGCTCAAGTCAAAGATGTGCTTTTTCACATACTTATGCATATTTATAATTTTCAGCACCTTCATCACGTTAACCTGTATTCCTAAGCAGCTGAGCCTGTTGTAAGCAAAGGCATAAATTTCAGATATGACTTCCATTGGTGATTCAGAAATGTTTGTCCTGGCGAAGTCAAGAGAGAAACATTTCTTCTGCTGTACACCCCTTGCTGAACACTTGGCTGCTGTGCAATCGGCTGATACCACATACTTTCCATGGAGAAAGGCTGATCAGAAACTAAGCTCTGCACACAATTGCTGGCTGCAATAGATGGGCCAAATGCCAGAATTGCTGGGGCCTCCAAATGATGGTGTTCAGGTGAGAGGCAACATAGGGATCACTCACAGGGTAGAATGGGAAAAAGGCATTCTAAGGATTGTTAAGAGTATTAGCAAAGGAATAAAAGGTAAAAGGCCTGTCAACCCCATGGGATGATTTCTGTTCCATAATTACTTAGCCCCTAAGTTGGGCATTACATATTAGTCACAACCTTTCTATTGATCATCCCCATTCACAGGTTTCCCCAGTATCTCATATTGTGATTATCAATGTACAAACTCTGCCTTGTGAGCTTCTTCAAGGTATTTACTATCTCATTTTCTGTTTACCACCAAGTGAGACAAAGTTAACTGACCCTGTAGACAAGTTTAAGCCAATGTAAATTCCTTCAATGCTTCCAAATTTTGTCTGGAATATAAACTTGGGGTGCTCCCATGGTTCATAAAATTGCTTGACGCCAGCGCCGCAGCTCACTAGGCTAATCCTCCGCCTTACAGCGCCGGCACACCGGGTTCTAGTCCCGGTCGGGGCGCCGGATTCTGTCCCAGTTGCCCCTCTTCCAGGCCAGCTCTCTGCTGTGACCCGGGAAGGCAGTGGAGGGTGGCCCAAGTGCTTGGGCCCTGCACCCCATGGGAGACCAGGATAAGCACCTGGCTCCTGCCTTTGGATCAGCGCAATGCGCCGGCTGCAGCGTGCCGGCCGCAGCGGCCATTGGAGGGTGAACCAACGGCAAAAGGAAGACCTTTCTCTCTCTCTCTCTCTCTCTCTCTCTCTCTCACTGTCCACTCTGCCTGTCAAAAAAAAAAATTGCTTGGTAGATATAAGAAAATACCAGTGGTGACTTAAACAAATTATTTATTGTCTCATAGTTTGGGAGTCCAGAAGTCTGAAATCAAGGCATTCACAAGGACTTGCTCTCTCTCTCTCTGAAGGCCCTGGGGCAGAATTTTTTCTTCTTCCAGCTTCCAGTGGTTGCAATTCTTGCCAGTCCTCAGTTTCCGGCTTCATCACTCCAGTCTCTGTCTTATCACTTGGCACTCTGTGTGTCTGTCTCCCAATTCCCCTTTTCTTCTAAGATCACCCATTATTGGATAAGGGCTGTGACCTATGACCTCTTCCTGACTACATCATCACAGGCTTTATTTCTAAATGAGGTCACATTCACAAGTTCTGTGTGGGCCTGATTTTTAGATGATACTGTGTAACCCAGTATTTATATAGGCTTAACTCGGATGCAATTATATTGGATAATACCTTGATAGTGTTTTTAAGTCTTTTACATTTAAAAACAACTTTATACTCAATAATGGATAAAATAACGAGATTTGAGAATTTAAGTATACCTGCGTGAGAAACTGCAAATGTTTGTCCAATCCTTTTACACTTAGATTTCCATCCTTTGCTCATGCAGGAAATTAGAACAGACTGTGGACATGGACATGTTAAATCCTTCTCTGTCATCCTCTGCTGATCTGTCTTATAGCTTGATTATGCCTTTGGAACAAACTGTCATCTCAGTTTCATTCTAAGAAGCTTAGAAGTTCCCGTAGAACATGGCATTTTTTCTGTCTTCTTTCTGCCTTTTCTCATCACTTTTGTTGAGAGACCAGAAGTCTTTCCTGGTAAAGGGCCAGATAGTAAACATTTTGGGCTGTTTCTGCTACATGTTGTGTACCACAACTACTCTACCCTGCCTTTGCAGGGCAGTGGTGGCAAGAGATAATGACAAATTAGCATAGCCAAATTCCAGCAGGACTTTGCTTATGGACATTGACATGTGAATTTCATGATTTTCATGTGCCATGAAACACATGTGAAAATTGTATGATTTTCCCATACCCACTTGAAACAAACAAAAGAATTGTTAATCTGTGGACTATATTATGAAGAGGAGGCCAGAGTTTACTCATCCTTGCCAAGTCTTGCTCTTTCCCTCTTGTTGGTCTTTGCCTCATCTTTTCTAGCAAAGAGCACGGTTTGCACAGTACGATGTCCACTCATCTCGACACTTGGTTTTGTTGATAAATTTCTTTTAAAATTCAAAGTGTTACTCTCTTCACTCACTTAACAATTTATTTGTGGAAGAAACCAGGTTTTCGGAATGTTGTGTTCCTTCCCATTTTCTTCACTAATTTCTCCCCAGTTATGTGGTTTAGAATGTTGGTTAGATTTGTATTGAATTTGTTTGATAATATTTCATAGTTTGTGGGTTGTCCTTATATCAAGAGACTCATAGTGCTGAGTTGTTTTTTTATGATGAAAGGAGCCATTGATAACCATAAATGTAATCATTAGTGGTTGCAAAAATCTTGATATTCTTATCTTATAATCATTTGTTCTTTCATTACTTTAGCTACTACTTTAAAGAAAAAACCTGGGGCCAGCATTGTGGCATAGCAGTTAGGGCTGCCGCCTGTGATGCAGGCTTCCCATGTGGGCACGAGTTTGAGTCCCAGCTGCTGTGTTTCTGATCCAGCTCCCTCTTGATGCACCTGGGAGGGCAGCAGAGGATGGCCCAAGTACTTAGGCCCCTGCACCCACATGGGAGACCTAGCAGAAACTCTTAGCTCTTGTCTTTGAATTGCCAGCTCCAGCCATTTGGCAGGTGAAGATCTTTCTCTATCTCTCCTTCTCTCTGTGTCACTCTGCCTTTCAAATAAAATAAGTAAATCTTAAAAAAAAGAAAAATAAAAATCTTTCCCTTTCAACTAGTTGTTGACTCTGGGTTTTTATAGGAAATATAAGTCTTTGATTATTTTCCTGTGTTTACAGTAGGTATGTTTTACAGCATTCTCCATGGTTGACCAATGGAACTTGATGCTTGTTTGTTTGCTTATTATTATATAGTTCAATTCATTGCAATTTTCACTTTATCAATGATCATATTATCCCAAATTTGGTCAGTGGGAGTGCATTCCAGTTGACTTTTAATTCTTTCAAACTTGACCTTAGTGATCTTTGTCATTTCTTCCTTTGGGGTAAAACAGGATGTTTCAAATTAAATTCTTGCCCTACATCTTGAGTCTGCCTATTCTGAACTCTCTGTACTATGCATCTCCAATCACCATTTGGTGAAGAAAGCACAATGTATTTACCTTTCAGGAACCCCTAGTGCTTTACATGAGAGAATGCAGCTTGCTGGCAGTAATAACAGTGAGAATACAAAGGAACCAACCAATCCAGCAACTCTGGTACCCCTAAAATTGAGGAAAGTGGATTGTTTTTCTTAATGCATTTGCAATGCAATTGCCTTCTGTTGCAAATAGCAAAGGAAGCATATGCTGAACAGTAGTCTCATTTGTGATTCACTCTGAAACCTTCAAAAACATGGTCTATGGACTTCTATTCTCACTATGTGTAGGTTATGACAGACTTTCTATTCTGCCATCTGATGTTATATTAATAAATTCTCCTTAAGCAAGTTTCAATGAATGAATGATATCTGTAGCTAGTAGAAATGACAATGACTTTAAAGAACATTTTATCTGACGTCACATTTTACTTGAGCAAACTGAAAGCTTGATATTTCATGTGATTTGTACACATTCGTAGAAGATGTGATCTGCAGATCATCTGACTTCTAGTGTGTTGTTGTTTACCAAACCTACAGTCTCTAGACTGTGTTAGGGAAGTGATCATTATTTTTTTTAACTTTTAAATTTTTAACTGGCATGAAAATTGCACCTATTTATGGAGCAGCAGGTGGTATTTTGATGTATGTATCCATTGGGTAATATCTAATCAAGACAAACAAATCTACTCAAACATTTAACAATTTCTTATGGTGTGAACATTCACATTCCTCCCTTCTGGGTAACATAATCTCCAATTTCATCCATATTGCTGCAAAGGACAAAATTTATGCCTCTTAAGTGTTCTGTTGTGAATATATACCATATTTTCTTTATTTGGTCTTCATTTGATGGACACTTAGATCGCTCCCATTCTTTGATGAGTGTGAATGACACTGCAGTCAACCTGTAAGTACAGATGTCTCTTTGGCAGAGTGATTTGTAGTTTTCTTTTAAGAAGTGTCTGCTTAAATCTACTGCCTATTCTTAATTAGATTATTTGCATTTTTGCTATTGGGTGTTTTGAGTTTCTTACATACTCTGGTTATTGATGCCTTGTCAGATGTATAAATTGCAAATATTTTCTCGCATTCACTAGGGTGTCTCTTCACTCCATTGATGGTTTCCTTTGCTGTGTAGAAGCTCTGTAGTTTGATGGAATCTCATTTCTCTATCTTGTTTTCTGTGCTTTTGGAGTCTGATCCAGAAATCTCTGCCTATTCCAATATCCTTAAATCATCTCCTTTGTTTTCCTCAAGTAATTTCAAAGTTTCAGATCTTACCTTTAGGTCTTTAATCCTTCTTCAGTTGATTTTTATACATTGTATGAGGTAGGAACCCAGTTTCATTCTTTTCCATGTTGATACCCAGTTTTCACAGCACCATTTACTGAAGGCTACTGCCTTTCTAGTGTGTGTTCTTATTATCTTTGTCAAAGATTAGTGGTTTATAGATGCTTAGGCTTACTTCTAAGGTCTCAGCTGTGTTCCATTGGTCTATTCTGAGTATGCTTTAATATCAATCTCATGCTGTTTAGATTACTGTGGCTTTGCAATATGTTTTAAAGTCAGGTGGTCAAAGTCTTCATGCTTTGTTCTTTAAACTCAAAATTGCTGGGGCTATTGGTGTCTTTTGTGGTTCCACACATATTTTAGCAGTATTTTTTTTCTAGTTCTGTACCAATTGACATTGGTGTTTTCATAGGGATTGCTTTTAATCTATAAATCATTGTGGGTAGAGTGATGATACTGATTCTTCTAATCTGTAAACACAGAATGCCTTTCCTCTCATTTGTGTTCTCTCCCATTTCTTTCATCATTGTTTTATAGTTTTCATTCTATAGATCATTCACCACTTCGGGTCATTTATTTCCTATGATTTTTTCCATAGCTGTTAGAAATGAGCTTTCTTTCTTGATTTCTTTATTCAGATGGTTGACTATTGGTGTATAATAATGATACAGATTTTTGTACAGTGACTATATCCTACAACTATTTGAATTTGTTCAGATTCTAACAGTTTTGGGGACTTTCCATATTTAAGATCATATCAACTACAAACAGTGACAATTTTAATTCTTCCTTTCCAATTTGGTTTCCTTTTATTTCTTTCTCTTGCATAATTGTTCTGCCATATGAATGAAACTAGTAAAACTGGGCATCCTGTCTTATTCCAGGTCTTTGAAATCCTTTAGCTTTTTTCTGTTCCATGTGATATTAACTGTTGGCTTGTTAAATATAACCTTTATTATATTGAGGTATGTTCCCTCAATATCTAACTTGTCCAGTGTTTTGATCATGAAAGGATGTTGGATTTTATCAAAAGGTCTTTCTATATCCATTGAAATGATCATATCAAGTTCTCCTTCATATATTCTGTTTATATATTTAATTTATTAGAGATGTTGAACCATCCCTACATCCCTAGGTTGAATAAACTTTATTAGAGTGAATAGTCCATTTAATGTCTGTTGGACTCTGTTTGCTAGTAGTTTGTTGAGGATTTTTGCATCTATGTTTATCAAAGATGTTGCCCTATAGTTTAGTTTTCTTTGTTTGCTCTCTGTGTGTATGTGTCCTTATCTTGCTTTGATATCAAAAGAATACTGGCCTCAAGAATGATATTAGAAGAAATTCCTCCTTTTCTCTTTTTTGAATAATTTAGAAAATAAATGTGAGTTCTTCTTTACATATTTTGTAGCATTTAGAAAAGAAACCGTATGTTCCTGGGCTTTTCTCTGATAGCAGGCTTTTATTACTGCTTCATCTTGCTACTTGTTATTGGTCTGTTTATATACTTTATTTCTTATGTATCAATCTTGATAAAATATATCCATCCAGGAATTTATCCATTTCTCCTAGATTATAAAATTTTTTGCCATGCAACTGTAAATAATTTCTAATAATTCTGTATATTTTTGTGGTGTCAGTAGTCACCTTTATGGTTCTGATTTTATTTATTTGAATTCTCTTTTTTGGTCTAGCTAAAATTTTTATCAATTTTGTTTATCTCTTCAAAGTTCTAGCTCTTTGTTTCATTGATATTTTGCTTTTTTAGTATCTATTATATTTATTTATGCTGTGAATTTTATTATTTCTTTCTACTAATTTTGAGTTTGATTGGTTTTAGCTTTTATAATTCCATGGAGTATAGTGATAAATTGTTTATTTGAGATTTTTCTGCTTTTCTTAAACTTTTGAAAATTCATTTGAGAGAGAAGAAAGAAGAGATGGAGGGAGGAAAAGAGACAGCATGGGAGCTGCCAGCTATTGATTTGCTCCCAATCCAATTATTCACTCTCCAAATGCCTAGAATGACTGGGAGTAGGCCATGTCAGTACTAGAAGCTATGAACACAAACGAGGTCTCTACATGAGTGGCAGGAACCCAATTATTTGAACGATCACTGCTGCCTCCCAGGGCCTTTGATTAGTATGAAGCAGAAATCAGAAGTCAGAACCAGAAATTGAACCCAGACACTTCACTGTAAGGTAACCACTAGATCAAGTACACTTAGCTTCATCAAGTAAGTATTAATAGCTTCTTATATAAGTATTTATTGCTATAAGTTTCTCTCTTGTTACCAATTTTGCTGTATCCCAAAGGTTTTAGTATATTGTGTTTCTGTTTTCACATATTTCAAAAAAACTTATAACTATCCTTCTAAAATTCTTCTTTGATCCAATGGTTTTATAGGTTTAAGTTGATTTTCATATGTTTATGTAGTTTTCAATGTTTTTATTCTTATTAATTTATAATCAATGCAAATAAATTGTCTTCAGAAAATATATTTGATATATGTATTTTTTTCAGTTTGTTGAGACTTGTTTGGTAGACATGCCACATTTCTGTCTTGAAGAATGTCCCAAGGCTGTCGAAAAGACTGTATTCTTTAGCTGCTGAGTGGAGTGGTCTTTAGATGTCTGTTATTCCCAATTTATCTAGGGTACAATTTAACTCTGTTTCCACTTTGGTGTTCTGTCTGATCTATTTACTTTTTAAAGTAGAGTGTGAAAGTCCTATACTATCTCATCATTTTGTCCATTAATATTTTCTTTATGAATTTGGGTGTAGTGATATTGAATGCTTATATTTTGTATCTTTCTTTATTATCTGTCCCTAACATATTAACTTAGTTATTATTTTTGTTTTGCTTCATTGTCTTTATACTAAAGATGTGAATGATTTTGAAGTACGTTTGCTGTATTAGGGCATTCTGAATTTGCTTATACAGCTACTCTTACCAGGAATTTTTTTTTAAAAATTTAAATGCCTGCATTATCTCTTATTTTCTATTTTATTAAAGATTTATTTATTTATTTGAGATGCAGAGTTACAGATGGAAAGAGGGAGAGACAGAGAGAGATCTTCCATCTCTTGGTTCACTCTCCAAATGACTGCAACAGCAGGAGCTATGTCAATCTAAACCCAGGAGCCAGGAGCTTCTTCTGGGTCTCCCATGTAGGTGCAGGAGCCCAAGAACTTGGACTTTGGCCTGCTTTCCTAGGCCATAAACAGAGAGCTGGATTGAAGTGGAGCAGTTGGGGCTTGAACAGTCACCCATATGGGATGCAGGCACTGCAGGTGGAGGCTTAACATACTATACCACAGTGCTGGTCCCATCAGGAATCTTGATATCTGATGTTTTCTTCTTACTCATCTGCAAATCTTTGTTTTAGTTTGAAGAACTCTTTTTAGCATTTCTGATGATACAAGTCTGCTGGAGATAGATTCTCAGTTTTCTCTGGGAATGGCTTTCTCTCTCCTGTATATCTAAAGGAGAGATCTTTTGGATATAGCATTCTTGGCTGGCAGTTCTTTTCCTTCATTGCTGTGAAAGTCTGATTCCATTGCCTTCCTGTCCTTGATGTCTTTGCTGAAAAATCTGCAGTCAAGTGAGTTGGAATCCCTTTGTGTGTTACTTTTTTCTTTTGTCTTTTAGCTTTGAGAACCTCCTTTTTATCTTAACTTTGGAGAGCTTGATGTAATATATTTTGGGGTCAATTTGCTTCAGTTTAATTTGGTGATCTTTTTGTACTAGGCACATATATTTTTCTTGAGGTTTGGGGATTTTTCTATAATCTCTTTGATTTTAATTTCTACCATTATAATTTTCAAACCCCTTTCAAAGTACAGTTATTTGGATGTCTACTCTTTTCATGCTGTCCTGATATTCCCATAAGCTTTCTTCATTCCTTTTAATTCTTTTTTACTTTTTTCTCCAATTTTGTGCTTTTGGCAAGCCTATTACTCTAAAGATCTGTGTACTTATTTGAATGATGGAGAGAGAGGAAGAGAGACAGAGAGAAAAAATGAATAGAGAAAAAGAGAGATTTTTTCATCTGCTGGTTCACTTCCCAAAGGGCCACAATGACCCTGGCAGGTCCAGGCTGAAGCCAGGAACCTGGAACTCCATTCCTAGTCTCCCATGTGGGTGTAGGAGCACAAACACGTGGGCCATCTGCTGCTGCTTTCTTAAGCACAGTAGTAGAGGCATGGATCGGAAGCAGAGCAGCCAAGACAACAACGGGCACTCAGATATGGGATGCTGGCATTATAACCAGTGATACAACTGACTGCATCACAGAGCCAGGCCAGAGAGAGTCTGTTTTGAGAACACTAATTCTTTCTTCTGTTTGGTCTATTCTGCTATTCATGCATTCTCTCACATTTTTTAGTTTCCTTAGTGTGATTTTCAGTTGCAGGATTTCTGTTTGATTTTTAAAAATTATTTCCTTCTCTATTAAGTTTCCTCGATTAGAGTATTAAATCATTGATTGATATTCTCTTGTTGACTTTCTCTAAAGCCATTTCAATAGTTTTTAATTCTATTTTAAATTCCTCAAGCAAGCATTTGAAAATGTTAACTCCTAGGTGGGTTGATTCTGGTACCTTATTTTTTTGTTGTTAGGTGAGATGATCGTTCCCTCAGAGTTGCTGATACTTGTTAGTGTATGAAATCATGAAAGATTAGGTACTTTTTCTTTTCCACAATCTGACTTTGTTTGTTTCTGTCCTTCCAAAAATCCTGAATAAGCTGCATATTTTCTCTGAGACCATGGGCACTTCTGCAGCTTCAGCTTTAGATGGTGCTTAAGTCCTGGTTTGCTGCAAGTACACTGCCACTGTGTCGTCACCACCTCAGTCTCAGAGGCCCTCCCGAGTCCAGATTTATCCTCAGTCTGCAGTTGACATGCTATTCAGTGAAATGAAGAAGTGCCTCCAAGAGGGGTAATCTGTCCCTAAAAGTCTCCCACTAGGGCCAGGGCAGGCACAGGATGCCTTGCTCAGTGCTAGATCAGATCAGGAAAAAACAGCCCTTCCAAACAAGCACAGCCCAAATGTGGGACAAAGCACACTGCTATGGTTTGCTGCTGAGATGGACACAAAATCTGAGGCCACTACAACCAACCACAGATTGATGATCCTTGGAATATGATTCCATTCATCGGGGGCCACAGGAATCCACTTAGTACAGGATAATTCCAGAGGCCATACCCTCAGGTACTGGCTTGGTTTCTATATCTCTTGCAATGCTGACTTTGCATAAATAACAATGATATTGATGTCTCTGTTGGGAGAAGTTTGACAGAGTGTATCACACAGCTGCTATCTTACTTTGCCTCCTGATCATTCACCATTAATTTTAAAGACTTATTTTATTTATTTGAAAGATGGAGTTACAGAGAGAGGTAGAGACAGAGAGAGGTCCTTCATCCACTGGTTCACTCCCCAGATGGCCTCAACGGCCAGAGCTGCACCAATCTGAAGCCATGAGCCAGGAGCTTTTTACGGGTCTTCCACATGGAAGCAGGGGCCCAAGGACTTGGGCCATCTTCTACTGTCTTCCCAGGCCACAGCAGAAAGGTGGACAGGAAGTGGAGCAGCCAGGACTAGAACCAGCATCCATGTGGTATGCCGGTGCCTCAGGCCAGGGCGTTAACCCACTGCGCCACAGCGCCAGCCCTGATCATTCGCTATTTTGTTCATTGTTCATTTCAATACTAATTGGTTTATTGATTCTTCCACCCTTACTTGCTTGCTTCTGTCCTTCCTTCTTTTTCTGTCCCTCTTCCTCCCTCTCTCCCTGTTTTATTTTCCATTCTGCTGTAAATAATGGTGAGCCTTAGGTGGTAATAAGTTCTTTAGAAGTGAATATCAAATCAAAAGTCTGGTTAACCACAGGCCTACTAGACAATATCATAAGAATGAGCAGTAATCCCTTCACACATTTCCAAGTCTTGAATGGATTTTTTCCAACACAAATCAAAGTTACTGTTTCTCACAATGATAATAACAAAAACTCAAGAAAGGGTAGTAACACTTTAGTCCCCAGTCATTAATCGTTATAAATGAGTCCGTGTTGCCAGCGTATTGAATAAATGTTTCCTCAACCCTACATGACAAGAATGATTATATTAATATTCACTCTGCCGTCTCCCTACAAAGCACGGAAGGACTGATTCATTTCTTGAATATTTCCCTGACACATTGGTTCTCCGTAGTTCCCAGCTCAGAGGTTTGTGATGTGGGCACAAGTGGTGATACACCCTGTTCATGCATTCAGTTCTGTCTGCGTGGGGTCCAGGTGACCAGATATTTTGCTTGTTTTGTTCTTGACATTTATTTATTAATTCAACAAGTACGGAGCATTTTCATGTCATTATCAAGTATTCTGTCTGACAATAAGGAGGAAGCAGTGAAAATGACCCCCATATTGCTCTCAGGGGTTGTGGAGTTGTGACCACAATGAACACTTCGTAAATACAATAGGATGAATGCAAACACAGAAGTAACTGCAGTTCGTTATGCAAGCAGAGGGAGACGGGCAACCAGTTTGTGCTCCACTTGGCATTGAGGGTTGAAAGTCAGATGGATTTCTTGGCAAAATGCTTAGAAGCTGAGACCTACAGGACTGAATAAAAGCTGGGACAGGTGAGCCTGTACCTGGCAAGGGGACAGAATTTGCCTGGTCCTTAATAATTTGTTAAGCTTTATAATATATATATATATATATATATATTTGACATATATATATATTTGACATAAATATATATATTTGACAGGCAGAGTTAGTGAGAGAGAGAGAGGAGAGAAAGGTCTTCCTTCCATTGGTTCACCCCCCAAATGGCCACTATGTCCGGTGCACTGTGCCGATCCGAAGCCAGGAGCCAGGTACCTCCTCCTGGTCTCCCATGCAGGTGCAGGGCCCAAGCACTTGGGCCATCCTCCACTGCACTCCCGGGCCACAGCAGAGAGCTGGCCTGGAAGGGGGGAAACCGGGACAGAATCCGGCGCCCTGACCTGGACTAGAACCCGGTGTGCCGGCGCCGCAGGCAGAGGATTAGCCTAGTGAGCTGTAGCACTGGCCTTTATATATTTTTTAAAAAAAGCAAAATCACCTAGTACACTTGTACCATCCTTAAAATTAAAGTGTGAGCACCAGTTTCTGTCCCTGTGAATATGCTAACTCTGTTATCTTCAGGATTTTCTTTCTCTGCAAAGTTATTTCTAGCTAATTATCCTCACCAAGAACATAATCTGTCAGCCTGTCTTGCTAATGTTGCTCACAATTGGGGGCTGCTTCAGTGAGGAGAACCTGATTTAATAGGGAAAATTAAATACTTAGAGGAGTTGATTACTTGGGGATTCTCTTCCAAGGTGAAAAATGTCATCTATCTTAGCCAAAAAAAATTTAATTAAGCCTCTGCCTCAGTTGGATGAGGAGAAAGGAGTCACTTACGCACAACCCTTAGTGGCCCCAAAGCTGTGAATAGCTTGGATGTGTTTGGTCTTCTGAAGTTTGAGAGGCAGATGGTGATGTGATAGAGGGCCACAGGAAAGGAAGATCCATTTTATGAGACGCTCAGAGAGAAGGCTCCCATCAGTTGGTTCATTCTTCAAACACCTGAAATGGCAAGTAATTACCTGTGGCTCAGCCAAGGCCAGATCTGGAAGCCACCAGTATAAATCAGGTCTTCCATGACAGGAACTTGACTATCTGAACCAACACTGCTGACTCCCAGGGTCTGAATTAGCAGGGAGTTGGAATCAGGAGCTGGGGCTGGCATTTGAGCCCAGGAACTAAGATGTGGGACAGGGACATCTTACCTGCTGGGATAAACATCTGCTCCTAGTAAGTTTTAAAATATTTTTAAATAATATATAGTGTCATTTGTAAAGGACCACAGGAATGATCAGTGCCCCCAAGTTTGAATTCAGATCAAAATCTAATCACTGTCACAAGTAACAAGAATCCAAAATAGCATTTCCTTGCTACACAGGTTGGAAAACTATTGCTACACAGACGAACTCGTGACTATCAAATATACGCAAACTACATTTCTACCCAGTGTGAGAGAAAAAGGGAAGATTAGCTTGTCCAAGTGTTGATATAAATGCCATCAGTAACTCTGGCTATATTGAGAAAGAATTTTAACACCCCTGCAATGAAACACAAACATTAACAAATAGTCTTCTTCCCAGAAAATAGCTAATGTCTTCCTAGAAAAAAGACGCATATCAGTTCCAAATTGTTCTTCAGGTGGGTGAGAGTGAGCCACTATTATTTATACTTGTTTACAGTGTTTGATTTGTTATCCATCTTGGGGCTGGAATTGTGAGCTTGAAAATAATCAACATTTCCCACCACCTGCAGAACATCATCTGCAGTTCGAGCTCATTTCCTCAGTTTCCTGCAGAGATCCATCTGTTTTATGCACCTTATTTCTTGACACGTGATTAAAGCTGCTCCTGCCACCTGAGCTGCATACATAGCTGCTGCTGTTGAATGCCACAGCCAGCCGTGCGGGAAGGGCTTTTACAGTAGTAGAAGCTAGGTGTACAGAGACACTTGTAACACTCACACAACACGCACTTGAGAAAAAGAACTCCAGCTGCACATTTCTAATAATTTAAATTGCATTGAGAGGATAGCGATTATAGAGGAAGACTTCCAAACAAAATAATGACCTGCACATTTATAGTCTTTAACATTGACCTGCCTACCTGGAAGACTGAAATTTCCATGTGAATCTTGATACAAATCACGAGAACAACTATGTTACACACTTAGAATGGAAATGCAAAACTTGTTACATGTATTTATTTTATTTTATTTTATTTTTTTTGACAGGCAGAGTAGACAGTGAGAGAGACAGAAAGGTCTTCCTTTGCCATTGGTTCACCCTCTAATGGCACATCGCGCTGATCCGAAGCCAGGAGCCAGGTGCTTCTCCTGGTCTCCCATGGGGTGCAGGGCCCAAGCACTTGGGCCATCCTCCACTGCCTTCCCCAGCCACAGCAGAGAGCTGGCCTGGAAGAGGGGCAACCGGGACAGAATCTGGCGCCCTGACCGGGACTAGAACCCAGTGTGCCGGCGCCGCAAGCCGGAGGATTAGCCTATTCAGCCACAGCGCTGGCCATGTTATGTGTATTTTACCACAATTAAAAAGAATAGATTCTGCCCCTTAAAAGAAAAAGTGTACTATCATATAACATTGCATTGAGCTTGTTCTGTTTCATAAATAATCATGTAGATTAATACTTTACATTACTAGAAATGGTATTTTAAGAAGCTATTTTATAAATTATTCAGTAAAGTATATGTAGCTGTTGCAAAAAAGACCAATATTTACTAGTTACTTTTGTAGATTTGGATGTCCAACTAAAATTGGCCTAAAATAAGGTAAATTTTTTGTTTCAATGAATATTTCTGGTATACATCCTAAAAACAGATTAAGACTTTCTTATATAGCATCACATATAAAACTAAAGCCCATGTGTTTCCCCAATCCTTTTCTCGTCCTTCAGTCCTTTGAAAATCTTATTGATATTTTGTCTTCTTAAACTATAAATAGAATCATACTATAAATGTCCCAGTTATATTTTTCACTCAATATTTTGGCTTGGGAATTAACCTGTATTAATAATTACAATATGCACTGATTAATTTTTCAAATATTTTATAAAATTTAATTGTATGGCCATAGTTCAATTTTTTTCTATTGTTTCTGGATGGTTTTTTAGATTTTTTATGTATGATAACAATAGTTTAAATGCATTTATTATTTTTTTTTTGACAGGCAGAGTTAGACAGGGAGAGAGACAGAGAGACAGAGAGAAAGGTCTTCCTTCTGTTGGTTCACTCCCCAAACGGCTACCACAGCCGGCGCTGCGCCAATCCAAAGTCAGGAGCCAGGTGCTTTTTCCTGGTCTCCCATGTGGGTGCAGGGGCCCAAGCATTTGGGCCATCCTCCACTGTCTTCCCGGGCCACAGCCTAGAGCTGGACTGGAAGAGGAGCAACTGGGACTAGAACCCGGTGCCCATGGGGGACACTGGTGCTGTTGGCAGAGATTAACCAAGTGAGCCACGGCACCGGCCCCATGTAGATATTCTTTATATAGCTGAGTATTAATGTTTGACAGATATATGTCTTAGAAATACCTTTTTGTCTTCTGTAACAAAATGTTTCCCATGATTTATGGTGTCTTGATAAAGAAGATGACTTAATTTTAGTAGAATCATATGTGTCCATTTTTCTATTAAAATGTGCTAGTTTTATGCCGTCTTTAAAAAATAATGGAAATATTATTCTGTCTTCTATGTATTTGGAAGTTCTACCTTCCCACTAGAACTTTAATCCTTTTGGAATTGACTTTTGCAGAGATAAAGACAGAGCAAATTTCATTATTCTCAGAGATATCTAATGCCAGCTCTAATGAAAATTAATTTTGCATATGTAAATATTTTGTTTTAAACTTATAAAATTGTTTCACTGTTCTCATTGTCTATGCCTATACCAAATCTACCATGGGTCACGATTTCTCTTAAGTCAATTCTCTCTACATCATTCCTCTTCCTAAAGAATGTCTTGGCTATTCTTGGATCTTGACTCTTGCATATGAAGATTTCACTCAGCTGCACAGTTGAACTTACAACAAACACAGAAACTAATTGTTAGCATTTTTATTGCAAATATAATTATTTCATAAATCTTTGCATACCTAGTCTTGGTTCCTGTTTGGCTCCTATTCCCCCATAATTTTGCTAATTTTGGTAAATATCACCATCATTTGCCCAGGTAAATATTTAGTTCAAAATCTTCACAATAATTTTTTTGTCTCACATTTTCTTGACATGTTCAATCTAAAACATTAGTAAATCTTGCTGGCTCTGTCTTCAAATTTATCTCAGCAATGATCAACATGGATTTTGCTTTAAGCTTTTAAAACCAGGTGACCATGGATTTCTTTTTTTTTTTTTAACTTTTATTTAATGAATATAAATTTCCAAAGTACAGCTTATGGATTACAATGGCTTTTCCCCCATAACTTCCCTCCCACCTGCAACCCTCCCCTTTCCCTCTCCCTCCCCACTTCCATTCACATCAAGATTCATTTTCAATTCTCTTTATATACAGAAGATCAGTTTAACATATATTAAGTAAAGATTTCCATGGATTTCTATAACAGTTAAGATAAAACACAAAATCCACACATAAAATGGTGTAGAAGTAACTACAATATCTGGTCCCTAAATTTCTGTTTTATATAATTTCTGCCTTTTGTGTTTGTTCATTTTATTCCAACATAATTAACATGTCAGATTTTTTTTCTGACTCATGGGTTAATATTTGATAGCCACCCAAACTGGGGTGTTCTCTCTACTAATCTTATATCACTCTAGTATTTGCTCAAATATTACTCTCTCAGAAGCTCTTATTGAAACTTTTATTTAAATATATAGACCTGTTCTTTTATGTGGATTTCAGACTGTAAATGGATAACATGAAAAGGAGTTAGAATACAGCTATATACATGGTTAAGAAATTGGTTATGTTCTGGGAGAAATTAGTCTTAATTTTTTTTACTGGTCATTTCCCAGCTTTATGAATCTCTGATCAGAACTCCAGCCATGCAAGGAATTGGGTTCTCATGAAGCAAATTACTGAAGATTACTGATAGGGTAGGGATATTGGGTCAATAGCACAGATGGCAGAGGGCACTTTCTAACGTACTCACGTCAGTATAACTAAACTGCTTCATTTTGAGGATGCTGTTATTCCCAAGGATGGGGACATGTCTCCGTATTATGTTCCATATATGCCCCAATGTTTAAAGCATACTGTTCAATCAGCTGTATTTGCAACAGAATGCAATATAGTAATTTTTATATACTTGATCTCAGGATGTGAATAGATGATAAGTTCTCAGTAATCACATAGAGCATGTTCATAACACCGTAATCCAAAGACAATATTTAAAAGGCACTAGCTTATCAATTGCTTTTCCATGAAAATGAAAGTTAGAAATTTCTAATTTGCCAGAATTTCTAATCCCATTACCTACATATATGATTATATACATTGTATAACACATTAACATGGGAATTAGATTCTTAATTTTCTACTTATGATATCCAGCAAGTGAAAATCTATATAGTATAGCCATTTACTGTAGTATAGATGCTCTAAACCTGCAAAATTATTAAAATCCATTAAACTTAGTGACTCCAGAGGAACATTGCAGTGTGTAATGTATGAACACAACAAAATTATTTGCAAAATGAATCAACAGTAATTGTCTTATGCCATCAAAGTATATTTTATGTATTACCTTTTATATGTGCTTATGATTACCATAGAAATCACCTTAAAATGTCATAATGCTGTAAAAAAATAAAATCTCTTTATGAAATACTTATATGTATTTGCATTCATTCCTTTTAAAATGTTTCTGACATAATTTTTTTTAAAGATTTATTTATTTGAAAGGTTGAGTTACAATCAGGTAGAGGGAAAGACAGACAGAAAGGTCTTCCATCTGCTGGTTCACTCCCCAAATGGCTGCAAAGGCCGGGCTCGTCCGATCCAAAGCCAGGAGTCAGGTGTGTCTTCTGGGTCTCCCAGGCAGGTGCAGAGGCCCAAGCACTTGGGCCATCTTCTACTGCTTATTCAGGCCATAGCAGGGAGCTGGATCAGAAGTGGAGCAGCCAGGACATGAATCGGTACCCACGTGGAATGCTAATGCTGCAGGCAGAGTCTTAGACCACTACACCACAGCACCAGCCCCAACATAAAATTTTAAGGAAGCAAAGTATAGTATGTTGACATGTAAGTTGGACAAGACTACTTTTCTGCTCAATGTTCCTTCTCTTCTAGAGCATGACAAATCTCTTACTATGACATAGAGAACTCTACTGATGAACCTGTGACTCCATCCCATTAGTTCTCTGACTTCAACTCCCCCTGTTCTTCCCTTTCTCATGCTTTTGCCTCTTTGTATATCTGAGTGAAGCCAGGAACATTCTAGAATTAACATGTTTTCTATCTGGAATATTTTTCCCACATATTGGCATGAATTAATGGATAACTACCTTATTAATTCAAAGGTCACTTTCTCAATAAGACCTTTAAAGATTCTTGTTGTATTTATTTATTTTTAACTTTTATTTAATAAATATAAATTTCCTAAGTACAACTTTTGAATTATAGCGGCTTTTCCCCCCCATAACCTCCCTCCCACCTGCAACCATCCCATCTCCTGCTCCCTCTCCTATCCCATTCTTCATCAAGATTCATTTTCAATTATCTTTATATACAGAAGATCAACTTAGTATATACTAAGTAAAGATTTCAACAGACTGCACCCACAAAGACACACAAAGTATGGAGTACTTTTTGGGTAGTAGCTTTACCATTAATTCGCATAGTACAACACATTAAGGACAGAGGTTCTACATGGGGATTAAGTGCACTGTGACTCCCGTTGTTGATTTAGCGATTGACACTCTTTTTTATGATGTCAGTTATCACCCGAGCCTCTTGTGAGCCGCTGCCAAAGCTATGGAAGCCTCTTGAGTTTGCCAACTCTGATCTTATTTAGACAAGGCCGTAATCAAAGTGGAAGTTCTCTATTCCCTTCAGAGAAGGGTACCACCTTCTTTGGCCCGTTCTTTCCACTGGGATCTCACAGAGATCATTCATTTAGGTCATGTTTTTGCCACAATATCTTGGCTTTCCATGCCTGCGAAACTCTCATGGGCTTTTCAGCCAGATCCGAATGCCTTAAGGGCTGATTCTGAGGCCAGAGTGCTGTTTAGGGCATTTGCCATTCTATGAGTCTGCTGTGTATCCTGCTTTTCATGTAGGATCATTCTCTCCTTTTTAATTATATCAATTATTATTTGCAGACACTGGTCTTATTTATGTAATCCCTTTGACACTTAATCCTATTTTTGATCAATTATCAACTTAAACCAATCACTTTAACAAGTAAGATGGCATTGGTAATGCCACCTTGATGGGATTGAATTGAAATCCCCTGGCACATTTCTAGCTCTACCATTAGGGATAAGTCCAAGTGAGCATGTGCCGAACTGTACATCTCTTCCCTCTCAGCCCTTGTCCTGACTTTCGAGGAACAACTTACTATTTTATTCCTTTTAGTATTTTTTTATTCTACTTAATGCCATTGGTTGGACTCTTTAATTAACACACAATTATTAGTCATTTAAATTTAACTGAAAAGTGACCCCTGTTAAATATAAGAGTGGGAATAAGAGAGGTTCTTGTTGTATTTGAAAACCTAATCTTCCATCCCTTGATTTTGTTTTCCTCCTTACCATTATCTCTTGCTAACTTTACCACTGCTTTGCTTATTATCCCTTGTTTTCCCCACTAGAATGCAAGAACATAAGCTCCAAAAATTAACTATTGCTTTGTTCACCATGGCCTTCATACTGCCTCAGTGAATATCTCTCATACAGTAGGTGCTCAAATAGAAGAGCAGACTGTCAAGCAGACATGTACCCAGAGATTGGATCCTGAAGCATGTTGGGGCTGGGGGAAGGATGAGTTTAAGTGCAGGTAGTCACTAGGAACATAATGTTAGAGACCCATCAATCCAAACAAATTGCCTAATGTTTTTAAAGTGATTGCACTTGTATAGGGCGGAGACTATAAATGCGTGACCATTTTGATTTACTTGCTTAAATTAGTGCTTGCCTTTGTGAACACCGTTTAATGTGAACAAGAAGTTTATGAGCCTTTACAGAGGTCAGGCTAGAATGCTGTTCCATCATGAGCTAAAGAAAGATGTCAGTTCTTGATAGGGATGTGTTGTTTAAAAAAAGATAAAAGTGGGAAGTACCGTCAGACAAGAGTTATATGTCAGATGCTGAATGAAACAGAAAAGAGATCAGAACTAAACCTAACTTAATTAATGGGCCTTTAATTAGGTAAAGGTAAATCTGCAGATCTGAATGTAAATGAAAATGAGTTTGTCATCAGACTCTCTTCAGGTAGTGACAGAATTACTGAAGTATGCAGTGGCTTCTTTGCTATATCAGGGGAGCTAAAGGAACAGAGAAATAAACAGGCTCAAATGCTTATCCATTAGGGTGCACCATAACTGAACTTGTTTTAGTTGATTAAACAGCAAAGTATTTTTTTCTTTTCTTTTTACTTTCATTTTTCCTTTTTATCTTTTTTTTATTTTGAGAGAACATTTTTAACTTACATTATAGTCAAAGGCTTAATGATCCCCTAAATAAGGAATTCAGCAAATAAAAAGCAGGAATATAGGCAGGGGCTAACCAACCAACAAATGAAAAGATGTTCACCTTCACTCATATCAAGTAAATATTAAGATACTCACAGTAGGGGCCAGCACTGTGGTATAGCAGGTTAAGCTTCTGCCTGTGAGGCCAGCAACCCATATGGATGCAGGTTTCAGACCTGACTACTCCACTTCTGATCCAGCTCCCTGCTAATGCGCCTAAGAAAGCAGCAGAAGATGGCCCAAGCTCTTGGGACTCTGGACCCACGTGGAAGATCTGGAAGAAACTCTGAGTTTCTGGCTTCAGCCTGGCCCAACCCCAGCCATTGCAGCCATTTGGAGAGTTAACCAGTGTCGCTCCCCCTCTTCATGGAGGAACGACACTAAACCCTGCCTAGGTTTCCTATCCGAGTCACGGCACCATTATGTCGCTCCCCCTCTTCATGGAGGAACGACACTAAACCCTGCCTAGGCTTCATATCTGAGTCACGGCACCATTATGTCGCTCCCCCTCTTCATGGAGGAATGACACTAAACCCTGCCTAGGTTTCCTATCCGAGTCACGGCACCATTATGTCGCTCCCCGTCTTCGTGGAGGAACAACACAGGACCCTGCACTGTTCTTTTGTCTGCTCGGCCCTTCCCGGGTTTGCTGCTGGTTCTTCCCCGGGTTGGCTACCGTCCCTTCCACCTCCGTGGAAGGGCGGTTCACCCTGCCACTTTCCCCACTTCCGCGGGGGAGCGGCACACCACCGGCCGGCTCTCTCGGGGGCTGCACAGGTGTTCCTTCAGACAGATGTTCCTGGTGCATGTTGTCTCTCTCATCCTTTATAATCCTCTTCCACCAATCCCAACTCTGCTACCCACACGCCGAGTATGCTGCTCTCCTCCAATCAGGAGCAGGCCCTGCTGTTTATTGGTTGAACTGGAGGCAGCTGTGTAGAAGCTGTTTCCTCCTCTCCCAGCGCCATATTGTGGGAGAGCAGATGCATAGAATAAGTCTTAATTCGAGTAACAGTCTAGTCTGAGTTGCTCCCTACAAACCAGCAGATGGAATCTCTCTCTCTCTCCCCCTACCTCCTTCTCCTTCCTCTGCCTCTCTCTTTCTAACTCCTTCTTTCAAATAAATAAAAAATAGTCACAGATAATTGAAACTATAGTGTGCGTGTATACATATAAGTATATAAACAATTTGACAAATATGTAAAATAGGATTTGCAGACATTTCTTTCTTTTTTGTTTTTGTGTTTTTGAGCTTCCATGCATAAGGGAGAACATGCATATTTGTCTTTCTGTGTTCACCTTATTTCACTTAACATGATGTCCCTCACTTGTAACCATTTTGATGCAAATCATAGAATCCAATTCCTTTTTATAGCTAAATAATAGTGCATTGTGTATGTATACACCAACATACTCTAATAAAGAGGCCTGTGGCTACAGATGAAGGGAAAGTGAAGCTTAGAGGAGGGAAGTGACTGGTTCAGGGTCTCTCTGCAATGGTTGTGGCAGAGCCAGAAGTGTTGCCACAGGAATCTTCAGCATCGTCTAGATCAAGTATTTCATTCTGTTTATGTTTCATTAATTCATTATTCTACTCAGGGTGTTTTTTTGTTTGTTTGAAGACATGCTATGTACCAATCCCTGTGTTTTCACCTTTTAATGTGAAGAGACATATAAAAAAGTAATCACAGGTCAGATGGAGAAAGACTGCTAGAAAAGTCCCCAAGGACTTCTAACCGTTCATAGAAATACGTCTTCTGAAAGGTACACGTGGAGTACTTTTCGCACCCAAATAAACTCCTCTTTTAATTCCATATTTCCACAGCTGTTTGAAAAGCAGGAAATGGAGATGGGGAGCCACCAGTTTGGGGGTGAGCAACAGCAAAGGAAAGGTAGCACCAGAGTTGAGCTCTGGAGGAGTGCGCTCCAGGATGTCTGAGGAAAGACAGCTCTGGGGAGAGGAAATGACAAGTGCAAAGGCCCCCGAGGGTGCCTACTAAAATGCTTGAGGGGTGCCAGGAGTCAGGGTGGCTGTGGCCAAGCGATCCCAGATGGAGTAGGGGAGTATGAGGGATTAGAGGTGGGGAGGGGCAGATGATGTAAGATAAGACCTGTTGCCCTGTGAGGTCTTTGAGCCTAGTATTGGAATGTGGCTTCTCTCTGTAAAGGCTCACGCTGGCTTTTGTGCTGAGAGGTCATGTATAGATACAGGGGAAGGGGGAATCAGGGAAAGGATTGGAAGTCGTGGTGGCCATGGGGCGAGAGGTGGTGCTGGGCTTGATCAGAGTAGTGGGGATGGGGTTGAAGGAACGAGTACTCAGATTCTGAACACAGGAGTTACTACTTATCAGCTTCACCTTCCGTGGTTTCAGTTACCCACAGTCAGCTGTGGTTCCTCCTGGAGGGGACAATTCTACAAGTTTTAAATTGTGCACCATTCTAAGTAGTATGACAAAGTCCCACACAGTCCCACTCTGTCCTGCTGGCGATCCCTTTTGCAAAGTATCCACATTGTATATGCTACCTGTCTGTTGCCTACTTAGCAGCTGTCTCAGCTGTCAGATCGACTGTTCAGTATTGGTTTGCTTGTGTTCAAGCAACCCTTATTCTACCTAATAAAGACCCAAGTATGAGAGTAGGGACACTAGCAGTTTTATTACATTACGTTGTTATAATTGTTCTATTGTATGTGTGCATTTCAAAATGTTTGCTCAAATTCATGCTTGATTTTTGTCACCAGTACTTCATGTATTAGGATGACACTGCACTGTTATCCATCAGCACACCTCCTCTGGCTTCACTGTTGGTTGTATTAGCACCCATTTATCAGTGTAGTTAACACTTATAAAATAATACACTCATTCTACCATCAGTCTTTCATGAGGTGAAATGTTTTCATAAAGATGATATTTATATTACAATCATAAAGATAGTTCAATTGATTTATTATATATACTTATTTTATATATTTATTTGAGAGGCAGACCTGTAGACAGAGAAAAGGAGAGACAGAGAGATCTTCCATCCGCTGGTTTACTCCTAAAATGGCCACAAAGGCCAGATTTGGGCTGATCTGAAGCAAGGAGCCAGGAGCTTCTTCTGGGTCTCCCCAGTGGGTACAGGGGCCCGAGCACGTGGGCCATCCTCCACTGCCTCCCCCACCCCAGGCCTAAGCAGAGAGCTGGATTGGAAGAGGAGCAGCTGGGACATGAACCTGCACCCGTAGTGGATACTCGTGCCACAGGTGGAGGATAAGCTTACCATACCACAGCACTGGCCTCTTAAATACAGTTTTCATTGTAGATGTTCTTAGTGATGTTAAATTATGTGCTTTGACCACAGGGGTTTTTGGGCATCCCTAAGTCTCCAATAGCTCGCTTGCTTCTGGTGTGAAGATACGTTCCTGGCTCCTCCTCCGTCTTCCAGATTTTCAGCCCTGGAATCAGACATTTCTTCAGGGATTGTATTTTTCTCTTGATGGAAAGTGGCATTTACCGATGATGTTCTCGTGCTAGAGACTGGTTCTTGTTTGGAGCTCTTGTCAGTGTACAGAGTTAGAAAATATGTCTTGTTTTTATAAAAGTTGACATTATCTTGGGCTCACAGTGATGATTCTAATTAAAACACATAAGTATATTGAGCTTTTATTAAGCCTTACCTATCCTATTTAACCTTATCTATTTTCTTCTGTTGAGCTGAAAGTTTCAGAGTACAAAATACCAAGATAATTACTTACTTGCTTTATCCCTCGCGTACAGAGTGTTTCCATCTCGGAGAACGCAGTGTCTAATTTGCCTGAAAGGTCAGGGTGAAAGGAACATTTGTTGACAAGATGAGGATGCATATTCCGATTAGAGCAACAGCATGTTCAGAAGACCTCGCAGCTCATTCAGGAAACAGCAAATGCTCTTCCCCGGAAGAAATGACAGTTTCCAAAGTCGGGAATCAGAACACAATGGGCCTTGTGGTCAGTGCTTCGGATGACACAGCAACAGCTGGACACACAGCCCAGTTTTTATTTTATTTTCAAGAGGTATCTTGCGTGTGGTTTGCATTAAAAATGTTGCTTTTCTACTTTGCCTTCATTGGCAGATCACAGGTCTGAGCCAAGGACAGGACTTGCTTTACGGACTCTTGTCCTGATTCGGGGCATCAGCCCTGAAGGGGAGAGGGCAACGCTGGGATGCAGAGTGCACCCTCTTTCTAGGCAACCTTGAAACTACCGTGACCCAGGAGCTCCTGTTGGAGCCTCTCCCCCAGGCTGGGCTAGCCACAGGTACACCACAGCAGTTTGCATTTGTGAATTTCAGACAGGAAGTGTCCGTTCTTTACACAATACATCCGCTTAATAGAATTTAACTTGTTGGAAGGCCCATCAACGTTGAGTTCAGATCAGGAAGTAGTCATGCCTCGCAGGCTGTCAGTTTGTCGCAGCCCCAGCACCGTGTTGAAGCCCTCTCTCCGCATCCCCTATAGCAGCGGTACTAAAGGACTGTGGATAACGTCCCTCCGTCAGCACGGAGTCCACAGCTTTCTCTTCTCCAGAGGATTAGCAGAGACAAGCGGTGTGGAACGGTGTTCTGAGACAGAAGCCTTATGGTGGGAAATTTGGTTCTCCACAGATGGGTCGGTCGGGATTTTCGCCTTGAGTTCAGCTCCAGAGTGATACTGTTAGCCTGTCTTCCAGCGCCCGATGGCGCCAGGATACAGCGCCGCATCGTCGAGTCTGCCCACCAGGCGGGCAGACATTGCAGTCCTGAGCAGAAGCCCGCGGGTCCTCACAGAGGTGGCCACAGCGGTAGGGACCTGAGGGCCGGAGCCCTGAGCTGAGGGCCGGGGTCCTGAGGGCCGGGGTCCCTGAGAGCCGGGGTTCCTGAGGGCCGGGGTCCCTGAGAGCCGGGGTGCCTGAGGGCCGGAGCCCTGAGCTGAGGGCCGGGGTCCCTGAGGGCCGGGGTCCCTGAGCTGAGAGCCGGGTTCCTGAGGCCGGGGTCCCTGAGGGCCGGGGTCCTGAGGGCCCTGAGCTGAGGGCCGGGGTCCTGAGGGCCGGGGTCCCTGAGCTGAGGACCGGGGTCCCTGAGGGCCGGGGTCCCTGAGGGCTGGGGTTCCTGAGGGCCGGGGTCCTGAGGGCTGGGGTCCCTGAGGGCCGGGGTTCCTGAGCTGAGAGCCGGGGTTCCTGAGGGCCGGGGTCCCTGAGGGCAGGGGTCCCTGAGGGCCGGGGTTCCTGAGGGCCAGAGTTCCTGAGGGCCCTGAGCTGAGGGCTGGGGTCCCTGAGGGCCGGGGTCCCTGAGCTGAGGGTGGGGGTTCCTGAGGGCTGGGGTCCCTGAGCTGAGGGCTGGGGTCCCTGAGCTGAGGGCGGGGGTTCCTGAGGGCCGGGGTCCCTGAGGGCCGGGGTCCCTGAGCTGAGGGCCGGGGTCCCTGAGGGCCGGGGTCCCTGAGGGCTGGGGTCCCTGAGCTGAGGGCCGGGGTCCCTGAGGGCCGGGGTCCCTGAGGGCTGGGGTTCCTGAGGGCCGGGGTCCTGAGGGCTGGGGTCCCTGAGGGCCGGGGTTCCTGAGCTGAGAGCCGGGGTTCCTGAGGGCCGGGGTCCCTGAGGGCAGGGGTCCCTGAGGGCCGGGGTTCCTGAGGGCCAGAGTTCCTGAGGGCCCTGAGCTGAGGGCTGGGGTCCCTGAGGGCCGGGGTCCCTGAGGGCTGGGGTCCCTGAGCTGAGGGCGGGGGTTCCTGAGGGCCGGGGTCCCTGAGGGCTGGGGTCCCTGAGCTGAGGGTGGGGGTTCCTGAGGGCTGGGGTCCCTGAGCTGAGGGCTGGGGTCCCTGAGCTGAGGGCGGGGGTTCCTGAGGGCCGGGGTCCCTGAGGGCCGGGGTCCCTGAGCTGAGGGCCGGGGTCCCTGAGGGCCGGGGTCCCTGAGGGCTGGGGTCCCTGAGCTGAGGGCCGGGGTCCCTGAGGGCCGGGGTCCTGAGCTGAGGGCCGGGGTCCCTGAGGGCCGGGGCCGTGGTAACAAGAGAGACAGCGGTGTGGACGGAAGATGGCGTTCATCTCCACAACACCAAGCGTAGGAAGGACCATGTTTTCTCAGTTCATTTTAGGCACTTGTGACTAAGCTGGTCTGGAAATGTTTTCCTGAAAAGCTGTACAGGCCGGCGCCGCGGCTCACTAGGCTAATCCTCCGCCTTGCGGCGCCGGCACACAGGGTTCTAGTCCCGGTCGGGTAGCCGGATTCTGTCCTGGTTGCCCCTCTTCCAGGCCAGCTCTCTGCTGTGGCCCGGGAGTGCAGTGGAGGATGGCCCAGGTGCTTGGGCCCTGCACCCCATGGGAGACCAGGAGAAGCACCTGGCTCCTGCCATCGGATCAGCGCGGTGCGCTGGCTGCAGCGCACTGGCTGCTGGCTGCAGCGCACTGGCCGCGGCGCGCTGGCTGCGGCGGCCATTGGAAAAAAAAAAAAAAGCTGTACAGAGCAGCTTACAAGTTGCTGCCTTTCTTTATAATTTTTTTTAAAGCCAATAGTGCCAAAGCTTTCCCTCATTTACAATGTTAATGAGCCTTCACCTCAGGGTTTTAGGAAAAAGAGCATCACAGTTGCCAGCCACTTAGACAGTTTCAGAGGGTGAATTATATAGATCGTTTGTATGATAAAGCAAATGTATTATTATTTTGTATTGCAGTAAGTTTCTTGTTGGTGAGCTAGATTTTGGTGTGTCTGAGAGAAAATATAAAAGTTGATAGTCTGAAATGGCTATCAGTATTTTGGTAATTAGGAAACATAACTTTTCAGTGATTCATTTTATTAATAATTGAAATAGCTTAATGGTTAACTATGGGGATAAATCATATTGCTTACCTTTGAGAATTTAAATATAAATTCTGTGACATGCTCTTTTAGTTAAATGCTAATTGAACATGTAAGTGTAAATCTACACGTGGTACTTCATCTGAAAGCTTTGAAATATATTCAGTAAATCATATTTGTTGCATGGCTGAAGTCACTCAGGAAGTTAAGTATATTGTATATTTTTTATAGTTTTTGAAGTTTTTATTTCATCCTATTTCTTTTTTTATTTTTTATTTAGTAAGTATAAATTTTCAAAGTACAGTTAACGGATTACAGTGGCTCCCCCCCCCCCATAATTTCCCTCCCACTCACACCCCTCCCATCTCCTGCTCCCTCTCCCATTCCATTCACATCAGGATTCATTTTCAATTATCTTTATATACAGAAGATCAATTCAGTATATATTAAGTAAAGATTTCATCAGTTTGCACTCACACAGAAACACAAAGTGTAAAATACTGTTTCAGTACTAGTTATAGCATTACTTCACATTGGACAACACTCTAAGGACAGATCCCACATGAGAAGTAAGTACACAGTGACTCCTGTTATTGACTTAACAATTTGACACTCTTGTTTATGGCATCAGTAATCTCCCTAGGCTCTAGTCATGAGTTGCCAAGGCTATGGAAGCCTTTTGAGTTCGCCAACTTCGATCTCATTCCGACAGGGTCATAGTCAAAGTGGAAGTTCTCTCCTCCCTTCAGAGGAAGGTACCTCCTTCTTTGATGATGATCCCATTCTTTCCACTGGGATCTCACTCGCTGAGATTTTCCATTTAGGTCTTCCTTTTTTTTCTTTTCTTTTCTTTTTTTTTTTTTTTTTCCCCAGGGTGTCTTGGCTTTCCATGCCTAAAATACTCTCATGGGCTCTTCAGCCAGATCTGAATGCCTTAAGGGCTGATTCTGAGGCCAGATTGCTATTTAGGACATCTTCCATTCTATGAGTCTACTGTGTATCCCGCTTCCCATGATGGATTGTTCTTTCCCTTTTTGATTCTATCAGCTAGTATTAGCAGACACTAGTCTTGTTTGTGTGATCCCTTTGACTCTTAGACCTATCAGTGTGATCAATTGTGAACAGAAATTGATCACTGGGACTAGTGAGATGGCATTGGTACATGCCACCTTGATGGGATTGTATTGGGATCCCCTGGCATGATTCTAACTCCAGCATTTGGGGCAAGTCCGATTGAGCATGTCCCAAATTGTACATCTCCTCCCTCTCTTATTCCCACTCTTATATTTAACAGGGATCACTTTTCAGTTAAAATTTAAACACCTAAGAATAATTGTGTGTTAATCACAGAGATCAGCTCTTGTCCTGACTGTTGATGTACAATGTAATACTTTATCCATTTTAGTATTTTCTCTTTGTTTTGTTCTAGTACTATTGGTTGAACTCTGTGAACTCTATATTGTATATTTTTATATTAGAAATTACAGTGTTAAAATGGTCCGTTTTTTTCTGGAAGAAAAACATGGCAATGCATAATCAGATAAAATAATATGTTGTATAACTGAGAGAATACTTGTTATTGAAAACATCCATGAAGAGTTCTGCCTCATATCTCTAGAAAAAAAAATTGGGACACTTAAAAAAATAAAAAGAAAGAAATCATTTAATTTGCAACAAAATGGATGCAATTGGAAACCATTATATTTAATGAAATAAGTCAGTCCCAGAAAGATCAGGGAGAACTGTGGTGACTAATAGAGTATCTAAAAGTTAATCTATAGAAGTGAAATTGACTCTTTGAGATGCCCTGACTTTGAATAGTCCTTGGTTTGTTTTTTTTTTTTTTTTCATTATATTTGTTGAACTCTATTTAGTGTAGGGTTAATCTTACATGTATAAAATTAATCAAAACAGATCTTAGTTAAAAACAAGAATTGGAATAGGAGAGAGAAGAGGAAAAAGGATGGGAATGTGTGTGGGAGGGAGTTTAGGGTTGGTAGAATCACTGTGTTCCTAAATTTATATATATGAGATGTATGAAGTTTGTATACCTTAAATAAAAGATTTCTGGGGGGGAAACAGTTTAAAAAGTGGAATAATTAAAAAGAAGTTCACATTTTCAGAGTATCCAGGATGAGCATACAAGGACACATTTTGTTATGGAGATTGTAGGGTTTGCTTTTTCTTGAACATCAGAAAGAATTTCAATGCTTTCTGATTTGAAATTTTTAAAATATTGTTTGGCAAGGTCTCATGGATCAAAATATAGTTGTCGTTTCATTGCAGAATTGTTTATAAAAATTCATTCCTTGAAGAAATGTGGATCCTTTTTAATGATTAACATTTGTACTATGTTGCTTTTCAATGTATTAAAAGCATTTTTAAAAAAGAATTATGACCCTTAGCACTGTTGTACAGAAGGAATTCAGTGAAAATGCCAGTTAAAGTGTAGCTCGATTATTTCCTGACATTTGCAGATTAATTTGCATACTAATGATCCATTGTCATGGTCTTGTGTTCTGCCCACAGAGGACAAAGTGTGGACCATCGTGTCTCATGACTTGCAGATGCAGACAACTGTGGTAGGCTACAACCCAGAAAAGTACTCAGTGACACAACTCATCTACAGTGCCTCCATGGATCAGATCAGCGCCATCACCAGCAGTGCGGAGTACTGTGAGCAGTATGTCTCCTACTTCTGCAAGATGTCAAGATTGTTGAACACCCCAGGTAGGCTGAGAATGGAATGTTACTTTTAATTACTTTCTCAGCTGGTGCTTGGAATTGCCTAAACAATCCAACAGGTGTGGTTTATTAGCTTGTAGTCCAGTCTTCAATGTGCAGGCAGCTGTAAATAACTAAAATATAATCACTGGGCTGTTTTCTGGGAAATGAAGCTAAGAATGTATGTTTTATTTTAAAACATCACTTATTTTAAGTGTATAGGGTTTTGGAAGAACTTATATGCATATATGTGTGTGCTTAATGATCACTAGTTGCTTTGGGCACATTTATTACAGCTCCTTGTAAACTTTCAAGTATTTCCCTTTGAGTTCTTCAGTTGTCTTCAATGTAATGTATGCTGTCTATAGGTAAGTAGCATATGGAATAGCAACAGAATTTAGAGCTGTTTGTTGCCCACAGTCATTTAACAGCATCTATTTGCCAAAAAGAGCACAGCCTTGAATCCAGTCCTGGATTTTTGTTCATGATGGCCTAGTTTTTGCAGTGCTTCAGAATATGCGTGCATGTGTGTACACAATGCCCATACAATATCATATTAGAAGTGTAGAGAATGGATAGGTTCTAAAGAGTTCACTAGTATAGCTTTTTTTTTTTTCTTCCAAGAAACACCTATATGGCTGGTTATTCTTAATAGTACATTCAAGATGTTGACTGAAAACTACACCCCTGGGTCTATCATCCAGCATGTGGTTTGCATCCAAGAAACAAGTGTTTATAATTTTCAGTCTGTCATTTCCCATGTTTGTGGCTTTGGGGTAGTTAACTGAATTCTTTTTTCCTGATTTATCTTACTTGACAAACAAAAGTGTGCCTGTATATATATGTGTGTGTAGTTACATAGCGTACAAGTATTGAAATATGTGCACATTATGGCTAAATCAAGATACTTATTTTCCATAGTGGGATCACATTAAAATCTCTCCTAGCAATTATCAAGAATATAATGCAATGTTATTAACTATGGTCACTGGGTTGTACAATAGATATCTTGATATTAGGCTTCAGTTTCCAGTTTCTTCTGCCAGAGATCATATGCCTATTTCAGGGTAAATACGAGAATTTAATGAGGCAATATGTTAAGCACTTATAAGGCTTGATATATTAGAGACATAATAAAAAGTGTATCTATTTTTTGAAAAATTAACCAATTTTGAAAGTGCCATTGTGCCATATCAGAAACCAAGGGGATTTTTAATGCCCTAAATCAGTATTGAATCAGAGCCAGTTATAAGGACAGAAGAATTATAAGGAAACAGTATATTTTATGAAGATTTAAGTGCTTTTGTAGGTAAAGACCTGTGCTGGAATTATAGTGAATCCTATGGACTCCCAGAAAGGAAAGTCTATGAAACATACAAATGACCGATTCAGACATGAGCATTGCTGTTGTTTGGAGAGAGAGGAGATGATGATGGCTGAGCTGTTGAGGTAATGCTTCGTTTTTGAGGCAGAGAATACCAAGATGGTAAGCAATGGTCTGCCAGACAAGAAATAATAGGAATGATCTTTGGGCATCGTAAGAAGTAGTTTAGCAAAGGGGGGTGTTCATGTTGAAGTGCATCAACCATCACCATGGTCTTGAATTTTCAAGCGTACAAAGCCATGAGAAAACTAATTTCTGCCATTTAAACAACTCATTGATGATATTTTATTATGGAGGCCTGAGCAGATTAATACAGTGAATTCTCAGGTGATATTCGTTTTTCTGGTCTAGTGATACTCTTTGAAAACCACTGCTATGAGCAATGGAAACCTTGAAAGTCCCTACAGCCTATTTTATTTTCTATTCACTTTCAATTTTCATAGTCTTTTAAAAAAACTGGATCTTATTTCAAGTGCTAGGGAAAGTCAGCCAGGGACAATAGAAAATGAAGAGCAGTAGGAGCCATTCATGAATCTTATCATCTTGTGTTCACTCTGGTAAAGTGAATTCCCCCTCTTGAAGCTCTATTCACAGATTTCAGTTAATTAGTCTTGTGCCCTAGGGTGGGAATTGTGGGAGAGAGAATTGCTGACCAGGAAAATCTTCAGCTTTATTTTCTTGTTTCTACTATTAAACTCCAAAGTAAACTTCCACTCGTTGAATTTTACTCTGCTGGTTTAAGAACGTAATAAGATCCACTTACATTTTAGGCATCAGAGCAATTAAGGGGGAGGACAGAGAGTTTATCTTTAGGGATTCTGATCTAAAAACTTACCTCCTTACTCTTCCATCCTTATCTCTCTCAGTCACCAAGAAGTCTCACATATTTATTATTTTCCATCACAAAACATATAAAAGTTTGTTTTCCAACAATAAGTTAGTTACATTTTCTAATTTGAGATAAAGACACTTTACTTCAACTTCCCAATGTTGGTTTCAGGGGAAGGGCTACTAAACTGAAATTGAGTGAATTTTTAATCTGTGCAGTAAAAACATACTAGTTTCTTTGTGCTTCCAGACATTTGTAGATTATTATTGTACTTATCATTGTACTTTGAAAATAAGGTTATCATACACATCTTGTCCTTTTGGATACCCTAAATGTAACAGTTATTTCACATAGGAACAGTACTTAATACATGTTTGCTGATATAAGTAAATGAATACTATATATTCATCCAGCCTTGAGGTGGTCGTTTTCATGCAGGTGTGCACATCAGCGTTTTCTGGTTGCTTCTCAAAATGCTTATTCCCTTGCCCACATCCCAGGCTTTGATGAGAGTTGGTTCCTTTGTAGAGTTTCTTTGTTGTTGTTGTTGTTGTGTTGTAATGTTATGCCCTTGAAAGGCAGAATGACAGGCAGGGGAAAAGCAGAGAGGGAAAGAGGTCTTTGAATTGCTGGTTTACTCCCCAAATGGTTGCAATAGCAGGCGCTTGGGCCAGGCTGAAGCCAGGAGTCCAGAACTCTACCCTAGTATCCCAAACACAAGGTCCATCTTCTGCTGCTTTCCCAGGTTCATTAGCAGTGATCTGGGGTAGAAGTGGAGTAGCTGGGACTTGGAACAAAGCTCTGATATGGGATGCCAGCATCACAGGTGTTACCCTAAACCACTGTGCCAAAATGCTGGACTGTGGTTTGTTTTTAACACACACTTGCAGGCAACGTTCTGTGATCCACACATTTAGAAACAATATTTTAAATTTATGGCATGAATATTTCTCACAATTTAATTTAAGGTGTTAGGCCTTCCTAGGGGAGATAAAAAGGAATATTAGGATCTGTGTGGTCCATTAAAACACAGTGGTATATATAATTCCCTATTCTTCCAGCTAAAGAGAATTGGCATGATCCTTTTAATTCCTCTTGAACCAATCCCTAAATATTTTAAGTGAATTTCAGGCTACACTTCTGAGTCATTTTTCACACTCCCAATTTCTGTTTTCCAGTCTAATATGTAGAACAGCTGATGCAAGGAAAAGGAGTGGTCGATGGTCGACATAGCAAGTTCTCTACAATATTGTATTCTGTATATATTCTGTCAAAACAAGAAAGAACACAGTTTAATACAAATCTTTAATTTGCTGTTTTAAGGAGCTAATGCTTGCTGTAATTGGTTTTTTTCTCCTTCGTGGTAGCATTCAATTTTAAATATCCATTTACTCGTTCTTAACTAAGACTGAATTATATTGGAACTTCTGTAGTAGTCTTGTGACATCTGTTTGAATACAAAGTATATTCATTATAGTCATTGCAATTAAAATGAATATCAAATGAGTTTGTAATAGCTATGCACTTAAAATGTTACTCTTTATTTTAAGAGCCTTACCCTCAAGAGTTCATTTGAGTTTCTATAGTTTCTAATAATACTATGATAAAGAATAGATATGCATATGGACCTCATTTTTATTTTGATAAATGTTTGTTTTAACCATACCATTAGCTAGCAAATGTAGAATTGCTAATTATTGGATTCTTACAGCTTTTATGAGGATAGTTATGTATGGCTGACAATGTTATCTCTTTTATTGCCATAAAATATAAAAATGAAATTGATTTTAAAATAATGAGTTTGCCATTCTTTATGGTCGTATTATTACAATGTGACTATTAATTCAGTTGTCCTTAATCAGCTTTACAAAGGATATAGAAACAAGACTAGTAACTTATTTTATCTTATATAGAATAGCTAGTTTGGAGTGAGGTATACCAATTTGGGAATGACCAAATTAGTTTTACCAAAATGAGAGAAGAGAAAACCATCAATGGCTATCCAAAGGGGTCTATTTAAGTAAATTCATAGTCAATAATCCTAATGCTTTTAGATCAATCATGTATCTATATCTGGACAAGACCTGTTAACCTACTTGAAAATGCTTACTCATATAACTTTAGGTAAGTTGTTGCCATATATTTTACAAATCACATACTTTCTTATTAAGGATCTTCTATTGAAGTAACTATTCCCTACATATATAGATTTTTTAATTGCATACACATTCAGTTGTCATATTTCTACTTTTTTATGGTATTTAGTGCTGTTTTGTTGGTTTCCAGTGTTTCACTTCTTTTAATTTGTCAATGTATTCTAGTTCTCATAAGTCACGTCTTTAGTGCTTCTTTTGCTGAAAGAAACAATATAAATTATCCATCCTTTTGGGTAGTTTACCACTAGATTTTGTATCTATTGAAAAGAAGTTATGCTCACAATTTTTCCTGTAAAGTAAACTATATAAAATTCAATATACTTTGATGATACTACAATGTGATTTAATGGTGTCCAAAAGGCAAGAAAACATGACTCTAGTGTTGTAACTTATAACCTATTTTAGCAAAAACTTGTGAACTTTGGTGTAGTTCTCAAGAAAATGAATTTTCCATGGTTGTACTGTGTATTATGAAAAACTATGATGTTTAATCCTTGAGATAACATAGATAAAAATATGATCCTATGGCAAGTAAGGATACTATTTCCATAAATGAAGTTTATTGTTACTAGTCAGTGTATTAATCAGAAGATTACTTATCTACCTAATTAACTATAGTATTCAACATTGTATTAATATTGGAGGGTACAATTAAATGATAACTAAAGGGTAAAAATGAGAACATTAAAGATAGTAACATTCCAAATTCAGGCAGATAGAATCTGCCATGGTGGACACTACAGTTGAAACACAGTTGTAGCAAAGAAAAAATGTAAAGACTATTTCAATAATAGAATAAGCATTGTTGAAAGTTTAAATTGGATAATAGGTCAGGGAATTAATCAGCAAACATTTATTGTGTGTCCTATGTTTTTGGAATTGTGATATATAGTTGAAATGGGAAGGATTTGTATGAGCTAGCCAAGAAAAATTAGAGAATTCTGGGTTAGAGACATTATCATATTCAGTGGTTCTCAGATATCAAGGAACAAAGTATTTTGAATGAAGTGAAAGAGGTGCGTATGACTGGATAGATGAGTAGGGGGAAGCAGGTAAGGAGATTGGAGATCAATCTATAGTCATTGCATAATATTGAAGATTTTGCTCAAAGGACTAATGAATCATTTCAAGAGGACAATCTAGATGTTACATGGAGAATAGAATGGAGAAAAGAACATGTTGTCACAAAAGTGTCAGTGAGATTGGATGGCCAGGAGGGCAACTGGGACTTATAAGGAAGAACTCTAAGTATATAAGGTAGAATCAGCAGGTATTGTGATTGCTTATATATGCAGGGCAAAGAAGGAAGAAAATAATGGGTGACTCAACTTTCTGACTTCTATACAGTAGGCTTACTTAGGATGATTGCATATTAAGGGGAAGGTGGACATTTCATGGTGACTTAGCTTTAATGTGTGAAGTGATAACACTAGGGACACAGGTTTTCATCTTGGTGATGACCAATAGGGTAAAATAATTTTAAATGACATTGAAAACTAGCTAATCAAAATTCATCTTCATTGAAATTTCCTTCAACACATCCAAAACCTAAAAGAAAATGAAAGAATGTCATCAGAATCCAATGAAATGCAGTTGTCCCATGGACCCAAGAGCAAAGGTAAAGTGGACATAGAGCAAGGAAAGGGGATTGAAGGCGATGAGACAGTTGACTAAAGGGCGCTTAGAAGTTATGATCAGAGCATAGGAAGAGGGACAATGGAAAGGCTTGCAAAGGGGACCTAAGGAAGATGAGTATTGAATAATAATGAAACAAGCAAGGAAAAATTACCATTTGTATTCACCACTTGCTTGTATTCACCATTTAAATGTGGTCCCAGAGAGGAAGCCAGCTCCTGGCATTAGCTTTGAAAGGCCTATGGAGAATGGGGAAATAAAACTGCAAGTGAAGGCTTGCAACAAGTTCCGTGGTTAAGGTATGGCTAAATATAGAAGAGCTGCTTAAGGCAAATAAGAAGCAAGAGTTAGGGAATTTTTTATATTGTTAAGGAAAAGGAGTACAAATAGCTTACAAAGTGAAATTTTTGCTTACTACTATGAGTAGATTTTTATAAACAATTATTTTATAAATGTATATAAATATGAGTGTATATATATAAATATATATGTATTTATGTTCATTTGATAGAGCAAGGCTAATGATTCAGGACAGAAAAAAAATAGATTGGATCCTAGGAGAGAAAATAGCAGATGGAATTTGCCTTGGTCAGGAACAAGACCACCCAGCTGTAAAAAAGAATGAAATCCTGTCTTTTGCAACAAAATGAATGGACTGGAAAACATTATACTTTGTGAGATAAGCCAGTCCAAAAAGACAAATACCATATGTTTTTCCTAATCTGTGGTAACTAACAGAGTACCAAAAATACAAGGTATATAAGTGAAATGGATGTTTTGAAATTCAAAGACTCTTTAGAGCCCTTATCTCTACTGTTGAGGAGCAGTGTTGTTTTCTTCATACTATTTGTTGAACTCTTTACTTAGTGTGGGGTTAATCATAAGTATAGAATAAATTGAAAGTATATCACCGTAAAAATTAAGAGAGAGATTAAGAGAGGATGAAGGAGGAAAGTAGGGAGGGTAGGGTGGGAAATGTCACTATGCTTTGAAATCTGTGTTGGTAAAATATATAAAAATCGTTCACCTTAAAATTTTTTATAAGATTTTATTTATTAGAGGTAGAGTTACAGACAGGGAGAAGGAGAGATAGAAAGGTGTCCCATCACTGGTTCACTCCCCAAATGGCTGCAATAGCTGGAGCTGCGTTGATCCAAAGCCAGTAGTCTCCTGTGGGTCTTCCATGGAGTTTCAGGGGCCAAGGACTTGGACCATCTTATACTACTTTCCCTGGCCATAGCAGAGAGCTGGAGCAGAAGAGGAGCAGCCAGGACTCAAACCAGTGCCCATGTGGGAAGCCAGCTCCACAGGAGGAGGCTTGCTGTACAGTAATGCTGCAGTCCCCCGCCCTCCCAAATTTTTTTAAAAAGAACAAGACTGGGCTGTGGCGTAGTGGGCTGAGCTTCTGCCTGCAGCGCTGGCATCCCATGTAGGTGCCATATCCACCCCTGTATTTTTTTCCCCTCTTATCTGTTCCCACTTCCTTTACTCTACTAGAAAAGCTTTTTTCTAAGTCATCAACCTTTGGTCCATTCCCCTATTTCTAATTAATAAATACTTCTCAGCAGACAGTTTATTAAGGATACTTTGATTTCTACTGAAAACGATACTAGTTCCTTTTAAGTTGAGGTTTGGGGTGAGGCTTTGAAGAACATTGACTTTCTATTGAAGACTGTTTTTATTTCTGCCATTTTATTTTGAGAGTGCCTATGTGTATAAGTAAATCTTTTTACTGACAAAAATAGGAATGAATGGAAACTGTTAAGATTACCTTGTCACTTTGCAGATTTTGAAAGTGGCCTTTGATTGGGATAGACTAACCTTTTGATCTCCCAGTGCCATTTTCCAATAAATATTTATTTTAGCTATGAGTTATAAGGAAAGCAAAAACGCAAAGCATATAAGAGAATTATGGGTTTTATTGAAAATTTGTGGTTTTTTTCTACCATTTTTTAATGTTTTTAGACAGTACAGTACACTATTATTCAGTTTTTCTAAACAGAGATCAGGCCTTAAACTATAGCACTTTAGAAATTATACTAAATCTGGCCGGTGTAGTTGCATAGCAGGTAAAGCCACTGCCTAAAACACCAGTATCACACATAGGCACCAGTTTGTATCCTAGTTGCTCCACTTCCTGTCCAGTTCCCTACGAATGGCCTGGGAAAAGCAGCAGAAGATGGCCCAACTGTTTGGGCCCCTGCTACCCATCTGAGACACACAGAGAAGTTCCTGGCTCCTGGCTCCAGCCTGATCCTATGCTGGCCATTGAGGCTTTTTGGGGAGTGAGCCAGTGGATGGAAGATGGATCTCTCTCCTCCTCTCTTCTCTGTAACTCTGACTTCAAAGTAAATAAATAAATAAATTTTCAAAAAAATTAATTATACTAAATCTAAATTTTTTTCATCTTTATTGCATCCTTTTTAAAATTTATCTATTTATTTTCATCTATGTGTGAGCAAGAGCCAGAGAGAGGGAGAGACAGACAGACAGACAGAAAGACACAGACGGAGAGATCTGCTGCCCCCTGATCATTCTTCAAATGCCTGCAACAGCCAAGGCTGCACTAAACTGGAACCTGGAGTCAGAACTCCATTTGGATCTCCCATGTCGGTAGAAGGGGCCTATGCACTTGAATCATCACCAGTTGCCTCCCAAGATGCACTAGTTGAAAGCTGGAGTACAAGCAGAGGAGCCCGGACTTGAACTGGCACTCTGATATGGGATGACAGCATCGTAAAAGGCAGCATAGGGACTGGCGCTGTGGTACAGTGGGTTAATGCCCTGGCCTGAAACACGAGTATCCCATATGGGCACTGAATCTAGAGCCAGCTACTCCTCTTCTGATCTAGCTCTTTGCTGTAGCCTGGGAAAGCAGTAGAAGATGGCCCAAGTCCTTTGGCCCCTGCACCTACATAGGAGACCAGGGAGAAGCTCCTGGCTCCTGGCTCCTGGCTCCTGGAATAGGATTGGTGTAGATCTGGCTGTTGCAGCCACCTGAGGAGTGAACCAGCAGATGGAAGACCTCTCTCTCTGTCTCTACCTCTCTCAAATACCTGTCAAATGCCTGTCAAAAAAAAAATGTCCCCCGTGTTTATAAAAGCTATTAGGGAAATACAAGGAGTTACTGCAAGAGGCTGGCTAACAGGAGGAAATTGGAGTTCTCTTAGCCAGTATTTTCACTTCATCCTGTCTCTGCAGGTCCAGACTTGGGGCTGGCACAGAATGCAGGCTAGAAGTATTTGGTAGTAGTTTGAAGACTTTTCAATGGATTGGATAGGCCCAGGAAAATTACCTAGAATAATCTGTGTGGGTTTTTTTTGTTGTTGTTGTTTTTGACAGACAGAGTTAGACAGTGAAAGAGAGAGAGACAGAGAGAAAGGTCTTCCTTTTCTCGTTGTTTCACTCCCCAAATGGCCGCTACGGCCAGTGCGTTGCACCAGTCCAAAGCCAGGAGCCAGGTGCTTCCTCCTGGTTTTCCATGTGGGTGCAGGGCCCAAGGACCTGGGCCATCCTCCACTGCACTCCCGAACCACAGTAGAGACCTGGACTGGAAGAGGAGCAACTGGGACAGAACCGGTGCCTTGACCGGGACTAGAACCCGGGGTGCCGGTGCTGCAGGCGGAGGATTAGCCTAGGCAGTGGCCTAGAATAGTCTGTTTTATTTAAAGTCAACTGGTCATAGACTTTAATTACATTTACAACACAGCTATCCATCAAAGCCTGAATTTGTGTTTGATAATAACTGAACAGTATAGCTAAGTTGACCAATAATGACTATCACAACCAACGGATAGTTTTTAAAATGAACAACTGGAAAATCTATTTCTAGAATGGCACTGACTTATCCCATCATCATCCATCTCCCTCTCTCTCTGACAGCACAGACAGATAAAATTCACCTGTTAGAGGTATTGCAGAATCTTTCATTCTTATAGATTCCCATTTCTGATGAAGGTACAGTCATGTCTGGTGTCAACTTGTCAAATACAATATATTTTATGAGGGTGTAACAATGATAATTTGAATAAATTAAGTAGGTCAATATTACCTAGGAAGATAGATCAACAGACTAAGGCTTTCTTTTCTCTGTGTTGTTTCAGTAAGCTATAGATGGTTTTATTCCACATTGCAGCCAACATGGCATAGTACACCAGGCATGTGGCATGAACTCATCATACTCTCAGAGTGCTGTCTGAAAGAAACATCGCTATTGAGCCTATTTCACCCCACATTAGAAAAGTTGTAGCATAGTTCTATTATCCCATCAACATTAACTCTGCAGTTATTTCTCCTCCATTGCTGTGTGAAGTAAAGAAAATGTTAAAGAAGCTCAGGGAAATAAAATTGAAAGAACTCATTTATAGAGGTGTCTATGAATGAGCTGAAACATGAATTTTATTGTAGAGACTATGTTTCCCAAGTTATTATTTTTCCACCCATGAATGATAGAACTTCTCTAAGACTCTGAGTCACAAGAATGACATTTGGATTCTATTACCCATTAAGTTTGCTTAGATTTATCAATACCAGTAATTGGGTAAATAGTTTCATAGGACAATGAATAATGTTGCAGAGTGTTGGCCAGGAATGGCACAAGCCACTGTCACCCTCACCCTATATCTTAAATTTGCTTAAAGAACATGGTCAGTTTTTTTTTTTCTTGAGACTAGATCTGACATTCAGTATAAATATAGTGTCATCCGTATAGTTGGATAAATAATGCTTAATAGGAATTACTCCCAAATTAGATTACAATATAAAATTGAGAGGGAAAATGGCAATAGTATTCACTAAATACTTGCCTGGGCATTTATACTTCAAAATTCTGTCAGTCATGTATCAGTATTTTCAATTTGTACCTGAAGAAGCGTAATTTCATAAAGGTTAATTAGTTCACCCAAGGAAAAAATAAATACCATGATAAGAGTACAAGCCAGAATTAAGACTCAAGGTTATATGCCTCTATAACTCACAGAATTTTACCAAGGAGGTGGTGAGGGAAGAAAAGGAGAGAGGGAGGGAGGAAGGGAGGGGGCAAGGAAGGAAGGAAGGAAGGATCCAGAACTATCCGTAAGCTAACTAATTAGGAACCTTCAGGTTCTTCTTCTAGACTGCAGCATTTCCATGTACTTCAGCACTATTAAAGACAAAGGCTAACGCTCCTTTCGAAAGTGATAGGTCCAAGGAGACTTTTATAGAGGAGCTGCAACAACTTCGTTTTGAAATCTTAATTTCTCTTTCATTATCTTGTGCTTGGCCCTGACAAGTATCTTTTAAAAGATGATTTAGAAGACAATTTGTTTGGAACCGTACTGAAAAACATTTGATGTGAAAGACATAACTACACACCCCTTTCTATAGAACACTTAACTTTTATGTTTTTAATATCAGGGTATCTCAGATAGAATATGTGAGTTGAATATTGATGAATTAGAAAAATGTTGGAAAAGGTTATTATCCCGTTCTTTTCTGACATAAGATTTGGAAGTAGAATATTGACTGATTCTTTATTGTTCTTTCTAGAAGAAACACTAATGCCTAACCCTAACATAAGTGACATGTTTCATGTTGCATTTTTACCTTATTAACTGGCTTTTGATAGACTTCTCAGAGATCTCTGCAGCTGATAAAGTCCAGGGATGGGCAGGTCAGCCACATGGGTGGGAAGTACCTGAGAGAGAGGCAGGAAGGCACTGATAAAGCATTAAATTAACCATCAGAAAATTAGAGACTTACTCTTTTAGGGTACAGAGTTGTTTCCTGTCAAAAGACTAAAATAACTCTTGGTTTAGTCTTTTAATTAGGAGGAATAGAAGACAAAGGAAGAAGGGACCAGAGGGATAATTGTGCTGGATAACAGGAGGAACAGAATTGAATAAAACAAAGGGGAAGAGAACCGACAGGAAGGCCAGGCCCAAAGGAAACAGAGGGGGGCAGTAACTGGAGCACACAGCCCTTCCTGCAGTTGCCACCAGCCAGCCTACTCATTACTGTTAGTGTTTCACAATCTTTATACACTCATATTACTGTAGTCAGACTAAGCGTTAGAACAAATCCATCTTTTGTTTTAGAAAGCAGCCAGTTAAGCCTACTTAAAAACATCTGGTTCCTATTTCAAAACATAAACATGGTAAGGGAATCAAGACAACAAAATTCATGGGGCTGGTACTTTCACATGATGGGTTCAGCTGCCATCTGCAGTGTTGGCATTCCATGTGGGCACATGCTCAGGTCCTGGCTCTCCCATTTCCAATCTAGCTCCCTGATAAGGCACCTAGGAAAGCAGAGAGGGTGGATGGCCCAAGCACTTGGGCCCCTACACCCACATGGGAGACCCAGGTGAAGCTCCTGGTTTTGTGGCCATTTGGGGAGTGAACCAGCAGATGGAAAACTAACTATGTCTCTTCTTCTTCCTCTTCCTCTTCCTCTCTTTCACTCTTTCTCTTTCTCTCTCTTTCTCTCTCTCTCTCTCTTTCTCTCATTCTCTCTGCCTCTAGCTCTACTCTGACTTTCAAATAAATAATTTTTTTTAAAAAGACAACAAAATTCAGAGACTCAATATTATAAGACACTCCACTGTACAGAAACAATCTTACTACATACATACTTATGCACACATAGAAGTCTCAGTTGTATTAGCCATCTGCATAAAAAGAGCTGTTTGAATCATTCATAAGGTTCTAATATTAACATAATAAATATTAACAAAATACCATCAACCAAAACCAAAAAGAAATATGTACTTTCTAAATGATAGTCATCATACATAGGCATCTCAGAATTTTGCAGATGACTTGAGTTTTGGAATAACTAGACACACCCAAGTACTATCCATTAATAGAAGACATCAAAAAGATATGTGTGTGTATAGATTTTGAAATGTATATTTCACTTTGAATTGTTTGAAAATAATTTTTAGTCATGATTATTGTATATTATATATTATTATGTATTATCCATATATAAAAAATATTCTGTAAACTAATATGAAGTTACAAGATAACTAACGCCAATGACTTCTTTCCTTCTATTCCTGGGAAGTTTATTCTTCTATCTTCTAATCTAGGAAGATATGATACTGCTTAACTTAAGCAAGGCACTCACCATACAAACATACTCTATATTACACAAACACACATACATGCATATTAACGGCCTTCCAAAAGTTCACAAAAGTCATATTAGAATGAACTATACATGGATTTTCAAAAATTTTCACATCAAAGTAAATGTATTTTTTTCCTCCAAAAACCTTTTATTTAAACTATACAAGCTTCATATATACAACTTTAGGAACATAGTGTTTCTTCCCACTGTACCTGCCCTCCCACCCTTCCTCCTCTTCCCTCTCCTATTCTCATTTTTATTTTTAACTAAAATCTATTTTCAATTAACTTTATACACAGAAGATTAACTCTATACTTAGTAAAGAGTTCAACAAATATTATGGAAAAAAAGTGTTCCTCCAAAGTGTTTTGATTTCTTTTATGACCCACTGCTCATTCCGGATCATGTTGTTCAGTTTCCATATATTTGCATATAGTCTAGAGATTCTTGAGTTGTTGATTTCCAGCTTCATTCCACTGTGGTCAGAGAAGATACAAGGCATGATTTGGATTTTTTTTTTTTAATTTGCTGAGACTTGCTTTATGGCCTCGCCTATGGTCTATCTTAGAGAAAGTTCCATGCACTGGTGAGAAGAATGTGTATTCTGCAACTGTAGGATGAACAGTTCTGTAGATATCTGTTAGATCCATTTGGTCCATAGTGTCAACTGACTGTTGGTTACTTGCAGATTTTCTGTCTGGTTGATCTGTCCATTGCTGAAAGTGGGGTATTGAAGTCCCCCATTACTACTCTACAGGAGTCTGTGTCTTCCTTCAGATCCACTAGCTTTTCTTTTCAATAGCCAGATGCCTTGTGATTAGGTGAATATCCATTTATAATAGTCACATCTTCCTGTTGAATTGATCACTTAATCATTACATAGTGCCCTTGTCTCCCTTAACCATTTTTGTGTTAAAGTCTATTTTGTCAGATATTAAGATGGCTACACCAGCTGTTTTTTGTTCCTGGTAGCACGGAATATCTTTTTCTATCTTTTTCCATTCAGTCTGCATGTATCTTTGGTGGTAAGATTTGTTTCTTATAGGTAACAAATAGATGGGTTTTGTTTTTTTGATCCATTCAGCCAGTCTGTGTCTTTCAATTGGAGAGCTGAAGCTATTTACATTTTTTGACAGGCAGAGTTAGAGAGAGAGACAGAGAGAAAGGTCTTTCTTCCTTTGGTTCACCTACCAAATGGCTGCCATGGCTGGCACGCTGTGCCAATCCGAAGCCAGGAGCCAGGTGCTTCTTCCTGGTCTCCCATGCGGGTGCAGGGCCCAAGCACTTGGGCCATCCTCCACTGCCTTCCCGGGCCACAGCTGGACTGGAAGAGGAGCAACCAGGACAGAATCCAGCACCCTAACCGGGACTAGAACCCAGAGTGCCGGTGCCGCAGGTGGAGGATTAGCCTAGTGAGCTGCAGTGCCAGCCAGGGGCCATTGACATTTAAGGTGAGCATTGATTAGCAAGGACTTGGCCCTGCAGTGTTTCCATAAATATTCCTATTGTTTACTTTGGATTTCCTTTGTCCTTTTATTGAGAAATTTTTCTGTCTCCACCTTCTTTCATAATGCTGACCATTTATCTTTGTTTCTGTGTATAACACATGCTTAAGCATCTTTTCTAAGACTGGACGAGTGGTGACAAATGCTCTCAATTTGTGTTTGTTATGGAAGGTTTTTGTTATGCCTTCATTCATAAATGAGAGCTTTGCAGTCTACAGTATTCTGGGTTGACTTTTTTTTTTTTTTTCTCTTAAGACTTGGACTGTATCTCACTATTCCCTCCTAGCTTGTAGGGTTTTTCATGAGAAGTCTGCAGTGAGTCTAATAGGAGATCCTCTACAAGTTATGTGATGTTTCTCTTGTCACATTTTACAATCTATTCTTTATGTTTTACTGTGGAGAGTTAGACTACAATGTGTCATAGTGAAGATCTTTTCTGGTCTTGTCTATTAGGAGTTCTGTGTGCTTCCTCTACTTGGACATCCCTTTCTTTTCCCAAATTAGGGAATTTTTCTGTTAATATCTCACTAAAAAGGCCTTCTACTCCATTCCCTTTCGATGCCTTCAGGAACTCCTAAGATCTATATGTTGGGTCGTTTGATTTTCAATATTTCATCTTGATTTCTCTTTAAAAATCTCAATTTCATGGGAGAAATGTTCATTCATGTCATGTATGGATTTCTTTAATTTGTGGATTCACTTCTGATTATTTCTAAGTATTCCTGCAATCAATTTTTTGAATTCTATTCCTGGTATTTCTTCAATCTCTTCATTTTTCACATTCTAGTATTGAAGTGTTGTTGTGTTCCTTTGGAGGCATCACATTGTCTTCCTTAAATCCTATTTCTTGAATTGCTGCATTTATTTTTAGGAATTTGTGGAGATACTTGTCAGCTTATTTTTTTCCCTCCCTGTGCTGGCTTTTATCTTTGGACTATGCCTCTGTGTTTTAGTGGAGTGTCTGCTCTTTCAGTGAATACCCTGAGGTATACTCTGTTCAGTGCTCCAGGGTAAGGGGAGTGTCCAAGATAGCACCCTGACTGGGCAGAGTAAATCTCTCTCTTTTTTTTTTAACTCAAAGAGGAAGTTTAATCTGCTCTGTTGATGCTATCTCACACTCACCTCCTTTCCTCCAAGGAGACCAATGCCTGGTCACTAGCCCCAGTGCATATAATATTCATTCACACTGCCACAAGAACCACACAAAGGATCTGTGCAGTCCTTGATAAGAGCACAGGTCCCACAGCATTGACCTTCACCAGGGAATCAGGGAGCCCTGAGCTTGTGGAGCTGTATACAGTGACTACCCAAAGACCCAGCCATACCCTGCACATGCAGCCACAGTTTTTTTTCCTTTTATTTAAGATTTATTTTTATTATTTATTTGAAGGAGTTATACAGAGAGAAGGAGAGGCAGAGAAAGAGGTCTTCCGTTCAATGGTTCACTCCCCAATTGGCCTCAATGGCCAGAGCTGCGCCAATCCAAAGCCAGAAGCCAGGAGCTTCTTCCACGTCTCCCACGTGGGAGCAGGGGCCCAAGGACTTGGGCCATCTTCTACTGCTTCCGCAGGCCATAGCAGAGAGCTGGATAGGAAGTGGAGCAGCTGGGGCTTGAACTTGCACCCATATGGGATACCGGCATTGTAGGCGGCAGCTTTACCCACCATGCCACAGCACCAGCACTGCCACAATGTTTTCACAGTCCTAGCACATAGGCTCCCAAAGTCAAGAACCCAGTTTCCTGTCAGTTCTGCCAGTCAGACTCAGGTTACTGGACACACAGACATGAGCTGGCACAGATATATATGTCCACAATGGTGCCTACCCCCTTTCAGCTAGTTACAGGATGCTGGTGTCAGGTGGTTGAGGAGAGAGAAGTGTACCCCCCCTCACACCCTTTTTCCTTCTAGGTTGGCAGGTATACTGTACCCACAGGGCTTTAAACCAGACTCATGTCAGTCTCTTCCCATAGCTTTTTGCCAATGGCTTGGGCGGCTGCAGTCTGGTCTCACCTCACTCTCCAAAGCTGGTGCTGAGGTTGTCAGCTGCTGGGGTCCTGAGTAGTGCATACCCACACCCTCTGCAGAGATCCACGCTGTCTCTCTAATTTAAGTGGAATTTCCTTTGGAGTTTTCTCCCTAACTCTTCCCTGAGATTGCATTATCTCCACATTTTTTTTTTACTCTTCCCCTAGACTACAACAGTAAGCTCCCTCTCTATTCTACCATCTTGATCTCTCAATAAAAGTATCTTATAATTCCATTTTCCATGAACTTTTGGAAGTGTCTGTGTTTTTTTTACGTGTGTGTATGCGTGTGTGTGTGTGTGTGTGTATATATATGTGAAATCACTGGAGTATGGATCAGTGTGTTTCTCTGGGAACATCATATATATATGTGTGTGTGTGTGTATACACACACATACATGTCTGTGTGTATTAAATATAAAATACCATATGCACATGCCCTCCATGGCTCTAGTAAACCATACCCAAGCAAGATTCTTCTACCAAACTGTCCCTGAAATGAGAAATTGATTAGTGTCTTTTTAATTTATTTTTAATTTATTTATTTTTTGACAGGCAGAGTGGACAGTGACAGAGAGAGAGAGAGAAAGGTCTTCCTTTTTGCCATTGGTTCACCCTCCAATGGCCACCACGGCTGGCGCATCGCGCTGATCCAAAGCCAGGAGCTAGGTGCTTCTTGTGGTCTCCCATGCGGATGCAGGGCCCAAGGACTTAGGCCATCCTCCACTGCACTCCCGGGCCACAGCATAGAGCTGGCCTGGAAGAGGGGCAACTGGGACAGACTCTGGCACCCCGACCGGGACTAGAACCCAGTGTGCCGGCACCGCAGGCAGAGGATTAGCCTATTGAGTTGCGGCACTGGTGAGAAATTGATTAGTTTCAATGCATTTTCATACTATGTAGGACAGATGTCTTGAAAGTAACAGCACACAGAATTTACTGAGCTTATTTTAAATGCAAACAAATCAAATTACTTATATACAATAGGCATTTGCTATTAAATTTGAAAGCAGCATTTGTGGGTAGAATAATCAGGCTGGAAAGTAGTAAACATTGACTGTGAATTACAAACTTGGTACCTACAAGTGACAGAGGCTGAAAAAATTAAAACAAGGGCCAGCCTAATATTGTACAGCTGACACCAGAGTATTCTATAATATCAGATACATTTTCCATAGGAAGGGATTGGATTTGGTTAAACACTAGAGGCTAAGATCTAAGGTAACATACATAAACTAATAGTGAATAAAAAAGGATCTGAGATATAATATAGTAGAAATGTGTAGTGGATGTTTTTTAAGAACCGTTTTTTTTTTCAACTTAGGAAAAAATTATCAAATAAAAAATGTGTATACATGGTTCAGAGAATGAAAACAAAAAACATGAATGGCCTGAGAAAGTTTAATGTAATTGGGGTTATACTTGTAGGAGAAAGGTCTGTTTAAGAGAAGCAGTTCCTGAGAAAATAAAAATAATATTGAGCTGACTCAGAAATTTCATTTTAATGAGAAAGTAGAAAAATAAGACATTGGGATTTGCTTGTATTAGAAAGGATTTAGTAGAGATTTTATCTGAAGCAACTGCTTGTGATACTGTAGATGAGATGCTTGTCTGTGCATAGAGTTTATAAGTTTCAGAAAGGAAAAGATTCTTAGCTTGCTGTGTCAAATTCTGGTAGTTGAAATTTCACCATGTGGAGAAGTCCTGAACATTATATCTCAAAATATCTGACATTACCTTAATGAGTTTCCTAGAATTCAAGTCAGATTCTTTCAGTGGATCTTGATTTATTAGCACATTCTAGTTTGATCTCTAATGTAATCAGAGGCTGTGAGATTGAGATCCACAATCAAAATCCGTTACATTAATTTAAAATAAGAAGAGCGCATACTGAAAGCATTGGACGGTCTGGCCGGCAGCATGTGTGGGCAAGATACATGAAAAGCCAAATTACAAACCAGGACGTCAGTGTATTAATTTGGAGTGTAAAACTGTAATGCTAGGGAACTGGACCCTTCGGTTCCCTACCTTGCCAAATCTCTCCCCACAGGACTGCTATGTGGAGGGCCAAATTAGAATTAGATGCATACTTCTTGATCATAGAATCTGTACACCAGGAGTAAATTATTTGATGAGAGTCAAAGGCAATGAGCTCTCTTTGGATCTTGGAGTACTCTCCTCTACAATGTGGTTGGATGCACAAAGTTGACCTTGATCTCTATCCTTCTCCTCCACACTGACCCATATTTCCAGCTTCCTCCTGATTCATTCTTTTTCCTATAGTTCTGTTAATGCATTCAGCCTTGCTGGCTTAGGAGCTGTTTAGTCTCTTGTTGGTAATTTTGTCCCAGTTCTTCTGTAAAATGTTGATATTTTAATTTGACCCTCAGTAGACGATCTTATTTTCAAAACTTTTTCAGGGAAGCTTCCCAGAAACCAACATTTACAGTGTAGGACAACAGAGGTGATGTCTTAAATTTTCTTGCTGTCCTATGATTCTGTAACAAAACAGAAAAAAATTAATTTTATTACACGTTTAACTGAATTTTCTTTTCAAAGTATAGGAAAAGCAATGACAAGGAAAATCTGGATAGACTTGGAATTTGTAGCCTACATAAATAAGTCTTTAATCTTTCTTCACTTCTGAGAGGGGGGAATGATGGAGATTGAGATGTTTGCCTTCATTACCAGGAAACTTGGATTGTGGCTCCCTATAGGGATCAAATGTAATATGCAGATATGATACTTTATTTCTTGGTAGCCTGTGTAAATATTCTGATCATTTGCTTCATGTTAGAGCTTCCGATTTGAAATTCACTGTAAAGGCAAAGAAACACATTCTCAGCAAAAAAATAAATAAATAAAATCTTATGACATGTTAAACTATTTACTCCCTAGCAGCTTTTGTGCTAATAAAGACTATCAACATAAAGAAAACCATCGAAGTGAATAAACCCTATTATCTATCCTATGCATTGTTGTAGAAAATACTAGAGGCAACTCACGTGTGTTGCATAGAATTTACTGGAAAGCCATCAGATGATACCACAAAGAAAGGCAAGACAGAGTGAATATAAATGGCAACAACCAGAGAGTAATACAGTTAATTTATAGCCTGATACTTTAAATTTGTTTAAGATTGACAGTGTATTTATCCCTCAGAAAGAGAATAGAATGGATTTCATTTTAAAGAACTCCTGAAATCTACCAGCACATTGCCTAATGAGGTGATGTAGTACAAAGCATCACTTGATGCTAAATTTACATAATGCTTTTCTTCGAGAGATTGCTTCAAAAGAATAACAAAGAAACTGAAATGAGGTAGAAATCAAAATAACAAAACATAAACTCTTTCTCAGTCTTTGCAAATATTAATAATATGTTTCTATCCTCTGATTCATTTGTTTTCCCAAAAGCCCTACCCTAATATCTTCAGAATGGAAAATATTTAAATTAATATATTGCGATTTATATTTTTATAACTGTGCCATTTATGTTTAGAAAAGTACTCTCTTTATGATCTGTAAAAAACTATGCTGGTGTGCATTTTCCATGTTGTTCTGGGCCAGAATAGCTCTTACAAATGGATTGTTTGTAAATTATTGTAATACACAAGGCCAGTCCTTGACAAGATTGTTCAAAGTCCGTTTTTTAAAATTATTCATTTTCGTACCTTTTTCCTTTTATTGTAACACCTTCTTTTCCTGTTGGTGCCTGCTTTCTGACCTACTCCACTTACCAACAGAGGAAGAAGTTTTGGTGCTGTGTTTTTAGACCATTCTGTTAGCCCTGGGTCGTCTTATCTTTCCTGCTCCTCTCCCAGTTTCACAGGAGGCTTGATGCTCAGATTATGTTTCTTAACAATTGCTCCGTACCCACACAGGAAAGACTCTGCTGCCAGACCCTTTATACTAAAATGTAAAAAAATAAATCTAAAAACTTTCATTTACTTGTTGCGGTTGATTTCTTCTGAGAGGATTTGTTCTGAGAGGAGGAGCATGTTGGGGGCAAGAGGCATGGAGTCACCACACAAACCCCAGGAGTCGGGTGAAAGCAGGCCTGAGGCAAGCAGCCTGCAGACTCATTTATTTCAGTTGCTACAGCTGCTTATATAGCCAAGGCAGCCAATCCAGTCAAGGGGCAGTCTATGCCCTAACCAATCACAGCCGGTTGCCAGGCAGTTTCCAAAGCCATCCAATCATGGCCTGTTGCCAGGCAGTTTCTATTGTCAGTGGCCATCTTGGCATGACCTTCTCACCTTCTCATGACCTTCTCACCTTCTCATTCCACCACATTTCCTCCTTTTTGTTTATTTTTGAGCAATGGGAGGCATGATTCTTGGCCATACCATTATTGACCCCATTTCCATGTGGTCTCCATATGCAGCTGTGCCTGTCTTAGGTTGTCCCCCAGGGGATCTTACCCGTCATTGACTAACCAGCGCTCTGTTGTCATGTGGTTTCTGAAGCCATCCAATCACAGCCTGTTGCCAGGTACTTTCTGTTGTCAGTGGCCATATTGGCATGACCTTCTCACCTTCTCATGACCTTCTCACCTTCTCATTCCACCACATTTACTCTGTCACCTTGTATGTATTTTTTTACATTTTAAACCCTTCACTTTCCATTTGGAAACTGTGCAATAAACAAATGTCTATTGCAGATCTACTCTAAGATGCTAAGTTAATTTCTGGGGGAATTTACAAAAGGGATAGGACCTGAACCCTTTATGAAGTGATCTCCTGCTAAAGATGTTTTAAGTAGCTTTTGCTTTAAAAGAATTAGGAGGCTGAGCTTCTGAAATGACAGTGTACCAAACCTTGGCCCTCCAAATACACTTTTTGTAGGGAGAACTGAGGCAGATAGAAACACACCATACTGTTTCCTGTTAGAATCCTCATGTTTCATCACCACACCCACCCATTCAATGCACACACCGATTCATACATAAATCCTGCTCAAACTCCTGTCTCCAAGGGAGTTTGCTGATGTACTGATGGTGGTTATTAAAAACCTGTCTCCCCAACATGTGTCTGCCTGTCCCGGGCCTGTTCCATTTACTGTGCCCATCACTACTATCCCAGCCGTAGCTCATGTATAATGCTTCATCTAACCCAGCACCCAATGTCCAGTTTCAGTCCTCTCCCTCTCTTTGTCTCAAGCATCCAAACTTCTGAATTGTATGGTGTGATTTTTGGAGAAAATTTTTGGAGTGTCATTTTCTTTCCATAACTCCTTTTTGCTAAAATTACTTAAAATGTATATTTTTTATTTCTGGAAATAGAATTTTGGCTAATGCAATGCTTTGAACCCATATCAATAATGTTTGTCTATCCTTTTGGAGCCATGGTTTCTGCTGTCTGGAAAAGCATCACTGAACTCTTGAGTAGGATGTGGTGGTATTAGTATTTTGGTTGCCACTGGTGGGATTGGAGACAATCCTGCTGCTGTGACATTCCAAACTCAACCATTCGGAAATGGTGATTGCTTCTTGACAGCAGCAGTTCTGTCTTGTCTACTGGCCTGCACCATAGCCCAGCCCTCCCAGAAGGTTTGACTTGCTGATCAGTCTGCAGAGCTACCTGCTCTTTCTACATCATTTAATAAAGTATCAAGAACCTCGCCTTAAGTCACCTATCATCCTAACTTCTCAGGATATGTTCTGTAATTGGTGTTCCTGCCAGTTTTCAGGAAAATATGGTCAATCTTTTCTTAGTAAATGCAATACTAATTTTCAACTTCAGTATTCATCTAGTACTAAAATGGTACATGTATTAACCAAATGCACCCCCACGAGTTTGGACTTTTATAAATTAATGGAACAGCACACATTTTGTGCAATAATTGCCCTCTCTTCCTCAAGGATCCTTTGTCCTTTCCAAACCACATTTTCCTGCATCTCTTTCACAGCCTGAAGGATAATGTCCCAGTGTCTTCAGGAGTCATTTAGCCCACTGATAGGATGGCACAGTCCCTACATCTGCTCCTGAATCAAGAGACTGATGAACACTACACTGCAGCTCTTGGCAAGAGTTAGCATAGGGAATAAAATTAAGGTGTAGGGGTTAGGCAGGAAATTCAGATAAAACTACTTGGGAAATGTAGCTGAGCAAGATATAATTATCTAACTTATAATTAGAGCAGCACATCAGGCCTCCCATCCCTAAAGGCTTCTTTTTTGTAAAGAGACAAGTGATACCAACACACAGCAGATGGTAGTCTCGTATGGGTGCGAGTGAGTAATGAACACTTCTTACCTTAGGAAGAGACTGCTCAGAATTTGGTTACAGGAATTACTCCTATTGGTGCTAACTTGCTGTCTTAACAGTTATTATTTCTGTCTTCCATTCCTTTAGGCGAGTGCAGTTCTTACATTAAGAAAAAGTTCTGGAAAGTTTCAGTCACATCTCAGTAGGCCAGCCATTCACCTCTAGCATTTGATGACCAAAAACTACCTGGCAAATTAATGCAATCGAGGAAGGTCCACAAATTGCATTGATTTGAACATGACTTCAACAGTTTTTGGCAAATTTTAATTTTACGTCTTACAAATTCAGTGATATAAAAGTATTTTATTTGCAGAACAAAGGAATTTATTGAGGTCTAGTGTGTGATTTTGACCCTTGGAGTGTTCTGGCTCTCTAAGTAGTCCAGCTCTTACAACTTATCAGAAAAAAGTCAAACCAATGCCCCCTGTTTTAAGGAATGCACTGTAAAGAAAGGTTGATGCAATATCAGAAAGCACTTATGGGTTCATTTTTTTATTTAATTGACAGGTAGAGTTATAGACCGTGAGAGAGAGAGACAGAGAGAAAGGTCTTCCTTCCATTGGTTCACCCCCCCCAAATGGCCGCTATGGCTGGAACTGCACCGATCTGAAGCCAGGAACCAGGTGCTTCCTCCCAGTCTCCCATGTGGGTGCAGGCGCCCAAGCACTTGAGCCATTCTCTGCTGCCCTCCTGGGCCACAGCAGAGAGCTGGACTGGAAGAGGAGCAGCCGAGACTAGAACCAGCACCCATATGGGATTCCAGCACCGCAGGTGGAGGATTAACCACGTGAACCATGGCTCTGGCCCACGGTTCATTTTTTTAACTGAAGATTTATTTTTAAGGAATTAATACATTAGATTCTCAGAATTGTGTTGTAGTAGTTATCATGTATTTGCTATAGTTTCTTCTTGCATGAGGACTAGGTTAAGCATGAGGGAAGATCCATTCCATTCTTTATTTCCCTCAGATTCTATAGTAGACAACCTTGTTCCTAGAAGCAACATAGCCAAGAATGTGCTACCTGTAAGAAATAACTTTCAGCTATGGTTCCCTTATGATGTGGTATCTGGGATAACCAGTTTGTATGCTGTTTTCAGTTATTACTGAAAACACAGTTTAGCTGTTTTTGTCATTTTAGTTGACACATGATAATTGCCCACATGCGTGGGGTACAGCGTGATGTTTTAATACATACATTTGTAATATCAACACACTTGGTGTATCATCACCACTTTGTGGTGATATAGTCCAAATTCCCTGTTGCAGCTATTTTCAAGGGCTTCTGGGTCTCCCACATGGGTGCAGGGACCCAGGCACCTGGGCCATCTGCTGCTGCTTTCACCAGGCCATTAGCAGTATACTGGATCACAAATGGAGCAGCCAGGACTTGAACTTGTCCTCATATGAGATTCTGGCACTGCAGCTGGTGGCTTAATCAGTGATATCATATTGCTGGCCCCATGCATTAGTTTTGAAAACCTTTCAAATGATGTGGAGGTGTTTAGTTTAAAAATCATTTGCTCATTTCAAAAAATTATTTGAGAGGCAGAGAGAGAGAAGAGAAGGAGAACTTGCATCTACCCACACGCACTCAACAATTGGGACTGGACCTGCCTAAAGCCGGGAGCTGGTAACTCCCCAGGTCTCCCACGTTGGTGGCAGGAGTCCAGTGTCTGAAGCCCTCACTGATGCTTCTCAGGGGCTACATTAACAGAAACCTGGAGTCAGGAGCCAGAGCTGGGTATGAAATTCATGAATTCTAAACTAGGATGTGGCATTTCAACTGGTGTCATAACGACTTGGGTAAATGCTCACCCAGAATTGCTAATTCACTTTCCTATTTATCTGTAGTACAACTCATTAGTTTTTTGCACTGACAGTTACTGAATATCTACCATATGAAAGTCACATTGTTAAGTTTTGTGGAGGTTAAAAACTACGCCAAGTTTTCCATGTAGCAACACTGTGACATTAGCAAGGGTGTACATTAGTGATATAATTTAAAACAGACAATTCTCTACCTCCATATCTGAGATGTCTGCAAAAAGTCTATGAAAAATAAATATTTAAAAAGCTATGTGGGCCAGCACCGTGGCTCAATAGGCTAATCCCCCACCTAGCGGCGTCAGCACACCGGGTGATAGATAGATAGATAGATCGATCAATCGATAGATCGATCGATAGGTAGGTAGGTAGGTAGATATAGATATAGCACATACATATTACATGTACATACCAACACATTCATACGCATGCTTTACCTGGTTTTCTGTATTGAGGTAACCTTCTAAAAAGGTCTGATTCTGCCCCCAAAATTCACATGTTGAAGCCCTAGTCCCCAGTGCCTACAATTGTGACTCTATTTGGAAATGAGGCTGTATGGTTATTAAGGTAAAGTGAAGTTGCCAGGCTATGCCATCATCTAATAGTCCGGTTGTCCTTTTGCAAAGAAGGAGGGTTACCAGGGATGCATTCGGATTGAAGGAAAGACCGTGTGAGGGCACAGTGAGCGATGGCCATCTGAACAGCAGAAGAAACCAAACCCACTGAGAAACCAGGACTTGGACTTCTGCCCTTCAAGATTGTGAGGAGAAAAGTTTCTGCTGTCACACCCTGCTCCACGTTGTGGTTCAGGCAGCCCCATCTTCACACCGTCTTCATCTTATGGATTGATACTGTCTTCAACAAACAAGAGTAAGAATCATTATCTTCCTATTGTATGCTTTGGGTGTCCAGTTTCTAACACCTGTCCAAAAAAAGTAGCTATTTTGACAGTATTATGGTGAATAATGCCATCTTATTAAATTTACTTCCCATACACAAAGGAAAGAATAAAAATTCTGTAAGTTTGAGGCCAGTGCTGTGGCCTAGTGAGTGAAGCTGCTGCCTGCAGTGCCAGCATCTCATATGGAGACCAGTTGGAGTCCCTGCTGCTCCACTTCCAATCCAGCTCCCTGCTAAGGCCTAGAAAAGCAATAGAAGGTGGCCCAAGTCCCTGGGTCCCTGCACCTGCATGGGAGATCCAGATGAAGCTCATGGCTCCTGGCTTCAGTTCAGCCCAGCTCAGGCCATTGCAGCTATTTGGGGAGTGAACCAGTAGATGGAAGACCTCTCTCTCTGTCTCTGCCTCTCTGTAACTGCATTTCAAATAAATAAATAAATTTCTAAGAAAAGAAAATTGTATAACTTCAACTCTTTCCTAAGCAGCTTACCATTATCTATTTTTGGTTATCTATTTTATTCATCAAAAATATTATAAGTATTGCTAATCATAATATGTGCTTGAAAAAAATACAATTCTTGTGGCCTTGAAATGCTGGTAGTAACTTTCAAGATCCTAATATTTTCCATTTTTGTATTAAAAAGCCAGAAAACATGGAGTTAAGACTGGTCTGTTACATTGCTTGTTTGTCCCCTAAAATTTAAGAGATCAGTTAAAAATATGAGCTTATCATAAAATAATTGTTAATAGTGAAAGGATGTCACTTTTAACATTTTATCACTTTAAAGTATATGTTATTACAAAACTATTGCAATAATATTTTTATGTAGCTATATGCTCTTAGAACAAAACTTTTTAAAAAATTTACTTATTTATTTGAGAGGTAGAGTTAGAGAGAGGTAGAGACAGAGAAAGGTCTTCCATCCACTGGTTCACTCCCCAGATGGCCACAACAGCTGGAGCTAGGAGCCAGGAGTTTCTTCCGGGTCTCCCATGTGGGAGCAGAGGTCCAAACACTAGGGCCATCTTCTGCTTCCCAGGTAGCAGAAGAGAGCTGGATTGGAAGAGGAGTGACCAGGACACAAACCGACGTGCATACGGGATGCTGCTACCACACGTGGAGGCTTAGCCCAATATGCCACAGTGCTGGCCCCCTAAAACAAAACTTATAGCTTATAAATATATACAGAAGTAGTGCATTATATGTATTATACAGATTACAGTATTTTTTATCATTACGTATGTCAGTGTAATGATTTTTCTCTTACTGTAACTCAAATATACCTCCAATTTTACTTTTCTGTATCCCTAGGTTTAGGGAATATTTTATTAAAAGGAATATAATACGAATAAGTCTGATATTCTGTTTAGTAGTTCAGTGTGGTTGGACAGATCATAACCATCTTATTTGTTTTCCCCAAACAGTGATTTTTTTCAACACATTCTAATCTTTACAATGATCAAGTGATGGTTGGAATTTCAAACTGAGTCAAATTTGCTTTTTCATTTGTATTTCTCAAATTCCCATCCCCCAGTGTTAGTTTCAATAACCTCATTATTTTCCTAGTGCGTTTTTTTTCTGCCTAGGGAAGCTCTCTACTAAATTAAGGGAGATTTTATTTCATTTTGCAGTATATGTGTTTTAATTCCCATGGCTGTCATTATAAAATCCTATTTATTTTTAAATGAGTATCACCAAGTAAAAACATTATATTACTGTTGAATGCATTTCTCAACAAGGAGTAGTGCTGAATGATTTTAGGGCATCTGCCAGCATGGAGGGGGGAAATGTTTCATCTGGATTTTTGTCTATGGTTGCAGTGATAGGATTATAAGAATTTGGATTTTGTTTTGTTTTTATGAGATTTTGAATGTTTTGTTATTGCTCTTGTGTGTGTGTGTGTGTGTGTGTGTGTGTGTGGTTATTATTGTTGCTTTTTGGTCTCTGGCTAACATGAAGAGCCAAGAGGAAAGTGTTTCCACTAAGTCCAAAATAGCATTTTTAGCTGTTTCTAAAGCAGCTTTGGGTGGCAAGCTCATACATTATGGGAAGAATTTATCTCAAAAATGTGTTCCAATATTGCATAGTCTTACTCTGCCTGCATCCTTTTGGTTTTTCTGCAGCTGTTGAAAGATTAATCCTCAGAATACAGTTCCTACAGTTCAGTCTTTTTTTTCTCCTTCAAGATAAGAATGGGTTGTAGCTGGAACACAAAATGAGGCATTCTGAGTTTTGTGTTTTTGTTTCCTTCTACAAGGATTGTACAGCTCCTGTTCTGTTATTCCTCTGAAATTCTCCTTGAGTCTGTGCTGTAAATAGAAATGGTTCCCCATCACACCTACAGTGAAAACCAAAACCCTTATCTTGACTTTACAGTCTGGCTGCTGCAGATCTCTCTGGCCTCATCTGTCACTCTTCATGTTGCTTACATAGCTAGAAGCAACAAAACAGGAGCTCCAAGGTAGGCCTAACTAGCTCGAAACCGAGTGCTCGTATTCAACACTCTACAGTGCTTTTGTAAGTTAGTGCCTCTCTCCCATACAGTGCCTGGGGCCCACAGCTCTACCTCTGGTACCCAACCTGAAACCAGCTCTTTCCTAGAAGTCACATTTTTTAAAGTCTACCATCCAGAGATATATATAAAAATAGGTATAGCACTTGATGACTTTTCACAAACTAGTTAAACCCATGTAACCAGTACCAGGCAAAGTTGTAAAATGTTGCCTCTGTCTGAGTGGACCCCTTAGAATCCTCCCTAAAGCCTGCAATTACAGGGTAACCACTGCCCCAACTCTGAAACTACTGGTATGTTGTCCTTTTAACTTTATGTAGGAACACAGTCAGTGGTCTTTTGCTACAACTTGTCTTCGGTTTCACTGCAGGTAGACATTTAGATTACTTTCCATTTGATGCTATCCATTAATGTTACTACAAGTATTTTTGTGCATGTCTATGTCTTTTGGTAAAAATGTATATACATAGATATTTTTCACAGTTTACATCACTTCTAGCAGAATACAAAAATTCCTATTAATCTGTACATTTTCTAACACTTTATAGTGTGGCTATATCATTGAGCCATTCTCACGAATATATGGAGACACCAAATCTTTTTAAAAACATACTATTTTGTCAAAATAACTTTTATGTTTAGGAAAAAATCAAAATATATGAATTTAGCAAACAGTAATGAGATACTAAAAATCATCTTAAATCTATCACTTAGAAATACTTTATCATGCATATAATAAAATTATATTCAGTGTTGATACTTTACATAATAAAATGCATTGAAAATGTTTCAACATAGTTAAATATAACTCTGTGCTATACATGTTAATGTCTAAATATTATCTTATTAAAAGCTTTTATTACAGTATTAAAATTAGTCCTGTAATCGTGTGTTTGCATAGTTCCTTAATTTTCTTAAAGTCCTGAAGTGTAACTATTGCATCAAAGAATTGTACTTTGTTGAAGCTTTAGAAGTAAAATAATACTTTATATCCCCTTTCCTACCATAAGCTACAGACTTCCTATATCTTTGAGCCTATGCTGGCTGTGCAAATTCTTATTATATCATTGTGACAGGTTTATTGGTGGGGTTTGCTGTTAGTGAATCAATGACTCCAAATCAGTCCCCAACTTGTCATCCTGGAGGGAACCTCAGGGTGCCTGGGCAAAACTCAGCCTCTGATTTGTGTGTTCAGGCAATTCAGTGCTTGGTACCATTATCATCCCCTTAGAGGGTTCATCTTTTGGTCTTATCTGTCTTTCCAACTATCAAATCAACGCCATCATCAAACCTCATAAAGCAGCAGAGAAAGAAAGTGTCCTCGGATTCTGATTCCTATGTAATCTCCTAGACTCTAGATCCCATGCTTTACTGTTTTTATAACTTCCTTTCTCCCTTTATTATTCTGTTATTATTTTTAAAAATGTTTATTTTCATATACCTGAAAGGCAGAGAGAGAGAGAGACCCCAACCGTCCACTGGTTCACTCCCCAAATGCTTACAACAGACAGACTGAGACAGTTGGATGCCAGGAGCAAGGAACACATCTGGGTCTCCCCTGTGGGTGACAGGGGTCCAAGCCCTTAAGCCATCATCTGTGGTCTCCCAGGATGCATTAGCAAGAAGCTGGATAAGAAGCAGAGAAGCCAGGATTCCAATCAGCACCCTGGCCTAACCCACTGTACTGCAATGCTTGCATCCTGGAATTTCAGTTATTAATAGCTAGCTTGTGACTGGAGTGAAAATGGTCATCTGTAAAATACATATGCATGCATAATATGTTACTCATTTTATAAAGATCTGAACTAGTTCTCTGTAATTTTATATTTTCTGTTTTCTTGTTTTTTAATTCTCACATTCTGGGATGCATGTGACCCCGCTGAGCAGGCTCAATGTTGAAAACATGGCAGTAGTGATAAAGAGGCAGCTTGAAGCTCCTGTCCCAGCACATCATGTATGTGAATGGTCCTAGGGATTCTTCTTTCATCTAGAACAAATGCTACACCAGAATGCACTGGCAATGAAAAACCATGGAAGAGGGTCAAGTGCAGGCCTGAACTGACATCCTTAGTGAGGTTGTAGCTCTCAGAATGACAGCTGAGAAAACTGATCCTCCAGGCATAAACACAGACTCAATAGGTTCGTTTTTCAAACTGTGTCTCATGAAAAGTCAGTGCTCAATGGTGTTCATCCAAGAGAGGTTGATCACAATAGCTAGTCTTTCTTTAGACCTTCTGGTAAGCATTGTGAATCTACTACAGGTAGAATGCAAGGCAGACTGTTTCCCAAATGCTTTCTATAGGAGCAAGCGAGAACATGTAACACACTAGTGTTTATTGAGGCATGGTAGGTGAAGGTCACCTCCAGAGATCTCTTACATGGCTCTCAAGTACTCTAACCTCAAGACTTATGCCCTCCATCCATTGACTCCTCTGAGTGATGGAAACCTGAAGGGAAAACCAGTAGGAGAATGTGTGCTTATACTGGGACATGAGCCACACTTGTCACAGAACCCTCAATTTAGTCTTCAGCTCCTTAACCATAATGGAAATCGCAGATACTATCCTAAAGAAGTTATGTTCCTCCCCCTTCCATTCCCCGAAGTATAGAAGCCCTCTGAGATTCTGTGTTATGTTTCATAGAAAATGTATTAGAAAATGAGATATTCATCTGAAGCAAATGATTTGGACAGCCAAAGACCAAAAAGTAAATAGATACGTACTTGAGACTATCAAAGTGAAATAATTGAAAGGAATCTTTAACAATATAGTAGACTATAATGCATAAGATAACATTGAAATGATGTTCCAAATCTGATGTTTTTCTATTAGGGAAGTTGTACTGTAGGGAAATCTATTTCTAACCACATTCCGGACACTCAAATATTAACGGGAATTAATATGTATTTTCTTTTTGTTAAAATAGAAATAGTACATGTGTATGGTTTAAACTTAATAAATGTGAATTATTTACACAAGATAGTGCAGTAAAATCACAGAAAATGATGTTGGTGACCTTTTATCACAAACTTTTGTACAAAACTATTGTCTTTTCCATCATCCCTGGCTTGCAGATGGAGGGGCATGTGGCGAAGGATAAAGAAAGTAGCATGGTTGGGAATATCTTTAGGAGGTTCTTGGAATTTAGGAAGTAATTCTTGGGAAATTCTAGATTGAATTCTCCATAAACCCTCTGAGAGAACTAAAGGTGGTAAATGACCTCTAGGCAAGGTGATCCAGGGTGCTTCCCTTTGTCTCTCTGGAAGCATGCAGGGATCACCCTAGTCTCCCGTGTAGGTACTCTCCAGACTTCAAAACATTATCCTGCTTGTAAGAAGTGATGCGATCAGCTTTTGTGCAGTCACTGTGGACCCTGCTGTTATGCAAGGCATCACCATGGCTAAAAATTCACAAGACCATTCTTATTTGTACTGATTGTTTTGTTTGTTTCATCCTTCACAATTTTGCTGCTTCTGTTTCAAAAATCCTCAAAGCTTTGATTTGATTGCAGCTGGATCCAAGGGTTCCAAAGCCAAGTTTGATCCTGAATTCACAAAATCAAAGTATTTTCATTTCAGCTGTATACTCTGAACCTGGCTTTATAATAATGGACAGCAACCATCACTGGAGCCTGCTTTTTCTTTTTATTTTTTCTTATCAGTCATTTTTGTGACTTGAAAACATAATGGAAAAAAGATTCCTATTTCAGACTACAGTCAGTGGATTTCATTCTATTACACATCTGCCAAAAGCCAGTATTGTTACCAAAACAAGCAGTTGGCCTTAAGATTTTAAAATTTCTTTCATTCTATGAATTCCACATGAGGTAGGATGTAGCGACCCAGAAGAGTACTCTGCTGCGCCATTGTAGCTCTGCTGTTGGGATTGTCTTTGCTAGGAGGAAACAGCAAAGTTCTGGGAGTGCCTAGGTTAGTAATTACCACATAACTGATTATCATTCAAGTTTCCAACAATGTGCTATTGCATCCATTATCTTCTTTAATCCTTTCAACATGCGTCTTCTCGTTTCTCAGCAAAAGCAGAAATGAGGCTCTGAGAAGTGAAGTAATTATCCTTGGTGAGGGCAAATCAGCAGGTTGGATTACATTGCAATGAGTCAGAAGCTCATCCTCTTTCCATGATAGCACGCCGCCTCCGAGCTTTACAAGAGAAAGATAATCTCATTATTCTATAGCCCCACTGAGAAACCACTGTTCTCTTGTCTTCCTTCCTTCAGTCGTCTGCTTTACTTAGCTCCAGATGAGTCTAAATTAAGTGCTTTGCTTGCTGATGGCTGTAACACCAGGTGGCACTATCCATAGTTCTAGGAAATAAGAGGAAAGATGGGTCAAGTCCGCCAACAGGGACATGAGATTTTGAAGTGCAGACAAAGTGGTAGGAAGCTAGGATTTCTGTTAGACAGTTTAAATAAATCGTTGGAAAATGAGAGTAAGTTTTCAGAAAAGATAGGAAGCAAGAGTTATCTGTGCTTCTTCAGGACTTTCAGATTCAAAGGTAATTTTCAATTCATGTTAAATAATACAGTGATCAGTTGAGGTTTTATAAACAATTTGAGCCTTATGTGATAAGATGATAAAACACATGCAAAAATATGTCTGAATACTAGTAATGTAAATGGTGTAACATTGACTACACTGGCAATTTGAGAGGGGTATAATAGACAAAGGATACATTGTAGCTCAGACTTTTTTTATAATTCTGAAGGAAATTTCCAACTGTGGAGTCTATCAGCAGAAAGGAAATGAATAATGCATCTGACTAATGTGCGCTAGTAGCTCCTACTAGTTGTGGACAGAAAATATGGAAGAAAAGATTTTGGTGGGAAGATGTAGGTGCCACTTAAATGAAGGATATTTTTTGTGGAAAACATATCCTGCAACATCTGAATGCCAAATAAAAATTTCCTTGTTTCATTTCTCCTTAGAGAGAATTTTTTTGTCAGTTGTTGTTTTGTTTGGGAGAAAATTGCAGTTTAAGATTTACAAACCACTTCATTTGCAAACTGCCATTACTTCAGTTTCTGCTTCTGAAAAGGTTTAAAGCTGCAGGCAATGAAAAGATGTGGTATTATAGTTTTTTTCCATAAAAAAAAAAACCTCTGGTTCTATTGTAAAAAAAAAGTGGGCAGTATAACAATACATTATTATTTATAGAGAGTTATTCATACAAATAGCATTTCAATGTGCTTTGCTGAGTTTGTGATATTAGAAAGCAGAATCTCTGAGGAAACATGTTTTGCATAGTTTTTTAAATGCAATAGAGTTCCCATAATTATCTTTCTCTTGATAAGATCCAAAGAAATTTACTTTAGTAGTTGGAGCTTATCCATAAAATTCATTTCTATCACCTTATAAATAGGCTGTCACTTTTTTTCCCCCCAAGTAAAGTAAGGTCAGATTTTCCCTATTAGCATTGAGATTTTCTACTTGAAAGTTTAAAAAGTACGTATAGCATCTGAATTTGAAGATTTTCCTGATTTTAATGTATCTCATTAAAAATATACTTTATCAATAGCCTTCTCCGCCTGTTTTCCTATCAGCTGTTCATCTTAGCTCACACAGTGATGCATTAGTTCCCTAGGACTGCCACAGCAACCTACCACCAGTTGAGGACATCCGACAGAGAAATTCACTCTCTTACACCTGGGAAGTTGGACATCCTGGTGTTGTCCTTGATAGGCTCTAGGGAAGAACCCTTCCTGGCCTCTTCCAGGGTTTGGTGGCTCCAGGCGTTCCTTGCCTGTGGCGTTGCTGCTGTAATCTCTGCTCCATCCTCACATGAGGTTCTCCTCCATGTCTGTCTGCCTCAAGCCTCTTTGCTCTTATAAGAGAACTGGTCATTGGAGTTAGGGCCACTCTAAGTCCAGGATGCTTCATTTCATGACCTTTGACCTCCTGATATCTGCAAAGACCCAATTTCCAAATAAGGTCATGGTCACAGATAGTGGGGTGTTGGGGTTCTACAGAAACATGAAACCGATGGGATCTCTGTATTTTCCTGATATAGCCACAAATATAAGTCTTGGCCAGTCCAAAGGCCTTAATGAAGGGTAAAAGAAGTTTTTTTTTTTTTTTTTTTTTTTTTTTTTTTTTTTTTTAATTCAAGCCCTCACTGATTGGGTTGTACCTACCTGTGTTAGTGAGGGTGATCTGTGCTGTCTAAATCAAGTGTCATTTCTCTCCCAGCAGCACCTTCTCTGACACACCCAGAAGCAGTTACAGCCATCCTGCCATCTCCTGGCAGAGTCAAGTTGCCAGGTAAAATTAGCTATCACAGGAGGGTTAGGGTTTGAACTTCTCTTTTCAAGGGACATAGGTCAACCCAGAACAAGGGGTTAAGAATAGACTTTAAAGTTTGGGAAGACTGTTGAGTCGACATCTTCATGCCCATCATTCCTCAGAGTGGGCATGGGTTTTTCGCATTGTAAAATGATATGTAACTAATTCCAGTGATATCAGCTTCATATACGTCTTGGGAGATTATAGGGTGCATTGTGAGACTTATAATATAGCAATGGCCACTGCATTGTTAATAACTGGCAGTTTTGATTGCTAACAATGATATATATATTTTTTATTCCTGCTAGAATCATTCTATTACCTTCAGTTTTAGTAGAATTCCTCTTTTTCATATAGCAGAATTTACAAATGAGAAAGCTACATAAATCATGTCTATATGGGACCTTAAAAATATGATAATTACTTTCATTCTAAATGAGGGATGTTCCTCATCAAATTGTTGTCAAGATTAAATGGAAATAATCTGTGTAAAGTAGTTCACATTTAGTGTTCATTTGATGAGAATGTCTTATATGACTACAGAACAAAGACCTCTAACTTGCACATGAAGGTTTTGCTTTGTTCTTTAGGGCATGGTCCAAAAAATGGCAAGCAAAAAGCAAAGGGAAGCATTTCCCAGCAGGCATTTTGGTTGAAATCCTTCTCTCTCCATTCGCATATACATATCATAATTTGCATTTTAATTTTAATGTCTTCAGAACCATGAAAGCATATTTAGGTAAATGTGCTAATTAGATTTTTGTAAACAACCATATGTTATTTTGGCTTGTGAAATTTAAAGAGCAATTAAAAACACATCTCTTTTACTACTTGTAGGTGAGCGTGGCAATGGATTCAGGCCGCACAGCATAAGCGAATCTCAGGAAAGAGCTAAATTGGAGATGTGCTTAATGATCTTATGTGAGAAACTGAAAGAAGTTTGAAAGTTTTCTTCAAAAAATCATAAGGCCAAGCAGTGCTACACATTGAGTTTGCTGTAATTAAATAGAAATGTTTGAAAATTATATTTCAAACCTCTTTTCAACTAGTGTACCTTAGAGGAATTTTCAAAAGAAGTCAGTGGCATGTCTGTTTTTAATGAGAGCATGTCATCCGTTCTCTGGTGACTTATCCATTTGTATCAGCTTGACTGTGAAGAGCAGAGTGATGCATGAGTGTGATAACTTGAGGTGACATCTTACAGTGCAGTCCATTATCTGAAAGATTTAGGAAAAAGCTCTCTCAAAAACATAATTAAGGAAACAAATGTTTTCAGAAATATAATAAAGATCTTTTATGGTTTTGGTTCAGGAACATCCATTTCTATAATATCACACACTGAGGAAATAGTCTGCCAGTCACCTAAATAACACTCATATTTTGATTTTCCTTGGTTTTGCTTTCTCCACAGAGAAACTAACAAACACACCATAAACAGAGAATATGAAAAAAACAAGTCTAATGGTTTTTTTTAGAAGTTTCTCCCTAGAAGCTATAATTGAGAAATAGATTGAAGAAATAAATTAAAAGTGGACTCAGAAAATGGATAAGGTTTTCCAAAAATGTGGCCATGTTGTGAAGGTGTATTTATTTTCTCGCCATTAAAAATAGGCAGTCTGTTGTTCACTGCCTGGATAGTTGATCTCTCAACTTTCTTTTGGTCCTTGCCTGTTTTTCTGGGCCTAGGGAAGCAGAAAGCATCTTTCGAGTCTGCCTGCTGAGTACTCATAGGCTGACCTCATTCAGGAAGCTAAAGAATCCCATTGCTCCAACAGATACCCTTGTGCGTGCCTTGCTCTGGAATGATGTTATATCTTTTAGATTTGCACTGGTTGATATAAGAACTATTTAGTTTACAGAATAGCAGCATATTTTTTAGATATAGAGCTCATTAAAAGTGAGCTGAAAAGCAGGATCGCACAAAGAACCTGAATTAAATCAACCAAGGTGAAAGTTGAAAAGATACCTTCTAAATTCAACTTATTCCAAGAGGTCAGCTCTGAAGTATCCTGGTTTCTTTTTTTGTAATTCCAGTGGTTACAGATCCTAAATTCCATCCCTCCCTTCTCACCTGGAGCCAGGAACTGCAAGCTGTCTCATAACATCACTTAGTTAAGCACTCATATTGTCACTCAGTAAAGCAGTTGACACCCAGAGAGCAATGAGCAATAAGGACATTATGTTAGAACCCAAAGATCAAAGGCATAAATATGCATGGCAAGTTCACAGTACTGTGTGCAATAGTTTTACAAAGAAATCAGAGGTCTGAGGTGTGAGGGAAAAGAACCTTTCCTATCTTTGAGCTCTCAGTTCCTGTTCTGCACTTATGCCATTAACATTCCTTAAATACAAAGGAACCGCATATTTGCTTGTTATAGCTGCAGTGCTCCCCAAGGGGCGTGGCTGTGACAAGGAGAATGTCATCTGTTTTTCCTGATGGTGCTGGTTTTAATTAAGTGTATCAGGACATTTAGGGAGCACCATTTAAAATAGTTCACCACCAATAGTTCATGGCATGACTGTTTAGAGTGAGCACTGGTCCACATGCTAGACTTAAGCACTTGTTATTTACCCATTTACCCATTGCTCTCCAGTATTTCTCTTTTTTTAAATTTATTTAACAGGTAGAGTTATAGACACAGAGAGAGACAGAGAGAAAGGTGTTCCGTTGGTTCATACCCCAAATGGCTGCCACGGCCGGCGCTGCACTGATCTGAAGCCAGGAGCCAGTGCTTCCTCCTGGTCTCCAATGTGGGTGCAGGAGCCCAAGCACCTGGGCCATCCTCTACTGCCTTCCCAGGCCATAGCAGAGAGCTGGACTAGAAGAGGAGCAACCGGGACTAGAACCTGGTGCCCATATGGGATGCTGGCGCCACAGGCGGAGGATTAACCAAGTGAGCTACAGCGCTAGCCCCACCCCAATATTTCAATATGGCAACTGTGATGGCTATTCCAAGGCATTGTAATGAAATATTAGCCATGGATAATACAAATCCAAGTAAGCAGACATCTGAAAGTCATACAGCTATTCTCATAGTGTTGCCATTGTGCACATCCTCCCTTCCTCCCTCTCATTTGCCTCTTTATATAAAATCCAATACAGTAATAATTTACTTAGGTAAGAGTATATATGATATATAAATGGTATAAATACTATATAATAATAAAATACAAGACAAAGCAAAAGCATATTAGAGGTATTCTTTTTCTAGTTGTGATAGTTTGTGTGTGTGTGTCCTCCAAAGTTCATGTTGACATTTGGTTGCCTTTGTGCTAGTGCTGGAAGATGAACTCCTTGGAGGGTATTGAGTCATTATTAGGATCAATGACTATTGTAAGAGGATGAGTTTGTCTTCCTTTATCTCTTTGCTCTTCTGGCTTCCACCATGTGATAGGAGGCCCTTCCATGATGCAGTAGGAGGCCCTTGCCTTCTACTTGTCTTTCTCTTCTCAGTTTCCAGAAATTCAGTTTGTAGCAGAGCAGTGACTAAGGCACACAAAGAAAACCCTTTTTTCAATAGAATAAGCCTACTCATAAAGTTACAGTTTTCAAAACAAAGAATATGCAGTCACAATAACTGGAATATTTTATCATTATGTGACATTCTTCTTTGGATTTGCTTTCAAAGTCCATTTATGAACCATGTAGGAAAATTACTTTCATGTTTTCATACTCCTGCCTCATATGTGTAGAAGGACGAATTTGATGTGTATGTGATCAGAGATTAAAGAGCATATAGTCTTAACAGTTGTAAGTTGTTCCTGTTGGTTTCATTTGTTTTTATAGAAATAGATTGGATTTGGAAGCTTACTATGAACAATGTGAAATGGCGAGGACTTAAGAAGCTTTCCTTAAGTCTTTAAACAGCTTAGAGCTTCCTGGTACAACTAAATGGTGCCCTCTATTAATCTCTAAATGAATCCCATTCTTCAGTGAAGCACTGCAATGAAGCACAGCAGGCCACCTATGTGCTTTGAGTTTTTAAAGGCCCAGTGTTAGCGCTAGGTACTGAAAGGCCCACAACTCCTGGAAAGGTACCACCACCCACCCAAGCTGACAGAAGCGGCAGGAGAAAGAGGCCTGGCTCACATCTCTCCAGGGTAGTGAGCTTCTCCACCTTGCCTTCCTGCCTGCGTAGTATATTGAGTTGCTGACCTGAGGAAGTGGCTTAATAAATGTTTTCTGAACTGACATAATTTATTCCTTGAAAGTTAATACTTGTGAACAGAAAAAGCTTTTTTCTTGGGTAAAATGTCTTCTATCTGCTTTCACAGATGGTAGATTTGGGAGAAAAGTTGGATATTGGAGAGATCTTCTGAAAAAGAAATAGGGTTGGTGGAAAGACACAAACTATTGTTTGATTTACTGAAAACCAAGTCTATTAGAGAGTATAAAATTTGAGATGTAATGCAGGTGAATGTGTGTGATGAGAAGCTAGTAATTGGAATAAGGGGATGGAACTTCCAGTCATTACTCTACTACATAAACTGCTAACAAATAATGTAGATCAAAGCTATGTAATAAAGGATTACAGTGATGAATTTTATGAGATTAAGCTGCATTTAATTTCCTTATGCATTTAAGATAAATAAACTGCTAATTAGAATATGCAAATAAGAGTTTCTGAAGCTTAAAAAATATTTCTTAGCACCTTACCCATAAATCTCATTCAGTAACTATTTTGTCATGTAATTGGGGAGTAACAGATTGATGAGCCAATCTAATTATGTGAAATTTACATGTGCGTGATATTTTATAATAAAGGACATGAACTAATGATAAAGTAGGGGAAAGCAGTTGCAACATTTATTACCATTATTAGTTGCAAATTTGACTTAGTTTGAAAGTACTTGGAGCTGTAGGAACTATAAGCCACCCCAAGCACTCTTCCACACATCTGGACCATAATTGTAGGGTAAGACTGAGCCCATCAGCAATTAGAGCAATTATTAGGACTCTTCCATTTACATCTCACACATCATCCCCAAGCACATATTTCTGGAATATTGCTGATCATCTAGAGACCCAGATAACAACTAATTGCCTCATTATGCAAAGTGGGGAAAGGTACTCATATTTCTTACATATTCAGTTCTATATTTCACACACACAGATGCCTGTTCTATGGCAGGCAACACATAAAAGCATATGACAAATATTCTTGTGCCCCATTAGGATTCTCTTCTGTTTTTGTTTGCTTGGTTGTTTGTTTGATAGAGAAAGCATCTTCATGAGACTGAAGGACAAAAAGGCAACTTTAAACTACTGTGATTAAAATACTTCCAAAGGGTTTATATACACCCAAGTGAAACAGCTCAAGGGCCAGCCAGGAAGATCATACTGTTTCATTGTTTGGCAAGATCCCAAACAGAATAAGAATTAGAACCCCATTGAAAATTGATTCAACTGAATGGTCTGAATGCCAAAAGTATTTTGGACATTCCTTTCCATGTAGTATCTAACATTTGCTGATGTATTCAGGTTACATATATTTTCTTCATAGAGTTTATCTATATTCTGTATTTTTGTCCAACATTTCCAAGAAAGACAAATGGAATTAGTCCCCATTTAAATAGGGAAAATATGAAACCTTGAAATATGTATACTATGATTTGTAATTAACAATGAATAAATGAAATGTAACCTTTCCAAAATATCCCCCATACTCTTTATGCTGGATTGATTGCCTGAACTAACAAAGAAATGCCTAAGAAAACCAGTGGTGTGGGCATTTTTAGCCCATTTAAGGAAAATATAACAGTACCAAGCCTTTCATATTAGGCTACTTTTATCTAATTTTCTTAAACCAATATCTTATAAAATTTAATTTAATTGTATCTGTATTATAAAGATACTGGTATCTACAATAACAGTTACCTTGTCTGTATTATATCAGCTTTCTCAGGGTAGTTTAAATAGACAAATACAAATTTGAGAAACCTAAGAGATACATAATTAATAAATCCGTTTTTGCATGAGAATTCTTAAAAGGAAGAACTCACAACTTGTTTGTATACATTCGAGCTTATTTTGAACATCCAATCAGCATGACAGCACAGTGGAATCCATCATTGTTCTGTGCTGTGACCTGAATTGTAACTGTCACTTCCTTCTCTTCTTTCTTGGTCTTCCTGACTGCCAAAATCCATGATACAATGGTGGTCTCTCAATTAATGTTAATGATTGACTAATTCTTAACATTTCAGTAAAGTTGGATCCAGATTTTAAAGGCACACATGAATTAAAAGCATAATTTTTTGCATTATGTGAAAGTTTCTCTAGCAATGAAAAATCAAAAGAGACCATAAAGATTCGGAATTCTTGAGAAAACTATGATTTTTATATTATCTGTTATGTAATCCTTTTCTACTGTAAGTAAAAGTGGAAGTAGATCATTCTATTTCTTTTTTTTTTTTAAGATTTATTTATTTGAAATACAGAGTTATAAAGAGAGGCAGAGCTGAGAGAAGAGAGAGAGAGAGAGAGGTCTTCAATCCAATTATTCACTCCCTGGATGACCACAATGGCCAGAGAGAGAGAGAGAGAGAGAGATCTTCAATCCAATTGTTCACTCCCTGGATGACCACAATGGCCAGAACTGAGCCAATCCAAAGCCAGGAGCCTCTTTTAGGTCCCCAATGTGGGTGCAGGGGCCCAAGGACTTGGGCCATCCTCCACTGCCTTCCCAGGGAGAGAGCTGGATTGGAAGTGGAGCAGCTGGGACTCAAACTGGCACCAATGTGGGATGCTGGCGCTGCAGGCTGGGGTTTTAACCCACTGCGCCACAGCACTGGCCCTGATCATTCTATTTCAGTTTTCATCACTTTAAGAAAAGGTAACAAAATTTTTCTACAAATTTGACAACTTTTTTGAAATATTTACCAAGTCTGGCATTTCAGAATAAAATATTACAAGAATTCCTGTTAGCCTCTAGTGTATGCTTATCGATATGTCTGTCTTCAATGTGATAAGGTTAATATTCCTATGTGCTTCACTTACGTATTATTGGTAGTATGCTTTATCACCACGAATTTTAAAGAGAAACAACAAAAAATCTTTCTCTTAAAATTATTAATGTTCCTAAAAAGGATGCTGAATTTTCAAAGACATACTATGTTTAAAAATACATGCAGGGCATGGTGTTTGGCTCAGTGGTTAAACTTCGGCTTGGGATACTTGCACCATGTCAGAGTGCCTGGACTGGAGTCTTGCCTCTGCTTCCAGTCTGGTTTCCTTCTAGTGACCGCGGCAGGAGGCAGGAGATAATGGCTCAAATCTTGGGTCTCTGCTACCCACCTGAGATACCCAGGTGGAGTTCCTGGTTCCTGACCCTGGCTGTTGCCAGCTAGTGGAGAGTGAACCAGCAGATGTTATGTCTCTCTGTTTCTCTGTCTCTTTGTCTATCTGCCTTTCAAGGAAAGCAATAAATTTAAAAAGCAGCTACTGCTTTGTGTCTTGACTTTTATACTTCTTAAAAGTCAGTTAGATAAATTGGACCCAATAGGAATTCTTTACTATTTGCAAACATAGCACTAAGATACACCTATTCCTGAATCACCTCCCAACTGATTAATGGATAAAGTAGAGTAGACCATCTTTTAAAAGTCTGGACAAGGGCCGCCATTGTGGAATAGCAGGTAAACCTTCCACTGCAATGCCGCCAGCCCATATGGGCACCAGTTCAAGTCCTAGCTGCTGTGATTCCGATCCAGCTCCCTGCTAATGATGCTGGGAAAGCAGAAGAATACCCAAGTCCCTGGGGTCCTGAACCCATGTGGGAGACCTGGGTGCAGTTCTGGCTCCTGTCTTAGGCCTGGCCCAGCTCCAGCTGATGAGGCCATTTGGGGAGTGAATCAGCAATGGAAAGATCTCTCTGTCTCTGTAATCTGACTTTTTGAACAATCACTGAAGGCCCTGGGATATTGCATGATCCTGAATCACTTTCTAAATTGCATTTGTTCTAGAAAGTTGAAATGTGAACTGCATTGTGTTCTAAGTTTTTAGAAATTGGTAATAGAAATATATGTAATATAGTATAATGCCAAAATATTTATCATTGGTGACAACTATGTTGCATGACAGTTTATCATCCTTGTTTTTATTATCTTAATTTAAAAAAAATTTAGCAGGGCACTATGTGATGTTTTGGCACATGTATACATTCCTGCCAACAATATGCAAAAGTGTCCTTTTCTTTACATCCTCATAAACACTGCTTATCGTTTTCTTTTCAATAATAGCTGATCTACCTGGAGTGGGTAACTGCTCATGGATTTGATCTACATTTCACTAATGATTAGTATCTTTTGTGTACCTGTAGATTATTTGTGTTTATTCCTTTGATAAGTATATTTTTAGGTCTACTGCCCATTTTTATATCTGATTGTTTGGTTTTTCTGCTATTGAGTTATCTGAGCCACCTACATATTCTGGATAGGAAAGCCTTCTCAGAGGTCTTGGTAACAAACACTTCCTCTCATCTGCATTTTGTCTCTTTACTCTGTTTCCCTTGCTGTGAATAAGTCCCCCCCACCATTTAAAAATTAAAATCCTATTTGTTTGTTTTTGCCTTTATTTCCTGTACCCATTCTAAGGCCCTAAAGCATTTCCTTATTTACTTATAGCAGTTTTCAGTCTTAGAGTTAGGTTTTTAAGCCATTTTGAGTTGATTTTTGTACATAGTGAGAGATTAGGGTTCCATTTTCAATCTTTTGTATGTGGATATTTGATTTCCCCAGCAAAATTTATTGAAAAGGCTATTCTTTTTCCAATGCATATTCTTAGCACATTTGTCAAAGATCAGTTGGCTATAAATGTAATAGTTGGGTTCCACTTGTATTTCCTTTTATTGGTCTCTGGATCTGTTTTTATGCCAATAGCATACTGTTTTAATTACTGTAGCTTTGTGGTATATTTTAAAGTCTGGTAGTAAACTGCCTCCTGCTTTATTTTCTTTGCTCCAGATTTATTTGACTGTATTAGGGGTCTTTTGTGGCTCCATACGCTATTTAGTAGTATTTTTCTAGTTATATGTAAAAAAATGCCATTAGAATTTTTTTAACTTTTATTTAATGAATATAAATTTCCAAAGTACAGCTTATGTATTACAATGGCTTCCCCCCACCCATAACTTCCCTCCCACTCGCAACCCTCCTCTTTCCCTCTCCCTCCCCCCTTCCATTCACATCAAGATTCATTTTCAATTCTCTTTATATACAGAAGATCAGTTTAGCATATATTAAGTAAAGATTTCAACAGTTTGCACCCACATAGAAACACAAAGTGAAATATACTGTTTGAGTACTAGTTATAGCATTAAATCTCAATGTACAGCACATTAAGGACAGAGATCCTACATGAAGAGTAAGTGCACAGTGACTCCTGTTGTTGACTTAACAAATTGACACTCTTGTTTATGGCCTCAGTAATCACCCTAGGCTCTTGTTGCCAAGGCTATGGAAGCCCCCTGAGTTCACCAACTCTGATCATATTTAGACAAGGTCGTAGTCAAAGTGGAAGTTCTCTCCTCCCTTCAGAGAAAGGTACCTCCTTCTTTGATGACCTGTTCCTTTCACTGGGATCTCACGGAGATCTTTCATGTAGGGTGTTTTTTTTTTTTTCCCCCAGAGTGTCTTGGCTTTCCATGCCTGAAATACTCTCATGGGCTTTTTAGCCAGATCCACGTGCCTTAAGGGCTGATTCTCAAGCCAGAGTGCTGTTTAGGACATCTGCCATTCTATGGGTCTGCTGTGTATCTCACTTCCCAAGTTGGATCATTCTCTCCCTTTTTTATTCTATCAGCTAGTATTTGCAGACACTAGTCTAGTTTATGTGCTCCCTTTGGCTCTTAGTCCTATCATTATGATCAATTGTGAACAGAAATTGATCACTGGGACTAGTGAGATGGCATTGGTACATGCCACCTTGATGGGATTGAATTGGAATCCCCTGGTATGTTTCTAACTCTGCCGTTTGAGGTAAGTCAGCTTGAGTATGTCCCAGATTGCACATCTCTTCCCTCTCTTATTCCCACTCTTATATTTAACAGCGATCACTTTTCAGTTAAGTTTCAGCACTTAAGAAGAATTGTGTATTGATTGCAGTATTCAACCAAAAGTATTAAATAGAACAAACAAAAAAGATACTAAGAGGGATAACATATTAAGCTGCTCATCAACAGTCAGGGTGAGGGCTGATCAAGTCACCGTTTCTCCTAGTGTTCATTTCACTTTAACAGGTTTCCTTTTTGGTGCTCAGTTAGTTGTCACCTATCAAGGAGAACAAGTGGTATTTGTCCCTTTGGAACTGGCTTGTTTCACTCAGCATAATGCTTTTCAGATTCCTAACATGGATCACCTTTCACTTAAAATTTAAACACCTAAGAATAATTGTGTGTTAATTACAGAGTTCAGCCAATAGTACTAGAACAAAAAAATACTAAAATGCCATTAGAAATTTGATAATATTGCATTGAATCTGTAAATAGCTTTGAGAAATATGCACATTTTCCTGATGTTGATTCAATCAATCAATAAATGAAGAATGACTTTCCATTTCTTTATGTCCAATTTCCTTCATCAAGAATTCATGGTTTTTATAGTAGAAATCTTTCACATATTTGGTTAAATTTATTCCTAGGTATTTTTAGTTTGTACTTTTAATAGAAATGGGATCATTTGCTTGGTTTCTTTTTCTGATAATTGACTATTGGTATATAACAATTCCCTTGATTTTTTTATGTTGACTTTGTATCCTGCAAGACTATTGAATGTGTTTATCAGCTCTAACATCTTTTTGCTGGAGTCTGGTTTTCTTTGTATAAAATCATGTGATCTGCATATGATGACAATTTGACACCCTCCTTTTCAGTTTGGATTCCCTTTATTTCTCTCTCTTGTCTAATTGTTCTGGATAAGACTTCCAGTATTAAGGTGAATAAAGTTAGGGAAGTAGGCAAGCTTGTCTTGTCCCACATCTTAAAGAGGGGCATCTAAGCTTTTCTGCATTCAACATGGTGTTAGCTGCTGACTTGCTATACATGGCCGTTGCCCGTGTATAGCGTGAGTGTTGAACTTTGTGGAATGCTCTTTCTGTACCTACTTGACCAGGGTTTTTTATTACAAAGAGATATTGGATTTCATGAAGTGCCTTTTCTGTATCCAGGATCATATGAGTTTTTTTTTTCTTTTTTGAATATTTTGTTTATTTATTTGAGAGGTAGAGTTATAGACAGTGAGAGGAAGAGAAAGAAAGGTCTTCCTTCTGTTGGTTCACTCCCCAAATGGCCACAACGGCTAGAGCTGGCCAGAGCTGCACTGATCCGAAGCCAGGAGATTCTTCCCAGTCTCCTATGTGGGTGCAGGGGTCCAAGGACTTGGGCCATCCTCTACTGCTTTCTCAGGCCATAGCAGAGAGCTGGATTGGAAGAGAAGCACCTGGGACTAGAACCGGCACCCATGTGGGATGCCGGTGCCACAGGCAGAGGATTAACCTACTGTGCCACGGTGCCAGCCCCAAGGTTTTTTTTTATCTCTGTTCTAATGATGTTGTATATCACATTTTTTATTTGCATATGTTGAACCATCCTCATATCACTGGAATCAGAGTATTTTTAATGTATTGTTGTAATCAATTTGGTGGTATTTTGAGGATTTTTACATACATGTTCATCAAAAATATTGGCTTGTAGCTTTCTTTTTTGTTGTGTCCTTTTCTGATTTTGATTTCAGGGTTATTTGGAAGAATTTCCTCCTCTTTAATATTTTTAAAATAATTTAAGAAGAATTTATGTTAATTCTTTAAATATTTTGTAGAATTCAGCAGTGAAGCCACCTGGTCCCAGGTTTCTCTTTGATGGGAAAATTTTTATTACTGATTCTGTCTTACTACTCTTTATTGGTTTGTTTAGGTATTCTGTTTCCTCATGATGAATTCTTGGCAAGGTTTATATGTATATGAACTTGACCATTTCTTCTAGGTTATAGAATTTGTTCTTAGAGTTCCTAGTAATCTCTAACAGTCTTTTGTACTTCTGTGGTGTCATTTATAATTTCTCCATGTTCATTTTAGATTCTATGTATTTGAATCATCTCTATTTTTTTCTTAGTCTAGATAGGAGTTTATCTACTTTGTTTATCTTTCAAAGACCTGGCTCTTTATTTCATTAATTTTTCTATCATTTTATTAGTCTCTTGTTTATTTGTGCTGTTAATTTTGGATCTGATTGGTTTTTATTTTCCTAGTTCTTTAGGTTGCAGCGATAAATTTTTATTTGATATCTTTTTGTTTTTGATAAAGATATTTATTGATATAAACTTCCCTCTTAATGTGGCTTTTGCTATATGATTTGATTTATTATTTCCATTATTTGTTCCTATGAAATATAAAATTTCCTCCTTTATTGCTTCTTTGATCCATTGGTCATTCATAAGGTGCTTAATTTCCTTCTGTCTGTGTAGTTTCCAAAGTATTTCTTATCATTGATTTCGAATTTTATTTTATTTTATGTGACAATTTGTTGAGACTTGTTTTGTGACCTACCACGTGATCTATCCTAGAGAACATTTCATATGCTGTTGAAAAAAATATGCATTCTGTGGCTGTTGGATGCAGAGTTCTATAGATATGTGTTAGGTCCAGTTGATCCCGTATGCAATTTAACTGTGCTGTATCTTTGGTGATTTTCTGAACAGACTATTTGTCCATTTTAGAAAGTGGGAAGTCCCCTACTATTATTTTATTGGAATCTGTCTATCCCTTTACCACTACTAATATTTTCTTTTTCTCTTTGGGTGCTCCATTATTGGTTGAATATATGTTTATAAGTGGTGTTTCCTCTTATTATGTCTTGATTGAACCTTTTATCATTATATTATGGCCTTCTTTGCCTCCTTTTTTACTGCTTTTGATTTAAATATATTTTATATGATAAAATTATGGCTACTACTATTTTATTAAAAAAGATTTTTTTGTGTGTGAGAAATAAGTTGTTCTCACTTTCAGTCCTTAGAGGTAAAGTGAGTTTCTTGTACACAGTTTTGGTTGGACATAATTTCTTTATCCATTTTGTTACTCCATGCCGTTTTTTTAAAGGTATATTTATTTATTTGAAAGGCAGAGTTAGAGAGGCAGAGAGTGAGAGTGAGTGAGAGAGAGAGAGAGAGATCTTTCATATGCTGGTTCAAAACTTTTGGCTATAACAAGCTATCTTGAAATGATAACAACTTAACATTAATTATAATATTAGAAAAATGGGCTGACATTGTGGCATAGCAAATAAAGCCACCGCCTAGGATACCAGCCTCCCACATGGATGCTGGTTTGAGGCCTGGCTGCTCCACATTAGATCCAGCTCCCTGCAAATATGCCTGGAAAAGAAGCAGAAGATGGCCCAAGTCCTTGGGTCCCTGCACCCACAGGGAAGACCTGGAAGAAGCTCCTGGCTCCTGGCTTCAGTCTGGCCCTTGCGACCATTTGGGGAGTAAACCAGCAGATGGAAGATCTCTCCCTCTCTCTCTCTCTCTCCTTCTCCCTCTCCCTCTCCCCCTCTCTCCTCCACCCCCTCTGTATCTTCCTCTCTATCTGTGTAACTCTGACTTTCAAATAAATAAATCTTTAAAAAAATAAAGTTACAGAAAGAGGCAAAAAACAAATCCTAATAAATGCTACATTTGTGCTCCACTCATCCCCACGTTTTAAATTTTTGCTGTTATATTTTACATTCTATAGAGTTGCTTAACATTTTAATTTAATAATTATATTTTTTAGACTTTATACTAAAGACATAAATGGTTTACACATCGTGTTTATAATATTGGAGCATTCTGACTTTATTTGTATAGCTACTCTTACCAGTGAATTTTTTACGTTCTAATATTTTCATCTTAGTTGTTGGTATATCTTTCTATTTTAATATCTTCCTTTATCTTTTCTTGTGTGACAGGTCTGGTGGTGATGACTCTTGCTTTTCTGGGAAGGTTTTTATAGCTCCCTCTTATAAGAAGGATAGTTTTTTCTGGGTATATCTTGTTTTGCTGGCTTTTTTTTCCTTCTCATCCTGCTCCCCTGGCCTGTAAGATTTCTGCTGAGAAGTTGGCAATCGAGTGAATGAGGACCTCTTTATGCATTGTTCACTTACTTTGTCTTAGAGGCTTGAATATTCTCTTTATGTTTAACCTTGGAGGGCTTGATTATACCATTTGTTGGGGTAGACTTGTGTGGATTGACTCTGACTCCTAACCTTTGACCTGCCTGTACCTGGATCTTCCTCTAGGTTTGTGATGGCTTCCATCATTATCTCTTTGAATATGCTTTCTGTCCCTTTGCCACGCTCAGGTCCCCCTTGAGCCCCCCAGATATTTCTCTCTTCATGGTCACCTAATATTCGCACTAGCTTTCTTCATTCCTTTTGATGTTCTTTTCCCCTTTTCTCCTCCCTCTGTGTGTTTTCAGACAGTTTGCTTTCAAGCTCACTGATTGTCCTGCCATTGGTTGCTTCTGTCACATCTTTAATTTCACTTGGTGTGCTTTTCACTTGAAGAATTTCTATATATTATATTTTTGTTACTTCCATCTCTATCAAATATTTCTGTTAAAATATTAAATGATTTTCTTAAATTTTGATAAGTTTCCTTAAAATAGCTATTTAGAAACCTTCATTTGAGCATTTGAAAGTTTTAATTCCTAAATGGTTGGATTCTGGCTCCTTATTTTGCTATTTAGGAGAGGTCCGGTTCTCTAGTAGTTCTTGGTACTTATGTCTGTACACAGCATCCTCTGCACCCTGAGGGATTAGTTATACTAATCTGGTCTCCTCTGTGGCCATTCTTATGGAAATCCTACACCCTCTGTGTGTTTTCTCTGAGTCTGAGGATATTTCTGCTATTTAGCACTAGCTAGCACTTTAAGTAAAACGTGTCCCAAGTCTGTTGTTGACATGTTTGCACTGACTCAAAGTCAAATTTTACCAGCTCTGGAATTGATATGTTGATTAGTATGAACTGGAGAAGTGCCTAAAAGGGGATAGTCTGGGTCTGTGGTACATTCAAACTCCTCCAGGAACCTCCTATGCCATCATGCTAGAGCAGACCTGGAGCCCACAGCTCTCCGAGACCAGCGCAACCCAAGGGCACCCTGCTGCTGTCTGTCTGCTGCTAACCTGGGCTCACTGCCCAGTGTTGGAGCTCCCAGTCCCTGGTGATGCTGGCTCGGGTCTAAGACAGCTCAGCTGGAACTGTGGGACTGTGCTTGGCACTGAAGCAGGTCCAGAGGCTCTGTCCACAGGCATTGGCATGGATACGAGCAGGTTAGGAACTGCCCAACGCTGTGATCTGCCAGCCCCGCGCTGATGTCCAAAAACAGTCCTGCGATTCTTTGTATTCTGCCCAAGATTGCAGGAGGGAGTGACAACAGCAGCTTTTCAGTTATGTATTGCTCTGTGCAACCTTCAGGGTGTGCGCCAGCCCCCATAATACACTCCAAAAGAAGTCTGGCTCTCCAGGGCACAGGTCTCTACCTGTGGGATAAGTCCAGAGACTCCGTCCACAGGTACTTGTCTATAGGGGCAAAACCCAGTAAGATCTGCCCAGCATTGGGCTTTACTAGCCCAGCACTGAGTCCCAAGAATTAGTTTGGCGACTCTTTCCTGTCTATTCAAGGTTGAAGGCAAGTGATAAAGGAATCCACCTGACCACCTGGACTGCACCTGGGCTGGTCACACCTGGGTCCCACAGTCACCAGGTCTTATAAATTCCCAGGGATGCCCAGCAGGCCTAGAGCTGTAGCAGTAACACATGACAACAAATTTAGCCCACCTGAGTGCAGGTTTCAACCTGATAATCGGCAGCTCTAGAAGCTCAAGCTGGGAGCACTGGCCTAGGGGTAGAATCCTCTGGGGTTTATCAGGTGCTGGGTTCTCTCTCCCCTGGTGGCTCAGTCCAGCTGGGGTTTTGTTTCCTGCAGGCAGTTGCTGAGAGGTGGCAGAGGCCACCAGGTACAGAGCCTCCAAATATGTAGTCTACAGGCGGAGTCCTGGAATTCTCAGTCTGACTGAAGCTTTCACAGTGGGCCTAGCAGTGGAACTCAGTTCCCTCTCTCTCCCAAGCAAGAGGCCTCAGTCTCCATGCCACACTCCCTGGAGCTAAGGGAGTGGAGATCCAGGCAACTCTTCCTGTTTTCTTCGATGTGGCTTTTCTTATTACTCTAGCAAAACAAGGCATTGGCTTCTCACCTAAGTTTCTATAACTTGTGAAGCTGACTTGTTACATGAATTGCTGTCAAATTGGTGTCTCTGTATGGAGGTATCCCTAGAGATTCTGACTCACCCACCATCTTTGTTCCCATCTCCATACTTATTTTACGCAAAAGGAAGATTTGGATAAACTAGCTATTGATGGGAGCTACTATACATTATTGTTTTCAAGTCGCAACTTAACACTAAGTCTTGGAGTCAGTACCAATTTAATTCACCTTAACTGCTGCTCATTGAAGATTCTGGATTTATGGAGGTTTATAGATCATTTTCTTTTCATGTGACTTTGAGAAACACATTCATGAAGACATCTTTATATAGAAGACATCTATGGAATCTGATTAAGTTTATGTTCTTGTATGATGATCTGAAATATCATTTCTTCACATCCTATTTTACCTGTCATTGTCATTTCAAAAATCTATTTCCTCTTGCATAAAACCACAGGATTTAAAACTATAAAAGCAAGCACAGCAAATGAGGAAATTTTCCCTTGGGTCTATTTGCCATATGCTTTTAAACAAAACTTTTGATATCAGCTATTAGCATTCCTGAACATGAATATAGACTTTTGTTTTGCTTTGTTTTACCACCTGGATAAGGGAAATTAGTTTGGGGAGTTCCTTTTAAATCCTAATACTTTGCTGAAAAATCATTTTTATCCTGCACAGTATTGAGTCTTGCCACAGTCTTAAGAATGGAAGAGTTTCCAAAAAAACCAGTGGATTTGACTCCCTGTGGAAATATAATTCCAAATTTTGGAAAGATTTAGAAATGTGTGATTTTTCCAGGCATCTGTTCTTAATCATAAGTAAAATACAGTTCAAACCCAACAGAAGTAAATCTCCAAATCAGATCCGAGCAATGGTTACTTCGTTCTTTTATGCCTTCAACAATGAGTGTGTGTTATGTGTTTTCTCTGTTTCAGTCATGTTCTTGGCACATCACATAAAGCAGTGGGCAAAACAAATGAAAGATTATTGCCTTCTGAAGTTGATATTCTGTAGGATGAGATAAACAAGGAAATAGAAATAAACACGTAAATACATACACAAATACATAAATAATATAGCACCAAATTTGGCAGCACTGCCATAGAAAATATCATGAAAGAGAAATAGTACCTGAAAGATCAGGTCTAGAAGGTTAGAATCTGAACAAAAATCTAAAGGTTATGAGAATGCAAAGTATAAGAATATCTGATGGAAGATCGCAGAAGCCCTGAAGTTAGCAAATATAAAACCCTAATGCTGGAACATGGCTTGAAAACATAATAGGACAAATAGCTTGGGCCCTCTGAACCAGTAGGAGAAACTGAGTATGTAAGGTGATGGTAGGGCAGACTTACTGGTCCTTGCATGCAATTAACAGTGCACTGGCATTAAGTGAGACTGTAATTATGGAGGCTTTTTAGCAGGCTAATACAATGTTTAAAAATATATGTTAGCTTTAGCTGTTTTACCCAAGTGAAGAAGCATAGGTATCAGGAGACTGTTCACTATTACAGGATGAAATGATGATGTGTCATCTTTTCTTTTTTGAAAGCAGAGAGACAAATGGAGACAGATCTCCCACCCACTGGTTCATTCCCCAAATGCCTGCAAGAGCCAGAGCTGAGCCAGGCCAGAGCCAGGAGCTTGGAACTCAGTTTAGGTCTTCTATAATGGTAGCAAGTTCCCAACTACTTGCTGGTCCTTCCAGGGTGTGCCATATTAGGAAGCTAACATTGAAAGCAGAGCTGGACCTTGAACTCAGGCACTCTCAATATGAAATGTGGGTGTCCCAAGCAGCAGTTTAAAATATGTGCCATACATCTGCCTCAGATGACTGAGTCTTGGATCTAGTGATCATTGTATGGATGGGGAGGTAGCTAGCAAGGAGACCTGAGATTGCCAGATCCTCTCTGCAGTTCTGTCTGCACTACCCAACCTCCCCATCTCCCAAGTGGTGGGAAACCACAGATTCTGTGGTCTTCCTGTTTAGAACCAATGCCAGCTAAATATAAACAACACGGCTACCAGCTGTGACCTTGCACTCATTATAAGGTGAATATAATAAAATTACCACAGCTCATACACCTGCACCCATCATGCACCTGATGACTGACATTTGCGAGATTTCCAAAAAAGGACAAGGACATGGGCAGTATTCAGGCACCATCCCAAATTCCATCCCCTCTGAATATTCAATCAAGCCCTGCCTAAGACCCTACCCTTGTTGCCTTCAGATCTACTAAAGGGATGGCCCTCAAGATCCTGGAGTGCCACTCTGTCTTCAGTGTGCCCATATTCTTCTTAAGTGTGTGTTTTCACTTTGCATGAAAATAAATCTTGCTTCCATGCTGACCTTTACCTCTGTCTCATCTTTGAATTCCTTTTTGTGTTGGAGAAAAGAAGCTGCACTCAGTCACCCTGAAACAGTTGTGTTATACATTGTGAGGCCTGGTGGATTCCGGATGCATTCAGAAAAAAGCTAATAGGCTTTTTTGCGTGATTTAGTTATGAAATGTGAGAGGAATGATGAGTTGAAGATAACTTCAAGGTGTTTGACTTGAGGAAGGTTGTAGTTAACATTACTAAGATACAGAATGTTGTAAAAAAGGGTCTGGTGCTCTATCAGTTATCATCCCTAAAAGGAAATCTGTAGAAGTGAAATTGACACTTTGAGAAGCAATGACTTCAACAGCTCTCGTCTTGACTGTTGAGGAATAGTTTTCTTTTTTCTCCTCTTCCTGCTATTTGTTGAACTCTGCTTAACATACAGTTAATCATATGTGTTTAAAGTCAATTGAAAATAGATCTCAGTTAGAAAGGGTTTGGTGTTTGGACGTGGTACAAGTTTGAGATTCAAAACATATACCCAAGTGGTGAGACTGATTACAGAATTGCATACCTAGGTCTGGATTGCAGAGAAGAGGTCTAGAATAGAGATGTATTTTCAGTATGGAATTGGCATTTAAATCTGTGAATCTAAATAAGGTCACTAATAAAGTATTGCAGATAAAGGGAGATGTTTAGATACTGGTTCCTGGAATATACAAGGTTTATAGTTTGCAATGATAAGAAAAACCTGAAAAGAAGACAAGGAAAAAAATGACCAGTTCAGTAGAAACAAAAAAAAAACTGAAGTCTTTGAGTTGTCCCAAAAAAAGGTTAATGTTTCTAGTGAATTGTGCAGCGAAATTATAAATTTAATACTTTCAAAAGACTTTAGGAGGAAAAGAATTAACAATTGAGAGGAATTTCACTTACCAGGAAATCAGGAGAATAAGACAGTAGTTAGGAGAATATAAGGCAAAGAAAAACTTTATAAATTTTTAAGCATGAATGTATTTATTTGAAAGGCAAAGTTTCAGAGAGAGGGACAGGGAGAAAGGAGAATGAGAGAGAATCTTCCACCCATTAGTTTACTTCTCAAATGGCCTAACAGCAGAGACTGGGGCAGACAGAAGTCAGGAGCCTGGAACTCCATCTGGACCTCCCATGGGGGTGGCAGGGGCCCAAGCAGGGGCCATCTTCAGCTGCTGCTTTCTCAAAACCTTAGCAGAGAGCTGGATTGTATGTAGAACTACCGGGTCCTGAACCAGCGCCCATATGAGAGTCTGACATTGCAGGAGACAGCTTAAAATGCTGTACAGCACCACTACCCCCAAGTTTTATAATTTTAAAAGTTGGATGAAACCACATTACTTTTGACAGAATTAACCAGTAAAGGGAAAAATAAACGATGATATATGAAAAAGAAGAATTTGTGGAGAACTGACCTGGATGATACAAAACATTATGGAAGATAGCACCCAAAAGGGATGTGTTGCCTTATGTGAATGCTAGTATACCTGATCCTAAGTGATAAGAGAGGACTACAAGTTCCTTCAAAAGTCAGTTAATTGATGTTGCAATGAAAACTTTGAAATATTTCTTCTGATTCTTTTGTTTTCTCAGTTGAATAAGAAAGTGGGAATAATCAAGTGTAGATACCTAGGAAGGAAAAGCTATGCAGTAGTCATCAAGTGGAGAACAATGTGTAGATTCCGCGACTGTAGCAGGGTGGCCCCGGCAGCAACAACGGCTCACGTGAGCTCAGTGGCCATGAAGCTCATTCTTCATACTGCTGTTTTTTAACAGTCATATCAAAACAAAAGAAAAGCAGAGGACTTGCATCCAAGTAAATGAATGAATTATTGGAGAGGAGGACAGTAAGAGTGTGAGGAATAGAGAAAGCAAGTGTGGAAAGGTCAATGGATTTGCAAGCGCTAATGCTAATGTTGGAATACTAGTAAAGTGAACACTCATCTTCCCTATGAGAACTTCCATATTTAGAAGTTAACATCCGTGTATTCAAATGTTAGGATACACTGTGGCATTTTTATTCTCCACTGAACATTGTTCTCTTCCATTCATGTTATGGCACATTTTGCAGGGGGAGCGTTCTTATGTTGGGGAATTTTCATAGCCATGAATGTTCCATATATAGTCCATGCAGGCAGAAGCTGTGTTTCACTGTAGAAAGAATGTGCTAAGTTGTAGTGGGAAATAATAAGGCTACATGGTATGCCTCCATTTATTTTCTATCTCTCTCTACCTTTTCATATTTTTCCTCTTTCTAAAAATCTCTTCTTACCATTTGACCTGTGAAATTCCTGGGAAGGTTGATTTTTCTGTTTGTTTCTGAAGATAGATCAAATTGGGTAATTGCAGGGGATCAATAATAAAATAATAAAACGTCTACAATCCAAAAGGGCGATCTAATTTTTCAAAAGGGAAACCTCTGCCCGAGACACTGTCATTCCATATGGGTCCAGTTTTCTGTCCTGGCTGCTGCACTTTAAATCCAGCTCCCTGCAAATGCACCTGGGAAAGCAGTGGAAGATGGCTCAAGTACATGGAGACCTACCAGCCATGTGAGAGACCCAGATGGAGTTCCAGCCTCCTGGCTTTGACCTGGCTCAGTCTAGCTGTTATGGCCATTTGGGGAGTAAACCAGCAAATGAAAGATCTTTCTCTCTCTGTCTGTTCCTCTCTTCCTCCCTCTCCCTCTCCCTCTCCCTCTCCCTCTCTCTCTCCCTCCCTCTCCCTCTCCCTCTCCCTCTCCCTCTCCCTCTCCCTCCCTCTCCCTCCTTCTCTCTCTCTCTCTCTCCCGTCTCTCTCCCTCTCTCTCTCCCTCTCTCTCCCTCTCTCTACCTCTCTCTTTCACTTTATGCTACTCCCAAAACTCATCCTTTCAAATAAATAAATAAATCTTTAAAAATAAGACACTCATATTCCACATTGGAGTGCTTGAGTTCAATTCCCAGCTAACTTGGGCTTCTCACTCCAGCTTCCCATGAATGCAGACCCTGAGAGTCAATGGTGATAGTGCAAGTAATTGGGTCCCTGCTGTCCTTGTGGAAGATCTAAATTGTGTTCCCAGCTCCTGGCTGTGGCTCCAGCCCACCTGCAACTGTTGTGGGGGTTTGGAGCGTGAACAAGTAAATGGGACCTCCACCATCCTGCCTGTCTTTCTCTTTCTCTGCAACTCAAATAAAAAAGAGCAAATCAAAATCCAAAATAGAAAAACACGCCAAACATCAGAACCCCTAACACACTCCAAGACCTTAGAAGAGTGCATGTAGTGGAATAGCTGTACTTCCTTTGCTTTTGCCTTTTCATCTCTTTATCCCTCCCACACTAAGCCTCACAGTTCACATGTTCGCCTCTCTCCTGAATGTGACAGCTCAGTCCCCAGCACGGCCTATCAGGTCACAAGCCATAACTGACCATTTTTGTTTGCTTCTTACATTCTGTTTGCCTGGCAGAAGCTTCTCCTGTAACATAATTTTTATCCTAAAAAGAGGAATGGGAGGAGAGGAGGATGGAGATGTCAGTCTAAGACTGTGCGAGGGAGCACACCAGTGAGCCCAGCCTAGCATCATGTTGGATGAGAATCTTCAGGAACTGATGGGGACCATGTGAGTGTCTGTGGGTATGCTACACTTCATGGAAGAGAGCAAGTTGTACAGGATGATAACCTCACAGAATTCTGTGAATGGTTGCGTGTTGTAGTTGCTTTGGCCCACTTACAGCAGTTACTAGAACAGTAATAAGTGTCTGTGTTGTCTGACTTAAACAAAGATGTGTTTTAAATTTTCTAATATACGGCCCATGCCACAGCTCACTAGACTAATCCTCCGCCTTGCGGTGCCGGCACACCGGGTTCTAGTCCTGGTCAGGGGGCCGGATTCTGTCCCGGTTGCCCCTCTTCCAGGCCAGCTCTCTGCTGTGGCCAGGGAGTGCAGTGGAGGATGGCCCAAGTGCTTGGGCCCTGCATCCCATGGGAGACCAGGAGAAGCACCTGGCTCCTGCCATCGGATCAGCGCGGTGCGCTGGCCGCGGCGGCCATTGGAGGGTTAACCAATGGCAAAAGGAGGACCTTTCTCTCTCTCTCTCTCACTGTCTACTCTGCCTGTCAAAAAAAATTTTTTTTCTACTATAAACATCTCGATATTTTGAAATTTTATTGATTTTCCACACATAAAAAAAATTCAAAGTGCACAGTGCTGGAAATGTTGTAAGAAACAATTATTCCTCCTATTTAGCTAAATTTTCCACCATTAACTGCCTGATTTCAGGCTCCTTGATCTTATTCAATCATTGCAGGAGGAGCAGAACTGGAATCAAACATGATTCCTGCAGTGTTGTAGGACGTTCATTTTCTGTGATTTGAAAGCAAACGATTCACAATCACTTTGATCTACCTCTACTATAATTAAGGAAAGCATCCTCTTCTTCCCGTCTCACATTTTTCTGTGTACATGTCTGTCCTGCTTCTCCTCCTCTGCAGTCACTTGTTTTAATCCTCATTTGCCACTGCTTTCCAGCCGATGATTAAAACAGGTACCAAAATATATTTTGTGCTAAACGTCTTATTCTGAGTGACGAAAGAAGAAGTAAAGAATACATCCTTCAGCTCTGCAGGTGTGGAAATCTATAGGAAGGTAGTGTGGCAAGATAAAAGGAGTGTGATGGGGCCAGTGTTGTGGCACAGCAAGTTAAGCCACAGCTTGCAATGTCAGAAACACATCATGCCAATTTGTGTCCCAGTTGCTCTGCTTCTGACCCAACTCCCTGCCAGTATGCTTGAGAACAAACCTGGTAATGGCCTAACTCTTTGGGCTCCTGATGGAGTTCCTTGCTCTTGGCTTCAGCCTGGCCCAGCCCCACTGATTGGGGCCATTTGGGCAGTGAACAAGCAAATGGAAGCTCTCTCATGCGTGCTCTTTCTCTCTCTCTAACAAATAAAATAAATCTTAAAAGGACTATAATTACAAAATTTTGTATTCATAGGATAAGCACAATTAAAGATAGGTGAGACTATTGAAGAAGGTAAATTTTCCAAAAAGGGTCAGAATTTGAATAAGGGAACATTCACAGAAAGAATCAAGTTTCCAACTGGAGGAGAGGACAGCATGCAGGAGAGCAGGACTTGTCCGTGATAATTTGCCCTTCCTCTTACTTAAGCGATATTTTTGCTTTCAACCAAAATAAGTGCTCAGGCATGCCTAGTGACTGATGCAAATACCTTTTTTTTTTTTCTTTTGGTCATATGACATACGGAACCAAAGTATGGGATCCAGCTGATGCAGAATATCTCTAATTTCCTCTTCCTTCCTCCCCTTCTTTCTGTCACCAGAGGGTTTTTCAAAGAAACTGATGGCACCACTTTTCCAGATTTACGGGATGGATTCTACATCCTTAGTACGATCTACATCTAGATCTAGGTCTTAGTCTTCTTCATCATGTGGGCCTTTCAGTAGCCCTGCTTTTCTCTACTAGTTGTTCTCCATCTCTAAAAGGGATCCTTCACCACCTGCCAGGAAAACCCCCTGGTATTTCAAGATTCAGTCCAGATGCCTGCTCTATGAATTCTTCCCTCAGTCAGAATACATGAATCCTTTTGCTGCTTCTTTAAAACTGAGCATGCTCCTTTCTTATTTTACCCACACAATAGGTTTCCTTTTTATTAGAAGCGATATTGGTATTGTTGTTTTGCAAAGGTATATTCTATTGGGTAAAGCAAATGATTGTATCACTGGCATGAGGAAATGACATCTTTGGTATAAGAGATGCAAGTTTAAAATTTTAAAGACTTTTCTTCAATGCTGAATGCTTGGAAATGTCTGTATCATTCAGGATCCTATTAGCAAATATACATATTCCTGCTTTGTCAGCTGGAAATGCCTAGACACCATGATAACCCATCAGCAATTGTCACTCCTAACACCCAGATTGTGGTCTCTAAGAACCTTGTTCACCAAAAGGAGCCAGACATTTTTGGAGGAAAGGCTGACTGTAGAACTGGGGCAGGAAATATATGCATATTTGGACTTCAGTGTATTGTTTATACCAGAGCTAGTTACCAAAAGCAAAGGGAGTCATATCATGAAACCCAGTAGGGAACCCCAAGGGATCTCTTCAGTGGCTGCAAATGAATCAATTTTAGCATCAAAAGGAATATTGACTGGAACTCGTGGAAATGCATAATATATAAAACTCATGAGCTCATAGTGATACTTAGAAATTATAGAGATGCAAAAACAATACCATTCACAAGTTACTAGTAGTGGAGAAAGCTAGCTCCTTACTCTGGAAATTTGGCAATCAAAGGGAAATGTGTGAATATTAATCCTTACTGTTAAAGAGAAAGGCAATGACTCTAACTGATAAGGGAAATTTCATCCTTACAGCAGAATTAAAGGTAAGGGATGTAGAAGGAAGGATAGAATCAGGAAATCATCATTTTAAAACTTCTAGTTGGTAGAAGTGAAAAAGACACTATGAGAAACAATGACTTGATCAGCCCTTGTCCTGACTGTCGAGGAACAACTTACTATTTTATTCCTTTTAGTATTTTTTTTTGTTCTACTTAATACCATTGGTTGAACTCTTTAATCAACACACAATTATTCTTAGGTGTTTAAATTTAACTGAAAAGTGATCTCTGTTAGATATAAGAGTGGGAATAAGAGAGGGAGGAGATGTTCAGTTCAGCACATGCTCACTTGGACTTACCTCTAATGATGGAGCTAGAAACATGCCAGGGGATTCCAATTCAATCCCATCAAGGTGGCATGTACCATGCCATCTTACTAGTCAAAGTGATCAGTTTAAGCTCATAACTGATCATAGTGGTAAGATTGAGTGTCAAAGGGATCACACAAACAAGACTAGTGTCTGCTAATACTAGATGATAGAATCAAAAAGGGAGAGAACAATCCATCATGGGAAGCGGGATACACAGCAGACTCATAGAATGGCAGATGCCCTAATCAGCACTCTGGCTTCAGAATCAGCCCTTAAAGTATTCAGATCTGGCTAAAAAGCCCATGAAACTTTCTCAGGCGTGGAAAGCCAAGACACTGTGGAAAAAAAAATGACCTAAATGAAAGATCTCTGTAAGTGAGATCCTAGTAGAAAAAACGGGGCCATCAAATAAGGAAGTACCTTGCTCTGAAGGGAGGAGAGAACTTCCACTTTGATTATGGCCCTGTCTAAATAAGGTCGGAGTTTGTGAACTCAAGAGGCTTCCATAGACTTGGCAGCTCATGACAAGAGCCTAGGGTGATTACTGATATCATAAATAAGAATGTCAATTGTTAAAGCAACAATGGGAATCACTGTGTACTTAATACCCATGTAGGATCTCTGTAATGTGTTGTACTATACAAATTAATGGTAAAACTAGTACTCAAACAGTACTTTATACTTTGTGTATCTGTGTAGGAGCAAATTGTTGAAATATTTACTTAGTATATACTAAGTTGATCTTCTGTATATAAAGATAATTGAAAATGAATCTTGCTAGTTCTGTGGCTTACTTGGTTAATCCTCTGCCTGTGGCGCCGGCATCCCATATGGGCTCCAGGTTCTAGTCCTGTTGCTCCTCTTCCAGTCCAGCTCTCTGCTGTGGCCCAGGAAGGCAGTGGAGAATGGCCCGAGTGCTTGGGCTCCTGTACTCATGTGGGAGACCAGGAAGAGGCACCTGGCTCCTGGCTTCTGATCAGTGCAGCGTGCTGGCCATAGCGGCCGTTTCGGGGGTGGGGGGGTGAACCAACAAAGGGAAGACCTTTCTCTCGTCTCTCTCACTGTCTAACTCTGCCTGTCTAATAAAAAAGAAAATGAATCTTGTTGAAGAATGCGATGGGAGAGTGGGAGATGGGATGGTTGTGGGTGGGAGGAAGGTTATGGGGGGAAAAGCCGCTATAATCCAAAAGTTGGACTTTCAAATTTTATATTTATTAAATAAAAATTAAAAAAATTAAAAAAACTTTCTAGTTGAATAAATAATTATGACACAAATTATTAATGACATCCAAACACCAAAAACAAGTTTAATTGAAAATTTACTGTGGCTCTGGTAGGCTATTGCCTATTGGATCCACTCATCAAGCTTAGCTTAGTCAACCTAAACAGGCTCCTTTCATTTTGTTCTGTTTATGTGTAGCTTCCACGCTACTTTCAAGAGAGCCTTGAAAACAGGAATTGTTCACATCAATATATATTGATGTATATGTTACTGAGCAAGGCTTATGTTTCAGACATTGTACCTGATATTTGAGACAGTGCTGACAAAAATCAGATATGGACACCTCCTTCCTGAAAGTTATCAAATAATATAAAACAGATATTCATCAAATTCTCATGCAATTAATCAGTCAGTATATCATAAAGAGAAATAACAGAGTCAAATGAAAACATAGAGCAAGAAAATCTGATCACTTCTGGACTGTTTGCATAGTAGGCAGCACTGGGTATCAGACCTTATTCAGTCTGCAGATTTGAATATGTATATATACTTTTCTTTTGTTAAATTGGAATCTTTTATAAAGCATTTCAATTTTTTTATTGGTCAATCTTACACATTGCAATAATTATCTACTTTGGATCACATTAAGTTTTAACTGAATCTTTTGACTCAATTAAGTTGTGTTTGCACAATAATATTTATAGTTGATTTTATATTTATAAATGATTTTTGTTTATATGTGTAATGCATTTGTTATCTACTGTGTCTCCCTCCTATTTTTCTCAAGATTTGAATAGTTATGTTGTCATGTATGTTTTTTTAAGAAATTATCTTTATACAGTAGTGTGCTCATAACTGGCTGTCCAAGTCCATTTCCAAAATGAATGTTGATTGACAGTTTGGTTTATATTAATGAGTAAAACAAAAGGTAAGATGAATTCTGGAGCTTCACGTGTTTATCAGCGATGTGAGTGAATTACTTATTTAACCAGATCAGAGTCTTGAATTCTGGAAGACTGGTTTCTCAATTTCTTGTGCAATTCAAAATGTAATGGCTATAGACATCTTTAAGTTTGATCATTAGTAACATTTTTTATTGAAGTCTTAAGTTTCATAGTCAAGAAACCAGTTAACTCAGAATCTTAATTTGCAGCATCTGTTTCTGTAGTGCAAATAATCCTGCCATGATTTATTTCAAACTCACAGTCTATTCTCACAGAGATCAGGTGGAGAAAAATGGCATACCATGATGTGGGATTTCCACTGTGCACTGGAAATAGGCACAAATAGGCTCGAGACAATACAATACTAACATGTCATAAAATAATTTAAAAATCCTAACTTCTGAATACTTCTTGCTGCATTCTTATGTAGTTTATTTAATTCTAAATGTATATAGTTATTTTAATAAATTACGTGCTTTAGAGCACATTTCAGATCATAGCATGTTTGAGCAGAAACTATAAGTTTTTTTACACCCCATCCCACACATGCACAACCTCCCCCACTATCAATCTCCCACATCAGAGAGGTTACACTTGATTACATTTGTTACAATTGATGGGTGTACATTGAATCATCATTATCAGTCCATGCGCATAGGTTATATTAGGGTTCATTCTTGGTGGTGCATATTCCATGGGTTTTGACAAATGTATAACAATACACATCTACACAGAATATTTTCACTGCCCTAAACATCTCTTTGCTCTGCCTATAAATACCTCCATTCCCCACCCCCTGGCAACAACTAATATTGTAACTATCTCCTGGTTTTGAATTTCCAGAATGTCGTATAATTGAAATCATAGAGTATGCAGCCTTTTCAAATTGGCTTCTTTCATTTAATAATATGCATTTAAGTCTCTTCTGTGTCTTTTCATGACTTGATAGCTCATCCTTTTAGCACTGAATGATACTCTGTTATCGGAATCTGCCAGATTATTTTGACACCTACCTACTGACTTAGTCCATTTTCTGTTGCTATGACAAGACACCTGTGAATGGCAAATTTATACAGAAAGGATGTACATTTAGCTCACAGTTCTGCAAGTCAAAGAGAATAGTGCTAGCATCTTCTTAGCTTCTGGTGAGGATTTTTTTTTTTTTTTTAAAGATTTATTTATTTGAAAGGCAGAGTTACAGAGAGAGGCAGAGGCAGAGGCAGAGGCAGAGAGAGGTCTTCCATCCGCTGGTTCACTCTCCAAATGGCTGCAACAGACAGAGCTGGGCCGATCTGCAGCCAGGATCCGGGAGCTTCTTCTGTGTCTCATATGTGGGTGCAAAGGCCCAGGACCTGGGCCATCTTCTGCTGCTTTCCCAGGCCATAGCAGGGAGCTGGGTTGGAAGTGGACTCCTTTATGACCAGTTCATGAAGAAATGTGAAGATGGCTCCTGGAAACGTTTGCCTTCATATAAATATACAAAGTTTGTGGAAGAACAAACGCCAAAGGCTCAGATCTTCACAAGAAGCCTTGAGGAAGGCCTGGGCTTCGAATATGTGATGTTCCATAATGAAGCTGAGAAAAGAGTAGTTTGTGTTTTCCAAGGAGGTCCTCATCTGCAAGGAAACTATGGATACGTTCATGGAGGTGCCATTGCAACCATGATTGATATTACAGCTGGTACATGTACAGTTTTAACTGGAGGATATGCCATGACTGCCAATCTAAACATCAATTTTAGAAGACCTATCCCCCTTTGTTCTGTTGTTGTGATAAACAGCCAAATTGATAAAATTGAAGGAAGGAAATATTTTATTTCCTGTGATATTCGGAGTGTTGATGAGAAGACGCTTTACTCAGAGGCCACGAGCTTATTTATAAAGCTGGATCCTAACAAAGCCTGAAATAAAAGATCTTCTGGTGGGGGCTGGCATTGTGGCATAGAAGGTAGAGCTGCTGCCTGCAGTGTCAGCATCCTATATGGGCACCGATTCGAGTTCTGGTGAGGATTTAATGCTGCATCAACTCATGGTGAAAAAGCAGAAGGGGAAGTGAGTGAGTGCAAAGAGGCACACTCAAGTAGGAGGTACATCTACAGGAGAGAGACAGAGAGGGACCTTCGAACAACTCTACCTTGGGGTAATTCAGTCCCACGAGACTAACAACACTCAAGTGAGACCTGATCTGGTTTCCAGTGAGCACTCCTTGACTTAAGGGTGGTGCCACCATGATGTGTATCCGTCTCACTTAGGCCCCACCTCTTAGATCCCTCACCATCTCACAATACCATTGCACTGGGGACTAAGCTTCCAGAACAGGTTCCTTAGGGCAACAATCATATCTAAACCAACAATCGTATCTAAACAATCCTATCTAAACCATAGCACCTACTAAAAACATCTGACGGCTCTCAAGTTTTGGCAATTATGAATAAAGCTACTGCAAACATCCCTGTGAACATTTTTGTGCAAACATAAGTTTTGAGACCTTTGTGTAAATGCCAACAGCACAATTGTGCCCTCTAGTAAGAGTACGTTCAGTTTTGCAAGAAACTACCAAACTCTCTACCAAAGTGGCTATATTAGTTTGCATTTTTTACCGGGGGGAATGAATAAGAATTTCTGTTGTACGGTATTCTTGGCAACATGTGCTATTGCCATTGATCTAGATTTTGCATTCTACTAGGAGTGTAGTGGTATCTAGTTGTTATTTCAATTTATATTTCCTATGACATATGATGTGAAGCATCGTTTTATAGAGCTTTCTCTTTGAAGAATCTGTTAAGATATTTAATATATTTTTCAATCAAGTTATTTAACATATTTTTCAATCAAGTTATTTTCTTATTGTGTTTTAAGAGATTTTGTATAATCTGGATTGTATTCTATCAGATAAGTCTTTTGTAAATATTTTCTCCCAGTCTATGTCTGGTCTTTTTTAATTATCATTATGACTTTTTTCTTTTTATAATTTTTTAAATTTTATTTTTATTTAAGGTAAGCAAATGTTGTGTAATTCATATATACAATTTTAGGAACATACTGATATTTCTCACCCCACCCCACCCTCACTCCCATCCATGCTCCTCACCTTTCTTCTCCTTTCTCTCTAATTCCCCCTCTCCATTTTTACACTGATCTACTTTCAGCTTACTTTATACTCAGGGGATTAACCCTACACTAAGTAAAGAGTTCAACACATAGTAATAAGAAAAAAAAAAAAAAAACACTACCCCAACAGTAGAGACAAGGGCTATAAACAATCATCAGATCTCAAAATTTCAGTTTCCCCTCTCTATATTATATTTTTGATACTCTATTAGTTACCATAGATCAGGGAAAACATATGGTATTTGTGTTTGGGGACATTATGACTTCTTTGAAAGGCAGACAGGAAGAAACAGAGATTTTCCACCTGCTGACTTACTCCCCAAATGCCCACAGCAGCCAGGAGGACCAGGCTGAAGCCAGGAGCCCAGAACTCAATCCAAGTCTTTCATGTGAGCAATAGGGACCCAACTACTTGAGCAATTGCCTGCTGCCTCCCAGGGTGTTTATTGATTGCACAGAACGAAAGCCAAGACTCAAACTCAGGCACTTTGATATGGGATACCACTGTTCTAAGGGGCATCTTAACCACTATGCCCCCTTGCCATTGCTTTTCACAGATAGAAATGTTTGATTTTAATTAAGGCTGGCTTACCAATTTTTTTGAATGGATCATGCCTAAGGTATCATATTTAAGTCATTGCCAAACCATAGGTCATCTAGCTTTTCTCTTACATTGTTTCCAAAAGTTTTATACTTTTGTATATTTTAGTATCTATGTTGAAATAATATTAATAAATTGTATAAGGTCTAGTATAGAGTCTTCTACATGTAAAAATCCATTTTCTCCAGCATCGTCTGTTGAAATATCTATGTTTTCTTTGTTGTAGTATACTTGGTTCTTTGCCAAAGATCTGTTAACTATAATTATGTGGGTGTATTTCTGGGCATTCTGCTCTGATCCATTGATCTATTATTCTAATCTTCTACAAATACCACGTTGTCCTAATTATTTTAGCTTTAGGCTAAGTTTTTTAACTTAGGTAATTCAAAGTTGGGTCAATCCTCAAACTTTGATCTCTTTTAATATTGTATTGAGTGTTCTTGAGTTTCTGATTACCCATATGAACTTGAGAATCAGTTTATTTATGTCTACAGAATAGCTTACTGGAATTTTGATTGAGATTGCATTGAATCTATAGATAAGGTATAAGGAAAGTGTATCTTGACAGCATTGATCTTATACAAGAACTCATGCTCTTATTTAGTTCATGTACTCTCTCTCTCTCTCTCCAATTATTTAGCCCTTTGATTTCATGCATCTGATTTTGTAGCTTTCTTTTGGTAGGTCTTGTACCTATCTTGTACATATCTTGTTAGGTTTAGGAGGGAGCGTACTGTTCTAAATTATATTTGTTTTCATTTTAAACTTCATTTTCTCATTGCTGCTATATAGGAAAGTGATTTTTGTTTCTTTGTATATTAACCTTGAGTCTTGAGACTTCACTATAATTGTTTACTTTTTATGATTCTTTTGTTTTTCCTACCTAGATATCATGTTAATTGTAAATAAAAGCATTTATTTCTTCCTCCCCATTTATACGTGTCTTATTTTTGTTATAAGTTGATAGAAAAACATAAATATATGGAGGGTTATGCATGGTACCTTAAGAAAAAAAAGGGGGGATCAAAATCCATGCCTTTTCTCCACTAAAATTATATATTTAAAAAAAACCTTTCTGAAGAATAGCTTTAATATTATAGAAAAACATGTCAAGCCAAGTTTTCCCTTTTATTTTGTTAGTGTTGCTATTTAGGTAAAAGCCACATAATATAAAAGTACCTGTTTTAAAGTGAAAAGTTTAGAGGCATTTAGTGTATTCATATATGGCACATCTTTCTTACTCCACGCACTTTGATCATGCCGAAAGGAAACCTACCCATCAAACAGTTGCAACCATTACGCTCTCCTCTGGCAACTTTAAGTCTGTGTCGTCTCAGGAATTCCCCCTTTCAGAACATTTCATTTAAAGAGAATCATACATATGTGGTGTTTGGGTCCTACTTCCTTCATTTTGCATAATGGTTTTGAAATTCATCCATTTGATATTCTTAATGGCTTTTCAAGTCTGACACAAAGTGAAGAACTGATTGTTCTCCTGCTTTATGCACAGCCTTTCTTTGCTCCTCACTCTGTGTTGGTTCTGAATCATCTCTAGTCCTAAGCAAGGCTGAAATTCTCCCCAGAAGCTCTTTTTTTCCCTTTCAATTCCTTTGTTGTATCAAAAAACAGAATGTAGACATTTGAGCAGGTACTGATATCACTAAAGATATGATGGTAAAATCTTTTGTAGGTTAGGATGACTCAGAAAACCTACCCAGGTATAATTATGAATGATTAGCACTTAGTAAAATGCGACCAACGGTTGTAGATTATGCAACTCCAGAAGAGCCATTTACATTGAGTTCCACAGAACTACAGAATGATCCAGGTGACTTTAACCACCAGGCTCTTATCCTCTTGGTTATTTTTTTCTCAGTCAGCCCAGTTTTACACTTGTAGACTTCAAATTCTTCTCTAGAAATTGTCCTATTTGCCACTTTCATTCTCAGACAGCAAGAAGTTTAAAAGCTATAAACGTATGCCTAAAAGATTAAAGAATTGAGTCATTGAGTATTAGTACAAAATTGAAGAAACATCAGAAGGAAGAAGTGAGAGTGGAAGTAAAGTGGTTGAAACTTGGGAACTTATTGGTATTTTATGAGGAAACACAATTGCTCCCACAGTGCTCTGCTAAAGAAAGTGTCAGCCAAAAATGAAAAGCCGAAATAAGAATAGCGTGAGTCCAGTGTTCAGCGTTTGGCTTGCGAGAAACTACTTGAAATAGGCACCATCCCTAAATTCCTTAGTGTGCTTTAATGTGTTTACTCATGGCTATCACTCATCACCTGGCCCATAGGGTCTCCTTTTGTACCAGAACAGTGCTGCAGAGGGACTCCTTGTCATGGGCTAATTTTGGAGAGGAGGGCACCACTGGTAGGGGCCACATGTCTGCTGTGAAATCTAAAGCTAAGAGGACAAATGGCATCTAGTACAGCTCATTCCTCTGAGAATCCTCATGTTGGGGGAGGGGAACCATTTAATTTTATAAAATGACTCAAAATCGCCACAAGTGTTCTTCCTGGAGCTAGTGAAGTTCTCCTTCACCACACACACAGCACCTTAGAGATGCATTCTGCTAGTGGTATTTTTTCAGTATGTCAAGCTCTGTTCATTTAAGCTGTGTTCAGTGTTGAATCACTGCAACTGAATAGTTTTCTGTCTTTGCCTTCATGCAAAATGACCCTAGTCTGTAGTATTAACTTGGTTTGCTTACAAGGAAGATGCCCTCTTTGGTTCCATGTTTTTACGTGAAAGAATTTGTCAGCACGTCGCTTTTGGTTAATGATAATTATAGCAGGTCAGGTTGCTTTACTGTAACATCAGTTCATCATGTGACCTGTAAATATTATGTAAGTGTGAAAATACAGTACATTAAAAGCCATACAAATAAGTTATCGGGGGTGGGTGTTCAGGCAAGCTATTGAATCTCCAGTTGAGAAGCCTGTGTCACATATTAGAGTACCTGCATTGGATCCAATTTCTGCTTTCAGCTCTCTGCCAGTGCAGCCCCTGGGAGGCAGTAGTGATGGTGCAGCTGATTGCATTCCTTCCAACCATTTGGGAGATGTTTGTGAGATCCTGGCTTCTAGATTTGGCCCTGGTCCACTTCTTGCCTGGGACATTTAGGATGTGAACAAGTAGAAGGCAGCTCTCTTTCTCTCGCTCTCCTTCTAAAATATTTCTTTTTAAAAAATTTAAAAAGTTTTTAGCAATTTGCCAGCTGACTTGCCCATAGGCACATTTTATTAAATTGTATATCCAAACTATATGTTATGAAAACTGGGTAGGATATTTGTCCCCTAACAGGTTTTTTTTCCTTAATTCCCATTAATCTATGTTGAATTTATTTTCGTATTTGAGGCTAGCACAAATAGTCTATCAGATTCATAGATTATTTACTAATCCTAGCTTAAAATTTTTTGAGGATTTATTGATTTGAAAGAGTGTCAGAGAGAGAAGGAGAGACAGAGGGAGAGAGAAAGATCTTCCATCAGCTGGATCACTCTCCAAATGGCTGCAAAGGCCAGCGCTGAGCTAGGCTGAATCCAGGAGTTCAGAGTTCCATGTGGGTCTCCCACAAGGGTGGCAGGGGCACAAGCACTTGGGGCCGTCTTCCACTGCTTTCTTGTGTGAATTAACAGGGAGAAGGATTGGAGGTGGAACAGTGGGGACTTGAACTGTGGCCCACATGGGATGCTTAACCCACTGTGCCACAACACCAGCTCTTAATCCTGCCTTTTAATTATGCAGATATGGCATATTCATTAGCGGTTCTAAGTGCTCCTAACTAAACAGACGTGGTATATTCACTTTAATACAAAACACATTTCAGAAAACTTCACTCTGGTCACGGAGTCCAACTTTATTTGAACTTCCATATCTAAAATTACTTTGCCTTCAAACTACATTATTCAGATCCTAGCAGCTGTGGTGCACTTCTTACATTTTATTTTATTTTTTTGACAGGCAGAGTGGACAGTGTGAGAGAGAGACAGAGAGAAAGGTCTTCCTTTGCCCTTGGTTTACCCTCCAATGGCCGCCACGGCCGGCGCGCTGCGGCCGGCGCACCGCGCTGATCTGATGGCAGGAGCCAGGTGCTTCTCCTGGTCTCCCATGGGTGCAGGGCCCAAGCACTTGGGCCATCCTCCACTGCACTCCCGGGCCACAGCAGAGAGCTGGCCTGGAAGAGGGGCAACCAGGACAGAATCCGGCGCCCCTACCGGGACTAGAACCCGGTGTGCCGGCGCCGCTAGGCAGAGGATTAGCCTAGTGAGCCGTGGCACCACCCTTGTGGTGCACTTTTAATAGACTGTGGAGAAACCCCTATCAGAGACACAGTATTCCTTGCTCGGGGTCAGGCTGCTCTCCACCTGCATGAACTTAAGCTGATTATTTCCCCGTCTGTGTCCATTTTCTTACCCTGGAGAAAAAAAGAACCATTGGAAGTAGATCAAGGGTTCTCAACGTGGAGGCCATTAGATTATTTTGGAATTTTTCTTTTCTTTTTTTTTTTTTTAATATGCTTTCTGTACATCCCTCCTTTCTGATGTAATAGACTTGGAGTGATTATCTTCTACTTTACTCCATACTGGGAAGATGATACTCTGCAGGCAATCCTGCTTTACCAGCTATGACTCTGAGATCACCATAGTAGTAGTTGCAGCATGTGTAACCATAACAAGCAGCTTCAATTGTGTTATAAAAAGGGCTTGCGTCCATATCTAGAAGTGAAGATTGGCACCCTATGAGACATTTTGAAAAGAAATGGTTAGCACCTCTCAGTCAATAAGGATGCCAAACCAATTTTAAACTGAAGATATTGATTTGTAAGATATGGTTCAAGGCCGGCGCCGCGGCTCACTAAGCTAATCCTCCACCTTGCGGCGCCGGCATACCTGGTTCTAGTCCCTGTCGGGGTGCCGGATTCTGTCCCGATTGCCCCTCTTCCGGGCCAGCTCTCTGCTGTGGCCCGGGAGTGCAGTGGAGGATGGCCCAAGTCCTTGGACCCTGCACCCCATGGGAGACCAGGAGAAGTACCTGGCTCCTGCCATCGGATCAGCGCGGTGCGCCGGCCGGCTGCAGCGCGCTGGCCATGGTGGCCATTGGAGGGTGAACTAATGGCAAAGGAAGACCTTTCTCTCTGTCTCTCTCTCTCTAACTGTCCACTCTGCCTGTCAAAAAAAAAAAAAAAGTTATGGTTCAAAATATTTCAACCAGAATAAAGCATATTTGAAAACAGAATGATTCTCACCATTCTATGAGTTTTGTAACCACAGCAGGCTTTGGTAATTCCACTCTCCAGAGTCCAGAGGGCCAATAGGTGAAATGATAGGGATAGAAATTTCTCAGATTTAAAGATAAGTTGTTGTTAATTAATGACCCAAGGGAGGGAGGAAATAGTTCACTTCTTTGGTGGTTAACATTTGGGTCTGAAGACACGACTGGCTTCATAAACATGTGACCTATGCAGTCATCCCAAACTCCAGAAGACCCGTGCTTGTTGTAATGCTTTAATGAGATTGTCTCAGAATTCTTAATTTGGGGGGGGGGGGGCAATGCTGTGGCACAGTGAGTTAAAGCCACAGCCCGTAGCGCCAGCTTCCCATATGGGTACCAGTTCGAGTCCCAGCTGCTCCACTTCCAATCTTGCTCCTTGCTAATGCACCTGGGAAAGCAGTGGAAGATGATCCAAGTCCCTGGGCCTCTGCACCCATGTGGGAGATCCAGAAGGAAGCTCCTGGCTTCTGGCTCTTGCCTTGCCCAGCCCATTCATTGTGGCCATTTGGCGAGTGAACCGGTGGATGGAAGATCCTTCTTTCTCTGTTTCTCCTTCTCTCTCTCTCTCTCTAACTCTGCCTTTCAAATAACTGAATAAATCATTAAAAACAATTCTTAATTTTTTAACAAGGTTTGCATTTTCATTTTGTACTGGGCTCCACAAATTATGTATCTAATTCTCTAATTTCTGTTAAAACCAAGCACTTCATATCATTCACTCTGATGCCTTTCTTTTTCCTTTGAGGATTAACCCTTGTATACATAGTTCAGTCATTGGCAAGAACTGTCCCCTTTCTGGCTGTCAATAGGATCTGAATCACATAACTAGCCCCTGTTTTCCAGTTCTGATTGTTCCATTCTGGCTACTACAGCTTTGACCTTACCACATGTCCATTGACCAACCCGGTTCCAGCCCTCTTTCCCCCCAAGAGAGGAAGCTTTGCTTTCCTAATGTTCAGGTCATTGCGATTTCAAAACTTCAAAAGCTAAAGACAGAGATAAGTGACTGCCAAACAGCCTTTTAACACTGGCTTCTCTAGCAGAAGTGGGTTGAACAGTGATCATCTTCTTGCTTCTAATAAAGTACTAGGAGGAAACCAGGACAAGTAAGGAGCCTGCAGAATTTCTGTTTCTTCTCCAAACGTGTAATAACCAATTAAGGGTCTTGAGCATGTGCTGAAAGACATTCACATGTTGGAAAATTCTATTTAGGGCTGCAGATCAATAAACTCCATAAATGACCAGTTTTATAATTTTAGATACTTAAAGAGTAGAGATACAAAGTACTTTCTTTGTATTTGAAGTAATGAATGATCACTTTTGGGTAATATCAAATGTGGTCCTAGCTAAGAATTCAATGTAATCCATCTTATTGTATGATCATTGATGGTACCTTGTGAATAAATTTAGGAAAGGCTAGCTCCACCTTTGGATTTACTTCCTTTGAGATCTAGTCTCCGACTGAGGTAGCTTATATTCCTTGTAAGTAAAAAGGAGATCAAGATTGAAGGATATTGCAGCAGCTATGGTCTTATTATTCAAAATATATTTTAGGATGTCCTATGTGGTCTCTAAAAACAGCTCTGAGCTCCTTAGCAGCCAATTCATAGATGAAAACCTGTCAACTACATGAATAACAGTGTCCAAATGACAGGAAAAGAGGACTCGAGAAGGCTGAATAGGGTATAGACACACTAACTTAAGCTGCTCTAGGAAATGAAAAGAGCAAAGGAAGGGCTTCTTTTCCAGGGGTCCCGGTTAACAGAAATTTTCAATGAAGAAGTGAAAAATAAACAAAAAACAATGAAGACTCTGTGGGATAAGAGCAGAACAGACAGAGACATTTCTGCAGTCAGCCATGTGGCAAAGCCAGTTCCCAGCAGTGAGCTGCCATCTTAGCATGCCAAGGTAGGAAGAAGTCATTGCATGCCCCCACTGTCCACAGTTTGACCTGAGAGGGAATTTCACAGTCGCCCACTGACTTTTACTTCAGTCTGGAGAGCTGACTGGGGTCTGAACAACTGTTTGGCTTGGAGCAGGGAAGTCGGCTGGATTCCTTCCCCTCCCCGACTCCAGCAGAGCACCATATTCAGTAGCAGAGAGTCATGCAGCACGTCTCTCTTTTCCTACCAGCATCATAGAGTTGGGGTGACAGGTGGGGCAAAGGACAGATCCCCTATATCCTGCAGCTATGGGAGTTTTGGGGCATTATCACCAGAGCTACACTCACATATCCTACATGAGCAAGGGGGACTCAGCTTCTGGGGGCTAACACCAGAAGCTGCCCATGAAAACATCTGTTCTGCCCTGGGAGATTTGAGTAATGACCCCTCTATACCCTGCAACAGCAGGACTATAAATGTTCATCCTAAATTTCTCAGTGCCACTGAAATCTACCTGGTGGTCATAGGGCAGAATCTACTTGGATTCCACATCTGTGACCTCAAAAGTAAAAATCTGTATACCTTGTAGTCACTGTGTGTGACAGGAACAGACTCCAGTTCACATCCCCTAGTTCTAGGACTAGAGTGGTTGGTGCTGTAAGCCACAGCACCAGTTGGACTATCCTAACAAGAGTTGAGGAAGAATCCATTCACATTGCGTAGTCCTACAGCCACAGCAATAGTTGTAGAAGCCCTGGCGTCATGCAGGCTTGCCAGTAGGTCAAGGGGGCAGCCACCCTGTTTCTCTCTGCACCAAGAAAATGATACACATTCACCATGGAGACTGGCACAGTTCTCTGTGAACCAAAGACATACATCCAAGGAAACCCTATATAATTTCAAAGCCACACTTCTATCCATATGAACTGTAGCAGACTAGTCCACTGTGTCACTTATAGACACAACTGACATTGATTAAGACAAAACAAATTACTCAAGAGACTGTAATCCTGGGCTTACCTAGAACAAAAGCCAAAGCAACAAGCCAAGGGATACCGCACATTCCAACTAAACCACAAACTTTTATAATTAAACCTACCCAGTGAAGAAGGGACAGATGCGCCAGATAGGCAGACGTCGTTGTAGAGACACAGGAGACATGAAGAAGCAAGGTGGCATGGTGAGTCCAGAAGAACATGATACTCCTCCAGGGTTAGATCCTGAACTGCAGGCAGTCTATGAAATGAAAGATACAGAATTCAAAATAATGATTGTAAGGAAGCTCAATGAGAAGCAAGAGAATATAGATTAAAGAAATGAGGAAATCAATGAGTGACATGAATAAAAATATTACTCAGAAGATAGAACTCATTAAGAAGAATCAAATAGAAATTTTGGAGATGAAATCTTCAGACAGTGAAATAAAAGACACAACTGAGAGCTAACCTGAAGAATGAACCAAGTGGAGGAAAGAGTTTCTGACTCCAGGACAAGAAGTTTTAAATAACTCAGTTAGACAAAGAGAAAATAATTAAAAAGCATGAAGAAAGTCTACTCAAAATATAGGATACCAATAAATGACCAAATATACATATTATAGGCATTCCTGAAGGAGAAGAAAAGGAAAAAGGCTTTGACAACCTACTAAATGAAATAATAGTAGAAAATTTCCCAGGTCTTAAAAAAGACACAGACATCCAGATATAAGAAACTCAAACCCCAGGTGGACTCAACAATGAAAGTCTTCTGTAAGATATATTGTTGCCAAATCGTCAAAAGTTAAAGACAAGGAAAGAATCCTAAAGACTATAAGAGAAAAGTATCATGTTACATATGAAGGAAAACCAATTAGATTAACATCAGACTTTTCAGCAGAAACCCTAGAGGCCGAACAGAGTGGATCTTAAAAGAAAAAACATTTCTCTTAAAAAAAAGGCTCCAAAGACAAAACAGGAACAATTATAACAAAATAATTATGGTCAAAATGTCTGTGGTTCCTTGGAAATGCTGCGCTCTTTGTATTTTCCACCATTAGTGCAGTGGAATGAATGTGCATAGGTCAGAGGTCTTCGTGTTCACATTTTAAAATTAGGTAATGACCTCATCTTTTGAGCTTGAATTCATTTTTTAATTTTGATTTTATTTTATACAATGTGTAGACAGTCCCCTGTTCTCTGCATTTAGAAGTATATACAATATAAATCTGTTAATTCTGTAAGTAATTTTTATAATTATGATGTAACTCTATCCTATCCTTAAAACATTTAAAAATAAACCCTTTATGTGCAAAAAAAAAGAAAAAACCTTTCTAACCAAAAATATTATATCCAACAAAGCTTTCCTTGAAAAGTGAAAGAGAAATAAAGTATTTTCCAGATAAGCAAAAGCTGTGAATTTACCACCACCAGACCAGCCTCACAAGAAATTCACTGCATTAGCAGTGAACATCATGAAAATGCATTATACCACAAAGTTCACCAGCAGAGCAGGTAGCATCATTATCAAATCAACAGAATTACAGGTCATAGTTCTTATCTATCAATACTAACCTTGAATATAAATGGATTAAATTAACTGACCAAAAGACTTAGGTTGGCTTAATCAGTGAATTTAAAAAGATTGAAATCATACCATGTGTCTTCTCAGACCATGAAGGAATAAAACTAGGTATCATCAAAACAACAATAGAACACTCATAAATACTTTGGATAGTAAACAACATGCTTCTAAATGATCAATGAGTCACTGAAGAAATTAAAAAGGAAATCAAAAACTTTCTTGAAAAAATGAAAACACAACATATCTAAATCTGTAGAATGCAGCAAAAGCAGTATTAAGACGAAAGTTTATAGCATTAAATACTTACATTAAAAAAAGAAATGTAGGAGCTGGCACTGTGGTGCAGTAGGTTAAGCCTCCTCCATCTGCCATGCCTGAATCCCATATGGGCACTAGTTCATGTCCCAGCTGTTCCACTTCTGATGTAGCTCCCTGCTAATGTACCTGGAAAATGAGCAGAAGGTTTCTGAAATCCTTGGGCCCCTGCACCCACGTGGGAGACCTAGATAAAGCTCCTGGCTCCTGACTTCAGCCTGGTCCAGCCATCACTATTGTGACCATTTGGGGGATGAACCAGTGGATGGAAGATCTCTCTACGTCTCCTTCTCTCTCTCTCTCTCTCTCTCTCTCTCTCTCTCTCTCTAACTCTGCCTTTCAAGTAAATAAATCTTAAAAAAAGGGGGGGGGAGATAATTTGACTTTTTGACTTCCTCCTTTCCAACTTGTATCTCTTAAAAAATTAAGAAAAAAACAGAAATGTCTCAAATTAAAGATCTAATGAAGCACCTTGAAGACTTAATAAAAGAACAAACCAAAATCAAAATCAGCAGGAGGTGTGAAATGGTAAGGATGAGAACAGAAATAAATGAAATTGAAACTAAAAAAAATTAAAAGATCAATAAAACCAAAAGTTTTTTTTTGAGAAGATATCTAAAATAAATAAACTTCTAGCCAGACTTACAAAGTAAAAAAGAGGAAGAACTCAAATGAATAAAGTTAGAGATGAAGAAGGAGACATTACAACTGATATCACTGAAATATGAAGGATCATAAGAAACTACCATGAAGAACTATATTCTAATAAACTGGAATAGCTTGAAGAAATGTATAAATTCCTGGATTCATACAACCTACCAAGATGAAATCAAGAAGATATAGACAATCTAAATAGACCTATAACAAGCAATGAGATTGAAGCAGTAAAAAAAAGTCTTTCATCAAGGGTAAGCCTGGCAACTGATGGCTTTATTACTGAATTCTACAAAACATTAAAAGAGGAAATAAGTTCAATACTCTTTCAACTATTCCAAAATATTGAGCAGGATGGAATTCTGCCAAAGTTTATTTTTTATAAGGCCAGCATTACTTTGATACCAAAACCAAGCAAAGACCTGACATGAAAAAAAAAAAAAAAAAAAACCTACAGACTTGTATCTGTAATGAACCTAGATGCAGAGATTCTCAACAAGATACTAAGAAATCAAATCCAAAACCACATAAAAAAGATCATACATCTCAATCAAGTGGGATTAATCCCAGAAATGCAAGCATGGTTCAACATTCACAAATCAACAGATGTCATAAATCACATCAATAGAATAAAAAACAAAAACCATGTGGTCATCTCAATAGATGCAAATAAAGCATTGGATAAGATTCAACAATCTTTTATGTTAAAAGCTGTCCTCAAATTAGGTATAGAAGAACATTCCTCAAAATTATAAAGGCTATATATTAAAAATCATAGCCAATATCACAGTGAAGGGGAAAAACACAGCATTTCCCCTCAGATCTGGAGCAAGGTGAGGATGTCTACTTTCACTACCATTATTCAATATAGTACTTGAAGTTTTAGCAAGAGTAATTAGGGAAGAGAAAGAAAAGGCATCAAAATTGTAAGAGGAAGTCAAATTATCCATGTTTGCTGATGACATACTGTTGTACATGGAAAAACCTAAATAGTCTACCAAAAAGCTGTTAGAATCCATAAACCAATTCAGTAAAATTGCAGGTTACGAAATAAACACAAGAAACAGTAGCTTTTTTTGTAGGCTAATGGTGAACTCACAAAAAAAGAAATATACTACCTAGAGCAATTTAAGATTCAATGTAAATCCCTATCAGAATACCAATGGCATTCTTTACAGAGTTAGAGAAAACAATGCTAAATTCATATGGAATCACAAAAGACCTCAAATAGCCAAAGTGATCCTGAGCAAGAAAAAGCAAGCTAGAGGCATCCCAACACCTGATTTCAAAACATACTACAAAGTTGTAGTAATTAAAACAGGTTGGTACGGGGATAAAAACTGATACATAAATCAGTGGAACCGAATAGGGAACTCCGAAATTGATCCATATACATACAGCCAACTGAAATTTGAAACAAGTGTTCAGAACATATTGTAGAATAAGGATAATCTCTTCAACAGATGGTGCTAGAAAACTGGATGTAAAAGAATGAATACACAAATATACAGATATACAAAACAACTCAAGTGGATCAAAGACCTGTATTATAAGACCTGACACTCTGTATTTCTGGAAGAAAATGTAGGGAAAACACTCTAAGACATTGATCTAGGGACTTCCTGGACAAGACCCCAAAGCACAGACAACAAAAGCAAAACTAAATAAATGGGACTATATCAAACTGAGAAGCGTTTGCACAGCAAAGAGAACTACTGATAGAGTCCAACAGAACTACTGATAGACATTCAACAGAATAGGGAACATATTTGTCAACTGCCTGTCTAAGGATTAATATCCCAAATATATCAACAACTTTAAAAACTCAACAACAACAACAACAACAAAAAACAATCCAGTTAAGAAATGGGCAAATAACTTCAATAGACAATTCTCAAAAGAAGAAATACAAATGACCAACAAATATATGAAAAAAATCCTCAATATCATTAGCCATCAGGGAAATGCAAATCAAAACCATAGTGAGATATTACCTCACCCCAGTCCAAATGACTAAAACCCAAAAACAGAGTAACAAATGCTGGTGAGGATGTGAACAAAGGGAAATACTTATACATTGTTGGAGGAAATGTAAATTAGTACAGCCGCTGTAGAAAACAGTGTGGAGATTTCTTTAAAAACCATAACTAGACTTGCCATAAGATCCAGCAATCCTACTACTGGCTATATACTCAAAAGACTTGAACACAGGGCTGGCGCTGCGGCTCAGTAAGCTAATCCTCCGCCTTGTGGCGCCGGCACACCGGGTTCTAGTCCTGGTTGGGGCACCGGATTCTGTCCCAGTTGCCCCTCTTCCAGACCAGCTCTCTGCTGTGGCCCGGGAGTGCAGTGGAGGATGGCCCAACTCCTTGGGCCCTGCACCCCTTGGGAGACCAGGAGAAGCACCTGGCTCCTAGCTTCAGATAGGTGCGGTGCGCCGGCCACAGCGCGCAGGCCACGGCGGCCATTGGAGGGTGAACCAACGGCAAAGGAAGGCCTTTCTCTCTGTCTCTCTCTCACTGTCCACTCTGCCTGTCAAAAAAAAAAAAAAAAAAAAAGACTTGAACACAAAAGAGATATGTGTGCTACCATGTTCATAACAACACTATTCACAATAGCTAAAATTTGGAATCAAGAAAGATGTCCATCATCATATGAATGTATAAAAAAGGGGTATATACATACAATGGAATATTATTCAGCTATAAAAGGAATGAAATTCTACCATTTGGGGCAAAATGGACACTACTGGAGGACATCATGTTGAGTGAAATAAGCTGGATCCAGAAAGACAAATACTGTATATTCTGTCTTAGATGTGGGAACTAAAAGTTAAAAATAAACAAGAAGGAAAAAAGGGGGGGGGGTGGGGGGAGAAATGTCTGTATGCGTCAGTATTGCTGGAATGGAGTTTCTTTTTTTAAGATTTTAATTAATTTATTTATTTATTTGAGGGGCAGAGTTACAGAGAGAGGGAGATACAGAGAGAAAAGTCTTCCGGGGCCGGTGCCCTGACTCATTTGGTTAATCCTGTGTCTGCGGTGCAGGCATCCCATATGGGCACCGGGTTCTAGTCCCAGTTGCTCCTCTTCCAGTCCAGCTCTCTGCAGTGGCTCAGGAAAGCAGTGGAGGATGGCCCAAGTGCTTGGGCCCCTGCACCCACATAGGAAACTGGGAAGAAGCACCTGGCTCCTGGCTTCAGATAGGTGCGTGCCGACCGTGGCGGCCATTTGGGGAGTGAACCAACAGAAGGAAGACCTTTCTCTCTGTCTCTCTCTCTCTCTTTCTCTCTCTCTCACTGTCTATAACTCTGTCAAATAAATACAAAAAAAAGAAAAGAAAAAGAAAAGAAAAGTCTTCCACCCACTGGTTCACTCCCAGATGGCTGCAACAGCCAGAGCTGAGATGATCTAATCCAAAACCAGGATCCAGGAGCTTCTTCTGGGTCTCTCACATGGGTGCAAGGGCCCAAACACTTGGTCTATCTTCCACTGGTTTCCCAGGCACATTATCAGAGAGCTGGATAGGAAGAAGAGCAGCCAGGACACGAACCAGCACCCTTATGGGATTGCCTGCGCCACAGTGGAGGCTTAGCTTACTACACTACAGCATAGGCCCACAGAAAAATACTTAAATAAAACTTTCTTTTATACCTTTGTCAAACCAATGGTTAAGAATTTTATATTACTATAGTTTTAATGATCTCTTATTACTTTAAGATTTACTGTAAATGGATGAAATAGTCATTTTCCACTGAATTATCATTTATAGCCATTGTCTATATTCCCACTAAACGGGGGTCTCTTTGCTGTTTACTTGTTAAACTTTGTATTTGGGGAAGTATTAAGCCTTTTTACTGCAATGTAATTTTAAAATACGTTGTCTCAAAAACTAACAAGAAAGAAAGGGAGAAAGAAGGAGGATTAGTAGAAAAAACGGGGAAGGAGGAAGAGAATATCATTATGTTCTTAGTAATGCATCTACAAATCACATTGATTCTGTTAAAAATAACAAATTTAAAAATATAAGAAACAAAACAAAGACAGGTTATGCACAGCTATTCATGCAACCAAGACACATACCTTCCATAGAGTCTCATAAGATAAATATTGTGTAATGTGTCTTCCACGTGTCTGTGTAGACCCAGAGAAACACCTGCTCAGACCCTGCTGTAACACTCCTAATCATTAGCTCTTTCATGCTTTGCTTGCTTCTAACTGAAGGTTGTTCTTCTCTGAGCTGTCCCCTGGTGATGGCATGAGGGCGAGACCATCTCCATCCTCTGGAAACTCCTCCCTTAAGCTTCCTTCATTCCAGGGTGCCCCTCTGCACTGGTAGAGATGGCAAGTCTGTATGGGTGTCTCTCAGCACCTCGTGTGCAATCCTGTGTCTTGCTCTTTAACAGGTGTAACTCCCGATAAAACTTAGAACTCCATGTCAGCATCTTTTCCCCAGAGAGTCTAACATGTACAGTATCATTACAATAAAAGAATTCCAGGGGGCTGCTTTTTGTAGTTACTGATACATAAAGTCTGAGCAAATCTGATGGAAATGGAAAAGGGGAGGGGCAGGGACAGCAGTGTGGGAACAGAACTTTGGACGTAGCCCTTAGTGTGGATTCATTCTAGAAGAAAAGACATTGCCTAACTCGCTAATAGTCCTCTGTAAGCAGTGTTTTCTGGGCATTTGCTATGTGTTGAAGACCCTTGACTTCAAGGTTAGATTCCATGAAAAACGAATGCTTTCTGGAGATAATCTCCACCCCCACAGCTATGTGGAACTCTTTCCACTTGAATCCTCAAACTGACAATGTTTTTGGAAGGAATTATTCATCTTTCACACCAAAGCATTCTTTCCTATTTTCTGTTGTCTTTACAAATCAGTGAAAAGATCCAAAGCCCAGGGAGAGAGAATCAAGTTTCTGGTCACTCCTTGTTTTCTTTAGCTCCCTATGTCCACTAATCACTGAGTTACTTGTTTTCATTGAAATCCCTTGCTCTCTTGTCTCCCTGTGCCCGGCTGATCTCTTCTTTTGCCAGCGTCCATTGCACAGATGGTCTAGCTGTACACCAACTTCATTTTCTTTTCCTCCAGGCCAAAATAGACAGCTGGCTTCTTATAAAGCACATGGAAGTCTGAATTGTAAATGGAGTTTGTGAGTAGGTAATGCCTTTGTATGTCGGAGTTCTTGAACATTACATTTATAATTCCTTATTGATATCATAAGGTGGATGGTCTTCTGGGTCCCGAGTGAACACGTGCACTGGCCATTGAGCCATCGCCTTCACTAGCATTTGGGTTGCATGTTTAGCTCCTTAGCTTAATGTGTTTCGTGACATTATTTACCCTCTGACTCCTGCCATCATCACCCCTGGAACCCAATCACATAGACTAATTATTCTAGCTACTGGCAAGTACAAGGCTTAATGTTTTATAAATGCTATTTGTTCTTTCTAGAATCCCCTATCTTGCCTTCTGCTTCTACAATCCTTCAAAGCTCAGCTTAAGCAAAATTTCCCATGTGAACTTTTCATTCACTCCCTAGATTGATTGTGTTTGCCTCCTGTACAGTAGACTTGAATTATCTGTGTTTTACTTTCTATATTTTTAGTTACCCACAAGAAGCCATTGTCCAAAAAATATTCATAGAACTTTCCAGAAATAAAAATTTCATATGATTTAAATAGCATTCCATTCTCAGTAGAGTGATAAAACCTCATGCCTTCCTACTCTGTGCTACTAGAATGTGAGCCATCCCTTTGCCCAGTGGGTGCATGCTGTAAGTGCTACCCAGCCAGCTGAGAGAGAGAGAGAGAGAGAGATGCCATATTCACATAACTTACTAAAGCACATTGGTATAATTTGTTCTGTTATTTGTTGTTAATCTCTTACTTAACCTTCATCATAGGTATATATGTATGGGGAAAAATGTAAGTAGTAACATCTATATAGGATTGAGTATGATCCATGGTTTCCAGGATCCATTGAGGGTCTTAGAATATATTCCCAGAGAGTAAGGGGGATCATTGTATCTCAATCATGCTATTGTCAGGGTACGTACCATACTGTGCACTAACGATACTGTTTCCTAAATGTTGCTTCTGAGACCTGTAGTCCTATATTGACTTTATGTG